>NC_083897.1:59226537-60426537 GCF_032452875.1 Bos javanicus | reverse complement strand
TGGTACTAGACCACCTCCTGACATGAGTAGACTCTGCTCAATTCTCTTTCTACTTCTCTCCTGTTTAATTCTCCCGTTCTCAATCTCTTCCCAGACTCAGAGACTGCTTCCAGGTTTTCTACGAGCACTGGAGAGTAATAAACTAGTAGCTCCTGGCTAATCTGACACACAGAGGATGTGCAGAATCTTTATTTTCATCACACATTTTTAGAGAAAGAATCTTTTTGACCCACTGGGATGGGGCCCAACATTTCGTATTTCAGTGAGGATCTCAAAGGTAATCTGGATACAGGAGTGCTTAACTTGCAAAAGTCTAAATGACAGGTGTGCATTTACAATATTTTCTACCAGAAATGACAGGCAGTTCCCAGGAAAATGTACTGATAAGGATAATGATGTGACTAGTGTTCAAAACAACAATAAAGATAACAATAATCATCATTAATAATGGCTGGTACACAGGACTTCTCTGCTAGGAACTGTCCTAAGTACTTGTATTAATTAACCCAACAACTCTAAAGATAAGAGCTATAATCCCCCTTTTTTGCATGAAGGAATTAAGATACAGAGAGATTAAGTAATTCGCCCAAGGTTACTTAAAGAGCCTGGATTTAAGCCAGGCAATCTGACTCCAGAGTCCATGTTTTTACCTACTGACCTACATTTACTCTGATGTGTGCTGAGGCCCTGTACAGTACAGAGGAAGTCCTTCATTTACAAATGACTCAAATCCATGCTGGTTTGATCACTTGCTACTGAAACGGTATCCTTTCTCTTCCAACCCCACCATCTGAGCCCAGACCTGGAATGTTCTAATTACATTGCCATGGGAACTAATCAACACTGGAATCTATCTCCATGATCCCCTAGACATCAATGTATTCCTTCGTTCAACCAATCAATCAACAAGTACATATTAAGTACCTGCTGCTGCTGCTGCTAAGTCGCTTCAGTCATATCCGACTCTGTGCGACCCCAGAGATGGCAGCCCACCAGGATCCCCCATCCCTGGGATTCTCCAGGCAAGAACACTGGAGTGGGTTGCCATTTCCTTCTCCAATGCATGAAAGTGAAAAGTGAAAGGGAAGTCGCTCAGTGGTATCCGACTCTTAGCGACCCCATGGACTACAGCCTACCAGGCTCCTCCATCCATGGGATTTTCCAGGCAAGAGTACTGGAGTGGGGTGTCATTGCCTTCTCCATATTAAGTACCTACTGTGTATCAACTCTTATATCACGATACAAATGGTTTCTGCCTTCATGCACTTATGCCTTCCTCATTCCAAATGCTGATTTCTAGGGCTTAGAAAGGCTCAAAAGATGGTTTAAATCAGTGCTCCAAGGCCTCATGGCCACTAATATTAATATTTTGTTAGCTACATGATGGGTTAAATAGCTATCAGATACCTCATAGAACTTAGGACAACAGTAGACAGACATATAGTAGGTATTTATCAACTTATATAGAGATATTTCTGGGGAACACTGAGAACAGATGGCCAAACCAATGAATCATCCTCCTGATGAACATCCTCTTGACTGCCCCAAGAGGAAGGACACAGACATAAGAGAGTTGGAAAACAAGACCCAAACTTCCACTTCTGGTAATAACAAATGCTAGTTAGAACTTAAAAGGATCCATGAGCCCAAAAGGCCACACTTCAGTGTAAAAGTATACTGGAAATACAAATTACTCCACCCCTAATGATAAGGAAAATTCAGTCTCAAATCTTAATGATGAGCTGGAGTAATAGGGGAAGAGAGTAGTTATTTCCACTAAAATCTTGGAACCACAAGCCAGCCCTCACATGGGTTTACAACCTCAATTTATACAACTTGGGTAATCCAAAAATGCTAGGTTGAGAGTTTTATTTAGCATGATTCCATACTGGTAGCCCTCAAGCACCTGATAAGAACAAAGACATATCTTCTCTAGAGAAATCCGGGACTCAAAAAAAAAAAAAAAAATTCCCCACAAAAACTAAAAAAAAAAAAAAAAAGTAAGGTACAATAAAGAACAATAATAAACAACAGTAATATTTAAAACAAAACCTAAAGAAGCTAAGAACCAGTAAAAACAGAGCTTTAAAGACCTCAGAATAGTTACAGACTATGTTTAGTATATTTGGAAAAAGGAAAAATAATTGAAATTAAAAACTCTTGATAGCTTTAATTTATATGTTTAGATTAGACTGATTAGACAGCTAAAGAGATAAGTGAAATACAGAGCTGAACAAATTATCCAAAACGCAACCAAGACAAAGAAGTACAAAATAGGAACAAAAAAGATTAAGAGATGTGGAAGACAGAAAGGAGCTAATATAATTCCATATGTAGTCCTAGAAGAAAAGAGGAGATAGATGCAATAATTGAAGGCAAAATAACTAACAATTTTCAGAAACCTGATGAATATGTATTCACAGATTCAAAAAGTTCAAAGACCCTCAAACAGAATAAGCCAAAACAAATCAACATTGAAACAAATCCTACTAAACTGCAGAACACCAGACAGAAAACCTTAAAACCAATCAGAAAGAAGAGGTTTACTTTCCAAGGAGTGAAAGTTAGGACTGACCAATAACTTTTCAAGGCAATGCTGGAAGACAGAATATAGTAAAACTACATCTTCATTGTGCTGGGAGAAAAATAATTATGAACCAAGACTTTTATAGCCCGTGAAAATATCTTTCAAGAATTAATAAGGAAAACAAACATTTTTAGGGGGAAAAAAAAAAAAACACCAGAAGAGTTTGTCTTCGACAGATCATCTCTAGAGATAATTCTAAAAGATAAAATTCCAGCAAAGGCAAAGTTGTGTCAAATGGAAGGTGTGAGATGCAATAAAAAATAGCGAGCAAAGTGGTAATTATGTAGGTAAATCTGAATGAACTTTTTTACATAACATAATGTCTTATTTTAAAGAAAACCTAAAATAATACAGAATTAAAATACATGACAATATAAGCACATAAGTTGAGGGTAATGAATAGAGTTTAAATATTAAAAGATCCACAGGCAAAGAATAAAGTTGTAACCCTATTTCACAGCATACATACTCCAAAGAATATACTCAAGAGTAAAAAAACAAAAAAAAAACTATCAAAAAAAATGTCTACACAAAGTTATATATGAATTTTCATAGCAGCATTATTGAAAACAGCTATAAAGTGGAAACAATCCAAATGTCTATCAACAGGTAAATGGATTAAAATAGTACTATATATCCATACAATTGAATTTTATTAGCCAATATAAAGAAATGGCATATTAATAGATGTTACAACATGGATGAATCTCAAAACGTTATGCTAAGTGAAAGAAGCCAAAAACAGAAGGACAAATATTTTCTGATTCCATTAATATGAAACGTCCAGGAGACCAACTATAGAGATAGATATTAGATCAGCTGTTACTTAGGACTGGGGGTTGAAGGGGTGGTGGATGTAAGCAGACAGAAAGATGATAGCTAAATAGTACAGTTTCCTTTAGGGGTTGATAAAAATGCACTAAAAGTTAATTGTGATGGCTGCACAATTCTGTGAATATACTTAAAAAACTTTAAATTCCACACTTTAAATGAGTGAATAAACTCAATTAAACTAGGACCAAAGAAAATGTTATAAGATCCTTGTTTTATTTGAGAGAAAAGGTCTGACTGATTCTAGCTCTGGATATCTTTGTTAACATTGGTAGGATAAACATTAAAAAGAAAAACCCAATAACTGAAATAGTGTGTACAACTTCTAAATCAGTAAAGGGAAAAACAGAATAAGAAAATATCCGATAAATGCCCTCAAAAGGCTAGATGAAAGGGGGGGGGGAGACAAAATGCTCCAACCTGGATTTATAAGCTGTATCAAATGGTGGCAGACCAAGTGACATCCAGCAGTATGCACTGGAGTTCGGGTAAGTGGGAGCTCACATTCCACCCAACCCGCTTCATGAAAAGGGTCTCTGGAGAAACACACTCCTTACTAAAGACTTGGACCCGCCAAGTAAATACCACCTTGGGATAAGACATCTCCTTTTGGTCACCAGGGATCAAAGGTGTTCCTCCAATTAGTTAAGGCCTAGAGGTCCTGGCTTTTAAAGGAAATTAAGTAATTCTGTGCTGAGAGGTCATCTGAGTTTTGACACACAAGCTAGTTCGAATTATTAACAGTACAACGGGTGGATAACTTGTATACGTAGGGCTCAGTGTAAGAATGCCTGGCTGCTTCAATAAGAATCATGAGTGCACTTTGCACTTGCTGTCATAGACAGGGCTTCTGCATCTCTCTCTAGGGCAGTCAGGTGTCACAGGATACATATTTGTGCTGTGATTATCCCATGTATTGGAGCTGATTGATGGGAATACTGTCCAGTCCCTGACCAGAGGAGGTGCGTTGGGAGGGGGGTGCTCCCCCAATTCTGGCTGCTGTGCTGGCACAGCAGGGCAGGGAAAGTAAAACTGAAATATATCTGGAATGACACTTCTTGCCTCAGAGCTTACTCAGTTAAAGAAAAAGAATTTTTTCTGGTCCCACCTTTGGAACTAACAGTTTAGTCTTTAGCCACATAATAACACCCTGCCAGAAGAAAGTTCCAGATGATATTTTCTCATGGACAGCTCTAGCCCTGCATGTGCCAACAGCAAACCCCTGGCCCCTGCTTCACAGGGCAAGTCGCCATCACTTTGCTCAAGACTGGAAAACAGAACAGGGGGCATCCCTTTGGCCCATATGGCAGCTGACCTCTGGACTAGTTTGAAGAGTAGGAAATAGCAGTTATGTACAGTGAATGTGGTATAAGGCCCAAGTGCAAGTGGTCCAATTCTTTTGACATTGTCTAGATCCCAGGGACGGGGGAGCCTGGTGGGCTGCCGTCTATGGGGTCCCACAGAGTCGGACACGACTGAAGCGACTTAGCTGCAGCAGCAGCAGCAGATCATCTACAAATTGGACTTCTTTCTCATCAGTCATTATCTTGAACACCCACTCCATATAGAACCATGTCGTGTGTCCTCACACTCCTCCAGCACACATGTGCATGTGCACGCATGCATGCACACACACACATCCCTAAAGCCCTGTTCATCAATTCTTGTTTCCATTGGTTGTGTTTCAGTGTGTGCTGAGTCACTTCAGTCGTGTCTGACTCTTTGTGACCCTATGGACTGCAGCCCGCCAGGCTTCTTGGTACATGGGATTCTCCAGGTAAGAATACTGGAGTGGGTTGCCAGTCCCTTCTCCAGGGGATCTTCCCGACCCAGGGATTGAACTTGTGACTCTTACATCTCCTGCATTGGCAGGTGGGTTCTTTACCATTAGCACCACCTGGGAAGCCCTGCATTTCAGTGTGCCTCTATAAAATGTAAGTGGAGAGCAGCAGTTAATGTCTACTTGGAAACAAATTCTGGAAATCCGAAAGCCACAGATAAACCTCTTTCCTGGCTAAAGACGTCCTGATAGCATCTGGAGCCAACAGTGTGCACCTGTCGCAGGTCAGCGGCTGATTCGAATACAAGAGTGGAGGGTTCCCTCTGCTTTGATACTCACTGCCCTTGGAGGAGGGGGGGAAGCATGCCCTGGATCAGCAGGGGGAGAGATGCAGCATTCTGACCCTCTTGTCAGCCTGACCTCTGCCTCCATGGGACAGCCCCCAGAGGGCACCTGTGAGTCAGATCAGAAGCAGGGAGGAACCAGGCAGCTTCTAGAAGATTCGTGATCTTCTCTTCCTCTCCATTCACCCACCAAATAGTCATTTCTAAGTGGCTGTCATCTTAGACCATACTTCCTGGTCTATATGGACACGTTCCGCTTCTTTAGCACCCCCGTCTACATCCTCCCCACCCCCACCCCCACTTATTTTGGGCCGACATAATTTACAACTCCCAGAAATGCCTGAGAAGCAGCGTACACACTTCTGGTGCCAAGCCTGACCAGTTTTACAGATTTTCATTTAGCAGGTGTCTGTTGCTAAATCAGTAGCAGCTGCTAATTGCTTTTCCTCCCTCCAACCTTCAGACAGAATGAAACATCTGGTGTTCTCTCACTTTGGGTTAAAATCAGCTACCTTACCATCCCTCCTCTGGGCTCCATTTTTATTAAAAAGCTGTCAGCTGATGCCTGGAGCTGGCAACAGAGAGCCAGGTGGCTCCTGAAGAAAGGAAATTATTCTAATGGCAACTCAGCAGGCTAAGGTCGCCTCCTGGCCCCAGGCCTTAGGGACAGATGAGGGATTGCTTGGGCACCAGTCCCTGCCAGGTGGAGCTTGAAGTCCATGACCACTCAAGTTACATGGAGCTTCATTTCTTGAGCGAGGACTCTGAGGACCTTGCCCCCTCTTACTGGCAGTGCCCGCCCTGCCCTGAATCTGTTCCAGAGGTGGGACCCTACATGTCAGGTCACTTCGCTCTCTCTTCCAGGGGAGGAAGGTAGCTATTCAATGCACACATGCTTCTATCGCCATGAACTGGAATCTCAAGGGTAATAAACTATATACGGTGGTGGAAATTATAAGGACCCTATCATTTATAGCTTTAATTTGTACCAGTGCGGGGAGCCGGTGAGGCATTCCACTCGTGACAAAGGTCATGAGGAAGGAGGCTCGGCATACGCAAAGGCGGGATCGAGCCTCAGGTGTCCCCCCGGATATTCTCGAGCATTTTCCCCCAAAAAACCAGAGTCTGCCTACTTTATTGCTTTGTGCTCTCACCTCTGACTTTACTGGGGGCTGTCCCCTACTACCATCTCTCTCTCTCTGTGTCAAAGAGTTAACTTACAGCTCCAATTAATAAAGTTCCTGGGCAATTAGGAGTGTTTAAATCCAAACCCCTCTGATGGCTCTCTAACTCGCCTGACAAGTTTACCCGGACTCCTGCAGCTATGCATACGATTGTTTACAGTCTCCCAGCCTCGAGAGGCACGGGAAGCTTAAGATATTCAAATAGCTTAGAGCCTCTCAGAGAGTTAGAAACTGTCAGAATAAACTAGTAAAGGATTTCATTGATGAGTCAATACTTGTTGCCAAGTTTTCACATCCCCCTGAATTGTATCCTTGAATGTGTATTAATTAATAATTGGTATATAGTAAAAAATAAGTAGTGGCCTTGGTGTTAGTAACTTTAGACCCTTAAGGTAATAAATTCTTTCTTTGTTGTAAGCCCATTACACATCCGCCCTATAGGAATGCAATTTTATCTTTGGAAGATGGTGCCAAACCTTAAAATAATTACTCTTAGAGAAAGTAAGTCTTTGTTGATAAGTCCTTGTCAAGAGTCATAAAATGTTAGTAGGCCTTCTGGCCAGAAGATGATGTAAATCACCTAAACCATTTGTATACGATAAATTTGCAGGAAAGAAACCTTGGTTTTTGATAAGAACCAAAGACTGCTGACTTTGCATCCCCTATTATCCTCTATGTGTAACTTAGGGTATAAAAGCCCCTGTTAAAAATAAAGCTACGGGCCTTGTTCACCAGCGCTTGGTCTCCCCATGTCATTCTTCCCTTTAACTTCCAGCTGAGTCTCCATCTGGAGCGCGGAACCCACCACGCTTACTAATTATGCCTGGGCTTCTAAGACCCACTCGAGAAGGAGTCTAGGGTGAGACACCTTCCGCTATTCGAGAGGGCGCCTGCGGCCTACGTAAGTGGTGCAAACTTCTTGTCTTGAAGTTTTATTGGTCTCCCGCGTAAACCAAGCTACTCAGCTTCTTTTCTCCACTGAATTTTCCTACTGAGCTATCCTCATTCTATTGTTCTCTATATCTCTAATTAGCATATAAATAGTCGCCTAGGCCGTCTCTCCTTCGAATACCCTGGATCAGCTGGGGCTGGTCCCCGGCACCAGTGTTCTTTTGTAGCTTTTTCAGTCACCTTTTGGTTCTGGCGTTTCCTCCCCACCCCCAAAAAAATCTGTTGGCTGGGCCCCATATCTGCTTTTTGATTCTAAGTCAAAACCATTCTTAAAGGTACCTTTATAGCAACTCAGATATTTTACATTATTAATAAATAATAATCACAGCTAATCTTTATTGAGCACTTACTACTGTGCATCAGGCATTGGAGTAAGCACTTTACATGCATTACTTTATTGAAGATTCAGAAATGATTAGGAATGCCCTCATTTACAGTATGCAACAGGCTCAGAGAAGGCCTACTGATGTTGTGGAAGCACGACTGGAACTGTGATTTAGCTGGATAAGAAGCCTATGCTTTGCTGACTGGATATTTGATGATATTAAGGAATTAGTGATAATGATAACAGATACGATAATGGCATTATGATTATATATATGAGTCCTTATATATTAAAGATGTATAATAAATATCTACAGTTAAAATTCCATGAAATTTCCTTTCAAATCATCCAGGTAAGAGAAATGAGTAAGAGAGAGACAGTGTGTGTGTGTTTGTGGCAGGTGGGGAAGCAGTTTGAGATAGAGTAGGGTATACTGATGAAAACAACACTAGCCATGAGTTGATCCTTGTTGAAATTGGGTGGGTAATGGATTTTTTTTTTACTTTTATATGTATTTCCATTTTCTTTAATATAAAATTATACACATACTGTGGAGAAGGCACTGGCACCCCACTCCAGTACTCTTGCCTGGAGAATCCCATGGACAGAGGAGCCTGGTGGGCTGCAGTCCATGGGGTCGCTAAGAGTCGGACACGACTGACCAACTTCACTTTCACTTTTCACTTTCATACATTGGAGAAGGAAATGGCAACCCACTCCAGTGTTCTTGCCTGGAGAATCCCAGGGGTGGTGGAGCCTGGTGGGCTGCCGTCTACGGGGTCGCACAGAATCGGACACGACTGAAGTGACTTAGCAGCAGCAGCACACATATACTGTACACTATATTTTAGAACCTCCTGACTTGAGCAAGATCTTCCCTATCCGTAACTTTTCAGCTCCTACCATCAAACTTTCCTCATCTAGTACCCATGCAGTAACCACCCTCCCCTTGGAGTTACTAAACCCTTTTTTTCTTCAAGTTTCCAGTCATTTTACTTAAGTTCCTCAGTGTGTGGGACTTAAGGGGAGGCTAGGAGGGCCAGATGCTGAGGTAAGAGGAGGGCATCATAAGGACTCTTATTTCTCCATTCTTTTTATGCAACAGAAAACTAATTCATCTTTTCACTGCTCTGCTGCTGCTGCTAAGTTGCTTCAGTTGTGTCCGATTCTGTGCGACCCCATAGATGGCAGCCCACTAGCCTCCTCTGTCCCTGGGATTCTCCAGGCAAGAATACTGGAGTGGGTTGCCATTTCTCTCTCCAATGCATGCATGTGTGCTAAGTCGCTTCCATCGTGTCTGACTCTGTGCAACCCCATGGACAGCAGCCCACCAGGTTCCTCTGTCCACGGGATACTCCAGGCAAGAATACTGGAGTGGGTTGCCATTTCCCTCTCCATCTTTTCAGTGACCACCTGACAAAGGAGTATTTGACTAAATCCTTAAATAACTATGTGGTAGGTAATAACATTATTATTCCTGTTTTACAGATGAGGAAACTGGATGAAGTAGCTCAACTAAACCCTGAAGTCCTTCCTAAGAACAGGCGCTGCCCAAGGGCATCTAAGAAATAGATTTGATAATTGTCCCCATTCCAGGCACAAAACTCCTAAAACTCTTTTAGGCATTTCCTAGTCAAGGCTATGGTTTTTCCAGTGGTCATGTATGGATGTGAGAGTTGGACTATAAAGAAGGCTGAGTGCTGAAGAATTGATGCTTTTGAACTGTGGTGTTGGAGAAGACTCTTGAGAGTCCCTTGGACTGCAAGGAGATTCAATCAGTCCATCCTAAAGGAGACCAGTCTTGGGTGTTCACTGGAAGGACTGATGCTGAAGCTGAAACTCCAATACTTTGGCCACCTCATGCGAAGAGTTGACTCATTGGAAAAGACCCTGATGCTGGGAAAGATTGAGGGCAGGAGGAGAACGGGACGACAGAGGATGAGATGGTTGGATGGCATCACCGACTCAGTAGACGTGGGTTTGGATGGACTCCAGGAGTTGGTGATGGACAGGGAGGCCTGGCGTGCTGCGGTACATGGGGTCGCAAAGAGTCAGACACGACTGAGCGACTGAATTGAAGTGATAGGAGTGTCTTTTGTCATTCATGAGGAGCTCTTTTTGAGCACACCCAAGTTTACGCTGAGAGAACTTAGGGGAGAGCCCCCTAGCTAACCACAGGATAGGGCTGGTCCCCAGGAAGTGATAAGGAGGATGGAAATTTGTAGCTGCACCCACTGCTGTCTGGGAAAGGGTGGCTAAGGATTAAGCTCTATAAAAACTCTTGAATAGGAAGAGTTGATAAGCTTCCCAGTTGGTGAACACATCTGTAGGCCAGGAGGGGTGGTACACCCTAGTTCCATGGAAGTAGAAGTGTCTGTGCTTGGGACCCTTCTGGACTCCATCCTCTATACCTCTGGCTGTTCATCTGCTTTAAAATATACTTCCTAAAAAAACAGATTGGTGGTATTTCATTGCTAAGTTGTGTCCAACTATTTGCAACCCCATGGACTGTAGCCCAGCAAGCTTCTCTGTCCATGGGACTCTCCAGGCAACAATACTGGAGTGGGTTGCTATGCCCTCCTCCAGGGATCTTCCCGACTCAGGGACCAAACCCATGTCTCCTGCAATGCAGGCAGATTCTTTACCACTTAGCTACCAGGGAAGCCCCAAATAACTGGTAAACAAAAGCAAATGATTCTCTGAGTTCAGTGAGCAGCACCTGCAAGTTAATGGAACCTGAGGAGGGAGTTCATGGAACCTCTAATTTATAGCATGTCACTCAGAAGCATAGGTAACAACCTGTACTTGTAACAGGTACGTGAAGTGGGGGCAGTCTTATAGGACTCAGTTCTTAACCATTGGGATCTGATGCTATCTGCCAAGAGTGTCACAAGGAATTAAACTGTAGGCCACCCAGCTGGTACTACAAAACTGTTTGGTGTGGGGAGCCCCCCACCACACACAGAACATCCCATTTAGTATTTATGCAACAGGGGAGGTGGAAAGAGCACTAGTCTGGGAGCCGCAGACCTGAGTGGTGATCTTAGAGCTGCTACTCACTGGCTGTGTGACCTTAGGCAGGTCATTCACCCTTTCTGGTCTTTATTATTGGTAAAATGACATAGGTGGATGACATGAAATTCTAAGGTCCACCAAACCTATAAAGTTCTAGGATCTGGTTACTTTTTTAATTCAAGTTTTTGAACTTGACCTTTACTCCTCTCTGTTCCCCTAATGTTATCTTTCAGGACTTTTTTGAATATTGAAACTGGTGCCCAATATAGCTTTCCTGCTGAGCTTTGGGACACCAGCAAATCTGACACTTCAGTCAGTCATCTGTGCCTTAATGTAAATTAGTTCAACAAACCACTAGCCAGCTAACTGTATTACCCATCACCATAGGTAATGATTCAAAAATCAAAATCAAAATAGCTCTTCAACCTGATTTGAGGTACCTCACCTATTTATGCCCTGTGCTCAGTCGTGTCCAATTCTTTGTGAACCCATGGACTGTAGTTCACCAGGCTTCTCTGTCCATGGGATTTCCGAGGCAGAAATACTGGAGCCAGGTGGCATTTCCTACTCCAGATCTTCCCAACACTGGGATCGAACCCAGGTCTCTTGTGTCTCCCGCATTAGCAGGTGGATTCTTTACCACTAGCACCACTTTATGCTAGTGGTGAAGAATTTCAAATTCACCTGCAATGGATTTCAGGTTCTAACATTAACTTTTTTTTTTTTTATTGAAGTCTAACTTACGTATGGGGACTTCCCTGGTGGCTCAGATAGTAAAGAATCCACCTGCCAATGCAGGAGACTTGGGTTTGATCCCTGGTTTGGGAAGATCCCCTGGAGGAGGGCAAGGCAACCCACTCCAGTATTCTTGCCTGGGAAATCCCATGGACAGAGGAGCCTGGAGGGTTATACTCCACGGGGTAACAGAGAATTGGACAGGACTGAGCAACGAACACTTTCACTCTCAACTTACATAAAGTGCCAAATATCTTAACTTTTGTCAAGCCCTATAGTGTAAGCCTCATTTATATTAGTTGAATGACTGACTAGGAAGACTTCCGTCCTTATCAGGTACTGTTCCAACCATACCTGTTCAAAGACAGGTGTCCTTGAAGGAAAGAACAGAAGCAGAACAAGAATTGATCAGTATTGAGTTGCCTTTTCCCCTTTCTACACTGGATACTGGTTGTTTTGATTTCTCTCAACCTTGCTTCCCAGGCCTTTCCAACTGTCGTGTACACACCAATCCCAAGAGATCTTGTTAAAATGCAGAGTTTCATTTGCTAAGTCTGGGATGAGGCCCAAGGTTATGAATTTCTAACGAGTTCCCAAGGGAGGCCAATTCTGCTGGCCTGTGGACCACATTTTGAGTTGCAAGGACTCAGGGCATAGTGAGGAAGGTGCAGTGGTGGAGTGGAGAGACAGTGGGCTTTGTAAACAGAAACCTGGGTTCTAACTTGCAACTTTTTCCACTCACTAGCTCAGTGCCTTTGGGTAGACTGCTTAACCTCTTGGCATCTCAGCTTACTCCTTGTAAAAATGAGAGGAGTTTCATCTCAGGGCAGCTGTGAGGATTAACTGAGATGAGGGAGGTAATAAATCTATCACTGTTCTGGGCATATAACTCTTGTGCTTCTGCTCAGTCATGTCCGACTCTTTGCGACCCCATGGACTGTAGTCCACCAGGCTCCTCTGTCCATGGGGTTTCCCAGGCAAGAATACTGGAATGGGTTGCCATTTCCTCCTCCAGAGGATCTTTCCAACCCAGGGATCAAACCTGCGCCCTTTATGTCTCCTGCATTGGTGGGCAGATTCTTTACCACTAGCGCCATGAAATGGTAGCTATTTTCGTGGAAGTCTAACCATGCCTGCCATTCCCTACCTTTGCTGTTATGAATCCTAAAAATTCAGATTTGCCAATGCCACACCTAGTGTGTGTAATATTCTAACCTTCTGCTGTGCATTGCATGTTTGTGTGCCCGCCCCACCAAATTTACATGTTGAAGCCCTAAACCCCAATGTGATGGAATCTGGAGGTAGGGCCTTTGGGAAGTAGCTAGTTTTAGATGAGGTCATAAGGGTGGAGTCCTCCAGATAGAATTAGTGTCCTTATAAGAAGAAACACCAGAGAGCAAGGGGGCTCTGTCTTGAACTTGTGAGGACTCAGCAAGGTGGCCATCCACAAGCTAAGAAGAGAGCCCTCCCCAGAACCTGACCTTGCTAGGTTAACATTGTGAGCTCAGACTTCAGGCCTCTAGATTGGTGAGAAATTTCTGTTGTTGAAGTCAGTCTATAGTTTTGTTATGGCAGTCGAAGCTGACTAATAACACCTCTTCTAAGCATACCAGCTATCCAGTAAACATTTATTGTTTACTGTATGCCAGCCCTGAAGCCTTTCAATTCCCTCTCTTTCCCTTATGGCAATGCAACATCACTGTACTTTAAAAGAAACCCTAGAGAACAAGATGGCAGAGGAGTAGGTGGATGTGGAGTACATCTCTCTCCACAGATACATCAGGAATACACCTTCAGACACAGAAGTGCATGCAGACCACCAGCTGAGAGTGGACAGAAGTACCTGACCAGTGGAAAAGAATATATAGAATCACGCAAAACTCGGTAGGAAGAAGGAACTAGGGGGAAAAACAGCAGTGTTAGTAGGACTGGACCTGCCCTTTGCGGATGGGGGAACTGAAGCAGGGGTCTGATCCCCACAGCAGAGCAACTGTCTGAGTCAGAAGAGAAACATTTAAGGCTGAGAGTGAAACAGCTGATCTGTGGCAGCCTAAATAGAATGAGAATCAGACAGTCCTTGCCCACAGCCATACATACCCCAGACAAGAATGCTGGTCTCCTGGAAGAGGCAGAGGCTGGGAGCAATCCTAGGGCAAGGGCTGCTGCTGAGTGCAGAGAGACGGGTGGAGGGGATGTGAGGGAGGAGATAGTGGTGAGAAATGCTAGTAGAGGAAAGCCAGGCAGCCATGGAAGCATGGTGATACCACTGAGTCATGCGCAGGGGGTGGAGCCATCACTATAGTCTGTCTCTCCCCACAGGCCAGCATCGGTGCTGAACAATAGAGAAGCTGACCCATCAAACAATAGAGAAGCTGGCCCATCAAACGCCTGAGGCACTGAACTACAAAGTAGGCCCCCACCCAGTGTGCTCCCTTAAGTGCTTCAGGCGCCAATCTACAAAGTAGGACCATAGTTAGGGAGGACTCTCTATGTGTCTGAGGAGTAAAACAACAGAGAAGGACCACAGGCAAGGGAGCCCTCTAAGTGCCTGAATGGGCGGAGCTACAGAGAAAGACTGGCCAAAGATGACTTCTGATCTCCAGCTAGGAGAGGCTCAAAAAAAAGACTCTGATAGGGCCATAACTCCTGCGGTGGAGGCAGTCTGTGTCCCTGCACACTTGGCGCCACCAGGGTTCCCACAAGCCAAGCAGCTGCACCACCTTCATGCTCAACTCTCACTGGGGCAGAGCTGCCACAGGCAGAAAAAAAAGTCTTGCATTTATGCACACAGGGTCACTTCGGTTGTGTCCGACTCTTTTCAACCCTGTAGACTGTGGCCTGCCAGACTTCTCTGTCAGAGAGGGGGTTCTCCAGGCAAGAATACTGGAGTGTATTGGCCAAGACTGGTTGCCATACACTTCCAAAGCACTATATTTCCTACTCCCCCAGCCTCCAACCCCCCTGAGTACCTGGTGCTTCCAGAACCCCAGTGACCCAAACAGCTGTACCACCTCCACACCCCGCCTTCACAGGGGTAAACCCAACCCCTCCAGGGCAGCCTCAGGAGCAAACCCCAGTGGATGACCCACATATAGAGGTGGAAATAAAACCACAACTGAAAGCCAGGGGCAGGGTGGCAAAGGAAGAAGATCCAAAACCTTCTGACCAGCTGTACAAGCTGCAGATTAAATCCACATGATCAACTAAGCAGACTCTGTGTCTATGGAATATATAAAAGGCCATAGAGAGGGCCCACAAAAGAAAATGCACTAGCTCTGACAGCTGTGCACATTGGAGGCAAGAATACATGGGAGTAGGACCAGATTAGAAACTGAGCAGCCCCCACAGCAGGTCCAGAGATCAGTACACTATTGGAGGGCATCCTAGGGAGGTAAGGTAAGGACTCTGACAGCAGTGACTCAAGAAAAATATTTATTATTTTTTGTTTGTTCTGTAGATTCTTTTGGATTTTTTCTTTTTTTCTTTTTCCCTTCTTCCCCCTCCATTGTAGTTGTCAATTATATTGGCACTAAGAACTCCAATTAAGCTTTTGATCTTTTTTTTTCCTCACTCACATTTTCAATTGTCGCCTTACATCTCTGCCTCTACATTGGGCTTTTGCAGGTCTGTGGAGTTCCTCTTGTTCTTTCCTTTCTCTTTTATTTTTTCTATGTTTATTCCTTTGTTTGCCTTTCCTACTGTTATTTTCCCCTTGCAGTTAATCTTTAATGTATATAAGTCTTCATCTACCTCTTTCTAACTTTGCATATCTATTCTTTCTTTCTTTCCTTTCCTCACAACATATTTGTTAGTTTTGTTTTCATTGCTTTATTCCCACTTAGAACCTTGCTTTACTTTGGTTTTCCAGTTTGTGCTTAAACTAGTTTTGTTCTCAACTCGTAAATGTAATTTTTGATTTCCTTTGTTCATGGATCAATCTACTGTACTTTATTTTTGTTGGACTGTTTTGGCTTTGCTCACGGATGTGTATGTATATGTGTATATTCCATTACTTTAATTATTATTTGCCTGATTTTGTAACTGCCATTTGTCTGGGGTTCATCTTTGGTTTCTCATTTTTGGATATTTGTTTTCCTTTCCCTTAATGCCATTACAAACCACTTGTGGAATCATCATTCCTGACCAGAGATCAAGCCCTGAGCCTTTGGAGTGGGAGGACTGACTCCAAGACCCTAGACTACCAGAGAACTAACCCTGGGGAGTATCAAATAGTGAGAACTCACACAAAGGAGACCACTTGAATACCAGACCCAGCATTACCCAACCACCAGTAGCACCCTTGGCAGGACGCCTCATCTAAACAAGAAACAAAACAAAAATACAAACCCAATTATCAGCAGACAGGATTACCACCTCACCCAGCCTTGTCCATCAGAGGAAAAATGAAAAAACAAACAAAAACTCAGCATAAATCTCACCCTATACCGAAGCACACAAACCACTGGACCAACCTGAGGATGGCAGAAACCAAAAGGAAGAAAGAATTCAACCTTGAAGCCTGGGAAAAGGAGACCTTAAACACAACAAGTTAAAAAAAAAATGAAAAGGCAGAGAAATACTACACAAATGATGGAACAAACCAGAAACAAAAGAAGTCCAAATAAATGAAGAAGAAATAGGCAAACTACCTGAAAAATAATTCAGAATAATGACAGTAAAGATGATCAAAACCCTTGAAAACCAAATGGAGAAAAGGCAAGAATCAATTAACAAAGACCTAGAAGAATTACAGAATAAACATACAGAGACAAACAATACAATTACTGAAATTAAAAATACTCTAAAAGGAATCAATAGCAGAATATCTGAAGCAGAAGAACGAATCAGTGAGTTGGAAGATAAAATGGTGGAAATAACTTCTGAGGAGCAGAATAAAGTAAAAAGAAGGAAAAGAACTGAGGACAATCTCAGAGACCTCTGGAACAATATCAAATGCACCTACATTTGAATTATAGGGGTCCCCGAAGAAGAGAAAAAGAAAGGGCATGAGAAAATTTTTTAAGAGATTATCATTGAAAATTTCCCCAATGTGGAAAAGGAAATAGTCAATCAAGTCCAAGAGGCACAAAGAGTCCTATACAGGATAAACCCATGAGAAACATGCCAAGACACATACTAATCAAACTAACAAAGACTAAACACAAAGAAAAAATACTAAAAGCAGCAAGTGAGAAGCAACAAGTAACATACAAGGGAAATCCCATTCACTCAACAGCTGATCTTTCAGCAGAAACTCTACAGCCCAGAAGGGAACGGCAGGATATATTTAAAGTAATGAAAGGGAAATATCTACAATCAAGATTACTGTACCCAGCAAGGATCTCACTCAAAATTGATGGAGAAATAAAAAGCTTTTCAGACAAGCAAAAGTTAAGAGAATTCAGTACCACCAAACCAGCTTTACAACAAATGTTAAAGGGACTTACATAGTCAAGAAATACAAGAGAAGAAAAAAGATCCACAAAATCAACCCCAAACAATTAGAAAATGGTAATAGGAACATATATATCAATAATTATTTTAAATGTAAGTGGGTTAAATGCTCCAACCAAAAGACATAGACTGGCTGAATGGATACAAAAACAAGACCCATATATATGCTGTCTACAAGAAACCCACTTAAGACCTAAAGACACATATAGACTGAAACTGAGAGGATGGAAAAATACATTCCATGCAAATAAGAAGTAAAAGAAAGCTGGACTAGCAGTCCTCATATCAGACAAAATAGACCTTAAAATAAAGAAGATTTCAAGGGATAAGGAAGGAGACTACATAACGATCAAGGGATCAATCAAGAGGAAGACAAAACAATTGTAAATATCTATGCACCCAACATAGGAGCACCTTAATACATAAGACAAACACTAGTAGGAGATTTTAACACCCCACTCCCACCAATGCACAGATCATCAAAACAAAATTAATAAGGAAACACAAGTCTTAAGTGATACATTAGATGAGATGGATCTCACTGATATCTTCAGGACATTCCATCCAAATGCAGAAGAATACACCTTCTTCTCAAGTGCACATAGAACATTCTCCAGGATACAGCACATCTTGGGTCACAAATCAAACCTCAGTAAATTTAACAAAATTGAAATTGTATCAAGCATCTTCTCTAAGAACAACACTATGAGACTAGATATCAATTACAAGAAAAAAAACTGTAAGAAACACAAACACATGGAAATTAAACAACACATTTCTAAATAACCAACAGGTTACTAAAGAAATGAAAAGAGAAACCAAAAATCTTCTAGAAACAAATGACAATGGAAACTCGACAAGTCAAAACCTATGGGATGCAGCAAAGGCAATTCTAAGAGGGAAGTTTATAGCAATACAATCCTACCTCAAGAAACAAGAAAAACATATAACAGACAACCTAACTTTAAACCTAAAGCAACTGGAAAAAGAAGAACAAAAAAACCCCAAAATTAGTAGAAGGAAAGAAATCATAAAGATCCAAGCAGAAATAAATGAAAAAGAAATGAAAGAAATAATAGTAAAGATTAATAAAATCAAAAGCTGATTCTTTGAGAAGATAAACAAAATGGACAAGCCGTTAGCCAGACTCATCAAGAAAAAAAGAGAAGAATCAAATCAACAAAATTAGAAATGAGAATGGAGAGGTTACAACAGACAATGCAGAAATACAAAGGATTATAAGAGACTAGAGACTATTATGAACAACTATATGGCAATAAAATGGATAACCTGGAAGAAATGGACAGATTCTTAAAAAAGTTCAATCTTCCAAGACTGAACCAGGAAGAAATAGAAATTATGAACAACCCAATTACAAGCACTGAAATTGAAGCTGTGATAAAAAAAAATCTCCCAAAAAACAAAAGCCCAGCACCAGATGGCTTCACAGGAGAATTCTATCAAACATTTAGAGGAGAGCTAATGCCTATCCTTCTAAACCTCTTTCAAAAAACTGCAGAGGAAGGAACACTTCCAAACTCATTCTACACGGCCACCATCACCCTGATACCAAAACCAGACAAAGACGACACAAAAAAAGAAAACTACAGGCCAATATAACTGATGAACATAGATGCAAAAATCCTCAACAAAATTTTAGCAAATGGAATTCAGTTACACATCAAAAAGCTTATACACCATGATCAAGTTGGGTTTATTCCAGGTCTTCAAGGATTCTTTAATATATGCAAATCAATCAACGTGATACATCATATTAACAAATTGAAAGATAAAAATCATATGATCATCTCAATAGATGCAGAAAAAGCCTTTGACAAAATTCAGCACCCATTTATGATTAAAACTCTTCAAAAAATGGGCGTAGAAGGAACTACTTCAACATAGTAAAGGCTATATATGATAAGCCTACAGCAAACATTATTCTCAATGGTAAAAAACTGAAAGCATTCCCCCTAAGGAATAAGACAAGAGTATCCACTTTCACCACTATTATTCAACATAGTTCTGGAAGTCCTAGCTAAAGCCATCAGACAAGAAAAAGAAATAAAAGGAATCCAGATCAAAAAAGAAGAAGTAAAACTCTCACTGTTGGCAAATGACATGATACTGTACATAGAAAACCCTAAAGATAGTATTAGAAAATTACTAGAGCTAATCAGTGAATTTAGCAAAGTTGCAAGATACAAAATCAATACCCAGAAATCACTTGCACTTCTATGTACCAACAATGAAAAATCAGAAAGAAATTAAGGCATCAATCCCATTCACCACTGTTACAAAAAGAATTAAATATCTAGGAATAAACTTATCTAAGGAGCTTAAAGAACTGTACACAGAAAATTATAAGACACTAATGGAAGAAATCAAAAACAACATAAACAGATGGAGAGATATTCCATGTTCCTGCATAGGAAGAATCAATATTGTGAAAATGACTATACTACCAAATGCAATCTACATATTCAATGCAATCCCTATCAAATTACCAATGGCATTTTTCACAGAACTAGAACAAAAACTTTCACAATTCATATGGAAACACAAAAGACCCCGAATAGCCAAAGCAGTCCTGAGAAAGAAGAATAGAGCTGGAGGAATCAACCTTCCTGACATCAGATTATACTACAAAGCTACGGTCATCAAGACAGTATGGTATTGGCACAAAAACAGAAATATAGACCAATAGAACAAGATAGAGAGTGCAGAAATAAACCCATGCACCTATGGGTACCTTATTTTTGACAAAGAAGGCAAGAATATACAATGGGGCAAAGACAGGCTCTTCAGTCAATGCAGCTGGGAAAACTGGACAGCTATGTGTAAAAGAATGAATTAGAACACTTCCTAACACCATACACAAAGATAAACTCAAATAGGATTAAAGACCTATATGTAAGACCAGAAACTATAAAATTCTTAGAGGAAAACATAGGGAGAACATTCGATGACATAAATCAAACGAAGATCGTCTCTGACCCACCTCCTAGAGTAACGGAAATAAAAACAAAAGTAAACAAGTGGGACCTGATTAAACTTAAGAGCTTTTGCACAGCAAAGGAAACTATAAGCAAGGTGAAAAGACAAACTTCAGGATGGGAGAAAATAATAGCAAATGAAACAAATGACAAAGGATTAATTTCTAAAATACACAAGCAGCTCATACAACTCAATGCCAGAAAAACAAACAGCCCAATTAAAAAGTGGGGAGAAGACCTAAACAGACATTTCTCCAAAGAAGACATACAGATGGCTAACAAACACACAACAGAATGCTCAACATCACTCCTTATTAGAGAAATGCAAATCAAAACTGCAATGAGATATCACCTCACACCGGTCAGAATGGCCCTCATCAAAATGTTTACAAACAATAAATGCTGGAGAGGGTGTGGAGAAAAGGGAACGCTCTTGCACTGTTGGTGGGAATGTAAATTGATACAGCCACTATGGAACACGATATAGAGAGTCCTTAAAAAACTAGGAATAAAACCACCATATAACCCAGCAATCCCACTCCTAGGCATATACCCTGAGGAAACCAAAATTGAAAGAGACACATGTATCCCATTGTTCACTGCAGCACTATTTAGAATAGCTAGAACATGGAAGTAACCTAGGTGTCCATCGACAGATGAATGGATAAAGAAGTTGTGGTACATATACACAATGGACTATTACTCAGCCATAAAAAGGAAAGCATTTGCGTCAGTTCTAATGAGGTGGATGAATGTAGAACCTATTATACAGAGTGAAGTGAGTCAGAAAGAGAAAGATAAATACCGTATTCTAATGCATATATCTGGAATCTAGAAAAACAGTACTCAATAATTTATTTAAAGGGCAATAATGGAGAAACAGACATAGAGAATAGACTTATGGACATGGGGAGAGGGGAGGAGAGGGTGACACGTATGGAAAGAGTAACATGGAAACTTACATTACCATATGTAAAACAGATAGCCAACGGGAATTTGCTGAATGGCTCAGGAAAGTCAAACAGGGGCTCTGTATCAACCTAGAGGGATGGGATAGGGAGGGAGATTCAAAAGGGAGGGGCTATATGTATACCTATGGCTGACTCATGTTGAGGTTTGACAGAAAACAGCAAAATTCTGTAAAGCAACTATTCTTCAATAAAAAAACAATTAAAAAAAAGAAACTCTATAATCTTTCACTGTTCTTTTAAATATGCTTAATATTCCTTTCTTTAATTTGTGTGTAGATGACTTTAAACCCTAAAGTATCACAATGCCTTCTTTGGAAAGACATTTCCCACCATAAGCAATTCTAAACTGTGAATGACGAAGTACCTCAACATTAAAAAACTCTACTACCCTCGGTTCCCTAAGGACAGGTATTTATTATAAGTTACTAAAGGAACTTCCTCAACTTGATAAGGGCATGTGCGAAAAACCCACGGTTAAGTCATACTCAATGATGAAAGACTGCATCCTTTTCCCCTAAGGTAAGAAATAAGACAAGGATGTCCACTCTTGCCACTTCTATGTAACACTGCACTGGAAGTTGTAGCCAGGGCAATTGGCCATGAAAAAGAAATACAAGGCACCCAGATTGGAAAATAGAAGTTAACCTATCTCTATTCATAGGTAACACAACCTTATCTACAGAAAATCTTAAAAAATACACACACACACACAAGTTATTAGCAGTAATAAAAAAGTTCTGAAAGGTTATAAGATCGATACAGAAGAATAAACTGTAATGAGCAATCTGAAAATGAAATGAAGAAAACAATTCCATTTGCAGAGCCATCAAAAATAATAAAATACATAGGAATACATTTAACCCAAAAAAGTGCAAAATCTATATTCCAAAAAACTAACAAAATGTCACTGAAAAAAAAATTAAAGAAGACCTAAATACATAGACAGACATCCTGTGTTCATAGATCGAAAGACTTAATATTGTTAAAATGACAATATTCCTGCAATTACTCTATAGTCACTGCAACCCCTATCAGCATCCCAGTTGGCTGTTTTGCAACAAATTACAAGATGATCCTGAAATTCATATGGAAATACAAGGGCCCCAGAATGGCCAAAACTACCTTGAAAAAGAATAACAAATTTGAATGACACACTTCTCACTTTCAAAACTTTCTACAAAGCTACAGTGATCATCAAGACAGTGTGGTGCCAGCATAAGAATAGACATATACATTAATGGAATAAAACTGATAGTCTAGAAATAAACCCTATTTGACTGATTTTTGATAAGGGTTCCAAGACATTTCAACAGGGAAGAGTCTTTTCAATAAATAATGCTGGGACAACTGGATATCCACATGCAACAGAATGAATTTGGATCCCTTCTTCACATGATGTATAAAAAGTCCTAAATGCAAGATCTAACACTATGAAACTCTTAAAAGATATTCCTAAGACCTCATGAACTTGATTAGATACTAGTGTCTTAGACATAACACCAAAAGCACAAGCAGTCAAGACAAATTAGAGAGAGTAGACCATCAGTGTTTAAAGATTTTGTATTTTAAAGGACGCTATCAATAAAATGCAAAGACAACCCAAAGGATGAGGGAAAATATTTCAAGTCATATACCAGATAAAGGTCTACTATCCCAACACATAAGAACTATCACAATTGAACAATAAAAAACAAATAACCCAGTTTAAACATGGGAAAGGATTTGAAAAGCCATTTCCCCTCAGAAGACATAAAAATGGCCAATAGTACATGAAAGGGTGTTCAACATCATTAGTTATCAGGGAAATACAAATCAAAACCACAGGGAGATACCATTTTACACCTTCCCAAATGGTTATAATGGGAAAAAAATCAGGTAATAAAAATTGTTGGCAAGGAGGCAGCAAAACCAGAACCCTCATACATTGCTAGTAGGAATAAAAAACAGGGAAGCCACTTTGGAAAGCAATCTGGCAGTTCCTCAAAAGGTTATTTAAACATGGAGTTACATATGACCCAGAAATTTCACTTCTAGGTATATACCCCAAAGCAGTCAAGACTGTACCCCACCAGGCTCCTCTGTCCATGGAATTCTCCAGGCAAGAATACTGGAGTGGGTAGCCATTTCCTTCTTCGGGGATCTTCCCGACCCACGAACAGAACCCAAGTCTCCTGCATTGCAGCCAGATTCTTTACCATCTGAGCCAACAGGGAAGCCTAGTCAAGCAGATATCTTTACACAACCATTCACAGTATCACTATTCACAACAGCCAAAAGGTGGAAACAACCCAAACGTCCATCAATGCGTGAATGGATAAACAAAATATAAGATAACCAACAAAGACCTGCAATATAGCACAGGGAACTATATTCAGTATTTTGTAATGCCCACTATAAGGGAAGAGAATCTGACAAACTGAATCACTGTGCTGTGCCCTTGAATCTGGCACAACATTGTAGATACAATATACTTCAATTTTTTTTTAATGTGGTATACTGTACAAAGGAATATTATTATTCAGTCATAAAAAGGAATGAAGTATTGAAACATGCAACAACCTGGATGAACTTGAAAACTTTATGCTAAGTGAAATAAGTCAGTCAGAAAAGGCTACATGATATGATTCTATTTACATGAGATATCTAGAACAAGCAAATCCATAGGGACAGAAAGGAGAGGAGTGGTTGCCAGGGTCTATGGAGAAGGAGTAGAGAGACATCACTACTGCTTTTGGTGGGGGTGGGGGAGAATGACAAAAATATTCTAAAATTAAATAGTGGCAATGGTTGTACAACTCTAATACACTGAATTAGACATTGAATTGTACACTTCAAATGGATAAACTTGTATTATGTAGATTTTATCTCAATTAACACTCCCCCCTCAAAAAAATGACTACAGGGAGAGAGAAAGAGGCAAGGACTCATTGCCTCTTTGTGGAGTGCTTTTAAATGTTCAAAGCTCTTTGCTAATTCTGTTATCTTTTGTTATCTGCTACCTTTTCTTCAAAAAGTATCTGTGAGGTAGACAGAGCAGATTTCACTAAGCCCATTTGACACATGGGGAAACTGATGCTTGATGGGAAGGAAACAAACTCAGTCAAAGCCCCAAGGAGAGCAGCAGCATGAGACCAGGCAGGGCCCTAAGCAGTGCTGCCCGCCTGCACACTGCAATTGCCTGCGGTGCTTTTGGAAAACGCTTACATTTTGAAATTGGCTCTGTTGCTTCTAGCGTGCAGTCAGAGCTGAGAACCACTGATCCACACAGATTGGGGAAACGGAACTCACCCGCTAGATAAGGCTTTGACTGCACAAAGAAACACTGCTGACCACTCAAGACTGTACTGCTTATGATTTGCTCAATAAATCTTGCCTGCTTGATCTAAAAAAACAAAAAAGAAACATGGCTTGGGGGCGTGGTTCAAGGATGAGGGAGAAATATTGGTTGAAAGAATCAGAGGCTGTGCCTTCTAATTGCATTTTTGGAAAACAGAACCAGTGCAAAGAACTATTAAACTGGAGGCAAAGAGGCTGCTGCCTGTCATCCTCACTCATGGCTGCCACTCTCCTCGAGAGTAGGGGGCTTGGGTGTTACTGAAAAACCCAGAGGTCTCGACATTTCTTTTTTTTTTTTTTTTCATTTTTTTTCATTCGTTTTTTTACATTTCATTCAAATAGGAAGAAACACCAGGAGTGGGCCTAATTCACCTGTCAGGAGGGAGGGGAGAGAGAGCTGGCCAGTTCCCTAATCCAACAGTCTGTCTGGGAAACACACACACACACACACACACACACACACACACACACACACACACACACACACGTGCTGCTAGTTAATGTGGAAAAGAAATCCTGCCAAGGAATTTTAATCTCACTCGGCAAAGCTAATTCAGAAACAAAGCCCTCTTCACATCACCATCACCCAACCAGGGAGCTGGAGCCAAGGCCCTGAAGGCTAACATCAAATAGCACAGGCCAATAGGAGCCCAGTTCAACTTCTATTTGGAGTAGTAGTAACAATAGGAGCATCCGACACTTATTAAACACTGTGTGCCAGGCACTGGACTAAGTGCTTACCCCACGTATCTCCATTCATTCAAGCACCCATCTACAGATAAGAAAACGAGGTCATCGAAGTGTGTAACTTACAATCACATGGATAAAGACAGACGAGCCAGCCATAAAAGCAAGGATCTGCTCACTCCAGAGTCAGCTACCTGACCACTACATTATACTAACTCTTAATAACCACACAGAGATGAGAAGGCTTTGAGAATACGCTGCAAACAATATGAACATCTGTTAACTATTCAATGATCCTATTTCAGTATTTTTCTGTATTTTCTTTATTTGCTATTATGAAGATATTATTTTTGTAAAGAAAACATTTACACAATTGCAAGGACAGAGGCACAAAAGCCTCATGCTTTTTGGTGTTTTTCTTTTTTTTAATATGTTGAAAAATAACCCCTTTTGCATTGATGGTACTTATTTTTTATTTCTACTTTCCTGTATTTTACAAATTTTCATTACTAAATATGACTTTTGCTGTCATCAGGAAAACAGCATTATTTTAAGTGGTTTAAAAATAATTCACTTGGGAAAAATATATCTCATCCCTCTGGTATCACACCTAAGACATACTGGACATGCTTGCAAAAGATCCCTGGAATTTCTCTACAATACAGAGGCTTGGGTTGATGGACTAATTCACTTATTCTATCTGTGGATACCACCATGTGCTGGGTGCCCTGCATAGAGCAGATACCACAAAAGACATTATCCTTGCCCACAGACACTAGTCATGATGCAGGCCTGGGAGCCTGGCAAGAGGCTGAATATACACTTCAACCAAACTATGGAATGCTAAGCAGCTATTGGAAAACAACTGAGCTACATTCACACCTGAAGAGATTACAGATTCTACAATTAGGTTAAAGGAAAATACACTGGAGGAATGTTTATAGTTCAATGCTGATTGCACAAGAAACCTACAACCAAACAAACCAACAACCCCAGAAATGCGAACATCTCCATCTGCACTTATTGGCAAAAGAAAAATGTGGAAACATATACAAACAATTAACACAACTTACCCTTGGGGAGACAGGATTGAAAGTTGATGAGGTTAAAAGATTGGCTTTCTCTTTATACTTGTCTGATTAAATGGTTTTTTCAAGGAGCATATATTTTTTAAAAAATCCTGAAAGTATAATCAGTCCTCTAAATCTCTAATGGATATTGTATAAAATTTACACAAAAACTTGACTTGGCTTAATACTTGAAAATCAAATGAAATAATTAGGAAAGAGGTGGAAGGAAACCCTTGAGCTTTCATATCAGAAAGACAGATGTTCTCAGGCCAGTTCTGTCAATTCTTGTGTGTCCCTGAGCAAGTTATGTAAACTTTCTAAGGTTTAATCTGTTAAATGGCAGTGCTAACCAGATGGCTCAGTGGTAAAGAATCCGCCTGCCAATGCAAGAGACATGGGTTTGATCCTTGGGTCAGGAAGATCCCCTGGAGAAGGAAATGGCAGTTCACTCCAGTATTCTTGCCTGGGAAATTCCACAGACAGAGGAGCCTGACGGGCTACAGTCTGCTACTGCTGCTGCTAAGTCACTTCAGTCGTGTCCAACTCTGTGCGACCCCATAGACAGCAGCCCACCAGGCTTCCCTGTCCCTGGGATCTTCTAGGCAAAAGTACTGGAGTGGGGTGCCATTGCCTTCTCCAGGGCTACAGTCTATGTGGTCTCAAAGAATCAGACATGACTTAGCAACTAAATAACAACAAATGAAACCAAGGGCAGTCATCAGCTAGATTTCTTAAACCATAACTTGCTTAATAAGTAACATTCTGTAACCTGCCTTCACCAACCAAGCTCTCCTTAATTGTTCTTGCAAACTGTATACCTTTCAAGCTGTGTATAGCTTAGACAATATATCACAAGACTCCTTTAGTCACCCCCTATAGACAGCAGCTCTGATATTATAGTAATGGTTGCTTAAGTTGTTTTTTCAGGAATATGGAGCTATCTAGCCCATTTCAAAGTGGTCAAGACCATCAACCATTCAGCTGGGACTGAGAGTATCTGATGGATTATCTTTTGATATCAGAGGGCCAAAAACTCCATCCTCAGATCATGCTAAGGTCACCATTTTCTGAACATGCATCTCAAGAAGAAGTACGTAACTCGGCTACACTTGCACAGAACGCTGATTACTTCGTCTTCTTCTTGCCTCCAGCCATCTTTCCCCAGGCCTCAGACCACCCTGCTTCCTTGTCCCATAAATATCCTAAGTCCGTCAACTTGGGGGAGATGGATTTGAGATTGGTTCTCCTCGCTTGGCTGCCTTGTAGGGCAAGCCTCAGCATTTGGCTTCCTGCACACTGGGCAATTGAACCTGGTACAGTAACACTAATATCCACCTTTCACAGGGTTTCTGTGAAGATCAAAGACTAATAATTAACAACTAATGCTGATGGGGGACTTTCCATCTGCCAGGTGCTGTGCTACATGCTTTACACATATTAACTGATTTAATCCTCAGAGCAGCTTTAGGAGGGAGGCACTTAGATCACCTCCATATCATAGATGAGAACATGGAAGCACATTCAAGTTATGTAACTTAGCCAAGTTCCCTTTCTCCCTCCCTCTCATACACACGCAGCACAGTCAGGGTATGAACCTGGAAAATCAGATCCCTGAGTTCATACTCTTAACAACTCTACTAGGGTGACATATTTGTATTCGTGAAAGATTCTGTGGTTGAAAAGCCCCATCTCCCTGTAAGAATTATTACTGGTGGTGGAAAAGGTAAGAAGTACACATAAAATCAAAACACTCCAAGGGCTAAAAGACGTGACAGAAGCAGAGTCACAGGATGTCTCCTGGTGATTGGCAAGTAAGTGGCAAAGTCTATATATACAAACTGGAGTTCATGACTCTCCATCCTGCTCTTTCGACTCTCCAGGAGAATCTACTATTTCCTGCCTCCATACCTCTGGCCCCTTAGTTGAACCGTCACCTGCCTCTGCAATTGCATGCACATTCTAATAGACCTTCAAGGCTTGGTTCAGGCTTTACTTTTGCATGGCGCATTTCTGGACCACTTTATCCAATGACCTCTTCACGACGCAGTGCATTAGAGCTCAAAGTCTTTAGATTTAGTTTTAGTATTTACAAATCATGTAACTCTGAGCAAGTCATTTAGCTTCTCCAAACCTCAGTTTCCTCACAGGTAAAATCAGGTTCTTGTGAGAATTAAATAAGAATATTCATAAATTACCTGACACACATTCACATTAGATGCTCAATAAATGCTGATATTAACCCTCTTCCCATTTTTGTAGAACTTGGAACAATTACAATTTAGCAATTAAACCTGTATTGCCTTGCAATTCTCCTTTCTTGTGATTTTGACTCTAACATCGCAATCACGTCTAAGGTATTTGTGCCTTATCCTTCTAACTAAACCACAAGTTCCTTGAGGGCTGGGAATGAACTCTGGTTGCTTTTGCATCTCCTGAAGCATATAGCACAATATTTAACAAAAAATGTGCTCAATAAAAATTTGGACTGACTGGTATGGCTGGGCTGGCATTCTGTAAGACTCTCAAAGATTAATCTCAAAATACAGGCAGTAATTAGACCTATTCTAGGCCAGTCCCTAGAATTTGCTGGAATCCCAGGCTTTCTCAACACCCTCCATGTCCCCTATACACTTTGCATTCATCTGATCAGAAACACATTGGCCTTTGTAGAAGGTTGAGGCACAATTTTGCCTGAATCAATTCTTCAGAAAGCTAAGGCCTCTTCTGAAAACAAGCTTTTTCTATTTTAAGTACTGTCAAGAAAGTAAAGGGACATTCTGTCCCTAGTTCAAGTCCAAAACCCAAACTATAACTTTTTAAAATAGCTCAATTTGCCACTCACAGAAATAACTTTTCTAGGTCAATTAGCACGTTTCAATGTACCAATTAGCAAACAGTAAGATTCTCAGGCCGATTTGCATCCATGACAGCAAAGTGTTCCCAGCAGCACACAGGGGTACAAGGTGTGCCGGCGGCAGTTACATCCCAAAAACATGATGGTGGATAGGGAGCAGCTGCCCCAGGAATGCAAAAAATCATTATTAACCTCTTCCACTCAGTCTGAGAGTTAGGAACATTCGAGAAAAACATCTAACAGAGAACAGGAACTGGGTAAAAGGGGAGGGGTGGTAAAGGAGGAAAACAGGAGCTAGTGTAACAGATCAACATGGCTACACAATAAGGGGCAATTTTTGATAATGAGATAATAATATACCAGAGGCTTTGAGCCTTGATGAAGAAAGGAGCTTGATGAAAAGAATCATTATCATTCATCTCCTTATTGTTCTAGTAGAAGACAGATGGCTGCAAACATAAATATAGGCCAGGCTAGAGGCTTTGGTTGGAGAAGGGGCTGACACAGTGTTTGCAGTTTCTTTTCTCCCTTGCTCAGAATACTTCATATTCATAAGAAGTTGTCATGGACATTTGAGGGTAAAAGGCTCAGGGTTGGGAATGCAGCTTGGGTCCCGTGCCTCATTCTGAGGACCAGATCAACAGCTCTGCAAGGTAAGAGCTATAACTGAAAAGCTAATATGTAACCAAGTTCCATGGGCACCCTGCTTAGCTTCCACATCTTGGCTTGCACTTTCCAGGAGATGGTTTAGCCTGAAATGGATGACATTCTCTGCAAAGTCATGGGTATAGATAAGGAACCCCATCACCATCAGACCGGAAAACCACTGGCTATACAAGGAACTACTAGGCAGTTCATCTATTCTCCAAGCCATGGACTACTTACTGACAGCTGGGGCTGGGGGATCTCAACAAGGGATCCATGGATGGGCTTCGGGGAGAACGGGGCAGGAGGTGGCGGTCTGTGTCCCTCCTGAAATTGTATGCAAACTTGTCTTTGTGAATCTGGGAAAAGGCTCTATTATGCTCGTCAACTTATCAAAGAAGCCTACGACCCAACTCTTCTACTTGGAGAGAAGCTAAGCAGCATCTCCAGCGTCTTAATTCACTAGAATTCATATTCAAACTCACCCTAAATGTCAATCAAACAAAGGAAAAGGGCTCTGAAGTCTGAGTTAGGAGACCTGGGTTCTAGGGGCATCCACCTTGGCTTCTTAGGCAAGTCATTTATCCATCTAAGTTCCCCCTTTGGGCTTCCCTGGTGGCTCAGATGGTAAAGAATCCATCTGCAATGCAGGAGTCCTGGGTTCGATCCCTGAGTTGGGAAGATCCCCTGGAGGAGGGCATGGCAACAACCCTCTCTGGTATTCTTGCCTGGAGAATCACCAGGGACAGAGGAGCCTGGCAGGCTACAGACCATGGGGTTGCAAAGAGCTGGACATGACTAAGCACAAGTTTCCCCTCTAGAAGATTAGCTCAGACAAGCTTTCAGCTCTCTGATAATCTAATAATAGTTCCATGATACATTTCCCTTCCTTCCCTCCAAGAAACAAAAGTACAATTGCCCTTAAGGCACTTCATCTGAAGTCAAAAAGAGACCTATTCTGAAATCCTGGTGGTGAAGAGTACTTACTTGTAGTAGGGGCCATTGGAATAAATCTTCTTTCTTCTAAGGTGTCAGCTTCTAAGATAAAGAACCAGGAGGAACTTGGAGCTGGGCATTCTCCAGCTGGTCTGCAAGTCCCAGTGCCAATAAGGCACAGGGCAGAAGACCACATGGAAATTCACTGATGATCCACATCCTTTAGCTGACTGTGGAAATTTCCTCTAACTCCCTCACTGTCTTTATATATGAGTGCATACACGTTTGTATTACTGGTATACACACCAATTAGCTCATTCTATTTTCTTTGTTTCCTCATTATAGCCAAGGAGGAAAAAGAGGATTAAAAAGCATCAAGGGCCAAGAAGGAAGAAAGGGCAAAAAATGTCCAGAATTGACTTCCTGCCTAATTAGATCATCAGGTTTAAAGAGTTTCCTACCTTCCTGTGCCTTATTTTGTCAATCTGAGCTCAAATAAGGGGTTGCAAAGTAAAAAGTCCTAAAGGTCAGGGTAGCCTAGGAGGGGTCCCAGCCATTTAAAGTAACCAGACCAAAGCCAATTGTCAAGACATATGCAAATAGAGCCACCATCCTGAGCTTTTATTTTAGAAAAGAAATACAAGATTATTTACCAGAGTGACTGGAATCGCTAGTTAACACAGAGTTCATCAAAGAAATTTTGATGTTAAGGAAAGTTACTTGGACATTCTTGATAAACTGGCTGACTAAAGCTTGACATTTATATAGAAAGTACTGGGGGTCATAACAAATAGAATAACAAATCTGCCATTAGAGAGGGGAAGAAGCGAAAAGGGGGAAAGGGAGGGAAGGAAGGAAGGAAGGACAAAGGAGGGATGGACAAAAGGAAAGAATTTCTACCGATAGACTCTCTGAACGTCAGTTTCCTCCTCTATAACAAGAGGCTATAATACTCGGCCTTCACACAACTTAATAGCTACCTCCCACAACTGTTATTTGAAGTGAAGTCGCTCAGTCATGTCCAACTCTTTGAGACCCCATGGACTGTAGCCTACCAGGCTCCTCTGTCCATGGAATTTTCCAGGCAAGAATACTGGAGTGGGTTGCCATTTCCTTCTCCAGGGGATCTTCCCAACCCAGGAATTGAACCCAGGTCTCCTGCATTGTAGGCAGACGCTTTTACCATCTGAGCCACCAGGGAAGTCTATTATTTGAAATGACCTTGTAAACTTTGAAATGCTATCCAAAGAGGAAGGATTATCATTTTGAGATTTAAACTGTGATATTAATACATGAGGCAAATTTAAGTCATGAAAACAGAAAGCAGTAGGAATTATTTCATGTGTGAGTTCTTGCCCTGAGTTTTCTCAGCCAGCCTGCTAATCCCTCTGCAGCCCCACATATGGGAGTCTGAGGACAGGGCCCGGCCACTCAAGCCCTACACTCCCACTTCTCTCTGTACTGGTTTAGCACCCAGCCACCTGCCACAGTGGGGTTCTACTTGCTAGCCACTGGGGAGATGTGTGGGCCAGACTTCTCTGTGGGTTTGAGAGAACAGGGAAGAAATCTAATTCTTGCCCAAAGGCATCTCTGGCAAAGCAGGCTGCCTTTGAGGCTCCCCAGTAGATTATTCTGGACCAATGTGGCTGAATCCACACTGGAGGCCCTTAGAACACCTGGAAGCCTTGGTTGAATGGGTGGAGCCTCCTTTCTCTTCACCAAACCCTTCCAAAAGCTTCTGTAGGCTTTTTTGATCTGTTCTGGTTCTGGCCTAAACCCTTACTAAAGCCCCAGAGTTCCATACCATACTCTCACCCTCATCAAGCTCCATTACATCCAAACAGGGTTGCATCAAATCTCAACACTGAACGTGTAGATATGTAAAAACTTACATGGAGGGGTCAAAGGTAGAAATTACCATGATTAATATAAATAAGCTAAAAGGATATATTGCATAGCACAGAGAATATAGCCAATATTTCATAATAACTTTAAATGGAGCTTAACCTATAAAAACATTGAATCACTATGCTCTACATCTAAAACTAATATAATATTCCCAACCACCTATACTTTAATAAAAAAGATTAAAAAAATAAAAACTCACATGGGGACATGACCCAAGGATGAGGACAAGCACTGGATAACATAGGAACGAGCAAATACCATTTTGTATGTTGCTGGTGTATTTCTAGAAGGGGCCACTTACCAGCCGCGTATTCACCACAGGAAACAGCAGAGCAAGAAGAGCTCCATTCAACATGTGCATCTGTAGCCTGGAGAGGAAAAAAGATAAAGTGCAGGTCACACTCTGACTGTGATGCAGAGGCAGACAAAAATGTGTCAGGTTATGCCATGCCAGATGGGAGAGCATGTATACAAGAGGTTGTGTGAGTCAAACAGAACACTGGAGTTGGCACACGTGCGTAATAAATTAAAAGCAGCACATTTTGCATTAGCTGAAATGTTCTAAAGAGCACCAGCGCCACCTCAAAATCCCCCAAACACTTGGTGAACAGGCTTTGGTTACAACACTTCATTGCATAATTAGCTCTGGGCTCCCTAAACATTCGGTCTGTCCCGATCTCAGCTCCAACTGCTGTGGCTCAGGCAGCCTAACAAAGGGGCACTGCGGGAGCCAGGTGTTATTACAGGACTGTGTTATTACAGTAGAGACCTATTTCTCAGAGCCAGGTTGCTTATTTACACAGCCAGGTCCAATCCTCCTCCCCAAACAGAGATCTAGGCAGGAAAAGGGCAGCAAATACAACCCAGGAAGACAACGTCAGGCTCTCTCACTTTCTTAGAAATACCTTCGGGCAGAAGTGGCAGCCTTCCAAGCTTTCTTTTATCTATTTTACATATGGGGTTCTGTGACTAAAAAGCAAAACAAAAAAGAAAAGGAGAAAACCACTAGTCTCCAGCATTGGGTAGTGATCCTGTTTCCCAAATCCAGACTTGTTAAAACACATGCTACTGCTAAGTCACTTCAGTCGTGTCCGACTCTGTGCGACCCTATAGACAGCAGCCCACCAGGCTCCCCCGTCCCTGGGATTTTCCGGGAAAGAACACTGGAGTGGGTTGCCATTTCCTTCTCCAATGCATGAAAGTGAAAAGTGAAAGTGAAGTTGCTCAGTCGTGTCCAACCCTTAGCATGGACTGCAGCCTACCAGGCTCCTCCGTCCATGGGATTTTCCAGGCAAGAGTGCTGGAGTGGGGTGCCATTGCCTTCTCCAAAACACATGCTAGGAACCCTTTATAAGTCAAGAGCAAGTGTGAGCTGTGGGAATAGGCTGAGGCAGCTTCCTTCATCATTCAAGGAAAGTGGGCCCTGACGACTGAGGGAGAAGCAAAGAATGACAGCCTCTTCCTCCTGCAGAAAAGCTAATTTGATGGGTCACATACAACCACCACTGAGTCAGCGTGGCTTCCGGACCTCAAGCTCACTCTTGCAAGATCACACACACACACACACACACACACACACACACACACACACTCACAGCAGTCTCACGATAACTAGGATCTCTCTTATGCCCTTACTGGGACCTAGAAGAACATGAGCTCTTCTCTTGGAACTCATGGACCTGTGCCTAAGACTAACAGACCATGTTGTTAGGAGTCCCCAACGGAACACCACACAAGCCCCAAGGCTGCTTTTGGTTTCCCCCAGTCTGTTTCTTTCAGCTGCTTGTTGCTGGCAATGCTGTGATGATGGTGATCTGCACTTAACATAACCTAGGCAAGTATCAAAGTAACTGCTCTAGGTAAGTAAACTCTCTCACTGAATCTTTACAGCAATTTTATGAGATGGGTACAATTATTTGTCACATTTTGTGGATAGGAAACCAGGCTCAGAAAGGTGAAGTGACTTCATCAACGCCATAGGACAGTAGAGTCACAATGCAAACCCAGGTTTATCTGACTCTGAACTCTTATGTCCATCTCGCTATCTTGCATCAGAGCCTGCCTCCCTTCCTCCACTGCAAATATGACCTCAAGTAAAGAGTTAGGGGTGCTCTACCTTCCTTCCTTTTGCTTTTAGGGGTCTCTCTTACCACCTTCTTCATCCCCTGCTCCAGGTTTAATGAGCTTTCAGGTGATGACTGTCAGGAGCTTGCTCTTAGGCCATGCCAGACCAGCAGTCCTACAGTTTAAGAGGGCTTAGCTTGATCCATAAAAGGGAGGAGGCACATCAATGCAATGTCACTCCTGCCTCCCTGGATTGGCACATTTTTAAAACAGGGTCTTTCTAGGAGGCACCTCATACTCTCAGAAACTGAGTGGTGAAAACTCTGGCTCAAGCCTCAATGCCTGGAGCAGGGGTCCTTAACAGCCATTCTGCAGCTGTTAAGGGGGTGAAGTAACACGTGCCCAACTCTGTCCCTGGACACTCCTAAGTGACAATCACAGCAAAAACATTCACCCTGGCAGAGAAAAAAATCTCACTGATAGTAGAGGTAAAGCTGACCTCTAGTACCAGGCTTTGCCACTGGCCTTAAAAGAATGTCATTTGGGCACCAAAACTTAAATCCTGAGGATGATGGAACTGATCCCAAAGGCCCATGAACGGCCAAAGATAAAGAAGATAAAAGTCAACATCAAGATTCAAAATAAACAACCTAGATAAAGACAAGTCTTGTTCTGGGCCCTCAAAATTCAGTTCCACAAGCTACATACAGGCTAAAAGGTGAATTATCCTTAATATAGAAAAAGGTCTTACATATCACTAATTTAAAATATATCTAATACATCAATATATTGAGCAATTTCATGTGCCAATCACTGGAGTAAATATTCAAATGCATCATCTCATTGAATCTTCATGTTTTTTATGATAATCAGTACCATTTTCAACCTCATAGCTGAGAAAACCAAAGCACTAAGTGATTAAGTGACTTGCCCAAGACCACATAGACAATAAGAGACAGAGGGAGAGGTCACATTCGGATTTCATGAAGTTCCCAGCCTGTGTTTCTGCTGCTGTATCCTGCACTTTAAATTCATCATATGAACATTACAAATGTTGTGTGTGTGTGTGTGTGCATGCCAGACAAGAGACCATGGGGCAGGGAAGATCATTCCTAAGAGCAACAGAAGTCCTTATGTGTTCTGTGGCAAAGCTGGCCCAACTACCCAGCTGCACTGCCCTCTACAGGCCCAGGGCACAATCCAACAGGTAAATGATTGCCCGGTCAGAGCTTTTGCTTTGTACCACCTCCAGCCTGCCTCCCAGATTCCTATTGGATACTGGAAATGGATAATGAACCACTAGAAAAGCCAGTGAGAGGGCTTCCCTGGTGACTCAGTGGTAAAGAATCTGCCAGCCAATGCAAGAGACACAGGTTTAATCCATGATCCGGGAATATCCCACATGCCTTGGATCCACTAAACCCGTGCACCACAACTATTGAGCCCACATACCACAACTACAGAAGCTGGGGCGCCCCAGAGTCTGTGCTTTGCAATGAGAAAAGCCACTGCAATGAGAAGCCCGCAACTAGAGAAAAGCCCATGCAGCAATGAAGACCCAGCAGAGCCAAAACATAAAATAAACAAAATTATTCAGAAAAAAACAAAGAACATCCAGTGAGAGTTCCCTCATCTGTACAATGGGAATAATAATAGTATCAACTCACAAAATTATAAGTGGTCGATATATATATATAAAGTGCTTTTAAAAAGTGCATGGCATATATTAAGACTCAGATATATGTTTCTTAAATAAATAGTGAAGAGCTCATCTATAAGCCTCAAGATTAAAAAGGGAGAGGGATCATGAACCACTGGGGAAAGCTTAACTGTTATAAAAGTTCAAAGTGTGACAAAAAGGTCAAGAGAGAGCAAAAGGACAGATTGAAGGCCAGAACCATACAGTAGAGATTGGAGATGGACCCCAGGTCAGTCACATTTATAAACCTTCTGGCTGGTTCTAACACTTGGCCATTACCGTTGTCACAAATATTTTGCCAGCTTTTTCTGTTTCTATCTAGGATCCTTGCTAAGTTATCTTAGTTGGTAAGAACCTGGGGCAAAATGGCAATTGTTATGGGTATGATTCTCTGTCACGTCAGTTATTTCATTGAATTTTGGCTACAACCGTTAGTCCACTACTGTGTGTTAATATCATTCCAGGTGCTATAGAGAAATGTGCTTAGTTGCTGAGTCTTATCTGACTCTTTGCGACCCCATGGACTGTAGCCCACCAGGCTCCTCTGTCCATGGGATTTCTCAGGCAAGAATACTGGAGTGGGCTGCCATTCCCTTTTCCAGGGGATCTTCCTGACCCAGAGATCGAACCTGGGTTTCCTGCATTGCAGGCAGATTCTTTACTGTCTAAGCCACCAGGGAAGCCCAGAGAAAAGGAGATCAATATAATTAAGACGTAGTATTTGTCTTCAAGAAAACTGACAGTCTTATTAAGAAGCCAAGAAATTTAAAATTTAGAGGAAAAGTAGTATAATGGTTAAGAACTTTGTTTGGAATCAAAAGTAAAAGAAAGTGAAGTTGCTCAGTCATGTCCAACTCTTTGCGACCCCAGGCACTGTAGCCTACAAGGTTCCTCTGTCCAAGGGATTTTCAAGGGATTTTCCAGGCAAGAATACTGGAGTGGGTTGCCATTTCCTTCTCCAGGAGATCTTCCCGACCCAGGGATTGAACCCGGGTCTCCTGCATTGTAGGCAGACGCTTCACCGTCTGAGCCACCAAGGAAGTCATAACTACATTCAAATCCCAGCTCTACTACTTACTGGCTGAGTGACTTTGGACAAACCACTTAAGATATGTGATTCAGGCACTTCCCTGGTGGCCCAGTGGCTAAGACTCTGCACTTCCACTACAGGGGATACAGGTTCAAGCCCTTGTCGGGAAACTATGATCCCACATGCCCTATGGCACAGTCAAATGAATAAGTAAATAATAAAAAGATTTTAAAAAATAAAGAAAAAATATGTGATTCAGTTTTCTCAGTAATAAAATGGGGCTAATAACAGCACCAATTAAAAGAATTGTTAAGAGATGTGGTAAGACTATGTAAAGTGATCAACACAGTACCTAGGACATAGTAAGAACTCAATACATCATAACTATTATAATCCTTAATGAAGCAAGGTAAATGAATATCATATTATTATTCATAATAAATGAAGCTATTACAAAATCCTCATAAGATGATGTATATTTGAATTTAACACTTGATTACAACCAAGAATCTAAAGATATGGAACAGATAAAAGTTCTCTGAGTGCCTGGAAAGGAAAATTTATAGAAAGGAATTCTCAAATGAAATTATAAAATATTTTGAATGGAACAAAAATTTAAAATACATTAAAATACAACATGTGAAAATGTGTAAGATGCTTATAACTGAAAATTCTTATTTTAGGAAAAAATTTTGATCTCAAAGCAGTAAACCAAGATTCCAACTTGAGAATCCAGAAAAAGAAAAGCACAATAACCCCAAAGCAAGCAGAAGGAATGAAATAATAAAGGCAGAAGGCAATGAATATGAAAACCAATACAATCAATGAAACCAAAAGTTCACCTTTGAAAAATCAATATAATTGCGAAACCTCTACGCAGTATGACATGGATAAAAAGAGAATGCAAAAGCTATCAGTATCAGGAAGTAAAGAAGGGATATCACTACAGATCCCCAGGAATTAAGAAGATAATAAGAATATACTATGAATATTTCTATGCACATAATTCAACAACTTAGATAAAATGGAGAATTTCCTCTAAAGCCACAAGCCACTAAAACTCACCAAAGATGAAACATATAACCTGAATAGTTCTATTAAAGAAATTATGTACACACACACACTGGAATATTATTCAGCCACAAAAAGGAAACCTTGCTATTTGTGACAACATGGATGAACCTTGAGGGCATCATGCTAAGTGAAATAAGGCAGAGAAAGACAAATTACTGCATGATCTCACTTATATGGAGAATCTAAAAACAAACAAATAAACAAAATGATAAACTCATAGATTTGGAGAACAGACTGGTAGTTGCCAGAGGCTGGGAGTGTGGGATGAGCACACTGGGTGAAGGAGGTCAAAACTTCTAGTTGTAAAATAGATAAGTTATGGTGATGTAATGTACATGACATTACATGGTGACTATAGTTACTGCACTGGATATTTGAAAGTTGCTTAACAGGACAAATCTTTAAAATTCTTGTCACAAGAAAAAAAAAGTAATCATGTGTGGTGATAGATATTAACCAGACTTACTATGGTGATCATTTCAGGGTATACATAAATATCAAACTATTATATGATATACTGGAAAGTAAGACTCTGATGCTGGGAGGGATTGGGGGCAGGAGGAGAAGGGGACGACAGAGACTGGATGGCATCACTGACTCGATGGACGTGAGTTTGAGTGAACTCTGGGAGATGGTGATGGACAGGGAGGCCTGGCGTACTGGGTTTCATGGGGTTGCAAAGAGTCGGACACAACTGAGTGACTGAACTGAACTGAACTGAATATAATGTTACATGTCAATTACATCTCAATAAAAAATGTATAGTTAAAAATATTCTGAATAAGACTCACATGGCTTCAGTAACCAAATCTACCAGATATTTATACAATCTGGTTCAGAATACTGAAAAGGAGTAAGTATGTCTCAACTCATTTTACGAGGTCATTATTACCCAGATACCAAAACTAGTGCGGAAGAATTGATGCTTTTGTGTGGTGCAGGAGAAGACTCTTGAGAGTCCCTTGGGCTGCAAGGAGATCAAACCAGTCAGTCTTAAAGAAAATCAACCCTGAATATTCATTGGAAGAACTAATGCTGAAGCTGAAGCTCCAATACTTTGGCCACCTGATGTGAAGAGATTAATCATTGGAAAAGACCTTGATGCTGGAAGAGATTGAAAGCAAAAGGAGAAGGGGGGCAGCAGAGGATGAGATGGTTAGACAGCATCACAAACTCAATGGACAAGAATTTGAGTGAACTCCGGGAGATAGCGGAGGACAGAGGAGCCTGGCTTGCTGCAGTCCATGGGGTCACAAAGAGTCAGCCATGACTTGGCGACTGAACAACCACCACCAAAACTAGAGAGGAATGGGTGTGAGGGGAGATGGGGATGTTGAGTGGAGGAGGGGGAGGAGGAGGAGAAAGAGGAAAATTAAAAATAAACGAAAATCTTCATGAACACAAACACTAATATCCTCAATAAAATGGTAGCAAATCTAATGCAGCAATATAAAAAGAACACTACTCCACGACCAAAAAGGATCTGTCCTCATCATGAAAGGTTGATTCAATATCTGACATTCAGTTAATGAATTTCACCAAATTAACAGTATAAAGAATAAAAAGTATGATCATATGATCATAAAACACCTATTTATGATTTAAAAAAACCAATAAACTAGCAATTGGAGGGAACTTCCTCAATCTGATGGCTTCCTGGGTGGCTCAATGGTAAAAGAATCTGCCTGCCCATGCAGGAGATCAAGGAGATCTCCCTACCCAGGAGATTCAACTCCTGGGTAAGGAAGATGCCCTGGAGTAGGAAAGGGCAACCCACTCCACTGTTCTTGCCTGGGAAATCCCATGGACAGAGGAGCCTGGTGGGCTACAGTCCATGGGGTCACAAAAAGTTGGACATGACTGAGCACACACACACTCCTCAACCTGATAAAGGACATCTAAAAAATGTTATGCCCCAAATCATACTAAATGATGAAAGACTGAATGCTCCCCCCATTAACATCAGGATCAAGACAAGGATGCCCATTTGCAGCACTCCAATTCAACATCATGCCAGTAGTCTTAACCAGTACAGTAAAACAACAAAAATAATAGAGATTGGAAAGGAAGAAATAATACTGTCCCTGTTTTCAAAGAATTATTATATGTGCAGAAAATCCCAAGGAATCAACAAAAAAGTTCCTAAAACTAATATATGATTAGCAAGGTTGGTTGCTAAAACTAATATATAATTAGCTAAGTTTAAGGATTGCAAGGTCAACACAAACATTTCTGCATAATAGCAGGGTTAAACTGGAAATCAAATTTTTTAAAACATATACTATTTACATTATCTCTTCCAAAACTGAAATACTTGGGTATAAATCTAAATAATATATGTACAAAATATATATGCTGAGAACTACAAAAGGCTGATTAAAGAAATTAGAGATCTAAATATATAAAGACATACTGTATTCAAGGATTGAAAGGCTCAACATAGAAAAGATATCAATTCTCATCAAAATTATCAATAGATTCAATGCAATTCTAATTAAAACCATAGAAGGATATTTTGTAGACAACAGTGAACTGACTCTAAAATATATATGAAAGGGCAAAGAAAGAAAAGCTAGAATAAATTTGAAAAAGCAGAAGATGAAAGAATCACACTACCTTATTTTAAGGCTTACTATATAAAATTATAGACTTCCCTGTAGCTCAAATGGTAAAGAATCTGCCTGCGATGCAGGAGACCAGGGTTCGATCCCTAGGTTGCGAAGTTCCTCTGGAAAAGGGAATGGCAATCCACTCCAGTATTGCTGCCTGGAGAATTCCATGGACAGAGAAGCCTGACAGGCTACAGTCTGTGGGGTCGCAAAGAGTCAGACACGACTGAGTGACTAACACACACATAGACACGTATAAAATTATAGTAATCAAAACAATGCAGTACTGGCCAAGAAAAGCCATATCAGTCAACAAAACAGAACAGTCCAGAAATAGACCCACACTGATATTGTAATTTGATTTTTCATCAGAAGCTTTGCAGGCCAGAAAGCATGGGCTGATACATATTCAAAGTGCTAAATAGGAAAAAAAAAAAACACCTGTCAACCATGAATCCAACAATGTTATCCTTCAAAATAGGGAAATTAAGATATTTCCAGAAAAGCAAACACTGAGAGAGTTTGTTATGACTTGACCTACCCTGCAAGAAATGCTAAAGGGAGTCCTGCAGACTGAAATGAAAGAACATATCAGACAGTAAATTAAAGCTGTATGAAGAAATAAATATCTTCATAAAGGAAAAGACCTGGGCAATTATAAAAACTAGTATTAGTGTAACAACAGTTTGAAAGAATAATTTTATCTACATGATTTAAGAGAGTAATACATTTCTATAAAACACATTAGTCTAAAAGCTAGTGTTACTATTACTTTGGTTTATAATTCTACATTTTGCTTTCTATATAATTTAAGAGACTAATGCATGTAAAATGATTAAGTTTGGGGGCATATTTGTATAAAGATATAATTTTGTGACATCTCTAACTAAAAGGGGTGGTGATGAAACTGTAAAGGAGCAGAGTTTTTGGTTATTATTGAAATTAAGCTAATACAAATTCAGTGTAATAATTTACAAATTCAGTAATAAATTTAGGATGTTATATGTAATCTTCATAATAACTGCAAAGAAAATATTGGGTTCCCAAAAAAACTTATTCAGGTTTTTCTATAACAGCTTATGGAAAAACCCAAATAAACTTTTTGGCCAACCCAACAGTTGCAGAATACATGTAAAAGGAAACAAGTATTAAATTGTTATACTACCAAAAGAATCAGCTCAACACAAAAGAGGACAGTAACAGAAGAAATGCGGACAAAAGTTTATAAAGTATATAGAAAACAAATAGCAAAGTGACAGAACTCCCTGCTTATCAATATTAACTTTAAATGTAAATGGATTAAACTCTCTCTTGAAAGACAGAGATTGGTGGAATGCATAAAAAAAAATATTATCTAACTATATGCTGTATACAAGAGATGTACTTTAAATCCAGAGACAGAAATAGGTTGAAAGTAAAAAGATGGAAAAAGATACTCCATGCAAATGGTAATGAGAGCAGAGGTGGCTATAATAAAATCAGACAAAAAAAGCTATAAATCAAGAGTTTACAAGAGATGAAGAAGAGTATTATTTACTAGTAAAAGTTTCAATACAGCAAGAAGACATGACAATTACAAACATTTATGTACCTGATAATAGGCTATCAAAATATATGAAGCAAAAACTGACCAAACTGACAGGAGGAATAGACAGTTCTACAAAAGAAGTTGTAGACTTCAATACTCCACTCTCAACAGTCAGACAGAAGAAAAGCAAGAAACTCGAGGACTTGAACAACACAATACACCAACTAGATCTAACGAACATATACTTTATAACAAACACTTTGTTTTATAAAATGTTTTATAACAAAACACTTGTTTTCATAACAAACACTTTATTTTACCTGACAACAAAATTTCTATTCTTCTCAAGTGCATGTGGGTCATTTTCCAGGAGAGACCATAGATTAGGTGGCAAACTATTTCAAAAAATGTTAAAAGATAGATATTATACAAAATATCTTCCCTAACCATAACAGGATGAAGTTAGAAATCATGAACAGAAGTACAGGTGACCCTTGAACAATGAGGTGTGGGGTTAGGAGCACAATACCCCATGCAATGGAAATCTGTATATAACTCTATAGTTGGCCCTCTGTATCCAAAGTTCCATATCCACGGACCTAACCAACTGCAAACTGTGTAGTATTATAGTATTTATTGAAAAAATCCATGTATAAGTGGACCCGTGCAGTACAAATCCATGTTATTGAAGAGTCAACTGTAAAATGGGAAAATTTACAAATTTGTAAAAATTAAAGACACTCTTAAAAAGCAACAGATCAAAGAAGAAATCACAAGGGAAAGTAGAAAATGAAATGTAGATCAAAATCATAGTAAGATACTATCCTACACCATTAGAATGGCTACTATTAAAAACAGAAAATAACAAATGTTGGCAAAGATATGGACAAATGGGAACTCTCACACGCTATTGGTGGGACTGTAAAATGGTACAGCTGCTGTGTAAAAGAGTATGGCAGCTCTTCCAAAAATTAAAACTAGAAATATTACATGATCCATCAATTGAAATTCTGGGCATATACCCAAAAGAATTGAACGCGGGGGTTCTGTGGCATATTTGTATTCCCATGTTCATTGCAGCATTATTTACAATAGCTAAAACATGGAAGCAACCTAAGAAGTGTCCATCAACAAGTGAATGGATAAACAAAATGTGGTATATACATACAAAGAAAGACCATTTTGTCTTAAAAATTCTGATACATGCTACAACGTGGATGAACCTTGAGGACATTATGCTAAGTGAAACACGCTGGTCACAAAAGAACAAATTCTGTATGCTTTCACTTACATGAGGTATCTACCTAGAGTAGTTAAAATCGTAAAGACAGAAATGCTGGTTGGCAGGGCCTGGGGATAGGAGGTATTGGGAATCATTGCTTAACAGGTACAGAGTCTCAGTTTTTGCCAAATGAAAGCGTTCTGGAGATGGACAGTGGTGCTGTTCGCACAACAACATGAATGTACTTAATGCCACTGAACTACACAGTTAAAAATGGCTAAGATGTTACATAAGTTAAACTACATTTTATCATAATAAAAAAGTGAAAAAAGATCTCACAGAACTGTACACCAAAAAGCCAACCCTACTGTGGCATAATTAAATAAAATTCAAAAATATTTAAGAAGCAAAACACTGAACTCTCCCAGCCTCAGCTTTTAAAACCACAAAGTGATTCAAGATTCTAAGCCTTTTAAACAATGCTTTTTCACTCTAGTTTTAACACTAAAATCTTCCAAAGGTATAAAATATAGGTATAAATATAATAAAGACCTCTATGTCCAGCATCTCATTTTAACAAATTTGAACATTACTGGTTTGGTTGAAGTCTCATGTAACCTTCCTGAATACCATCTCTTCCATTCCTTAACCAGATGGAGCCTTTATTCTGAAGGTGTTGGGAGTCATTCCGATGTTTTATACATTATGAAACTTGTACATATCCACAAGCGACACATGTTATTATTTTATGTTTAGTCATTAAATAAATGATAAATGATATACTCTGTGTGTCTATGTATCCCCTTCTGCAAATTACATTTCATTCAACAGGGCTTCTTCTAATTATCTGTGCTGACACATGTAGTCTGTTTCCCACTGCTGTAAATTATTCAATTATATGACTATATTAGAAGGAAGTTATACACTGTCATGTTGATGGAAGTCTGGATCTACTTTTTTCCCTTCAGCCAGGAACTATGTTGAGATTTTCTTTCTGTAATTTGTGTTATAAAAACAATAGATATATTTCCATCACCCCAGAGCCTAGGGTCGTTACAGTCTGACCTTCTGTTTCCATAAGCCCTTGGTTTGACAGTGCATACATTTTGCCCACTGTGTGAGGCCCCACAGCACAAGCCTGTCACACAGCAGGGAATGCAGTTAGGATCTTACATCTTTTAACGTGCTTATCAGAAAGCATGACAAAATCACTGAATCTAGGCGGAGGTCACACCCATCTTTGGCATACTGTTCACCATCCAAAATGTTTGAAAATTTTCAGAATAAAAGTTTGAAAATAAAAAACAAGTAAAGGAAAACAAACAAGTACAACAGGAAGGCTTAGGTGGCTTGGCCTGTGGGCACAAAGATAACTTCCTGGTTGCAACTGGTGGTTTCCCACTTCCTTGCTCTGAACCAAATAGAGTCACACAACTGCAGAGGCTCCAAAACCTTTCTTCCTGTTAATTTCAAGCAGTTGGCCAAAGGCTCCATCTGTAAGGCACCTAATAGAAGGCGTTACTTATCTGAAGGCAGCTTTCATTCTGAAATTCTACTTATCTGTGTAAGTGCAATTTTCCTTCCCTGGATCCTAAGTCTAACAGTGAAGTAAGTACACATATGGTAAAGCATCAGGACAAGGATAATTCTGTTATTATTAACACCTATTGACTACTTAGTCTATGTGAGGTTTCATGCTAAGAGATTAACATGGATCATCGCTCATCTAATTGTCACCACCAAAGAAGTAGTTACTATTCATGGCCTTCTTTGACAAAGGAGGAAATAGATGCTAAGACCTTAAGCCTTGCTTAGCAGATTTAAGAAGTAGCAGAACCACATCTATAACATAAGCCATCTACTTCCATTGCTCTCTTCAAGATTTCATCAAATCATATCTATCCAAGAAACCAAATGTCAAATAAAAGAGCACGGTTTAAATACATATTATGTCCATTCAAATGATGAAATACTATGCAGTCATTAGAAATCATGTTTAGAAGAATATTTAATAACATGGGAAAATAATCATGGCACATTAGCTTTTAATACATTGCAAAGTAGCGTGTATAGAATAATCTCAATTTTTTCCAAAAAGGCATATATACATAGAAGACTGGGAGGAAACTACACCAACACATTAATGGGGGAATTTCAGTTATTCTTATTTTCTGTAACATTTGATGTTTTCCTTCTAGTGAGCATGGATTACTTTTATAATGAGAATGAAAACATGTCTTCTTCATGTCTACTTACTTTTCTTTCATTTGTGTTTTTTTTTTTTTTTTTGCTGCACTACGTAGCATGCAGGATCTTAGTTCCCAGACCAGGGACTGAACCCTTGCACCCTCAGTGGAAGCATGGAATCCTAACTACTGGACCATCAGGGAAGTCCCCCTACTTTTTCATTACCCACTGCACAGCCCCTACATAGCTTACCTAAACCTTATTTATTATGTTGTATGATTTTTCCCTCCTATAATTACTTTGTCCAGTAATTAGCAGAGTAGATTCTAAATTTGGCTTCCAAAAGGACTAGGTGAGCTAACAAAGTACAGAGAGGCCCCAAAATGATCAGTCCCCATTCCTCTGCTGAGAACTCTTTTCCATGCTTCCCCAGATGGGAAAAGTCATCTGTATCCCCAGTCTTGCTTTTACCAGGAAATAGTATACACCCAAACACATGTTGAAAGCATAACAGCCCAAGGAGGAAGAAAAAACAAAAAAACAAAAGCAGTCCCTGCTCCAAAAACCTTCAGAGAGACTTTCAGGAGAGAATCTGGGGAAATGAAAATGCTGAATCAGAAATTATGGACCAAGACTGTAGAAGTCAAAGTCCCCAGGAGAGAACAAAACTGAGTATGTACACATGGAGAGAAAGGCTGCTTCTGCTGTGTACTGAAGGGAAAGAGAGCTGTGAATAATCTGAAAGCACCTTCTCTCTTCTGAGCATCTAGAGTATTAAGGAAGAATATGTAGAGTCACAAGGCAGCAAGGCAGTGGCTCCCAGGACAGAAGACACCAGAGAAGCTTCTGCATCAGAAAGGAAATTGGGCTCCTTGAATTGCTGTTTATTTACTATGGATTTTCTAGGTTCCTGATCTCTTTCCTTCTGACATCAGCAGCATTCATATGTAGGGTTTCCTCTCCCTTGCCCAGAATATAGTCTTAAGAGAGCTGCTCAGGTCAGAGGCAGTTTCCCAAACACCCTTTTCAGAAATAAGTTCAAAGCTAGACCAGGTGAAGATGCCAAAAGGCTGTTCCTTTGGGGGTTCTGAAGCAGCTGGTCTGTTGCACACTGGGAAAGAGGGTGCTGAGATAGATGGTGAAACCAGTCAGTTACAACAGGTACAGCCTGAGCCAAGCTCATGAACCCAGGACAGTCCTAGAGATAGGAGTCTCTCTGGGGAGAATCCTGCTGCTTAGAAATTGGAATGGGATCTAGAAAAACATGGTCACGAGGCTACTGAACTCTCATAATATCATGTGCCACAAGGCCAACAGGGCGTCAATCTTGCAATGCCAAGATCACATGTCAGGTTGTCCTAATTGCCCTTATGCACCCCCATGCTTCCCTCACCCATCTTGGCTCATACCCGGCCTACAGTCCTCTCTCCACGCAGCAATGCACCCCCCTGCTCTCTGTGGCACAGATGAAATTTCATCTCATCTCCTTTAAAAGCCTCTCTAGACTGAGTCAGCAGACACTCATGACCAATAATTCTTCTTGCATCAAAGATCCACTACCCCCATGTGTACATGAAAATGAACAGATTGAAGGGGTTCAGTATTGGGGGTGGGGGTCCCCATAACCTACATTTTCTGAGGCACACATGTAGGCCAGCTCTGGGCTATGCAATTTTCTCACCTGGGGTGGGGCAGGGGAAGAGCTTTCTGCCATTCCAAGTGCACAAATCAGTGACTCCTTCCACAAGTACTCCTACCCTCACGAGTGCACAAACAGAAAAAACCAGGCACCTTAAGCAGTGGGTGTTTGCAAGGCAGCTAAGCTACCTGATAACAACCCAAAGCCAGTTAAGTTTCCTTTTCCTTTGTCTATTCCTTCAAAACACCCCAGCTGAGAGAGAGGAGCATCCCAAAAGGCTGCTTTCTCTAAGTAGAGCACTGTGTGTGCATGTGTGCCTGCTCAGTCGTGTCCAACTCTGCAACCCCATGGACTGCAGCCCGCCAGGCTCCTATGTCCATGGGATGCTCCAGGCAAGAATACTGGAAGGGGTTGCCATGCCCTCCTCCAGGGGATCTTCGTGACCTGGGGATCAAACCTGCATCACCTGCATTGCAGGTGGATTCTTTACCATGGAGCCAGCGGGCTCCTAGCCCCTTGTGAAACCAAGAATTCCATCCTTTTCTAAAAACAGCAGCCTGGACACCAAAGAGCAAACTGAAAACTAAGAGGCTGCCAGCACTCAAGCCCTCTATGGTGGTGGGATCCATGGAGACTGGGCAGGGGGAGGGAGCGCTTGACACCCAGTGATGATGACACCTTCCTTCAGCCTGGAGAACAGATTCCAACAGAGACCAGGAAGCTCTCAAACCACCCAGCACTGCCCAAGGCTGCTCCTGGCCACACCTGCAGGTCCCGTGACTGGTGGCCCTATGGAACCAGCCTTACCACTCAGCTGCCATGGAGACCTCTTAGATTTTCTCCAGTGTCACCTTCAGATGGGGTAGTTAGTGTTAGTCACTCAGTCATGTCTGACTCTTTGTGATCCCATGGACAGTAGCCTGCCAGGCTCTCTGTCCATGGGATGCTCCAGGCAAGATACTTGAGTGGGTAGCAATTTCCTTCTCCAGGGGATCTTCCTAAGCCAGGAATCGAACCTGGGTCTCCTGCGTTGCAGGCAGATTCTTCACCGTCTAAGCCACAAAGGAAGCTCTTTAGATAGGGAAGATCGTGTAAATGGATGTGGGTATGCTAACTCTGCTCCAAGGACAGCATTAGATGCACCTGCTTCCCCTGTGGAGATGGGAGGCCATGCATGGCTAGACTTTAGGCTCTTTCTTTCCAGGTCTGGGAAAAGCTGAGGGCTGCCAGGGTGAGAGCTGGGGAGGAGGAGACTGTCCACACCACCGAAGGAAATATGGTCTGGGGTCCCGAGGGCAGCACTGTTTCCAGAGGCCAAGGGCCCTGGTCTCCAGATGACGAGTAAATCCCAGTGGCAGATCCTGGTAAAGAGGCACCGTAGCAGCTGATTCAGACTAGCGGCTGCTCCTCTTTATCCAATGAGCCTGTTGTGGTTAATAACGGAAAACCCAGGATCTTCCAGCCTTGGGAAGAGAGCAGGTCATCTACAGGAAGCATGACCAGTCACAAAGAACAAAGGCCAGGCTGGCTTTTCAGTTGCATCTGATGTGAACCCTTGTGACAGCTGCAGAGGTTCCCCAAGCCTCGCAAGGACAAAAAATCCCTGCTCTGATCCTTATGCCGAAAAGTGTGACTGTCAGCTCTATGAATCTCTATTCCTAAACAGCATGGGATGCTATTACGAGGATGAACTGTGAAGTCCCCGAACTCCACCCCCCTCTAACTATGATATGCCTTTTAACTGCCACTCCAGAAATCTGTCTCACTGCCTTGAAGCTTCGAGCAAAGTCCCCCTCTTACTGTAGGCATGGAATTTCCTCTTTCTTCCCTCTTTCTGTGTGCTAATTTTTAAAATTTATTTATTTTTGGCTGTGCTGGGTCTTTGTTGCTGCGTGGGGTTTTCTCTAGTTGTAGCAAGCAGGGGCTACTCATCATTGCATTGCACAGCCTTCTCATTGCAGGGGCTTCTTTTGTTGCAGAGCACAGGCTCAAGGGCACCAAGCTTCAGTAGTTGTGGCACTTGGGGTCAATAGTTGCTTTTCCCGGGCTCTAGAGCACAGGCTCAATAATTGTGATCAATGGGCTGAGTTGCTCCACAGCATGTGGGATCTTTCTAGATCAGGGATCAGACTCAAGTCTCCTGCATTGGTGGGTGGATTCTTTACCCCTGAGCCACCAGGGAAGCCCCTATCTTAACCATTTTTAAGTATATAGTTCAGAGGTATTAAGTACCTTCACAGTGTTGTACAACCATCACCGTCACCCATCTCAAAACTTTTTCAGCTGGTCCTCCTGTTTTTGAAAAGTTTGATTAGAACACTGCCAAACTCATTTGTATACATACAGTACTGGTCTATGCTACTTCCAAGCTCCAGCAATACTTATGGAGTTAAAAAAAAATCAGATCAGATTACCTACAACATCCAAAACACTTACTATCTGGCCCTTTACGGGAAAAGGTTGCTGATCTCTGCTCTAAACCAAAACATAAGGAATTCCCTGGTGGTCCAGTGGTTAGGACTCCATGTTTTCACTGCCAAGGGCATGGGTTCAATCCCTGGACAGGGAACTAAGATCCCACAAGCTAGACAGCATGGCCAAAATTAAAAAAAAAAAAAAAAGTATCTACACACACACACACATTGGATTTATAGTTTAAAATAGTATTTGCTTAACTACCACTAACACAGCTTCTCCTAGCTCCCTACTAAAATACCTATCAAGATACAGAGAATGATAAAACTCCCCCAAATTACTTAAAACTTAGACTGATGGGCATCCTACTATGATTATCTGGGAGAAATCTCCATTAATATTAAAACTAATGCTGAAATGAGGAAAAAACAATCTGGGGCCAAGTCTTGCAGCAGAAATCTGAAACAAGACAGTAAAACACTGAGTGGTTATACCACAGTCAGCCTCACAGCTTAGCAATGGAGAGTTCATCTCATAACTGGCAAAACCAGCCATGCCTCCACTCCAGGGCTACCGTTTGCAAGGGAAATCAACAACTCCCCAAGACAGTCTAAATCCATTTGGAGACTCCTCCCATAAACCAAAAGGGCTGAAGTGATCGCTTTGGTGCCTTCACATTACATTCTGGGAATGGGAAACTTCACAAGTAAAACTCGGGTACCAATGCATATGGGAGGCTGCAGTTCTTCATTCAGTTTATATGTTCAGAGTGTCAGGGAATCTAGTAAGTAGGAATAAGCGATTCCATATGGGTCCAGCAAAACCCAGCAGACACTGGGAAACAGGCTGGAAGATCGGTGCATCAACCTGGCCACCGGGAGTCGGGCTGAGAAGGGGTCCTGCTGCTGCTGCTGCTGCTGCTCCTAAATCTCTTCAGTCGTGTCTGACTCTGTGCGACCCCACAGACGGCAGCCCATGAGGCTCCCTGGGATTCTCCAGTCAAGAACACTGGAGTGGGTTGCCATTTCCTTCTCCAATGCATGAAAGTGAAAAGTGAAAGTGAAGTCACTCAGTCGTGCCCGACTCTTCACGACCCCATGGATTGCAGCCTACCAGGCTTCTCTGTCCACAGGATTTTCCAGGCAAGAGTACTGGAGTGGGGTGCCATTCCCTTCTCCGGAGAAGGGGTTCTAGCCAATACCAAAGAGAATATAAGGAGAGTCAAATGAAATCTACATACACTATGTCTTTAACAAAGCCTAAATCAATCTTCCTTCAAATATGCATCAACATACACCACAGACTGCATGCTTCCTATGAAAACCTCTAGCAGCAGAAGGGAAATGTATAGCATTCTGAGGAGTTGGAGGAAGCACAAAAGCCTTCATTTAGTGTCGGAACCAGAAGAAATATTTTAGAAAATTGCATCCTCAAGAGAATACAAGAGAACATGAACTCTATGAAATAGGTATAGAAAGCCACTGAAATAAAACATATCAAGAAAGAAAGATAACAAAACTGGACTGAAAAGAGAGTTTAGCAAACCAAGGAAGAATTATAAAAAATATTGTAGCAGCAGAATTAAACTTCACATTGGAGATGGCAAAGTGCAAAATCTATCAATTCATAGTATGGAGGCCAAATCTGAACCTCTCCCAAGTACACAGAGGAAATGGAAAGCTGACCATATAAATGTGACAAAGGTTGTTATTAGAAAATCTATTAATGTAACAGATGAAATGGGGAGATCAAAGGAGAAAACTCAAACGAACCTCTCAATAGATTCTCAAAAACCATTAGCTAAATTCAACAACTATTCCTGATTTTAAAGTAGGGGGGGGGTGATGGTGATTTAAAAATAAGATAATTCTTTAACATACAAAGGATGTTTAATTTTAACCAATAACCAACATCAGAATTAAAAGTGAAAACAATAGGAACGTTTCCCTTAAAATCAGAAACAAGGCAAGAATTCCTGCCAATACTACTATCATTTAACACTGTCCAGGAAGTTCTAACTAAAACAATCAGGCTTGAAAAAAGTTTTGCTCTTTAAAAGAAGACCAAGTTATCAGAGTTGATACTCTTAATTTCCAAAATAATCAAAGTGAAGTAATTGAAAAACTACTAGAAGAGTTAAGCATGGTGGTCAAATATAAAATAAATATATAAAATCAAAATCTTTCCTATGTACCAGTAATGATCAGTTTGAACATAGAATAAATCATATCACAAACTATAAACTCTCCAGAAATGACATTAATAAGAAATCTGTGAGATATACAACCTGCACACACTTCTAAAGAACATAGAAGAAAACTTGAATAAATTAAGAAATCTACCTTGTCTTTTCTTAGATAGATTCACTATGGTAAGGACATTAATGAAATTTTAGATTTAAAGTAATTCCAATCAAAACAACAGGATTTGGGGGAAGAGTCTGACAAAAACTTTTTAAGTTCATTTGGAAGGGGAAAAAAATGGTTCAGATGAGCTATGAAAAAAGTGTGAGTAAAGTAACAGTCTGGGAAGAATGGTGAAGAGAAATCTGGCCTGCTAGCTGTTGCAAATACAAGAGTCTGAAATTGGTGGCGAACCCAACAGAGACACTGACAAAATAGTATAAAAAGCCATCCAAATAAACCTCAGTGTCAGGGAGGAAGAAATTTTCCTCTGCCCTTCTGGGTTCTTCTGGCTAGTCTAAGAATTCAACTGACGTGAGACCAATTAAGAGGAGAAAATCATAAAAAAGTTTAATGACATGTATACAAGAGAGAGACCCAGGAGAACTGAGTAACTTGCCAAAATAGCTGAAACCCTCAGCGTAAATACCATCTTAGAGAACAGATATGTGAACACAGCAAGGGAAGGAGAGGGTGGGAATGAACTGAGAGAGTAGCATTAACATATACACACTACCATGTATAAAACAGATAGCTAGTGCTGTGAAACACAAGAAGATCAGCTTGGTGCTCTGTGATGACCTGGAGGAGTGAGATGGGGAGCAGGGTAGAAGGCTCAAGAGGGAGGAGATATATGTATATTTACAGGTGATTCACTTCATGGCACAGCAGAAGCACAACTTTGTAAAACAATTATCCTCCAATTTAAAAAATATCCTATGATAAACCATAATGGAAAAGAATATTTAAAAAGAATGTGTGTGTGTGTATATATATATATATATAAAACCAAATCACTTTGCTGTACAATAGGAATTAACATTTTAAGTCAACTGTATTTCAATAAAAATAAATAAATAAAGACAAAACAGGATGATAGAGGTAGGGGTTTGGGACTTAAAAGGGGAGAAAGGCAAGTCAAATGGAGATGGGCAAACAAATTTTGCTGGGCCATGAAGAGAATGAGAACAGAAAACTCAGAGTTTCCCCCACCATGCCTAGCTGATACTCTGTAGATTATCTCTGATGAGAGCACTATGTCAAAAATAAGCCCTTTATTATACTTTAGGCAGCTAAGAAGGAGGTAAAAAGAAAGACTTTCTGAGTCTTCTGTCAATCTTAAAACTAAGAACATACGTAAATTAATCCTCACGCCAAAGTGACGGGGTGGCAAATTTTGCTCCCCTATGCTAGCATATATAAGAATTTATGTATGATAAAAATGTAACAGCAGTAACCATAGGGAAATAGTTAATCAACAAACAGTGCTCAAATAAATGACAATTTGGGCAAAAATATTCTACATCTCTACCTCATACTACACACAAAATGAATTTTAGATGAACTGACAGCTAAAATATTTGAAAACAGATTAAAAAGCTAGATTGTCTACCTGATCTCGGAATGATAAATCTCTTCAAGCATAAAAGCACTGGAAGAAATAACCACTTTTATTGAAGGTGGTGCAAAAACCAATCAATGTGACCAATAAAAATGTAGAATATACATCAAAAGGATCGTCAACAAGTTAGAAGGCAGTCTGGGAAAAACATTTACTGCAAAGGTGATAAAGGGTTAATACTCTTTATATATGGACAACTCATTCAGATTCACAAGAGGAGAAATAATTTTATATTAAAAAAAAACAAAAAAGTGACATTTCACAAATTAAAATATGTAATGGGTTCAAATTGGAAAAGGAGTACGTCAAAGCTGTATATTGTCACCCTGCTTATTTAACTTATATGCAGAGTACATCACGAGAAACGCTGGGCTGGAAGAAGCACAAGCTGGAATCAAGATTGCTGGGAGAAATATCAATAACCTCAGATATGCAGATGACACTACCCTTATGGCAGAAGTGAAGAGGAACTCAAAAGCCTCTTGATGAAAGTGAAAGAGGAGAGTGAAAAAGTTGGCTTAAAGCTCAACATTCAGAAAACTAAGATCATGGCATCTGGTCCCATCATTTCATGGGGAATATATGGGGAAACCGTAGAAGTTCTTTGGGCTCCAGAATCACTGCAGATGGTAACTGCAGCCATAAAATTAAAAGACGCTTACTCCTTGGAAGAAAAGTTATGACCAACCTAGATAGCATATTGAAAAGCAGAGACATTACTTTGCCAACAAAGGTCCATCTAGTCAAGGCTATGGTTTTTCCAGTGGTCATGTATGGATGCGAGAGTTGGACTCTGAAGAAAGCTGAGCGCTGAAGAATTGATGCTTTTGAACTGTGGTGTTAGAGAAGACTCTTAGTCCCTTGGACTGCAAGGAGATCCAACCAGTCCATTCTAAAGGAGATCAAAAAAAAAAAAAAAAAGGAGATCAGTCCTGGATGTTCTTTGGAAGGAATGATGCTGAAGCTGAAACTCCAATACTTTGGCCACCTCATGGGAAGAGTTGACTCATTGGAAAAGACTCTGATGATGGGAGGTGTTGGGGGCAGGAGGAAAACGGGACAACAGAGGATGAGATGGCTGGATGGCATCACTGACTCGATGGACGTGAGTTTGAGTGAACTCTGGGAGATGGTGACGGACAGGGAGGCCTGGCGTGCTGCAATTCATGGGGTCGCAAAGAGTCGGACATGACTGAGCGACTGAACTGAACTGAATGTGTAATAAGCATAGTATGTACCTGTTTGGAATTTTCTATAATGAAATTTGAAGCAGAAAAAAAAATGAGGAAAGGGGCAAAAAGAAAGAAAAAGAAAAGCTACCAGAGGAGCTGGGGAGTACCTGCTCTCTTTCCTTTTTTTGGGTGGCAAAAGAGAATCATATTTATTAAGAACCTAAAAGGCAGGCTGATTCATATTATGCAACAGGGTATTTTCCCTAAAGGTAACTGCAAAAGGTACCTTTTTTGACATCAGTAGCAGGAGAGAAAGCACAGAATGGCCTCTACGGATATAATACTCAAACTTGAGTGGGAGAAAGAATTCTGTGGCTTGGATGTTGAAGATGGTAGATAGCTCTTTAGATGAGAATCACTCAAAACAGCCAAATGAATAAAAAGAAAATGGCTCAGACTCAGAGACACAGACCAACACTGCCTGTACAGACTCGATACAACATGCGTCCACAGCATGGAAGAGCTGGGAACGGGATGGGGGATAAGGGGCCAAATGCTGCCAGGCTGGCATTCTAGGACATGGAAGTCAACCATGCCCAAGGTTGCTACAGTGGAGGCTCCACGTTCGAGGCACATGTTTTTCCCTTGGGCAGCCAGTTATAGCAGCTGACTAAGCAGGTCACATGTCAACTGTGAGGCACATAAAGGGAGCACTCTGGGACCCAGCCAGAACACTGGGGAACCATCATTCCCTCTTGTCAAGTGCAGCGTGGGAACCCTGTGGAGAGTTCCGCCCCTTCCCCACCCTAAAGAGAATTGCCAGCCCCTGCGCAGCGTGGTGCTTGCAGCCTGCTGGGCACACCATACCCCTTTCCTGCAGTGACTGGGCATGCCTCCATGAAGAGCATGCCAGACCCTGCTTCGCTGGGAAGCAAACAAATTCATGTGTGGCTGCCACAGCAAAGGGCCGCTAGAAAAAATAATAGTTGGGTAGGTAGCACTAGTCAATGCACCCACAGCAGGGCCTACCTGTGTACACTGAAATTTATGAAATTTTAAATCAGATGTTATCATGGTTGTTAACCCTTTCTTTCAATAGTACCAGAAGAACAGAAAATACTCCCTTAAGCAACATAAGGCAGTGTTTAGGAGCACTGGTTCTGCAGTCAGAGAGATACTGGATCGAATCCCACCTATACCACTTACAAGCCACTTAAATCACATAAACTTTCAGAGCCTGTTGTCTTGATCTAACTGAGGGTACTGTTTGTACCTCCCACATAGGCATGCTGGGAGGACTAAATGAGATATCCATGTTAAATACTCCCCACCTTGACTACACACAATAAACCCGATTAAAAGCATTAGCAGGAAGAGGAAGAAAGAGAATCCTGACTCTGCCACTAAGTAATCTTCAGTTCAGTCGCTCAGTTGTGTCCTACTCTTTGTGACCCCATGAACCGCAGCATGCCAGGCTTCCCTGTCCATCACCAACTCCCAGAGCTTACTCAAACTCATATGTCCATTGAGTTGGTGATGCCATCCAACTGTCTCATCCTCTGTTGTCCCCTTCTCTTCCTGCATTCAATCTTTCCCAGCATCAGGGTCTTTTCAAATGAGTCAGTTCTTCGCATCAGGTTGCCAAATTATTGGAGTTTCAGCTTCACCATCATCAGTCCTTACAATGAATATTCAGGACTGGTTTCCTTTAGGATGGATTAGTTGGATCTCCTTGCAGTCCAAGGGACTCTCCAACACCACAGTTTAAAAGCATGTAATCTTAGCCAAGTTATTTAAAATCTCTTGGCCCCAACTGCTTTATTTGTCATGTGTATAAAATGTACTCCCTATCTCATGACATTAGTTGGAGGATTAGATAAGATCCTTTAAGACAAAGTCCTTTAAGAACAGTAAACAGAGCTGTACTATTAGAGCTATCTACTTTCTAAAACAATGATTTTCAACTTCACACTGCACACAGTATTTTCACAGTAGAATAATAAGTACCCATGAAAAATTAAGTGTATGGTTAAAAACTTGGATGAATCTCCAAGGAATTATGCTAAATTAAAAAAAAAAGCTAATCACCTTTGGGATTTATATTGATTGCATTTATGCAACAATGTGATTGCATTTGTTGGAGAAGGAAATGGCAACCCACTCCAGTGTTCTTGCCTGGAGAATCCCAGGGATGGGGGAGCCTGGTGGGCTGCCATCTCAGGGGTCGCACAGAGTCAGACACGACTGAAGCGACTTAGCAGCAGCAGCAGCATGATTGCATTTATATCAACATTTTTGAAATGACAAATTTAAAGACATGGAGAACAGATGAGTTGCCAGGGATCAGGGAAAACATGCAAGTGGGAGGGAAAGAATTTGGCTTTAAAAGGACAACAGGAGGGATCCTCATGGTGATGAAACTGTTCTTTGTATTGACTGTATGTTTGTGATATCATAGCACAGTTTTGCAATAAGTTACAACTGGAGGAAACTAATTAAAGGGTATATGGGATCTCTCTGTATTTTCCTTATAACTTCTACATCATAATGATATTTGTTATATTTTATTTTACATAGTTTCTCAAAATATAAAATTTAATTTAAAAATGATGTGAGCAATGTGAGTACATGATAAAATAGGGGAAAACCTGTGATATCATCAAGTGAAAAAAAGCAGAATAAAAAACTACAATTAAAGAAGACAAAAAGTAAAGAAATAAGCATAAATCTTGAGATAGGAGGCAAAAACAGGAAAAGGAAATAAATATAAAATGTTGAAAATTAAGTAAATATATATATAAAAAGTGAAAGTGAAAGTCACTCACTCGTGTCCAACTCTTTGTGACCCCATAGACTAGACAGTCCATGGAATTCTCCAGGCCAGAATACTGGAGTGGGTAGCCTTTCCCTTCTCCAGGCATCTTCCCAACCCAGGAATCATACCCAGGTCTCCCGCATTGCAGGCAGATTCTTTACCACCTGAGCCACAAGGGAAGCCCCCCCTCCCAAAAAAATATATATATATAAAATCAAAATAAGGTAAAAGGGATAAATATATCCAAAACCAGGTTCTATAAAGCCACCAAAAATAGATAAAAGTGCTTACTAAACTGACTAATATATAAAATATGAGACAGAACACAAAGTCAGACAAGACTAAGCCCAAGAAAGAAAAATATGACTACAGTGAGAAAGGCTTATTATAAAACTATATGCTCAACTAAATTCATGGCAATATTTTTGAAAACTTAGAATAAATAACTCCTAGAAAAATACAAATGATCAACATTTACCCACAATGATTTGAATATATGATTTACCATATAAAACACTGGAAAGGTGATTAAGGGTCTACCAATTGAAAAAGGCACTGAGACTTCATATTTGGGCTTTACAGTTGAATTTTATCTGATCTCAAAAAACAAACAAACAAAAAAAACCCACATAATTTCTAAAGGTAGTTAAAGTATGCCAGGCCAGAGAAAAGAAGGAAAATTCTGCAGTTCATTTTATGTAACCTACATAATTTTAATCCTTAAACTTGAAGAATCCAATAAAAAAATGACTCCAATTTCACTTATGAATACTGAGGCCAGGCTCTAAATAAAAGATTGACAAGTAGTATCCAGCAATGTATCAAAACAGTAATATAATATATTATTTTAGTAATGTAAGAGTTGTTCAAAACCAGATATCTAATGACATAATTCCCTATATCAAAAACTTTAAAAAAAAAAAGATCAGAAATCATTGAAAAAGCATTTGATAAAATACAAAAACATTCCCTTTTAAAATATCACTAAGTAAATGTGGAAACTATTTAAAAATACCAACAGCAAATATGGAAAAACACAGAAAACATTTCTATTTAAAACTGGTTATAGACAAAGTGGCCCACCAGCATTGTTTTTATTTAATGCTGTCTTTGAGTTTCTAGCAAAAAATAGAAGAAAATTAAATAATTAGAATAACCATTGGAAAGAAAAGATAAACTACCCATTCCAGTATTCTTGCCTGTAAAATTCTATGGACAGAGGAGCCTGGTGGGCTACAGTCCATGGAGTCATGGAGTCAGACATGACTGAGCACAAACAAACATACAAGGGCCCACCCTAAATCCAGGGTGATCTCATCTCAAAATCCAAAATTACATGTGCAAAGATAGTTCTTCCAAATAAGGTTACCTTTGCAGGTTCTGGGGTTACAACTTGGGCATACCTTTGGGGCCACTATTAAATCTGCTGCAATCTGATAAGAAAAAAAAGATAAAACTAAAATAAAAGTTACTGGAGCTAACAAGACAATTTGGTAAAATAGCTAGATATGAAAAGTATTTTTTAAATTAATAAACTTTTTCTATTTTAGCAAGAGGCATTTAGGAACGGAAAGGAGGACAATATTGCACTCCTAATGAACAAAAAAGCTCTTTTTTTTTTTTTTAACAAAAAAGCTCTTAATTCTTTAGAATAAATGTATCAAGAATGGTATAAAATAAGATCTGAACAGGAGGAAAGAAATAACCATTTCTTAGACAAAAACAGCTATGTATTTAAAAAATGATTCTTACAAAATTGAAATATAAATTTAATGCCATTCTAATTAAAATCACAATAGGATGGGGTTGGGGGACTGATTAAATGATATTAAAATGTGTATAAAGAAAAAATGCCAATGAATAGCCAAGATAAATATTTTTAAGCTAATTTAATCTAATCAACATGACTAAGGTAAATAAGACACACAGATAAAACAAGAGAATTCATAAATGGATCCTTGGATATAAAAGATTTAATGACAAAGATAGTAGTTCAATTTACAAGGGAAAGTAGGAATTACTTAACATATTCTGCTACTACCACTGGTTATCCATCTTTGAGAAAACAGTCTCAACAAAGACTGGGAACCCAGAAGCTATAAAAAACATTATCATATTTGGATATGAAAAAAGGGATGTAGAAAAAATTATGTGGCAAAATATACCATCAGTAAAATCAACATATACAGATTTGGGAAATATTTCTATAATAAAGATGGTAGCCTGAGGGCCAATATCCAAAATATACAAAGAGGCCTTACAAGTTAAGAAAAATATAAACAACCCCTAGGAAATGGGTAGGTAATATGAGCACACAATTCAAAGAGCAAATCCAACTGGACAAAAAATGAGAGAATACTGAAATGCATTATTAGCCAAGCAAATACATTCATTAAGTTGTCAAGATTATAAAAGAATCATAAAACCTTATGCTGATAGGGATGTGAAAAAAAGAATAATCTCATATATTACATACAAAGAGAAAAAGTGAATTATAACAGCCTGTTTTTATAAATTGATATGGTAACAAATATTTATTTACAAATAAACATGTGTGTGTGTGTGTATACATGTGTTATAAATTGAAAGCACTAGTATGTAAGGGCACAAGCACAATGATGTTTCAATTCAGCATGGACTGTAGTGGCCAAAATCTGGAAAGAATGTATATGTTCATCAATAGGGAAATGGCTAAATAAATTGTGCATCCACAAAATATTTTCTAGCCTTTTAAAAGACAAAGAGCTATACCAAGAGGCTTTGATAGATTTTCATGGGATATTGTTGAGTGAAAATAAGTAGGATGTATATATAGGATTCTATTTTTGTAAAACAATGAACAAAAACAACAAAACATTCCAAAACCCATGTGTGTGTGTGTGTGTGTGTGTGTGTGTGTGTGTGTGTGTGTACCTACAAGCATGAAGAAAAATATAGAAGGATACATACTGGTTTGGTAATATATAGGGACAATGTGGAAAGACAGGGCAAAGGCCAAACCAAACAAGGAAAATGAGGGGCAGGGGAGGACTACTAAAACAAACAAATCCAGCAATCATATTTATGTATTTTATATGTACAAACACATATAAATTGAGTTAAGTTTAGAAGGATACAGTAAAAAAGAAAACAAAACAAAAGCAAAATATGGTCTCTGCTTGTTTAAAAAAAAAAAAAAGGAGGGCAGTAACCAAAATAATTTCTTGGTAGGATTAGTGATGGTGCTTATTTTCTTTTTGTGTGTGTTTTTGCATTTTCTGTAATGAGAATTACAACTCCCATAATAATGAAATAAAAACCAATAAATGTTAGTTTTAAAACATTGCACTGAAAGACTGACCCCATTTTGGGAAATCAAGGGAAGGAAACAGGGTTAAATACCCCTTTTTCCTTAGGAGCTGTCCAAGTAAGAGACTTATGAAATCGGGACACATTACCCCTCATCCAGCAGAAAGTTATTCACCTAAGGCAAGAGACTAAGTGGCTATTCCAAGGAGCTATTTGAAGCAACAAATGGGGTATATTTTCCCCTACCTCACACTTTAATGACTTAGTAAATCAGAAAGTCATTTATGCCACTCTCAATTATCCAAGGATCTGCTGGGCTCTCTACTTTTTGCCCCCTCCCTCTGGTTTGGGGCCATTTCCCTGCTCAGAAACAGCTCCAAAATGGGGGCTGGGGAAGGGGGAAAGAGATGAAATTAACTGGATCGATTTAGCTTCTCATTAGCAACTCTAATAAAAGGTTTGATAAGCAAAGTGGTCACAACTCCTGGTTCACATGAGGCTTCCAGGACTCTTGAGAATTTCATTTAAGTAAACTTGCCTTCAGACAAACATGATTTGCCTGCAATACACTTTAATAGATTTGGATGCTTGTTATTTTAAAGAAAGTCAGGACTTGTAATAAGGTGATATTTTTCTCTCCTCACTTTAATTTGCACTTTAACAACAAGAGCAATAAAAGATAAAAACACAAGAACACAGGCCTTTAAAGTATCCTCAGTGGAACAAGAGAACCACAGTACAAAGCTCTGTGAGTAGGGGAGGGCTGTCTGGCCCCAGCAGGCTCTCAAGAGAAACTTTAGGAGGGTGGCAACCTTCCAAGGGAGCATGTCTTGGCCATAAACCATCACCACAAGGAATCGGTGGAAGGGATCTGCCAGAGCTTACCAAAAGCACAAAGGCTAAGTCTCCACATACAACATCTCCCTGTTTCATTGGACCCTTGAAGACATTTGTCTCTTGGGAAGCCCAGACATATAGCATTGCAAGTTCAATGTGCTCACAATGTGTTCACCATCCTTTTTTACCAAGCAGACAAAGCAATTCAGCAACAGCAACAGAAAAACAATTTGCCCTTACTTGAAGATGACAATGGCTCCTGGACATGGAGGGCAGGCCAGGAGAAAGATCTGCAATGGAAAAAAAATTGTTTGGTTATCATGAGAAATGCTGGACACAGTGAGACAGTGTTACTTTAATAATGCTAATTCTAATGCTACTAACAATAAAATAACCAAACTCTTACAGAGAAAAAAATATATATAATATAAAAAACTTTAAAAGACAAGCAAGTGGTTTTCTAAACATGTTTGTGTTTGTACATGCATCTACGTGTGCCTGTACTGGCTGTGTGTGTGGTGGGGAAGGTGGGGGAAAGAGGAAACAGACGGATGGACAGTGGAAGAAGTAACTGCTTGGAGCACAGGAGATGGGGAAAGCTTTTCCTTAAGCCATTTCAGCCTCACTTCCTTTTACCCTCTAGAACACTCAATTTTTCAATACTTCAGCTTTGGTATGATATGATACAAGTAGCCAGGATAAGAAGTTTTTAACCCAGGACAAGTAAAAATGGATTCTGAGCATAGGATAAGCACACAAATACCCTCTGATTTGCCTCCCATGGGGGAAGGTGGGTTAATCAATAACTAACTTTGCCAGATTTAGCAAACAAAAACACAGGATGCCAAGTTAAATTTGAATTTCAGATAAACAATGAACAATGTTTTAGTATCGGTATATCCTGGGTATTCCATGGAACATACATGTGCTAAAACATTATTATCAAAATTCAAGGTTAACTGGACAGCTTGTGTTTTTTATCTGGCAATCCTATTGATTTTGCCACTCCCAGGCTCTTAATTTCCCTTTGATTTTGAAGGGGAGCCGAATTTGCTACCCCAAAGTTTGTTTGTTTGGCACAAGGATTATTTTAGGCTGACTGATTTTAAGAAACAACAGACATAGGAAAAGCTCTGAAAACTGTAGAAGTTACCTTTCTGTACAATAGATTTACATTTATATGGAAAATCTCCATTTGTTCAGGTGTCTCCCTCTAGGAAAAGGATAACTCTAAATCTTTATACTCTCTCAATAAGGGGGAAGGCAAGGACTGAAATCTGTGTAACAACCTTACCCTTGTTTACTGCACTCTTCCTGGTCACCTCCAGGAACTGGCCTCCTCCACCCCTGCCTCTCAACCAATACCAAACATGTTTATCTTTAGCTAAAGATGGCATTTAAGGTGGTAGCTTGGGCCATTTCAGGGAGTTCATTTTCCTGGGTACCCCCCATGTATACAGGAGGTATACATATTATTAAACTTCCGTTGTTTTTCTCCTGTTAATCTTACTGTGGAGGAGGGGGTGTGTGTCTCAGCCAGGAACCTATAAGAGTAGAGGGAAAATTATTTTTCTTCCCCCACATTTGATTGGTTTGTTTCAAAGCCTGACTAGTTGGTTCCTCTTCTATTCTCCCTGCTCAAACCAAACAAAAAGAACCTGATCCTTCGAAGAGACTATCAGTTCCATGCTCCTTGGTTTGAACTAGGCTTGGGTTATTACAGCCTTCAGAAACCCACAGCAGTGGCAGTTTGACTGCACCAAAGTCAAACCTTGTTTGACTTCGCTCAAGGGGGACAAAGAAAGCCCTGCAGAGTTGTACAAAGTGCAAATTCCTGGGCTCCCCCCATGAGGAATGCTGATTCCATAAGTCAGGGGTTCCAGGAATCTGTGCATTTTAACAAAAGCCCTAGGAGATTCAACTATTCTAAGCAGCCAGGTGTACTCAAGGTTTGATCAAAGACATTCAGCAGGACAAAAGACTGACCAAAGAATGAAACTCATGTTTATGGAGTTACTTCACCTATGGTGACTTAATGTTGCAGATTTACAAAATCATTGCTATGTGTTCCTCTCTTGTGGTAAGCATTTATGAATAGACATTATTGGCATTATGGGCCGGTTTGGCTTTGTCCCCGGTATCTTCTTTATATTCTGTTCATCAGTTCTCTCAGAATCTACATTTAAAAGGAAAGGGTACTCTAAGGAAAATCACTCTAAGTAGAGATACCTGAATCCCTGCAGCGACTAAGAGAAAGAATGGGGAAGAAAGGATCCTGAAAGGAACACAGCCGGGAGTCCATCACTCACACAATACCTCATCAGAGAACCCACCAAGAAAAAATCCATTGAGAATGTTACTTTCCCCTGTAGATCAATTTGATTAAAAGTGCAAACCCAGTGACAATTACAGGTCCACAATCCTTTATCTGCAATCGCCAAATCCAAAAAGGTCTAAGAAACAGAATGTGGGGTTTGGTTTTTTTTAAAAAAAAAAAAAAAACTAATTTGGTAGCAGACATGACTTGAACTGAGCTGAGGCTCTTTATAGACTGTCTTTATTCCATTTATGGTGAGTATTCGTACGTTTTCCACAATAAGAATGTACTTTGATTAGGGGGTGCTGTCCCAGATCCCATTGGCAGTGTCTGTAAAACACTCCACAGTCTCAGTATTGCCTTTCTAAAATCCAAAAAACTCAAGACTTTTGAAATACATCTGACCTTCATGGTTTGGGATAAGGACTGTCAACTTGGAATTTCAATCACCCAAACATGAACTTAACCCCAATTCCCCACCCTACCCGTCAGAACAGTACAAGAGAGAAAGAAACCAAGCTGGTATTCTTTACCACTGACCAGGAAGCAAAGTTACTCACCTTAGGCAAGGGACCAAGTTGGAGGCTGTACATAATTACCCAGCATTAGGCCATCAAAGGCTACACTCAGAAGCTACAGTATACAGAAAGCAGACAGGGGCCCCCAAGCACCTTGTAAAGAATACTTCTGGAGTCACCTAAGAGTCATGCTAGCAATCTTCCTGAGCTTCTGGAATACCCTAGATACTTCCGACACACTAAAACAGAGACGCAAAAATGCAACACACCCCCCCTCCTCCCGGCTTTTGTATACACACAGCCAAGAGGAAATAAGCAGATTCTTGGGGGAGTGAGGGGCAATTTCTCTGTAACTGCCCCATTTGGCTGGTTCTGATCCCCGATGTCCCTATATGGGGAAGCCCAGAAACCTCCTGAAGAAAGCAAGCCTCCAGTCCCAACTTAATCACGGATCTGATTTCTTTCGAGGCAGCTCATGTAGTCTTTACTCTTAAGTGAGTTTTCCAACAGTTACTCACCTATGGTCATGTCATTTCCAACCAACACACTGGCTTTCCTCATCTTGCCTATCTATCCCCAACACCAGGATAGAGGGTATCTTTTTCAAGCAACTTTTAAAATCAGATACATGGAGAATATCAAAAAAACAGGTTTGAAAAAGGACCCCGACCCCATCCTATTTCTTTTGCGGTAAACTCATGGTCTCCTCTGGCAGCGTCCTAGATTTACAACACTAAACCTCTCTGCTTTGTCATGCTGGAACCACATCCATAATCACCATCAACCAAAGGATCAGAGTGAAGATAAGATGTTAATTCAGAGGCCCAAAGGCCCCCAGCCTTGGCCCAAATATCCCTGCTCTCTTCTTTGGTTGGCTGCCAATGGCCTCCAAATTTTGTTGGCATGTGTTTTAGCCTAGCAGACGGAAAGCTAAACTATCCCTTCAGCTGCAAATAGAGTGGGAAGAGAGGATACTTGGAAGTGCAAACAAGGAGGGCAGGAAGATGAGAAGGCATCTGAGTACATCCCAGCACCGACGTGGCACTTTGTCTTCTTGCTGCCATCTGCCCGGATAGGCATCTGAAGAAAAGAGCAGGGAGCATAACAGAGAAATGCTACCATGTCCTTCCATTGATCCACTGTCTGGGAGGCAAGCAGGGCTTTGTTATGAAATCCGACTTTACAGATGGAGAAACTCGGGGGAAGGTTCTGATGAGGTTTCTGGCAAGAACCCAGGTCCTGTAATAAACTCTCAACACTTTTCACCTCACACCTGACATGGTCCTAGCCTCATGGGGGCTTCTCTTCTTTAGATTCTCGCCCTGTCCCTCAACTCCCACAGCACACATGGAGTCACCCCAGGGTCCTCACATCTGTACCACAACACAGCTCCTCCAATCTCCTCCTTACAAGCTGAGACATCTCAAAACACAGACCTGCCTGGGCAGCAAATTATATTTACACAGATGGGTTTCAGAGTCCAGCATTCCCCAAAGACAGGCTCACATTACATCCAACCAGCTTCATTCTCTGATCTACTGGGTGCTGGAGATTCTCAAATCCTTACAGAACTGAAATCTTTTGGGGCTGGTTTTTCCTGGAAAAACCTGCAGGTTCCATTAAAAAACCACACTCCCTCAGCTTCTACAGGAGAGAGTGACTGTCTTGCCCAGAAACTCGAAAATTCCATTTTTTCCTAAGCACATAACCTAGGTACCAGCAGCTGTACCAGTTGATCCTCTACCTCTGAGACACTCTGGTTCCAGGTTCCCACCTTCTCCACCCAAGCTCTCAGCATCATTTGTCCCACTTCCTGTTCTTGTTTCTGTTCCATGGTCATATTAGCCCCAGGTTCACTGGCATCAATACCCTGTTCCCTGTCAAATTCTGCTCAACCCCAATATCATATTCATTAACCCCTCATGGTCATAACACTGAAAGAAGAAAATTTTTGTTCATAGGAAGAAGTGTTAGTACTATGAGAAATGTAGGCGGGAAGAATGGCCAGTCACCAAGACCATCCTAACTGAGGGGCTAGCCAGGTTAAGCAATGACAGGATGAGAAAACTAAATCAAAGGGAAAGAGAGTGCGAGAGGGACAGGAGAGGAGCATTTGGCTTGCAACACAATCTTCCAAGGCCGAGCTCCAGTTCTCTTGGCTCCACTGCCTAGGAGGGCACCCATCTATTTGGGGGTTCTTAAAGGAATACCTATAAACATAACCCACCATAGCAAAGATCCATTCCTTAGGCTACCCAAAGTCTGTCTTGGGTTTTATTCACTAATGTTAATATTCTTGGGGCCTCATCTTCTCTCTCCTTGGACTGATGAAATGATTTTCACTGGTTTCTTGCCTCCAGACACACTGCTGATAAGGGGGATTGCTCTAAAATGTATCTCTGATCTTTCCTTTAGAATCCTTTAATGGCTGGCCAGTAACTATAGGAAAAGCTCAACCTCCTTAGCAAGGCAGGTGAGGCTTTCTCTACTCACCTTGCTGATCTCTTCAGCTTGCTGGCTTCGGGCACTGTCCCAAACTGTATCTTGAGCATATTCCATGTCATAAACAGACTTCGATAATCTCATTTTCTAATAGCTTCATGTTATTCAACTATATGGATATGCAACAATTTACTCAACCCATCTCTTCCTGTCACACATGTAAGTTATATCTAAATTTTCAGGTCCTTCACTATTTAGTCTACATTTTGTAGTAGTAGTCTACATTTAGTTGGCAACCCACTCCAGTATTCTTGCCTGGAAAATCCCATGGATAGAGGAGTATGGTGGGCTACAGCCCATGGGGTCACAAAAGAGTCACACACGACTTAGTGACTAAACATTTAGTATTTGGTCTCTCATTAGAATGAGAATTTCTAGGTCTTCAAAGGGAATACGGATTTTAAGGCTTTTTAGCCTACAATTCTAAACTGCCTTCCAGAAAATGTCTTAGAATTTGTACTCCTGCCAGCAACATATGAGAAATGTGTTTCCGCTACAGCCCGGCCAAGAGGTCATTACCAGTTTTAAAAGGCAAAACACTGAAAGGGAGCAGAATTTGCCACCGTCAAATATGTCCCTTTGTCATAAAGACTATTTTGAGCTTGTTTTTTTTTTTTTTTTTTAAAGCAGCAGATACAGGAGAAGCCCTGAAAATCAAGTAGAAGAGATTCTTTTCTAAGAGATATTTGCATTTATAAAGAAAATCTGCATTTGTAAGAGTGTCTCCTCTCTGTACAAGGAAGAGAAGAATGACTGAATTTCTAGAAACTCTTATGACTAGAAAAGGCAGCAACTTAAAATCTGCATACAATCTTACCCTTGTTTACTGTGCCTCTCCCGGTCACCTCCAGGAACCGGCTCCCTCCACCCTTTTGTCTTTAGCTGTAGATGGTATTTAAGGTGGTGGTTTGGGCCCCTTTCAGGGAGTTACTTGGTTTTCCTGGGTCTCTCCCACACACACAGGAGGTACACAAGTTATTAAAAGTCCGTTTGTTTTCCTCTTGTTATTCTTTTATTACAAGGGGATCTCAAGCCACGAATTTAGAAGGGTAGAGTGAAAATTAACTTTACTCCCCTACAACACACACACACACACACACTTCACTGCTTTAATGTGCGTGCCTCAGATTACCAGAAATATTAAACTATTTTTTAACACGAGTTTGCCCAGCCGTATTTCTTCTTTTGTGGCCTTGCCTATTTTTCAACCGGTATGTTCTTTTTCTTATTGGCTTATAAGAAGCTATTTATGTTTTAATGCCATTTAATACAGACTACTTGACATTTATTGCAAATATTTTTCCCATGTTGCCATTGTCATAGTTTGTCATGGCAGTTTTGTATGGAAGTTTTTGTATCTTTATGTAATTAGATATACTTATATAAATTAGATATTTCCTTCATGGTTTCTGTCTCTGATGTCATAACTTTGAAAGTTATTTACAATCCTGGGATTAAAAAAAGAGTCACCAATTGTTTTCCTAATATTTTAAAATTTTAAATCTCCAAATCAAAAATTGCATTATTGTTAATCCTACTCACTCTTCCAGAATGGCCTTCTCATCTTTCCTCTTTTGGCTGCCTCTTATTTACCCTTCAAATAACAAAAGAAAGCATCATTTCCCCTGTGTGCATGCTTAGTCGCTCAGTCAGGTCCAACTCTTTGTGACCTCATGAATTAAAGCCCACCAGGCTCCTCTGTCCATGGACTTTTCCAGGCAAGAATACTGGAGTGGGTAGCCATTTCTTCTTCCAGGGGATCTTCTTGATCCAGGGATCAAACCCATGTCTTCTACATCTCCTGGATTGGCAGGCAGATTCTTTACCACAGAGCCACGTGGGAAGCCCATGATCCCTTCTATCCTCCCATTAATTCTTTCTGCTTATTTCTTTCTGAGAAATTATCTTTTTTGTCAGCATAAGGAACTGACAAAGAGCCTTCTCTCAAGAATTTAGACAAAAAGGAAATTAGAGCACCTATTGCCAAACTCTTGGGCTTCAAAATCAACATATAACGGATTTAAAACATAGCAAATGCATTTTAAAGCAAGAATGTTCCTAGACTTGAAAGACCAGTTTGTAACCTGTTTGAATTATCCCCAAAGAAAGAATGGGGTTGACCAAACACTGAGGTACAGAATAAAGAAAGTCACAGAGGCATATATATTTGACAGTTTCCACATCCAAGTACTAGTCAGGGACCAGGGAATCTTAGCTTGTAAATCTCAAGTTTTCTGGTCCCAGTGCCAAATTCACCCCTATTAAAAGAATGGAAGTGGGCTAGGGAGCATTGCTAAGTGGTGAATAGTATGGGCTTTAGACTTAAGATAGATTTCGGCCACTCACCAGCACTGTAACCTTGGATGAGAGACTGGAGGAATTTTTATCTCTACAATAGGGATAAAAATAGCATCTATGCCTCATGAGGTTTTGGAGAGGATCAAATGAGATAAAGCAAGCAAAACACTTGGCACAATGTCTAGCACATAGCTAGCACTCAATACATAGTAGCTATAATTATTCTGATTGCAAAAGAAAGTCCATCCCTACTGTGAGCTACATCAGCAAGAGCTTCTATTAAACTTCCAATTCATCTAACTTCACTTGTTCTATTCACTTGTTCTTCACTTGTTTTATTCACTAGTTCTTCACTTGCTTGTAGTATAATATGCTCATGTGTTATTTGGCTTCCTTGTCCAGCTGCCTACAAGGAGAGAATACTGAAACACTCAAGGTGCAGTTTCCTCATCTGTCAAATAGGGGTTACATCAGTACTATCTCATAAGGTGGACATGGGCATTAAATGTTTGAAGCACTTAGTTCAGTGCCTGGCACGTTGTAGGCAATAAAATAAATATGAGCTACTCATAGCATCATCCTTCTTGGTTGCCCTTTCTGTTGTCCACTCACTACAAATTCCATCCAGGCCCACAGCAAGTTCTAGGTCCCACTCAAAGCCTTCTCCAATAACTCCAGATAACACCTTTTTTTTGTCCAATGGCCTCTACAACTCATTAGGTACTTAGATTTTATTTAATTTGGTTTCCCTATGGTTGCACAAAATGCTATAATAGACTGAGAGCTAGAATTGGATTATCAATTGTTCCCTCCTGACAAATTTTAAATTGGCATACATAAGTCACTGAACAAAGCCCAAAGTTGTCTGTTGGGTAATCAGGGCTCTCAACAATGTGGCCCTCAGCTGCCTTGCCAGTTTCATTTCCTACTATGACTCAGGTTTTCACTCTGAACCCAGTTTCTACATTCTAAAATACAAAAGAACAACAGTGCTTGCCTCCAACATCTTAAACTCAACTATTGTTTGATGCAAATAATAAATGCTTTCTAGATATTTCCATCTAGATGGCACACAGGTATCTCATGCCTAAATCTGAACTTGCTATCTTCTTTCCCTAACCTCTTCCCTTGCTAACTGCTCCCTCAAAAAGTGGAAGAACAAGGATAGCCGTTCCAATACTAGAATTCCAACTAATCTGATAAAGGCAGAAGGCATGAGGCAAACAAAATTAACATCAAGTAAACAGTACTGCAATAAGTGTAGGCAAGAACCATTGGTAGATGCTGATGAGTAATGCAAGATTATCATTTTTGCATGGAAAGTACTTGTTAATTACAAAGGGAATATAGTAACTTTTTGTTGGAAAAATATGACAAGAAGAGATCAAAGTTAATTAACATCACCAATAATAACACATATCATCATATCCCCCGGATATGATGTACCAAGAAGGGGATGGCATCACTTCCGGGGTATTTCTGCCCAATGACTTAAATCTAATCAACAACAACAAAATCAGGTAAGTCCAAATAAAGAACACTTTACAAAGTAACTGCCCAGTACTCTTCAATATTGACAAGGTAATAAAAAATGGAGACTGAGAAACTGCCATGGATGGAGGAGACTAAGACGACCTAACAACCAAATGCAACATGGGATCCTGGATTCCATCCTGGAACAGACAAAAGATGTTTGTGGGAAAAACCAGTGAAATAGGAATAAAGTCTATAGCTTAGTTCAAGTATCAATGCTAATTTCTCAGTTTTAAAGATTTTACCATGGTCATGAGAAACGCTGGGCTGGAAGAAGCACAAAGAAATATCAATAACCTCAGACGTGCAGATGACACCACCCTTATGGCAGAAAGTGAAGAGGAACTAAAAAGCCTCTTGATGAAAGTGAAAGAGGAGAGTGAAAAAGTTGGCCTAAAGCTCAACATCAGAAAACTAAGATCATTGGATCTGGTCCCATCACTTAATGGCAGATAGATGGGGAAACAGTGGAAACAGTGTCAGACTTTTTTGGGCTCCAAAATCACTGCAGATGGTGACTGCAGCCATGAAATTAAAGACGCTTACTCCTTGGAAGGACAGTTATGACCAACCTAGATACCATATTCAAAAGCAGAGACATTACTTTGCAAACAAAGGTCCGTCTAGTCAAGGCTATGGTTATTCCAGTTATGGATGTGAGAGTTGGACTGTGAAGAAAGCTGAGCACCAAAGAATTGATGCTTTTAAACTGTGGTGTTGGAGAAGACTGTTGAGATTCCCTTGGACTGCAAGGAGATCCAACCAGTCCATCCTAAAGGAGATCAGTCTTGAGTGTTCATTGGAAGGACTGATGCTGAAGCTGAAACTCCAATACTTTGGCCACCTCATGCAAAGAGTTGACTCATTGGAAAAGACCCTGATGCTGGGAAGGATTGTGGGCAGGAAGAGAAGGGGACGACAGAGGATGAGATGGCTGGATGGCATCACTGACTCGATGCACATGAGTTTGAGTAAACTCCAGGAGTTGGTGATGAACAGGGAGGCCTTGCATGCTGCAATTCATGGAGTTGCAAAGAGTCAGACACAACTGAGCGACTGAACTAAACTGAACTGAATACAAGATATTAACATCAAGGGAAGCTGATTGAAGGGGATACAGAAATTCTCTGCGGTATCTTTACAACTCCTTTGTAAACTGAAGATAATTTTGAAATATAAAGTTTTTAAACACTACTACCTATAAAATAAACAAGGTTCTACTGTATAACACAGGGAACTATATTCAATATCTTGTAATAACCTATAAGGGCTTCCCTGGTGGCTCAGTGGTAAAGAGTCCACCTTTCAAGCAGGAGATGAAGCTTCGATCCCTGGGTTGGGAAGATACCCTGGAAAAGGAAATGGCAACCCATTCCAGTATTCTTGCCTGGAGAATCCCATGGACAGTGGAGCCTGGCAGGCTAAAGTACATGGGGTTCCAAAGAATTAGACATAACAACTAAACAACAAAAATAACCTATAATGGAAAGAACCTAACTATATATATATGTGTGTGTGTGTATACACACAGATAACTGAATCACTGTGCTGTATAGTAGAAACTAACACAACATTGTAAATCAACTACACTTCAATAAAAATGTTAATAAAAATAAAATACAAAGTTTTTTTTTTAAGTACTATTATCCAATCAATTAGCCTGTCCTCAAACCCCAGAGCTATCTTTGATGCTGCCCCTCTTTCTCAGGCCCAATATATAGTCACTCCCCAAGTCCTGTCACCTTAACACTTTAACCTTTTCAGTATATATCAAATTTATCCTTGTTATCATTTCCTAGTTTCAGTTCAGTTCAGTTGCTCAGTCGTGTCCAACTCTCTGTGACCCCATGAATCACAGCACGCCAGGCCTCCCTGTCCATCACCAACTCCCAGAGTTCACTCAGACTCACGTCCATCGAGTCAGTGATGCCATCCAGCCATCTCATCCTCTGTCGTCCCCTTCTCCTCCTGCCCACAATCCCTCCCAGCATCAGAGCCTTTTCCAATGAGTCAACTCTTCACATGAGGTGGCCAAAGTATTGGAGTTTCAGCTTCAGCATCAGTCCTTCCAGTGAACACCCAGGACTGATCTCCTTTAGAATGGACTGGTTGGATCTCCTTGCAGTCCAAGGGACTCTCAAGAGTCTTCTCCAACACCACAGTTCAAAAGTATCAATTCTTTGGCACTCAGCTTTCTTCACAGTCCAACTCTCACATCCATACATGACCACTGGAATAACCATAGCCTTGACTAGACGGACCTTTGTTGGCAAAGTAATGTCTCTGCTTTTGAATATGGTATCTAGGTTGGTCATAACTGTCCTTCCAAGGAGTGTCTTTTAACTTCATGGCTGCAATCACTACCTGCAGTGATTTTGGAGCCCCAAAAAATAAAGTCTGACACTGTTTCCACTGTTTCCCCATCTACCTGCCATGAAGTAATGGGATCAGATGCCACGATCTTCATTTTCTGAATGCTGAGCTTTAAGCCAACTTTTTCACTCTCCTCTTTCACTTTCATCAAGAGGCTTTTGAGTTCCTCTTCACTTTCTGCCACAAGGGTGGTGTCATCTGTATATCTGAGGTTATTGATATTTCTCCCGGCAATCTTGATTCCAGCTTGTACTTCTTCCAGCCCAGCGTTTCTCATGATGTACTCTGCATATAAGTTAAATAAGCAGGGTGAGTCCCTATTCATTTTCTTCAACTACTGCAACAGTTTTCCTATCTGATCTCGAGGCCTCTAGCGTCTCCTTCTTCACTCCATTTCATACAGTGTTGCCAGTTTCCTCTTCTTAAACACAACCCTGGGACTTCCCTGGTGGTCTAGTGCTTAAGAATTCACCTGCTAGGGACACGGGTTTGATTCCTGGTCCAGGAATTAAGATCCCACATGCCATGGGGCAACCAAGCCCATCTGACAGCTAAGCCCACGTGACACAACTACTGAGCCTGAGCACCCTAGAGCCTGTGTTCCACAAAAAGAGAACCTTCTGTAACAAGAGAAGCCACTTCAATGAGAAGCCCGTGCACCACAACTAGAATTATCCCCTTCTTGCCACAGCTAGAGAAAAGCCCATGCACAGCAAGGAAGAGCCTGTGTGCTGCAGTAAACAATTAGTGCAGCCAAAAATAAACTAAAAAGAAAGAAAAAAACAGAGCACTGATCATGTTATACACCTCACAAATTTCAGATGATACATTCAACACAATCTCTAGTAAAATCTCAACTGACATCCTTACACAATCTGAGAAGCTAACACTAAAGTTCAGAGGGAATTGCAAGGTATCCCAAATAGCTAGAGCAATCTTGAAAAGAAGAATAAATAGCAAGACCCACACTACCTGATTTCAAAACTTACTACAAAGCAACAGTAATAAAGACACCGTGGTGCTGGCATAAGGGTAGACTAATGGAAAGAATTCAAACAAATCCCAAAATAAACCCTCCCAGTTGATTTTCAACAAGGGGACCAAGACTTTTCAATAAGAAAAGTCTCTTCAACAAATGGTCCTGGGACAACTGGATTTCCACATGTATAAGAATGACCTTTGGACCCCTACCTCACAATCGTCTTACAGAATCAACACAAAATCAATCAAAGACCTAAATAAAAAAGCAAAAACTACAGAAGTCTTAAAATTAAACATAATGGTAAACCTTCATGATCCCAATTTGGCAATGGATTCTTAGATGTGACACCAAAAGCAAGAGCCACAAAATATAGGTAAACTGGACTTAATGAAAATTAAAATACTTTGTGCTTCAAAGCATACTATCAAGAAAGCAAAAAGACAACTCAAAGAATAGGAGAAAATTATTGCAAATCTTGTCTCTCACAAGGCTCTATTATGCAGAATACATAAATAGCTCTCAAAACTCTAATAATAAAAAGACAAACTATCAAGTTCAAAAGTGGGCTAAGGATTTGAATAGACATTTCTTCCAAAGAAGACACATGAATGGCCAATATGCACATGAAAAGGTACTCAGAATCATTAGTCATTAGGGAAATGGAAATCAAATCTACAGTGAGAGACCACTTCACACACATGAGAAAGGCTAAAATAAAAAAGACAATCAACAAGTATTCATGATGATGCAGAGTAATTGGGAACCTCATACACTCCAAGTTAGGATGGAACATGGTGCCCCAATATGCAAAAACAGTTTGGCCGTTCCTCAAAAAGTTAAACACAGAGTTATCATGGGACCCAGTGACTCTACTCCTATATACATCCCAAGAGAAATGTTCACAGAAAAATATATACATGGGGACTTCCCTGGTGGTCCAGTGGCTAAGACTCTGTACTCCCAATGCAGGGGGCCTGGGTTCAATTCCTGGTCAGAGAACTAAGATCCCACATGCAGCAACAAAGACCTGGTGTAGCCAAATAAATTGGGGGAAAAAAAACTTATACATAGATACATGGATGTTCGTAGCAGCATTACTCATAATAGCCAGAAGGTGGAAACCACCCAAATACTCATCAGTGGATGAACGAACAGATAAACGAAATGCGGTATACCTATACAATGGAATATTGTTTGATCATAGAAAGGAATGAAGTTCTTACACATGCTATGACATGGATGAACCTTAAAAACATTATACTAAGAAAAAGAAGCCAGTCAAAGTAGACTATATATTATATGACTCCATCTCCAAAATGTCCAGAATAGGCAAGTATATAGAAGCAGAAAGCAGAGCAGTCATTCCTTAGGCATGGGGGCATGGTAGAACAGGTAGGGGAGTGATGGCTAAATGGTATGGAGCTTCTTTTTGAGTTGATGAAAATGTTATAATTTGACTGTGGAAATGGGTACACATACCTGTGAATATGCTAAAAATCACTGATTAAACACTTTAAGTGGATGAACTATATGATAATGAAGTATATCTCAATAAACTATTTTTAAAAAAACCTCAGATGGCTCCTTATTCCTTGTTGAATAAAGTCCAAACTCCTTAATTAGGCATTCCAGTCCCTCCCCTTCCCCATCCTCATTTGACTTCCCCCACCTAACAACCAGCTTTATTGTTCACTATCCTTTTTCATGAGCCTTTCTATCAAACCAAACTGAATTATTTACCACTATCCATATACCCCATGCAGTTTGTCTTTCCCCTTGCTGGTCCTTTTCCCTGGAACTCTCTCCTCACAATTCATATTTATTAATACATATTCTGTTTTATACAAGACCCTGTTCAAATGCTCCCTCCTATGCAAATCTTTTCCCATCCTTCAACCCACATATAGTAGGCCTTCAAAACTTGATTTACTGTAAGAATGAAGGTAAGTAATCCTTCCGCATGATGGTTCCCACTTCCAGATGATAATCCTCTCGAAGCCATAACTGCACTTCTCTCTTCTTTTCCTAGTTAAAGCAGCAGTTCACAGCTTCAAGACCCCTTTACTAAGTTCCTGAGAATGGTTCCAAACTGCTAGTCTCTACTTCTCCCGAAAACCTTCTGGAGATGAAGCAAGCTGGCGTTGCATTTTGCCAGGGCCACCGAGTATAGGTGTGTAGGTTGTGCACTGCACAACCCTAGTGGCGCCATTCAATTCTAGTCTATGTGAATGGCACCCTCTCCTAGGGTTGTGCAGTGCATAGCCATTCGTGGTGGCCCTGCTTGGAAACATCCAGAATTTGGAAGCAAAGTCAAAAACAGCACTCAATGAGAAGAAATGACTCTAACTGTACTGCTGGCGAGAAGTGGGTATTTTCCAAATCTTATGAGGAAGATGAAAAAGGAACTCAGGAGAATAACATGGTCTTAGCACACACAGTGTTTGTATGGAATTACAAAACAGAAACATCCAAGAGAAAAACCATCATTGATGTTTTTTCCAGCAGTGGAAAGAGAAAAGGACCCATGTTCTTGTCAATACAAAGGTGTGATGTACCTACATGGTCTCTCTGGTAAGACCCTTCAATTCTGTTATGTTCTGATTTTAGGTTATCAAGCCCCTGTGTAATTTGGCTTCAGGAACCTTGCTTTCAGGAAGGGTATGACCAGGCTGATAGACACAAGTGTTATGTGTCTATACAGATCTCTCTCCCATCATCAATCCATTCATCTGCCTTGTGGTTAATCAAGCAGTCTTTTGTAAAGTTGGGGAGTGTGAAACCAACACGCTTAGGGAAGCTGATAAAAACTAGGCTTTAAACCTACCAATCATGTTGCAGACTTAGGACCCAGGTCAACTGTGCCACAATGGCACAGATCAGATCAGATCAGATCAGTCGCTCAGTCGTGTCCAGCTCTTTGCGACCCCATGAGTCGCAGCACGCCAGGCCTCCCTGTCCATCACCAACTCCCGGAGTTCACTCAGACTCACAAGGGCACAGACACCTTCTAAATCCCAGCCAGAGCAGCCGGCAACAAGTCCCCCTCTGACGGCAAGTAGTAATAAAGCATGCCTACATGGCGGCAAAAATGGCTGGAAAGACAAGTGAGCTAGTAGCGGAGTCCAAGTATGCCAGATATTGGGTTTCTTCCTTCTTTTTGTCCCCACTCCAGTTTAGTTCAGCCTTCCACTTTCATATTTGCCCTTCCTGGCATATTTCATTCCACTTCTTCTATCTCCTCCAGAGAGTTCCTGAATAACATCCACCCCAACTGATCATTCCTTTTCTGAAAGCTATTTGCACATACTGGTACTATACACTGATCATTCCTTTCTGTTGTAATTAGTAATAGTAGTAGTAGTGATAATGATGACAATGACAATGATATTAATAATAATAATGGCAGCAGCTATTCTTTACTGAGTGATTCACTAGATGCCTAACACTATATTTGTGTGTGTGTGTGAGCGCGCCCATGCTCATTCACCCAAGTCATGTTCAACTCTTGCAACCCCATGGACTGCAGCCCACCGGGCTCCTCAGTCCACGGGATTTTTCAGGCAAGAATACTGGAGTGGGTTACCATCTCCTCCTCCAGGGGATCCTCCAAACCCAGGGATTAAACTCACATCTCCTGCATTGACAGGCGGATTCTTTAGCACTAATACACCTGGGAAGCCCCATATTCATGTATTCCTCATAGCAATCCTGTGAGGTAAGTGCAGTTCCCCACCACACCCTACTCCACCTCTGTTTAAACATGAGGAAACTGAGCTAAGGAAAGGTTAAGTACTTGCCTAAGGTCACACAACTAAATAAGGAAAAGTCAGGCCTTGAATCAGAACTGTCTAGTTTCCAAAGATTTTGTTTGTAGCCAATCTTACCTTTTGTCTCCCGCTTTGTCTTTTGAAGATCTTCATCTGCCACCACTCCCCATAGTGCCTAACACCACGTCAGACACAGAAATGCTCCCCCAGGATACGTATGCAAGGCTAACTCTGTTCCCTGGCCAGAGCCCAGCCCAAGACACAAGCTGGAAGAGCAGGGAAGAAGGGCAGTGAGTACAGAAAGACATGACCCATTGGGGGAGCCACGGGAGTCCTCTTCCTCTGACTCATTTAGGGCAGGATAACGCTGCTACCTTGACCTCAATCCCAGAAACTTTTAGAATAGGATGGATAACCTGGTTGTCTTAAAACTCATCCAGACAACCTGGAAGGAACAGAGCCTAGGCCAATCTGTGAAAGGGCTGGGTGGCATCCAGTTCCCTGAAGGAAGGGAACCAACTGTATCAGGGTCACAGCCACTGAGAAGTTATGTGACTATGGTCATGGATTTTGGCAGTGGCGAGGGGTGGGGGGCGGACAGGAGTATTTTTAAAGAAGAGAGCTTTACACTAACTCTCTCTCTCTCTCTCTCTCTCTCACACACACACACACACACACCCTTCATTAAACCTGTTTTCTCATCTTTAAAAATGGAAATGAGAATACATACCACTTGAAGCACTGCTAAGGTATAAAATGAGACTGTAATAAAAGGACCTACCACCTGAAGTCTGCATTAGTTTGTCCACGCTGGGATTCGGAGCACACACAGAGATACAAGGTGTAGTTCCTGTCTGCAAGCAGTTCAGAATATCGGACAAAGAGTCTGATCTAGCACACTGCCAGCACTATCAACCAAGTATAAATATAAAGCTGGCTGGTAGATTACCCCAACAATCAGCAGGACATTTTGTCAGATGAAAATTTTGTCAAGAAAGAAGAAAACTTCCAGCAAGAATAAAGGTGGCAGTTTACGTCTTTGCCTCCAGTCTATCATCCACACCTCCATATTAGAAAGCTGGGGAAGGGGACTCTACCAACCACTGTTTTGGAAGTGACCCATGTAAAATGTTCTTTTCCTTCACATTTGTCACCATTTCTCATTTGATAGTGCATGCATGCATGCTAAGTCACCTCAGTCATGTCCTACTCTTTGCGACCCCATGGGTAGCCTGCCAGGCTCCTCTGTCCATGGAATTCTCCAAGCAAGAATACCGGAGTGGGTTGCCATCCTGTGTTAAATGACAATCTTCCCTGCTAGACTGTAAGGTCCTGGAGGGCAGTGGCTGTGTGCCGGTCCTTGTTATAGATCCAGAAACTGACATAATGCCTGGAACATTCAAGATGCTCATCAGATACTTGTTGAATGAATAAATGAAACAAACAGATGTCTCTGGTAGGTGGATAGACCTGATTACCTAATCAAAAAAATCACTTTAAAATATTCAAGTCTTGTTTATGCATAAATGCCTCTCAAGATTTCCAAGAAACTGGTAATGTTGGTTTGTTTCTGGGGAGAAAAAGTAACAGATTAGGGGTCAGGGGTTGGAGGAAATTATACATGCCCTTCTATTCCTTTCAAATTATTTGGGTTTTTCAATAACAACCAATCAAACATAAAATCTGAAGGAAACACACGCTGATGATGAGAGAGACAACTAGGGGACTTTTGTTTGCTACATGTCATATTCTTGCAATGTTTCAGGTTTGGATCATAGGCGTGGCATTGCCTTTATGTTGTTGCTGTTGTTTACTTGCTAAGTCATGTCTGAGTCTTTGCAACCCCATGGACTGTAGCCTGTCGGGCTCCTCTGTCCAAGGAATTCTCCAGGGAAAAATACTGGAGGAAAGTGAAATTGCTGTGCCTCCCCATAGGTAAGCTCCTTCTTCAAGCAACTGGAAAGATTTATTTTAATCCTCGAGACTGCCTCAAGCCACTGTTATGGCCCAGACATGAAGCCAGCTGGATAATTGGATATATTTTTTTGAAGCAAAGGTGCCACTCTTTTGTATGTGACAGTAATGACATGGCGGTTAGTTAGGTTCTTTAGCTCCTCAAGCTTTACGGGTCGCTCTCCTAAGCAGAAAAAACTAAGGCACAGAAAAGTTGATGATATTCTCCTCACCTATCTGCTGCTGCTGCTGCTACTAAGTCGCTTCAGTTGTGTCCGACTCTGTGAGACCCCATAGACGGTAGCCCACCAGGCTCCCCCGTCCCTGGGATTCTCCAGGCAAGAACACTAGAGTGGGTTGCCATTTCCTTCTCCAATGCATGAAATTGAGAAGTGAAAGTGAAGTCGCTCAGTTGTGTCCGACTCTTAGCGACCCCATGGACTGCAGCCCACCAGGCTCCTCCATCCATGGGATTCTCCAGGCAAGAGTACTGGAGTGGGGTGCCATTGCCTTCTCCGCCTCACCTAAGACAGTCCAAAACCCAACTGTTTGGCTTTGCTGTTAAAACTCAATGGTTCTAATGATACAAACGAACTTATTTATAAAATATAAACAAATACACAGACTGAAAACAAATTTATGGATACCAAGGGGGAATGCAGAGGCATTAGAAAGCAGAGACATTATTTTGCCAACAAAAGTCCATCTAATCAAAGCTATGGTTTTTCCAATAGTCATATATGGATGTGGGTTGGACTATAAAGAAAGCTGAGCACCAAAGAATTGATGCTTTTGAACTGTGGTGTTGGAGAAGACTCTTGAGAGTCCCTTGGACTGCAAGGAGATCCAATCAGTCCATTCTAAAGAAAATCAGTCCTGAATATTCATTGGCAGGACTGATGCTGAAGCTGAAACTCCAATACTTTGGCCACCTGATGCAAGGGACTGACTCATTTGAAAGGACCCTGATGCTGGGAAAGTTTGAAGGCAGGAGGAGAAGGGGACAACAGAGGATGAGATGGTTGGATGGCATCACCGACTCAATGGACATGAGTTGGAGTAAACTCTGGGAGTTGGTGATGGACAGGGAGCCCTGGTGTGCTGCAGTCCATGGGGTTGCAAAGAATCAGATGTTACTGAGCGACTGAACTGAACTAAACTGAAGGAGGAATGGGTGATGGAGGAATAAATTAGGAATTTGGGATTAAAATACACACACTATTATATACAAAATAGATAACCGACAAGGATTTACTGTATAGCACAAGGAACTAAATTCAATATCTTATAATAACCTATAATGGAGAGTGAAGTCAAAGTCGCTCAGTCGTGTCTGACTCTTTGCAACCTCATGGACTGTAGCTCACCAGGCTCCTCTGTTCATGGAATTTTCCAGGCAAGAATACTGTAGTGGATTGCCATCCCCTTCTCCAGATCTTCCCAACCCAGGGATTGGGCCGAGGTCTCCTGCATTGCAGGCGGATTCTTTATGGTCTGAGCCATCAGGGAAGCCCAAGAATACTGGAGTGGGTAGCCTATCCCCTCTCCAGGGGATCTTCCCAACCTAGGAATCAAACCAGGGTCTCCTGCATTGCAGGCGGATTCTTTACCAGCTGAGCTACCATCCTTCAGAAAGGATCTGAAAAATACATAAATCTGTATAACTGAATCACTTTACTGTACACGTGAAACACTGGAAATCAACAATACTTCAATTTAAGAAAGAAAAACCTTAATAGTTCTAAATGCTGAATGCACATTAGGATCTCCTAGCCAGTTAACTGAAAATAAAATCCCAATTCCTGAGGCTCAGTCCCCTAAATCTTGACTCAGCTGGTTGAGCCTGGGGCCTAAGCAGCATTTCAGAGCACTCCAGGTGATTTCAAAGTACAACCAGGTTTGCAAACCCCAGTTCTACCCACTGCTGATACCTTAGTATTTTTTAAGAGCCCTCAGTCGCTATTTTTAAAAGTCTTCTTTCAGCAGTATATTCCCCTCAAAAAAAAAAAAAAAAGGCAGGCCAAAGAAGTCTGTAACCAAGACAACAAGCTCAGAGCACAAAGAGATAGGTCTGTGATTTGCAACCAAAGGAGGCAGAAGAGGAAAAGTAGACACTGAAGAATTGACAGGAAACTAGAGAACAAAAGGCATGGAGTCTGAGCTGGTGCCCAACCAGGCAGCACATCAAACTCCTGCTGCATCTTCCAGGCTGGGTACCTTGACACACAAGCTCTCAAGAAGGAAAGCAGCCCTGGATTAGCAAATGAAACCCTTAAGAGTACGCTTTCTTCTTAATTGAACTTCTGACCCCCAAATGGGAATGTCTGCTTTGGCGATGGGAATGTCTGCTTTGGCGAAGGTTGCAAACCAATTTTTTTCCTCCAGGTCCTCTCTTGCTTCCCTACCTGCACCTGACCCTGTATTGCGAATCAGTGTGACAATGAAACATGAAATCCGCATGGGCTTGGAGTTTGAAAAAAATGTTCTTCCTCTGTATGTGTTCTGACCGTGGAGCTCGGGTTTTGTTCCCAACTAGGGGAGCACTGAGATGGATGAAAGGGCTGGGGATGCTGCAAATTGAAAGCCAAGGAGTTGGCCTTTTGTTCCCTTTTTGCAGTCAGGGGCTATTCTGGAAAGCAGAAATCAAAAAGAAAATACAGCCTGCGATGAGCTGAAATTGGACAAAATGTGATGAGGCATAAATGAAAAAAAAAAAAAGAGGAAGAAAGAAAAGAAAAAAAGGAAAAGGGAGTCTTTCTTTACCAGAAGAGGTTCTTTTCTGAAAACTGCCTCAAATTAAAACACTTTCCACATTTGGTTCACTCCAGGAAGCTTTGCATTGTTACCTAAAACCAAAACCACTTTTTATCACGTCACAAGGAGAAACTGAGGCATATGCAAACAGCCCAGAATTTGGTGATGCATGGCTTCAAGAATGGCCCTTCTAGGCTCATTCTATTTCCCTCAGTCCAGACAGTCAGACAGACAAATGAGAGTTTATTCAGTGACATTAAAGAAGAGGTGTGGAAACAAAACCATGATGGAGCAAAATACTGACAATTTGAAGGACTACAAAACTATGTGCTACCTTTTCTTAAAGTGGTGTAGGGAATGACATTCATTATGCTATTGGCCTGCCAGTCTCCAAGGACTTTGCGTGGCCTGGTGGAAGAAGGCTTAACCTCTCACAAGTCTCTGAGGTTGGCTTTAGGGTTTATGATATTTTTAATTAGCCACCTGTTAGCGGTCTTCTTCACCAGGGAGAAATACTCAGCCTGATGGTAGACTCCTGGAGTGTGTCCTACAGGAAGGTAGGTGGGAAATGAGCTACGCTGCCCTCTCCAACCAGCCACATAGCTTCCATAAGAATCCAACCTTGGATCGCAGGCTTACACCTGGAAAAGCCCTGCTTTCCCTTCCTCTCCAGGGACCAGCAGATGGGAAAACTAAATTCCTTTGAACTTTACCTATGTGAAGTTTACTTAGTGTGACCCATTAGGCTGTTTCCTTTCACTCAGTCCTATGGCAAATTCTATTCTGAGCAGAAGAAACACACAAGAATCATAACCAGAAGTACAAACAGCATTAAGGTCCCTATGCAATTCTTAACAGATGACACAGGGCCCAAACCAAATGGCCAAAAGGCTCCTTCTAGCTCTATAGGAGCTCCTTAAAAGTAATAAAAGTAATAACAGCAACAACCACCACCTCATTTATCAAACCACATGCTTACCAATTAAATGCTCAATGATATAAAGAGTCCTAAATGGTATTATCATCACACCAGCAGAGTGATTTCAGCAAATCTCATAATCAAGAAATACCCACTGAGCATTCAGTCATGTTCTATACTCTGCAGATGTGCAATCCTAGCATAATAAAGAGCCATCTGTTAAGTCTCAATTGCATAAGCAGTGCCTTGGGTAAGTTGGACTCCCTGCCCTCTCCCCAGGCCTCACATTAATGAACCAAACTGAAATTAGAGAATGTACTTTTTGCATTCCTTCACCCTTCTGCTTCCCTCAGTCTATCACCAGCCATGATCCTGGTCAAGTGATTCGAGACTCCCTGGAATATCCACAGAAGGGGAAGTTGTTTCAATGCATGCAGACTCTATTTATAGAACGGATACCTCTGCAAGAAGATATAATGGCCTGGGAGTCAAAGGCCTTAGATTCTATTCTCAGAACAACTGCTAACTAAAGGACGGACTCAGGCAAAAGACTGGCCCTTTCTCAATCTCAAAGCCCACATCAGCACTGGACCAGATCTGTGCTTCTCAGAACCACGTAGCTGCCCATGGGTATGTCTCAGCAGGCAAAGAGAGGTGAGGCAAGTGATTTATGATGAATAAGAGTACTGAAGTTGGCAAATTATTTACACATCTGTTCATCTGTATCTTATCCCTCCTCTAGCTCACTTGCAAAATGCTTTTTGCCATGTTATAAGGAAGAATTGAAGCTGATGTAGACGCTTTCATATGCTTTCTTGGATTGGAGGGCAGAGGTGAGCTATGGATACAGCAGTTACAAATTCTACACAACTCAAATATTATCTTCTTATTGACGCAGGCCTCAGCTTAATCTGTTGAGCACACGAAGATCTAACATGGGTACAGCAGCTACAAAAAGGTTGAGAAGGTCTGGGCTAAATCATTCATTCAACCTGCTATATTCTGAAGGAACCACCTCCTGCCAGACCCCAATCTAAGTGCTGGGGAAACAACAGCAAGTTAACCAAGATATGGTCTTGGCTTCTGTGGAGCATTTTGTCTGGCAAGGGGGAAAAGAAGTGACATAAAACACATGAATTAAAACCTATGATCAGAATTCTGAGAGCCTGTAACAAAGCCACCACTGGGCAGTAGGTGAGGGAAGGAGGTTGCAGAAGGAAGAGTGTGGGTAAGGAAGGGTTCAGTGGCCCAGAGGTTACAAAAACATATTCAGTGAACCCAAAGCAGCTCCTTTTGCCTAGATAATAGATTGCGAGGGGAAACCCCTAAGAAACGATGCTGGAGGGGTGAGCAGAAGCTAGATCACACAAGATCTGGGAAGCCATGTGAACAACTTTGAATTGTTCCCTCCCACAAGTCCCCATGATTCTGCTCAGAGAATGCAACTCGGATGTGTGAACATATGCCAAGGATCATAGGTCTGAAACTCTGGTGCTTTTTTCTCATAAAAACACTGTTAGGGAGACTTGCCTGGTAATCCAGTAGATAAGAGTCCACCTGCCAGTGCAGTGGACGTAGGTTCAATCCCTAGTCTGGGAAGATTTCACATACCATGGAGCAACTAAGCTTGTGTGCCACAGCTACTGAACGTGCATGCTGCAACTACTGAAGCCCACGCACCTAGAACCCACGCTCCACAACAAGAGACGCCACTGCAATGAGAAGCCCAGGCACCACAACAAAGAGCGGCCCCACTGCAAGTAGAGAAAGCCCACACACCGCAACGGAGACCCAGCCCAACCAAAAGTAAATAATAAAACACACTGTTTGGAATCCTGCTGAGGGGCTGAGGGACTCTACTTCCATTCCATTCCAGATTAAACAGGCTTTTGCCAGCTGGTCTGGGAACCAGAACCCCAAGAATATTGCTTCCATGGGAAAATGCAATCTGAATTCTAAACAGATTTCCAAAGAAACTTTTGGAACAAAACCCATTCAACAGTTGTTGGGGAATGCTTGGAAAGCAATGAAACACAGGACCTTGCTTTCCTCCATGGAGCCAGTGTTTGAAAAAAAAGACTGAACACTACAACCACTGTCTTAAAATAAACACAATATCCTCACTTTGATTAGTAGGGTTATACTTAGGTACAACCATTGAGTGGCACCATGTAGCATCTATTCATACACTTCAATGACCACAAAACCCCAAATATGTGGCAGATGACTGGCTACTTCCACTCTAAATAAAGACAAGGCAGAAATGGAGAAGAGGGTGGTCTCATTAAAAAGAAACATGGATGTAAACCAAGTCAGTAACTTCTACACAACACTCCTGTGTCCATGCCCAATCACCTCTCAACTATTCAGGTAGGAATTCAACAAATATTGAGATGCTAAGTGCCATCTAATTCTGTTTAGTCAGTGTCTCCACTTTTCTTCAATTTCCTTTCAGTAGAGAATCCTTACCTATTAGCACTCAGGAAAACACTTCCTCTTCCCACTTCCACATGGACAAATGCCGCAGTTCCCCCACCCACTCATTCAGTCTAACAAGGCACTTCCCCCACCCACTCATTCAGTCTAACAGTAAGGGAAATGGAAGTGGTGGTAGTTTCCCAGAACCACCCTCCAAACCCCCTCAGGTCATTTTACAGAGCAGTCATTCTCAAAGTTCAGGGTGCACAAATATTCTGGAGTCATATCCCCAGGTCAACTCCCCTCCCCCTTACCTGGACTCAAATAGGCCTGGGGAAGAGTATAGGAATCAACATTTTTAATAGGCATCCAAGGTAACTCTGAGGCAAATGGTTTAAAAACCAAACCTTGAAAAACTCCACTGTGGAAATTCTAGCCAGCTGAGTCCCCACCCCTGAACTGAGAATGTGAAGTCACTCAGTCATGTCCAACTCTTTGCGATAGTCCATGGAATTCTCCATGCCAGAATTTTGGAGTGGGTAGCCATTCCCTTCTCCAGGGGATATTCCCAACCCAGGGATTGAACCCAGGTCTCCTGCACTGCGCCACATTTTTTACCAGCTGAGCCACCAGGGAAGCCCTGAACTGAGAATACCAGTTGCCAATCAGAAGGCTGGGTGATCTGATGTGAGACAGTGACTGAAGGCAAAATGGACACAAGAGAAGAAAACAGCATCCCAGTCAACGTGCCCCCAGCTATACTTTAGTTTTTAAAAATCCCATATTTTTACTTTAATCCAAGCAGATGGCATTGCCTTTCCAGCAATCTCCTCCTGGCACCAGAAAAGGAACTCAACAGAGACCATTTAGAAGGAAGGTATAGAAGTGGGAAGAGAAACAATGTTAATTTGCTTGGCCCTGCCCCAACTTGCTCAGCCTCCTTACCTCTCCTGATGGTTGGTTTCCATTTCTGGAACTCTGTGCTGCTGTGGCAGAGAAGAGAGGCCAAGGTGGGGCAGTCTTCTCTGACTCACATTAATGTTTTCCTCTATTACATGAATAATCAAGAGTTGACTGGAAAGAGGAATAAATGAAAGGCAAATATTCTACTGAGAGGTTAAATAGGATAAAGAAGGCCCCCTGTTGGTTGAGAGATGTGAGGTGATAAATGAGCAGTCAGAATCCCTGCCTCTTTTCATTTTCACTGTTTGCCAGGAACACAGATTTAAAACCCATAACGTCAGCACTGAGCCTGAAAGAAATAATCAGGTATCTGTTTTTTTCCACTGTTCCTCATAATACCCAGAAGAGTCTTCAGCAGTTCCTGTTAACCCTAAAAGCCTAAATGTTAACCAACTGTTGTTGATTCAGCCCCAAATCTACAATTGTGGACCTAGATCTGGTCTATTTTATTGTGGTAAGAACATTTAACATGAGATCTATTCCCCTAACAAATTTTAAATGTACAAGAGAGTATTGTCAACTATAGTGAAATGTCATACAACAGAGCTCTAGAACTGTTCATCTTGTATAATTGAACCTCTATGCTCACTGATTAGCAATCTCCCAGGCCCTGGTAACCCATCCCTCCCAGGTTCTAGTAACCATCATTCTACTCTGATTCTATGAAGTTGACTAGCTAAATACCTCATGTAAGTGGAATCATGCAGTATTTGTCCTTCTTTGACTGGCTTACTCCACTAATCATAATATCCTCAAGGTTCACCCATATATCATGGTATATGACAGGATTTCCTCCTTCTTAAGACTGAATAGTTCCACTGTGCATTTTTATATTTTCTTTATCCATTCATCCATCGTTGAATGGCATTTGGGTTGTTTCTATATCTTGGCTACTCTGAATAGTGCTTTAAGAACACTGGTTGGCTAGGTATCTTTTCAAAAGTCTGATTTCAGTTCTTTCAGCTAAATACCCAGAAGTGGTAAGTAATTGCTGGCTCATATGGCAGTTCTATTTTTGAGGAATATCCATACTGCTTTCCATACCAGTGCACCATTTTGCATTCTTATCAACAGTGTACAAGTGTTCCAATTTATCTACATCTTCACTAACACTTAAATTTTTTTTCTCGCTATTATCAAGAAATGGAAAGGCAAGTGTTGGTATGACCATTTTTACTGAAAGAAAACAGTCCTACTCAAGTTGACTCAACAAAATAGAGGTTTATGGTAAGAAAACAGGTATTCCATGAGAATCTGTGTGGGATAATGCTTGGCCTTAGGCGATCTGGAAGGCGGTTCTAGGTCCAAGGTGGTTACGAGGAAGAGCTACCCTGTCTCTCAGGGCATCTCTCCTCCTCTTACTGTTTCCTCGTGGCTTCTCTCTCCTCATAGCACCAGCTTGGACTTGGCCTGACATGCCTGCTCCCCTCCCTGTCATCTTTTGGCTCTTGTCCCAGCTGCTGCTGCTGCTGCTAAGTCACTTCAGTCATGTCCGACTCTGTGCGACTCTATAGACGGCAGCCCACCAGGCTCCCCCGTCCCTGGGATTCTCCAGGCAAGAACACTGGAGTGGGTTGCCATTTCCTTCTTCAATGCATGAAAGTGAAAAGTGAAAGTGAAGTTGCTCAGTTGTGTCCAACTCGTAGTGACCTCATGGACTACAGCCTACCAGGCTCCTCCGCCCATGGGATTTTCCAGGCAAGAGTACTGGAGTGGGGTGCCATTGCCTTCTCCAGTCCCAGCTGCAAACTGTCTTATTTAGTCTCTCAGCTTCCCAATTCTAATTTCCTAGGAGAGGAAACTGAATGGCCCAGCTCATCTTATCAAGCTCATACTGCACCCCAGGTGACCCACTGGCTGTTTGGGGGACAGGTGGCCACTCCCAGTCCGGTCAGCCTAAGGCAGGGAGGCAAAGTCCCCTGCACAGTTCATGGCTACTGTCCCCTCCCACCCCAGCACAGCGGGCCTGGAGTGGTTTGCCTTTGAAGGTGATATGGATCCAAAGGCACAGTAAAATATATATGCCCAAGTCTGAGGCTTTGCATGTAATTTGAAAGTCAATAATATGTCCATTCATGAGCTTCCAACACCCATATTTTAACCTTCATAATTAAGAAAAAAGATAGCATCTGACCTCAACATAGGCTTTAGCCCTCAGTGCCTACTAAACTGACCTTTTTAAACTGGTAAAAAGAATCCAAGTATGTTTTAAAGAGGAAAAACTTTAGTACTTTAATAAGGCTTCCCTGGTGGCTCAGATGGTAAAGAGCCGCCTGCAATGCAGGAGACTCAGGGTTCAATCCCTGAGTAGGGAAGATCCCCTGGAGAATGAAATGGCAAACCACTCCAGTATTCTTGCCTGGAAAATCCCATGGATGGTGGAGTCTGGCAGGCTACAGTCCATGGGTTGCAAAGAGTTGGACATGACTGAGCAACTAACAAAAAAATAAATAAAAAGGCAAAAACACCATGCTGTCAGCTCCCTGAGATAGACAGGAAAGGAGAATAAAGTCTGAGGTAGACAAATCCTGATAAATGGATACCACTGGCCTTTAGCCCATCTCTCTTGACAGGCCTTCAGTCAGCTTACTTTATACCATATGAGCATCTTATCTTCCTCCAAGTTTCTCCAAGTAGCATGTGAGGTCAGCGTTCAGTGTTAAGTAGAACAAGCGAGCAGCATCACAAACTGACAGATGGCAACTGAGAGCTTATCACTCTTGGATTATTTAATTCCCACACTGGAGAGTAAAGCATTCTATTTTGACAGCCACTTAATAATGGCTGTCAGACACTTTAACCACTTTCAGGCTAAACCTTCCCCTCCATAACCTTATTTCCTCCCATCAATTCCCAGATGCAAAATAAAAAAAAAAAATCATAAATGCCATGCCTGCTAAAGTCAATACCTTTGCTAGTGACAAGTGCCTAGACCAAGGACAACACAAAAACAGTGACAACCATGGAGAATAACAGAGAACCAACAGGTCAGAACAACAACAAAAAAATCTGATGGTGGCCATCTTTGTAAAATGAGCAAGAGATGCTGCTGCTGCTGCTGCTACTAAGTCGCTTCAGTTGTGTCTGACTCTGTGCGACCCCAGAGACGGCAGCCCAACAGGCTCCCCCGTCCCCAGGATTCTCCAGGCAAGAACACTGGAGTGGGTTGCCATTTCCTTCTCCAATGCATCAAAGTGAAAAGTGAAAGTGAAGTCGCTCAGTCATGTCTGACTCTTGGAGACCCCATGGACTGCAGCCTACCAGGCTCCTCCGTCCATGGGATTTTCCAGGCAAGAGTACTGGAGTGGGGTGCCATCGCCTTCTCTGGAGCAAGAGATGATGAGAAATTAAAAGGTTGTCTTGCTTTGAAAACAGGTTTCTCAAACTCAGACTGAGTCCTTCTGGAGTTGAAGAGATTCCAAATAGGGTTTCAAAGATCAGAGCTGCAAAATCCTAAACACTTGTGAAAGATTTTGATATTTAGTCTTATCTCACAATTATCCCTGAGCAGCTTAGTTTATTGAAGAGTTTTCCTGGAACTCTTAGCAACATTAATTGAGTTGCATCTTATCACTCTGGGTAAGTTGTGGTAACTCTGGAGGAGGGAGCGGGCAGAAAGGCACTCTGTTTCTGGTACCCAATTGCAGTTATCAATCTTTTCATCCCATGAATCACCTATTATCCCATGAGTCACCTATTATCCCTTCTTCAAAATAGCCCTTCAGTCAGAAAGAGAAAAACAAATATTGAATACTAACCCATATATATGTGGAATCTAGAAAAATTGTATAGATGGCCTTATATGCAAAACAGAAATAGAGACACAGACACAGAGAACAAAAGTATGGATACCAAAGGGGAAAGAGGGATTGGGAGATTGGGACTGACACATATACTCTACTGATGCTATGTGTAAAATAGACAACAGATGGGGACATGTGTATAGGACAGGGAAACTCGACTTAATGTACTGTGGTGACCTAAAATGGAGGGAAGTTCAAAAGGGAGCAGGTACAGGGAGCAGACATATGTATATGCTGGAGAAGGAAATGGCAATCCACTTCAGTATTCTTGCCTGGAAAATCCCATGGACAGAGGAGCCTATGGGGCTACAGTCCATGTGATCGCAAAAGAGTCAGACACAACTTAGCAACCAAACAACAAACATATGTATACATATGGGTGATTCATTTTGCTATGCAATAGAAGCTAACACAGCATTGTAAAGCAACTATGCTGCAATGCAAACTAATTAAAGAGAAAATCAGCCCTTCAAAATCCCTTATGCTTCTTTTTCATCATAGACACTATACAGCAATTAAAAGGAATGAAGTCGTGCTACATGCACTGGCATCCAACTCTACTGCCCAGTGAGGAAAGTTTCAGATTGTAAGGAATCAACCCAGTTTTGTTAAAAAAAAAAAAAAAAAAGATAAAAGATCTGAAAGAATAAATGCAAGCCATCAATGATTATCTTCAGTAGACAGGATTATGGAGGATTTTCACTTTCTTTTTTGCCGTTTTTCTTACAAAACATGGGCCTATTTTTCCGTTTGGGGCTTTTTTTTTTTTTTTTTTTTGCAATCAAGAAAAGGATATTTTTAACCCTCTGCAGTTCATTGGTAGGTAGTACCAACATGGCATTGGTTTGCATCTCTGATTTGTAGGTTCTGGAGTGGCTAGAAGGGAAAGAGTACCACAGAAGGGTCTCTTTTACAAGAAAGCCATTCTACTCTGTTAATGGAAGTCAACACTCAGTATGTACATCCCATGAATGTGACAGAAGGCAGTGTACACAGAGGTCAAACACAGTGGCTCTGGAGTACAGGTTCAAGTCTCAGGCTACTCTAAACTTGTTTTAAGTTTCCTCCTCTGTTGACTGATGATTCTGTACCAAACACTTGGAACATGTCAAGCATATGATGCACTCAACAAATGGTAGCTATTCTGAAAGAGTTGTAATTGAAAATCATTTTCATTTAATTTCAGTTATAATGTTTGCAATTTAATTTAAAATACTTTCAGCATAGACACTGTGATATGTGTGTTTATTAGTTTTCTACACTGTAGGACAGTTAATTAACATTTAGTGCTATGCTGGAAACCCAGTAGCACTAGCTAGCAAGAGTTGATTCTGTGCATCCTTCCCTGTTAGTTTAATGAGGGCAGACTGGTAACTTGAAAAGGACCATGCAAATTGGCAAATGCTATAAATCAGGACTTTAAGTGTTTTTACCAGTACCTCACTGTTAACATCTGAAAAACCCTAACCGAGAATACACACTCAAGGGGTGATTAACTACAACTCATGGCTATTTTGAAGAAGGGATAATGGGTGGCATATGGGACAACAAGGTTGATAACTGCTGTTGGGTACCAGAAACAGAGAGTTATTCTGTCTGCTCTCTCCTTCAGAGCTACCATAACTTACCTGGAGTGCAAATCAATGAATGTTGTTCAGTTCGAAACTGAGATCTCTAATCAAAGCCCACAATCAAGAATTCAGCAAGGAAAAGACAAACTATCCAGTTTTTTAAAATGGGCAAAGAACTTGAACAGATATTTCTCCAAAGAAGACATTAAATGGCCAATGAGCACATCATTGGTTATTAGGGAAATACAACACAAAACCACAATGAGATACCACTTCACGCCTACTAGGATGGCCATAATTTTTTAAATTATAAAATAAGTGATAGCAAGAAGGTGGAAAAATTGGGACCTTGGTCTATTACTGGTGGGAATGCAAAATAGTTCAGCTGCTGTGGAACAGAGTTCTACAGTTCCTCAAAAAGCTAAATATAGAATAACCATGTGATCCAGCAATTTCACTCCTAGGTACATACCCCAAAGAACTTTAAAAAAGAGACTAAACAGATACTTGCAAGTCAATGTTCATCGCAACATTATTCACAATAGCCAAAGGGAAATAATCCAAGTGTCCACAGACAGATGAATAAACAAAATGTGGTATATCCATAAAACAGAGTATCATTCAGCCTTAAAAAAGAATGACATGTTACATTATGCATGACCCTTAAAAACATTGTGCAAAGTGAAATAAGCCAGACACAAAAGGACAAACATTATATGACTCCACTTATATGAGGTAGCAAGATAGGCATATTCACAGAGACAGATAATAGAACAGTGGTTCCCAGGGGCTGGGGGAGGGGAAAATAGGGACTTACTGTTTAATGCTTAATGGTAAGGAGTTTATATTTGAAGTGATGAAAAGGTTTTGTAAATAGATAGTGGCGATGGTGGCAGAACGTTGTCAACATAATTAATGCCACTGAACTATGCACTTCAAAATGGTTACAATGGCAAATTTCATTATATATATTTTTATCACAATATAAAAAAAATACTGTAATATATCAAAAATCATTAATTGTACACTTTAAGTGGGTGAACAGTATGGTACCTAAATGATATCTCAATAAAGCTTTTTTTTAATCCCTCAAGCAAGTCATGGGGAAATTGGGGAGGGGGTGATGAAGGCATTCTCTATCTTGATTATGGTATATACTTGTCAAAACTTGCAAAACCCTATAATAAAAAGGGTGAATTGCACTGTATGTAAACTATAACTTTTTTTAATGGATAAAAAGCTATACTCAAATGCTTCTATGAAATCCTTCAAATGGTTTGTTAATTAGATCAATGGACATTAGAAATATATTTCACTGGGGAACTTCTTGGTGCTCAAGATGACTGGACCAGTTAGAAGTATTTAGGCACTCCCACCCTTGCAAACCTTGAATTAAGAGTTGGCCAGCCCAATGACCTTCACCTCTTGGGAATGACACACTAGGTTCAGGAGTCCCAACAAATGTTATGTACAGACACTTAATGGAGGTTTTGAATGTGCCCTTTAGAAAAGTAAGGTGAATCCTATAGCTAGAATACTGTTACATCTATCTCCAGGGAAACTTTCTCACAAGACAGTGGTTGGCAACAGGAGATGGAATCTCTCTGGGCATACAAATCAGGCTGTCTGTTTTCTGCCTGATGATTAATAAATGTTTATGTGGTAGAATTTGATCTGAATTGCTTTCACTGTAATACCCTGGTTGTAGGGAGAGAACCTTATAGCCCTCACCTACCTCTAACTGTTGAAAATCAATGATACTCACCAAAACAGAATCGAGTAACTGGACAACCAAATTGGCTTATTAGATATCAATTTGCACAAATATCTTGGGGACTTCTGTACAATCAGAGGTGTGTCTGATCTTGGTAATTTCCTTCAAGTAAAATCAAACTGAAGAAACAAAAACATCAACTTTCCCATTCAGGCTACATGGCTAACAGGGGTGAGGGGATAGAAGCTGCTCATGTTTATTACTTATTTACAAGGTAATCCATTCTGAAAGAGATGGGAATACCAGACCACCTGACCTGCCTCTTGAGAAACCTGTATGCAGGTCAGGAAACAACAGTTAGAACTGGACATGGAACAACAATCGCGTTCAAAATCACGAAAGGAGTACATCAAGGCTGTATATTGTCACCCTGCTTATTTAACTTATATGCAGAGTACATCATGAGAAACGCTGGGCTGGAGGAAGCACAAGCTGGAATCAAGATTGCCGGGAGAAATATCAATAACCTCACATATGCAGATGACACCACCTTTATGGCAGAAAGTGAAGAAGAACTAGATGAAAGTGAAAGAGGAGAGTGAAAAAGTTGGCTTAAAGCTCAACATTCAGAAAATGAAGATCATGGCATCTGGTCCCATCACTTCATGGGAAATAGATGGGGAAACAGTGGAAATAGTGGCTGACTTTATTTTGGGGGCTCCAAAATAACTGCAGATGGTGACTGCAGCCATGAAATTAAAAGATGCTTACTCCTTGGAAGGAAAGTTATGACCAACCTAGACAGCATATTAAAAAGCAGAGACATTCCTTTGCCAACAAAGGTCCATCTAGTCAAGGGTATGGTTTTTCAAGTAGTCATGTATGGATGTGAGAGTTGGACTATAAAGAAAGCTGAGCACCGAAGAATTGATGCTTTGGAACTGTGGTTCAAGGGACTCTTGAGAGTTCCTTGGACTGCAAGGAGATCCAACCAGTTCATCCTAAAGGAAATCAGTCCTAGGTGTTCATTTGAGGGACTGATGTTGAAGCTGAAACTCCAATACTTTGGCCACCTGATGTGGAGAGTTGACTCATTGGAAAAGACCCTGATGCTGGGAGGGACTGGAGGCAAGAGGAGAAGGGGACGACAGAGGATGAGATGGCTGGATGGCATCACTGACTTGATGGACGTGAGTCTGAGTGAACTCCGGGAGTTGGTGATGGACAGGGAGGCCTGGCGTCCTGCAGTTCATGGGGTCACAAAGAGTCGGACATGACTGAGCAACTGAACTGAATCCTACATTTTTAAAATTAAAGTACAATTGACTTACAATATTATACTAGTTTCAACTGACAACATAGCGATCCAGCATTTTGATACATCACAAAATGATCAGCAGGATAAGTCTAGTTACCATCTGTCATACAAGGTAATACTATTAAATGAATTTTGTTTCATGGAAGGATTTCCCATTTAATCTGCTGCTCGCCTAGGTATTTTATCCCAAGGGTCAGACTTTACCATATGGATCCAAGAAAAAGAAAAAAAAGAAAACGATGACATTTAGCAGTAGCAAAGATCAGTTTGGGGACACATCAGAGGCAATGTGGTTATGAGCCCAAGCAGTAGGTAACCTCAGAGGAGCATGGAGGGAGGTTCAGTGAAAGAAGAGAAAGCAAAAACCACCAGAAGGAAGTGAAGGCTTTGTTCTGTTCTCTTTTTTTTTAAATTACCCTGTATACCAAAGGAACATTTCATGCAAAGATGGGCTCGATAAAGGACAGAAATGGTATGGACCTAACAGAAGCAGAAGATATTAAGAAGAGATGGCAAGAATACACAGAACTGTACAAAAAGATCTTCACGACCCAGATAATCACGATGGTGTGATCACTGACCTGGAGCCATACATCCTGGAATGTGAAGTCAAGTGGGCCTTAGAAAGCATCACTACGAACAAAGCTAGTAGAGGTGATGGAATTCCAGTTGAGCTATTCCAAATCCTGAAAGATGATGCTGTGAAAGTGCTGCACTCAATATGCCAGCAAATTTGGAAAACTCAGCAGTGGCCACAGGACTGGAAAAGGTCAGTTTGCATTCCATTCCCAAAGAAAGGCAATGCCAAAGAATGCTCAAACTACCGCACAATTGCATTCATCTCACAGGCTAGTAAAGTAATGCTCAAAATTCTCCAAGCCAGGCTTCAGCAATATGTGAACTGTGAACTTCCTGATGGTCAAGCTGGTTTTAGAAAAGGCAGAGGAACCAGAGATCAAATTGCCAACATCTGCTGGATCATGGAAAAAGCAAGAGAGTTCCAGAAAAACATCTATTTCTGCTTTATTGACTATGCCAAAGCCTTTGACTGTGTGGATCACAATAAACTGTGGAAAATTCTGAAAGAGATGGGAATACCAGACCACCTGATCTGCCTCTTGAGAAATTTGTATGCAGGTCAGGAAGCAACAGTTAGAACTGGACATGGAACAACAGACTGGTTCTAAATAGGAAAAGGTGTTCGTCAAGGCTGAATATTGTCACCCTGTTTATTTAACTTACATGCAGAGTACATCATGAGAAACGCTGGACTGGAAGAAACACAAGCTGAAATCAAGATTGCTGGGAGAAATATCAATAACCTCAGATATGCAGATGACACCACCCTTATGGCAGAAAGTGAAGAGGAACTATAAAGCCTCTTGATGAAAGTGAAAGTGGAGAGTGAAAAAGTTGGCTTAAAGCTCAACATTCAGAAAACGAAGATCATGGCATCTGGTCCCATCACTTCATGGGAAATAGATGAGGAAACAGTGGAAACAGTGTCAGACTTTATTTTTCTGGGCTCCAAAATCACTACAGATGGTGACTGCAGCCATGAAATTAAAAGATGCTTACTCCTTGGAAGGAAAGTTATGACCAACCTAGATAGCATATTCAAAACAGAGACATTACTTTGCTAACAAAGGTTCGTCTAGTCAAGTCTATGGTTTTTCCTGTGGTCATGTATGGATGTGAGAGTTGGACTGTGAAGAAGGCTGAGCGCTGAAGAATTGATGCTTTTGAACTGTGGTGTTGGAGAAGACTCTTGAGAGTCCCTTGGACTGCAAGGAGATCCAACCAGTCCATTCTGAAGGAGATCAGCCCTGGGGTTTCTTTGGAAGGAATGATGCTAAAGCTGAAACTCCAGTACTTTGGCCACCTCATGCGAAGAGTTGACTCACTGGAAAAGACTCTGATGCTGGGAGGGATTGGGGGCAAGAGGAGAAGGGGACGACAGAGGATGAGACGGCTGGATGGCATAACTGACTCAATGGACGTGAGTCTGAGTGAACTCCAGGAGTTGGTGATGGACAGGGAGGCCTGGTGTGCTGCGATTCATGGGGTCGCAAAGAGTCGGACACGACTGAGCGACTGATCCGATCCGATTGTGTCATCATGAAGTGACTATACACAACTCCTTACAAAAAGATAGATAAAGGCTGTGGGAACTCACATTCTAACAGAACTAACAGAGTTGCAGTTACAGCTGAGGTCTTAAATTGCTAGGGACCTAGATCAAGCGAGACCACGACATGGTTCCATTGCCCTGAGTATTTTATAAAGGGGACATGCCTCATCATTTCACTAAAAGGAGGTTGATCTTGAGAACAATGACAGCCAGTTATTAAGCCCATATGCTAAAGTCAGGACAGGGTTATAAAAATATAAGCAATGTAATAAGGAACACAGTGGGGGCAGTAAGGAGCAGATAGAAGTAATAAGTAGAAATGTTCAACCTAGTTGAAAAGTTGAGTAGGGAGAAAGCAATGAGATTAAAAATCTAATGAAGAAAATGAGAAAATTTTCACTGGTCCTTCAAGGAAGTGGACCAGTGGGAACAGAATGGGTGGGCTGCCAGGGTGTCTTGGAAGGTTCAAGGAGCCATCAAGACACACCTTTCAAAGCGCCAGGCCCACAAAGGGCACTCACTAGTGGTGACCAAACAGCTGGTCTCCCCTCACATAGGTGGCCTCTCCCACTTCCCAACTCCAAGCCTTCGAAGCTGGTGTGGATCTGAGCCACAGGAAGGCACAAAATAACTGGAAGCTAATGCAAAAATAAATCATTTGTGTTCTCTGATGGGGCTCGGTTTTGATGGAGTTGGTGAATCACTACTGCCCAGCTCTACCCACTAAAGGACCAACCAATAACTCCCAATCCCTGCCAGTAGTTTGCATGCCCCTGGAGGAGACAACCTTGCGATGCCACTCTCTCTCATCACTCTTCTTCTCGTGAATTGCTAATGGCTCCCTGTTACTGACCATATCAAGTCCACATGTCTCCTCTGGATAGTCCAGCTTGCTGTACTCTGCCTCTGCTTGGCCTCTGCTCAACCATCTCCCTCCTTGCCCAGTGCAGAGTTCCCACTAGAAGCAGTTTCCATTTGGAACCAAACTCACAGCTTCTTCTCTCACCACAGTTCTACCAGGATCTGGGCTGCCTTGCCAAAATTCCAGGCAGCCACCATGTCAAGACTGCTGTAGATTATTATAAATACTGAGCTTCTCTTAGCCATACAAGAAAAGGGGACTGTACCTTTCAATATTCTGTATGATCCTGCACTGTCCATTATGGTAGCCACTACTACCCATGGCTATTCATGGCTATTTCCAACTACTTAAAATTAAATAAAATGAAAAAAATCAGTTCCTCACTTGCAGTAACTACATGTCACTATCCCCACATGGCTAGCAGCTACTGCACTGGAGAGTACAAATACAAAATATTTCCATCAAACTACAAACTTCTATTGGCTAGTGGAGTACTACACTATACACTTGAGAGAGGAACAGCCTAACGTGTGCTAAAACTGTCATTTACCACCTCTTGGAAAACTTAAGGAACCACATTTAATAAAAAGGAATGCATAGGACTCAGGGATACAGCTTATCTTAAGTAATGAGGAAAGCATTCTTATCACTGATCCCAAAGAGCTCTGCAATCACAGGTAATTACCATATCCCATTTTTGTTAGCTTGTTCTTGTGTGTGTTGGAGGGGGGGGTAGTCATTGAAGTCACATGCAGCAGACCGCAGGAAGCCTTCAACAAAGCATTCATAGACTAGTCAGACCTCTGTATATTAAGCTCCTTGGTAGGTTCTGGGAGCCAAAGGGAGAGCATGACCCAGTCCCTGCCCTAGGAAGAAAGTCCATACACAGAGAACTACAGAAGGAGTCAGAAAGGAATAAAGGCTGTAAGAAAAGGACCTTGGGGCAGAGAGATCAAATGAATGGGAGGAAGAAGGGAGGACTGCACGGACAGGGAGATGACTTCAAATCTGGATCAAGCTGTAAAGATGACTAGAATTTTGAAAAAGAGTTTGGAGGATGAAAGGGGAAAACTGCATAAGCAAAAGGGGGAATGAGTGCCCAGGGTGCATTTATGGCTGAGTGAGACAAGCAAGAAATATGACAGCTAATACACAATTCTTTGAAAATTTCCCCACTCTAATAATCAAAGAATACATTAAGATGCCATTTTCACAAAGATTTTGCTTTAGTGAAAATCTGTTAGCAAGGACGAGATGGAACAGGCTCTCTTCGACGCTGCTGGTGGGAATTAAATGGGTACTACAATTTTGAAAAGGCATATTAAGCTCCTTAAAAACATTCCTTCCCCTGACCTTATAATTCCATTTCAAGGAAAATGGCCTACACAATATAATCTAAATTATAGAGATTTATGCACAAAGCAGGTTTTTTTGCAGTCATTTATAATAGCAGTCTGAGTAGTAGTGACAAAGACTTCAACAAGTTAAGAGATAACTTATATTACATGCATAAAATAGAATACTACTCAGCAATAAAAATGAATAAATGGCAAAAAAAAAAAAAGAATTACACTTCTGACAAATTTTAAATGACATGCAAAATGTTTGTGAGAATGGTATGTGAAAAACAAAATCAGGGTATAAGTTTGGTAGTATATAATATATAGTCACAACCATGTAAATCAATATAAATAGAAAAAAGAAAATAAAGCAAAAATGTTAACATTCTGGTAAGAAGATTACGGGTGATTTTTATTCATCATACCAGGACTCACCAAACTATGACCCACAAACCAAATCTGACCCACTAACTGATCTGTATATAAAGTTTTACTGGAACACAAACACATGTTCATTTCTATACTGTCACTGTCCATGGCTGATTCTGTGCTACAATAGCAGATCTGAGTAGTAGTGACAAAGACAAAATTACTTACTATCTGGCCCTTACATAAAAATGTTGCCAACGCTTGTGTCTTTCAAATTTTCCATAAAAAGTACGTATTAATTTGCAATGGGCTTCTCTTGTGGCTCAGCTGGTAAGGAATCTGCCTGCAATGTGGGAGACCTGGGTTGAATCCCTGGGTTGGGAAGATACCCTGGAGAAGGGAAAGGCTACCCACTCCAGTTTTCTGGCCTGGAGAATTCTGTGGACTGTATAGTCCATGGGTCACAAAGAGTTGGACACGACTGAGCAACTTTCACTTTCATTAATTTGCAATAGTTTTCTAAAAGGTGTATTGCCACTTCCCTGGTGGCTCAGATGGTAAAGCACCTGCCTGCAATGCAGGAGACCAGGGTTCAATCCCTGGGTTGGAAAGATCACCTGGAGAAGGGAATGGCTACCCACTCCAGTATTTTTGCCCAGAGAATCCCATGGACAGAGGAGCCTGGTGGTCTACAGTCCATGGTGTTGCAAAGAGTCAGACACAACTGAATGACTACCACACACACACACACGAACAAGCTAACAAACTCAGATTTTATTATGCAAGTAACTGGGGGCTCTAGAAGCTTATGAAGACAGGACATGATCTGACATGATTGCAGATCACTTAAGATGGAATTTAAACTGAATGCCAGGCAAAGTCTGTGATTCATCAGCAGCTGTGACTCTGGGCCACTCCTCATTTAAAGGGGAAGATTAACTTAAGATGTGGCTTGTTGTTTTCAAACTTCCTCCTGTGAATTCAGTTCAGTTCAGTTCAGCTCAGTCACTCAGTCGTGTCCAACTCTGTGCAACCCCATGGACTGCAGCACACCAGGCTTCCCTGTCCATCACCAAATCCCGGAGCTTACTCAAACCCATGTCCATCAAGTCGGTGATGTCATCCAACCATCTCATCCTCTGTCATCCCTTTCTCCCTCCACCTTTAATCTTTCCCAGCATCAGGGTCTTTTCAAATGAGTCAGTTCTTCGCATCAGGTGGCCAAAGTATTGGAGTTTCAGCTTCAGCTTCAGTTCTTCCAATGAATATTCAGGACTGATCTCCTTTAGGATGGACTGGTTGGATCTCCTTGCAGTCCAAGGGACTCTCAAGAGTCTTCTCCAACACCACAGTTCAAAAGCATCAATTCTTCGGCGCTCAGCTTTCTTCATAGTCAACTCTCACAACCATACGTGACTACTGCAAAAACCATAGCTTTGACTAGATGTACCTTTCTTGGCAAAGTAATGCCTCTGCTTTTTAATATGCTGTCTAGGTTGGACATAGATTTTCTTTCAAGGAGCAAGCATCTTTTAATTTCATGGCTGCAGTTACCATCTGCAATGATTTTGGAGCCCAAGAAAATAAAGTCTCTGTTTCCATCGTTTCCCCATCTAATTGCTATGAAGTGATGGAACCGGATGCCATGATCTTAGCTTTCTAAATGTTGAGTTTTAAGCCATCTTTTTCACTCTCCTCTTTCACTTTCATCAAGAGGTTCTTTCCTTCTTCTTTGCTTTCTGCCATGAGGGTGGTGTCATCTGCATATCTGGGGTTATTGATATTTCTCCTGGCAATCTTGATTCCAGCTTGTGCTTCTTCCAGCCCACCCATTTCTCATGATGTACTCTGCATATAAGTTAAATAAGCAGGGTGACAATATACAGCCTTGATGTACTCCTTTTGTGATCTGGAACCAGTCTGTTGTTCCATGTCCAGTTCTAACTGTTGCTTCTTGATCTGCATGCAGATTTCTCAGGAGGCAGGTCAGGTGGTCTGTTCCACAGTTTGCTGTCATCCACAGTCAAAGGCTTTGACATAGTCAATAAAGCAGATGTTTTTCTGGAACTCTTGCTTTTTTGATGATCCAACGAATGTTGGCAATTTGATCTCTGGTTGCTCTGCCTTTTCTAAATCCAGCTTGAACATCTGGAAGTTCACAGTTCACATACTGTTGAAGCCTGGCTTGGAGAATTTTGAGCATTACTTTGTTCGCATGTGGGATGAGTAAACCTCCTCTGAGTAAACCCTACAAAATGGTCTCTTCCCTGTAATGACCAATCAAATTTGTTCCTCCAAAGGGGAGGCCACATGCAAATTTGTGACTTCTGCCTGGATAGACAGTTTAAAAGTTCAGGGTGGTAATCCTCTATTGGTGAAGTTAGTCCTCTATCTTTCAAGCTTCTTCCTGTCTCCTACTTTTCATTTATATTCTAGAACGATACAGGGAGATGATATTGGGTAAAGGGCAGGGAGGGGCAGGGAAAGGCATAAAAGTAAACAAAACCTTTAGATACTTTGGTCTCAAGGGCCCTTAAGGAGTCACTAGATCTACCCACACTTAGAATATGGTCAAGGCCCTAAATCCTATCTCCAAGGAATATGGTCCTTCTGGTTTTTTCCTTAGAAAGAGGAAAGATGATTTCTGTCAGAGAAAGCCTCCTGTCCATAGGTTTTCTGCAGGTTCTCTAAGCCCTCACCACCTGCCTCAGGCCTGGTTCCCCAGGCGTACTGCAGTAACCAGTTCATACAAACCACTGTTTACTCATTCTCTCAGGAATTAACACAGCAAAAGGATGGAAATGGTCTGAAGACAAGTTTTGTTTCAAATAAACACACTACCAATCAAAAAAAAAAAGATTAATCATCTCAGAATGAGAAACTCCAAACTACCATAATTTCAGGTCCAGATGCAATAAAAACATAGTAAACAGGTCTCTGGGTTTTGGCTGTTTTTTCTTTTTTCCTTTTAAACACATGATATTTTGGGGGCATTTCAGCAAATGAAAGCTGGGAATTTCATTTGGGGCACTTTATAAAACAGAATGATTTGCATGTAACTCTGGTAGCTGTTTTTTAGAAGTTGATTTATGTTGTATTTTATTGGTTCACAAGAGATATTGGAAACAGAATGCACTGAGGTGCTCAATTATTTAACAGATCATACTTAACATTTTATATTTTAACATATACCCAGTGCCAACAATTGTTCTCACGAGCTTTCTAAACCATTAAGCTGCACTCCTCTCCTTTTTCTAAATCAAATATAAGTAATTTGTTGTCATAGCAATGCTTCTTCCCACTCCAAAATAGTTCAATACAGGCTTTGTTTCTGCAGACAACTATCTGTCTACCAAAAATTGGTCATTATCTGCCATCTTCTTGACAAATGTCTGATTAAATTTTGCTGCCTGGCTTCTACAGTCATCATGAGACTGTATTTCTGTGGCACTTTCTAGCACATGTACAGAAAAGGGGCTTATAAAAGCCCTGTGGAATTGCCTAGAAGCATATCACAGCTAAGTCGCTGAGTGACAGCCAATCTCCCCAGTCATGATGACATCGATCCTTTGCATTATTACCCAGCTTAACAGTTTATAGAGTGCTGCCACTCACTCTATTGTACTTAAGGCAGTACTGGGTAATGCTTTCTTATATGCTTCTTCAATTCCCTGCATCGAGTGGGCTATTTAACAGGGCATATCAGTAGTAAGCTACACTTGTTCTGACCTTTATCCTCTAAGGCTAAGTTCTGCTTCTCTATCCTATTGATGAGGTATATATTAAGCAGCTGAAGGCAATTAAATAAGCTTTGGAATTGCAAATAGATGGAACATCTGAGACACAGGATATCATTTGGCCAGTCGCTTGTGCAATGGCTCACTGACAGATATTAACTGTTCAGATAAACACACAAGACCATCCCCCCAGAGTCAGCAACAACATTCATGCTAATCTCATATTTGTAGAGCTTGTTAGTTAACAAAGCAGTTTTGCAAAAATGGTCTTACTTCGACTATACCACTTGTCTATCCATCCCCCTAACACATGTAAACACAACTGGATTAGGATATGAGTACCTAAAATCTTATTCCCTGCCTTACAGTTTACCCTTTTAAAATAAGAATGAACAATTGGTATTTTCAAGCCCTGACCTTTATTTCATGCAGCCATATTCTGTAGAAGCCAAAACCACCCTCTCCCACCACCATAACCATTAGGTTAGAATTTCTTTCACATCAAAATAAAAACAAATTAGAAGGAAAAGAATCAAGAGGGTGAGGAGAAGAGATTCTTTGCCATCAGCCACAGTCTTTAAAAGGAAAAGAATAGGGTTGAGGAGATGGATTTCCAGGAAATTTCCCTTTTCTTTATACATTCCTGTACTTTTAAGGTTTTTTTGTTTGTTTGTTTATCTATGACCATATGTTACTTCTATAATCAAAAGGTAATGAGAGTGGGTCCTAACTGGCTCACTTGCTCCCCCTTCTTTACAATTCTCTGAGAGGGAAGGAGGCATTAGTGAAGAGGACCAGCTCAGAGTGCTTATTTCAGAAATCCAATCAGAACGAGGGGCTGCCCTAACAGAGCCTGAAAATGAGATTTCACAGAACTACACAGGGTCAAGAGCTGAAGCTGAAAAGTTCTATTCCCACCCAAATGTGACCAGATGTAATTTGTCTCTCTGTATGACTTCCAGCTTCATGTGGTCTGATTCTATTTGAGAATCTAATAAAAGGTGTAGTTGTTGCCATCATTTCTGTTGCTTGGTCCTCCTGAGAGCTTGTCTCCCACAGACTTGATTTTCTTTCTGCAGAGTGAGCAGAGGAGCTGATTAATTATTTAGAATCCCTATGTAACTATTATCTCAATTTCTGCACACCTCACCCCTGTCAGGTGGAAGGGGAATGAGCACTACCCACATAATTACATCCACTGAAACTAAAAGGCAGAGAGGTAACTCAATTTGAGCCATATCCCACAGAAAATGCTAGGCAATAAGAAGCAGAGTGCCTAAGGGTCTGAAACCTGTCTGACCAACCAATAGTAATGTCTATGCGGCCCAAGAGAAATAAAGCTCTCTTTCCCAACCTCCTGCCCAACCCAAGAGGAATACAGCTTTCAAAACTGTTTTAATGATGACAAAAAGCCTCTGGCTCTTGAGGCTATGAGGGTGTTAATTTTGTTTGGCAAAGTCAAATTGCTTCAAAAATTTAATTCTATGTCTGGGAAGGTGCAATTCAGATTTTAAATGTGTTTCTTCCCTGGAACTCAAAATCCAATTTACCCTGCCCCCCTAGAAGGATGCTTTTGCTTTCACCAAGTCACCCTTACTCATCTATCTACAGGCTAAGGTGCACCTGTCTTGAACACCTATCTTGAGCATTTCATTAATGGACCTAACAAAGAAAGGGGAAAAGTAACTTACTACCCCTAATAACATAGCAGCAAAATACATAAAGTAAAAGTTGACAGAACTAAAAGAACTAGATTGACCCACCTTTGTGGTGGTAAATTTTAACTATCCCAACAATTGATAAGAGTAACCCAATGAAAAACTGGGTGGGGCTGTCAAAGGGCAGCAACATTAACAAGGTTGATCTAGTGGACACTGGCCTCATGCTGCTGGGCCACAGAGCATCAGATTTCAAAGAATCAGACCATACAGACCACATCCTCTGATCACAATATTTCTAAGTTAGAAATCAACAACAAAATAACTTAGAAAATGTTTAACAATGTTTAAACAAATCCTAAACACCCCATGGGTTAAGAAATCACCATGGAAATTATAAACTAACAAGTTCCAAGTATCCTTAGAACTAACAACATAACAAAATACTGCATACCAAAGTCTGTGGGATCCAGCTAAAGCAGCACGTGGCTCAAAATTATTAGCCTTCAATACTTTTAATCAAATAAAGTCTGAAAATAAATGAGTTATAATAAGCATCCAACTTAAGTTAGAAAAAGAACAAGGGATAAAACTGAAAACTGGTTTACAGAACAATTTTTTAACTAGCAGAAATAAGACTCACATACTAAAGAGGATTAATAAAGCCCAAATTGCTTCCTAGAAAAGATAACAAAACTTAAAAATCTCTGGTGAGGTTGATTTTTTAAAATAAGTAATACTATGAATGAAAAGGGAGCTGTCTTTTTCATATCTGCAGTTTCTATAGTTAAGAGGCTATTAACCATTTTAAACCTCTAAGTATGAGCATTTAGGCAAAATGGTCACATTCTTAGAAAAACAAATTACTAACACCAATTAAAGAAGAAATTGAATACTTGAAAATTTCTACCATCATGAAAGAAATTGAATCAGTAGTCCAAAATCTTTCCACAGAAGACACCAAAGCCCTGATAGTTTTACTGGCAAGTTCTAGCAAGCACTCAAGAAACAAATAACTTCCATCTTCTGCAAACTATTCCAGAGTTTAGAAAATGAGGAAGCATTACCCAACTCATTTTATGAAGCTAGTAATAAATACCAAAACTTTACAGGGACAGTACAAGAAAGGAACCACAGCCAGACTCATTCCTGAACAGTTGTAAAAACACCAAATCTAATACTAGCAAATCATATCCAGGAACAAGAAAGATAATGCATCGTGATCAAGGTCATTTCATTTCAGGAATGCAAAGTTGGTTTAGTATTAGAAAATCAATATGATTTACCACATTGAAAGATTAAAGACCAAAAGTAATATGATCACCTTAACAGATGAAAAAGTCTTTGATAAGAAGCAACATCCATTTATGACTAACAAAAAACAACTTAGCAAACTCAGAATAGAAGGGAAGTTCTATAGTCCAGTAAAAGATATCACCAAAAAAATTTACAGCTTAACACCCAGTGAACAGATGGTAAAGAAACTGCCTGCAATGCAGGAGACCCAGGTTCAATGCCTGGGTTGGGAAGATCCCCTGGAGAAGGGAATGGCTACCCACTCCAGTGTTCTTGCCTGGAGAACCTCATGGACAGAGGAGCCTGGCGGGCTACAGTCCATGGGGCCACAAAGAATCTGACACGCCTGAGTGACTTAACAACTTTCACTTTTCACTTTCAACACCATACTTAATCGTGAAACACTTCAGTGTTTCCATGGTGCTAGAACCTACCTGCCAACGAAGGTAACTGTAAGAGACCTGGCTTCGATCCCTGGGTTGGGAAGATCCCCTGGAGGAGGGCACAGCAACCCACTCCAGTATTCTTGCCTGCGAAATCCCATGGACAGAGGAGCCTGGAAGGCTACAGTCCATAGAGTTGCAAAGAGTCTGACACGACTGAAGAGACTTAGCACACACGCACACCCTTTAAGACAGGGAAAAAGACAAGGTTATCTATTATTGCCACTTCTGTTAAACACTGTATTAGAGGTCTCAACCAGAATGGTAAGGCAAGAAAATGGTATTAAAGATAAAATGACTCCAAAGGAAGAGACAAAGGTTTCACTCATTGTAGATTATGATTACCAACATAGAAAACATACAAGAATCCTCAGACCAATTAATTATAATTAATTTGAAGCATTTAGCAATGTTGCTGGCTACAAAAAATGAACAAAAATCAACTATTTCTGGACATCATCAACTAACAATTACAATGTGTAATTTAAAAAGGAAAAAAAAAAGACCAGAGACTTTACAGGAGAGCTGATGAAGACCCTGAGTTTGGTATCAGACTAACTAGTTTCTAAAACCAGCTCCTCCACCAGCTGTGAGACTCTGGCAAGCAATTTAGCTACTTTGTGCCCTACCTTTTAAAATTCTTGTGAGGATTAAAAGAGTTAATAGGCAAAAAGCATTTAGACCGGTGCCTGATTCAAATGTATTCTTTTTAATGGCTGAGTAATACCCCATTGTGTGTATGTACCACAGCTTTCTAATCCATTCGTCTGCTGATGGTTCTAATGAGGTGGATGAAACTGGAGCCTATTATACAGAGTGAAGTAAGCCAGAAAGAAAAATACCAATACAATATAATAACGCATATATATGGAATTTAGAAAGATGGTAACAATAACCCTGTATGTGAGACAGTAAAAGAGACACAGATGTATAGAACAGTCTTTTGGACTTTGTGGGAGAGGGCGAGGGTGGGATGACTTGGGAGAATGGCATTGAAACATGTAAATTATCATATGTGAAACGAATCGCCAGTCTAGTTTCAATGCGTGATACAGGGTGCTCAGGGCTGGTGCACTGGGATGACCCAGAGGGATGGGATGGGGAGGGAGGTGGGAGGGGGGGCTCAGGATGGGGAACACATGTACACCTGTGACGGATTCATGTCAATGTATGGCAATACCAATACAATATTATAAAGTAAAATAATAATAATAATAAAATAAGGCAAAGAACAGGCATAAAGAAAAAAAAATAGACTGGTACCTGGAACAAAGTAAAAGCTGAATAAATGCTAATTATTATCACAGTGAAGAAATAGTTAATAGGCCTATAATCAAGAGCGCTGAGGTTCAAATTATTGGACTCTGACATCTCAACGGTAAAAAAGCCAGGGAGCCACCTGTCACAGGAGCCAATGAAACTCAACCATGTTGTCCCTTAGGCTTGGCACTGAACTCCCACACCAAACATACAGCTCATTACTCATACACCCTGCTGTCTGCAGTGCAATTAGCAAAAGCACACACCTTTTCTCTGGAGATTTCCACCCCATCTTCCCAACTCTTTTAACTGACAGCTAAAGTCAACAACTTCAAGCTTTCTGTGAGGATAAAATCCAGAGTTCTTGACAGTTCTTGACGGTTACTCTTTATCATCAAAAGACAAGGCAAACCTCAGCCCCTTAGGGCAGACTAATGCCAGGAGAGTTTCTGGAGGTATTCAAAGAAAGGCTGTTATTTGTTACTGCCTCCACTTCTTGGGGGAAAGGGGATAGACCGTAACTAATATTTCTTTGAGCACCTACTACGTTCCATGCACTTTTCTCAGGGCTTCACCAATATTAACTCATTTAAATTCTTTCTGTAATCTAATGAGACAGACAGAATTCTTAGCACCATTCTACAAATGAGACAGTGATTAGGTGACTTACTTAAAGCACAGAGCTCAGGAGTGACAGAAATTAGCTTCAAATCCAGATCTGTCTGCAAAGCCCTGCACCAAGCTAGAAGAGAAAGAAATAAAGGGGGGAAGTGGGTACTGCGTGTATGAAGCAATGCATGTCAATTCTCCTTCTGAAACCAGAAGGCACAACTCCAGTGGGGACGCACACGACCATCATGTGAATAGAAGACTGAAAAATCAGCAAACCAGCAGGGTTTCCAAGTTAGTGTTCATGATGTAACCAGGTAAAATGCTGCTGCCATTTCGTGGCATGACTGAGCATTATTTTTTTAAAACCCACAGAAATACTGCCCCTATGTGGCCTCATTTCACCCTCTCCTTCTCTGAAAACCAAGACAGTCATGACCAGGATATACACTCCTATGAATGTACACAGACCCAGGTGATCATGAATAAGGTAAAATTGGGCGGGAGGTGAAGAACAGGATGTGCATGCCACTTGAGTTTTGATGTCACCTGATTTTTATTTAACTCCTTCTACATGGCAGCACTGCCAGGCTAACTGACTTCATGGCCCACAAGTGATGAATATCCCCAACTGCTTTGATCTGGGACTGGTGAGCAAAGACTAACATTTATGCTGCACTGACTATGTGCCAAGCCCCACTGGCATCATAAACCACCTGTCAGGGCTTCCCCTTCCCTGTCCCCAAGTAAATGATTTTGTTCCCCCTAATGGCAGTACCTAACCTGAATGGCAGAAGAGATGACAAGAGCCTGGCTTTGGGGGCAGCCCCTCACAGCCCTTCCTGATGCAAGCTGACTGCTACATGTACCATCCAAGGTTCAAGAATATCCACACCCAAACACCCCAACAATAACACAGAAATACTTTTTAAGATCCAAGCTACCTAACTGCAGGACCACATAGGTTTTATAGGTTATTAACTTTAAGTGTTCTTGAATACAAGATGATTTTTTATGACAAAACAGATAAAGGAAAGGTCAATTACACAAGACCTAGTTATGGGTTAACCTGCTCTTAAACTCTGAAGGGAAATAAAAGTTGCACATACAACCTGCTGTTCAGATTGCTTCTCTTCTAAAAACCATCATCCCAAACCCTCTTACAAAACAGAACACACATTTTAATCATTCTAACCCAGAGCAATAAAATATGAGTGCCCCCTATTTAAGTGCCCTGTTACCCTTTCAGTTTTTATTTGATCTTCAGAAATACTTTTAGCACCACCACAAGTCTTGAAATTAAATAACTGCCACTTTAAGAAAGCTGGTTAAATTTTGACATGGGTAAGAAGCTACCTGAAAAGAAACTATTTCTTTATAAACTCCCGAGGAAAACTAGAACCCATGTGTAACTGCCTAAGCATGGTAAAGCCATTTGAGGTTAACTGACCCACCCAGGAAGTTCCTGAAGGCACTATGAGATTCTCCCCACTTTTACACTTCCAATGCATTTTGTCCACCATCCAGTTCCTTGACTTTTCCATTCTGCCAGGAAGTGAGAAATGAACCAAAGTGTCATCAAATGTACGAGTTGGGAGGGATCTTAGAAATCATCTGGTCCAACCTTCATTCACAGATGTGGAAAGTGAATCCCAGAGAAGGGAAGTAATCTATCTGACTATGCAGTGTTGGTGACTGGCAAGTCTCCCAATACAGTCTGCCCCACAGTAGAACAGAATTCTGCTACATGGGACTCTTCTGACTAATTCTTTAAATAGGCTTACCGAAAGTTGGCAGACTGTTCTTCATCCATAGGAAAAATATAATTGGTAATCTCTTTGTATTCTTGCCTAGAGAATCCCACAGACAAAGGAGCCTGGTGGGCTACAGTCCATGGGGTCGCAAAGAGTTGGACACGACTGAGCGACTAACACACACACAATCTCTTTGAATGACAAGCTCTACTAGCCTAACAGATAACACCACCAGCCTTGAAGTCAGCCAAACCTGTACCAGTTTGACCACTTTCTAGCTATGTGGCTTTGGGCATGATACTTAAACCTCTCTGAAGGTTATTGTCTTCATCTGTAAAATGGGAATGCCAATCATAGCATTGATCACACAGGGCGTTCAATACATATTTATATACAACTAATACATATAGTTGTGACTATTATTGGGGCTTCCTAGGTGATATTAGTGGTAAAGAACCCTCTGCCAATGCAGAAGATGCAAGAGATGTGGGTTCTATCCCTGCACCAGGAAGATACCCTGGAGAAGGAAATGGCAACCCACTCCAGTATTCTTGCCTGGAGAATCCCATGGACAGGGGAGCCTGGTGGGCTACAGTCCACGGGGTGGCAAAGAGTCAGACACGACTGAAGCAACTTAGCAGGCATGCACGTGACTATTACCACAATCTGGCACAGAGGAAGGCAGAGCTGTTAGCTCTCTAAACCTTGTCTGTGTGGGGAAGGGGCCCAGGGAAGAGCACCCAGAATCTCTACCTGGAATTACACCTGACTCTTCAGAGAAAGCCCCAGATTTGGAACTGAATTTTGGGCTTGGGAACTGGCAGGGAACAGGGCTAGAAGAAACAGCCTGATGCTGGCACCACTAGGAACCCATTCCCACTGTACTAATTCTCAGGCCTGCACAGAACACCAGGCCACCTCCCTCCTCTAAGGTAAGACTCACAACAGTTTAACAAAAAAAGGAGTGACTGAGGCAGAAAATTGATAAACCTACTAATCTTGGGAAGCCCATTAGAAACAGTAGGAAAAGTGCCCTAATTAGACACAGAGGGGTTAGAGTCAGTGGCTGTTTCAGTAAAGGCAAAATTCCCCATCTTTAGGCCTCTCACTGCTGCTATTTAGTCGCTCAGTTGGGTCCAACTCTTTGTGACCCCACAGATTGCAGTATGCCAGGCTCCTCTGTCCATAGGATTTTCTAGGCAAGAATACTGATGTGGGTTGCCATTTTCTTCTCCAGGAGATCTTCCTGACCCAGGGAACAAACCCGGGTCTCCTGCATCAGCAGGCAGATTCTTTACCACTGAGCCACCTGGGAAGCCCCTTAGGCCTCTTGGGCCTCAGCTATACTTCCAGTGGTAACCAGTGCTGGCCCTCCCTAGGCAAGCTTTCAAAAAAGACTAAAATGCAAACACTCTTCCCTCAACTATAAGGTAGTGAGAGCATAAAGCACAAACTGGAATTCTTGTTAAAGTTTTAACACAGGCCATTAGGTTCACTTGTCCTTCAACTGATCCAACAGAACAGGGCACTAAGACCTCAGAGGGAGGCAGCCCGACACTCCGGCCCTGGTTTTGCCATCCCCAAGTGGGGTGACCTTGGGCAAGTAGCTTCCTGTGCTGGGCTTCTTTTCCCCACTGCAAAATGAAGGGTTTGAACTAAAGGAACTTCAAACGCCCTCTGACCTCTAGCATTCTCCTGTTATAAGTTCTCCACATTAAAATGCAGTAATTAGACTATAAACGAGCCTTGATAATAAGCTCCCTAGGGAGCAGAAACCATATCTGATGTTTCCTGTGTATCTCACAGTCCTGAGTATGATGCACGGCTCAGAGTCATTGCATAGGACGTGCTGAGGGATACGGATTCCCACAGTGCTTAGTGTATCAGACACTTTACATGTGCCAGGTGGTTCGCAAGCCTCTCTCCCACCAGACTTTCTGAGTATGTCAGGTTTTACTATTCCTGGGTTTTTAAAAGCAGCGTTACACAGGGAAACAAAGCTCCTTGTCACTTCACCTGACAATAATTGAATACCGAAGTGCCAGGCACCCTTATGAGGAGCCCTGCAAGTACAACTATTGTTCTTGAGGAACTCCTGAATTTTACCTCATAGAGCTTATTAGATCTCCCCGACAGGCGAGCAAGAAGCTGGCAAACAATGGGATGCACGTTTTACAAGTAATGCACCCACAGGCTTTGGGAATACACAATAGACGAAATAGGTGTATTGAAATAGTGTTAAATACACACAACATACACAAGCTTCAGAGGGCCAGTTTAGGCTCAGAACACATGTAATCCAGTCTTCTCCACTAGTGGCTTCTAATCCTAGTTGCATATTAGAATCACTTGAGGAACCTGAAAAAATGCTCATGTGTAGGCCCCCAGTCCAGACAACTAGATAAGAATGGGGTGGGGAAAACAGGTACTGGAATTTTTAAATGTTTCCTTCATGACTGTAGGAGCAGGCACAGGTGAGGACTCCTGGCCTCCACCTTCTCCACCTCCACCTCTAGTCCCAAACTTAGTGACAGATCCAGCAGGTAACTCGGAGGCCTGCAAAGTCACAGGAATTCCATTTCACTCACTCACCTGACTATTCTCTGAGCCATTAACATAACTTTGCCACTGCCAAAACGTTTTTGGCCACCAAAATTTAAACAACGCGGGGCTTTCTTAATCCTCAGTCAGAGAAGGCAATTAGGTAGTCCAGCCTCTGCCCCAACCACTGTATGGAAGGCTTACTTGGCCTGAGATCTCATCCTTTTGGGGGAAGTTTCTCTACTCCTCAAACTGATATTTAATTTGTCCCTTCTCAAATGTGCTACTCTTTGCCTCATCTGGATGTTTCCTTACAGCTAAGAATATTCGCTCCGTCTGCAGCTGGGCCCCCAACCAGTCTCTCCCCCAACCCCATCCTCTCTTGCCTCCCTCATATATACACATGGCCACTTTGCTTTGCTCTTTTAATTCATTCTTAATCAGCCTCTGCCTGTCTCTAGGCCACCTTGCCACTCTTCTACTTAATCCCTTTCGGCTGAAAACCCTGGCCATGGGGTCACTGCCTCATTCTAGCAGCCCTGTCTCACTGTACCCCCTGCCTCACCCCCACAAGCCATAGCGGCAGCAAAGGCTCTGTGAGCAGTCTCTCACCCACATGGTGTCTTCTCAGCTGCCAGATCCTCTCTCATGAGTTGGCTTCCTTCATCCAATGATTCTTTTCTACTGAAATTGCTCTCCCTGGCTGCCTTTCTTTTTTTACAAAAATATTTCTTCTCAATTACTCAAGAAATTTGTACTTACACCAAATTCAATGCAGAAATGTGTTAAGTACAAAGTGAGGGTGTCCCCCCTCTCCCTAACAACTCAGAATTCAACACTACCTAGTACACAATCTTCCAGACTTTCACGAGGTGCTTATGGGTTCATATCACACATACCGTTATTTCTTTTTAACAAAATATTGTTACCATCTTCCAAAGGGAATACAGAGATTAGCCTCCCTTTTAAAAGCTGTACAATATTCCACTGGTGGGATGTGCCATTCTGTCCCTGGTGGGCTGTTTCCTAATCTTCTCTGATTCCATAACACCCTTGCACACAACTCTTCACACATGAACATTTCTAGGGCAACTATTTAGAAGTGGGTGGGCCGTTGGCCACCAGACCAGCCTGTACTCACCAATTCCAAGTGCCTTTTCTCAAGCCTTCCTTGGTCTCAACCTCTTTGCCTCACATGACATAGAGGACCTGCTTCCTGAATTTCCTTCCTGCCTTGGGTGTCCTTCCATGTCTGCTTCACTGAGTCTTTTCTTCTGCCCACAAAAGTAGGCATTTCACAGAATCCTTTTCTTCTTTCTCCTCTGCTTTTGCATGATAGTTGCATCTTCTCCCCTGCCAACTTCTCTAAATGAATGCCTCCTAAATCACTTTGCCAGCCCAACTACATCTCAACTGCCTGCTGTTCACTCCAGCCTCAACATCTCAAACATCTGAGACTCAACAAAGCCCCAAAATGAACTCCTGACCTTTTCTTCTAAGCCTCGCTTTCCTCATCCAAAAAACAAAGGGAAAGGACTAGACTCAGTTAAATGCTTTTTTAAAAAATTAGGAGTCTAGTATGTACTAGATGTTGTGCAGGGTTAGAAAAGAAAAAATCAACAGAACATAGATTCTGTATTCAGGGAATACACAAACTAAGAAGTGAGGGAGCAACATAAACAATTATGTAACACAAGGCAGAATCAAATGCTAAAATAGACAAGAATGGCTAAATCTGGCATAAGGGCTTGAAGAAACCTTCACAAGGGGGAGTGTTGAGCCTTGAATGATGACTGGCATCTCAACAGGAAGAGAAAAGTATTTCTGACTGAGGGTACAACGTGAACAAAGTATAAACTCAGAGTCAGAGAACCGTGGAAGTTCATGGTACATGTGGCTGGATCAGAGCACATATGGAACAACGTACTAGAGGATAAAGCTGGTTGATCAAGATTTGGAAGGTCCCAAATCTTATCACAAGGAGCTCAGGCTTTCTCTAAAGGGTTTCTCTCTCTGCCATTCTCTGGCTGAGTAATAGTAGCTGCCTCAAATACTATGTTAAAGATGATTCTGAACCTACATGGAGACGCATGTTGAGCAAGCATGCTCATGTTTTGATTAGCAAGGCTGGCCCAGGGCACCAGATGCACCACAAGGTGCATCTGTCCAGCTGTCTGCTCTCCTTGCTGAAGGCAGTAGGGAGCTACTGAGGGCTTTTAAGCAAGGGAATGGCAGGACCCAACATGAATTTTCCTTGTATCATTTCTGGCAGCGGTATAAATGATGGACAGAGCAGAAAGACCCCAGGAGAAGGGAAAATCAGTCAGCAGGCTGCTGGTAAGAAGACAGATAGTGGTGATGATGATCAACAACTAGGTGAATTAGGGCAGAGGAATCAAAGAAGAAAAGCAAGAGACAGATGGGAGAAATAATGAAAGACAGAATCAAAATGACTCAAGAGACTCTGATGGTGGAAGAGAGGAATGGAAATGTGTCAAAGTTTCAAAGGACTTAACCCAGGTCACTGACGGACTGCAGTGCCATTAACTAAGATAGGGGCCCTAAGGGAAAAGTATCGTAATCCTTGCTTTTCACTCCAAATCCTCCAACCACTTTACTTAGCTTTTAAGCACCGTTAAGTACACTAGGAGGGAAAAAGCAGAACATGCACTGCTTGATGGACCCAGCATTTATATAACCTTACACATTAACCTACTATCCTTCCTTTTGCCAGCTTGTCAAAAAAATATCATGTTGAATTGGTTCACAATGCCTTTCAGGTCTATTATATCCTTCTGCTTCTCTATATGTTCATTCTATTTTTTGAGTATTTGATGTGGAAACCAACTAAAAATCTTAATTTATCTACTTAAAGAATACTTGTAATAGATAGTGGAACTACATGTAATCTTGTTCTGTATTTTCGAAGTCAAGTAAAGGTGTTATCATACTTTCATAATTTAAAAAAATTAAAATTGAAAAAATAAATATCCATCAATATCTAATCCTAGGATTAGATAAAACCATTGAAAAGACTTGTCTTTGAATGCTCATGCTCTCAAAAAAATTATTTTTCCCATTTAGACAGTGCTTTCCAGCTACTAGACACATTCGCAAATCTTTTACTTGACTGTCACGTTTAGCCTGTGAGGTATGAAGGGCAAAGAGCATACCTATCTTACAGATAACATACTCTGTGCTTGCTATGCACCAGACATTGATCTAGATACTTTACATGTAGCTATGCACTGAATTCTTGTAAGAAAACCACAGATGGTATTATCCCCATTTTACAAAGACAAAAACATACCCAGAGATATCAATTAACTTACCCAAAGCAACATAGCTAGAAAGCAGCAGAGCTGGGATTTGAACCTGGCCAATCTGACTTCAGAGCCTAGACTCTTCAACTATCACACTTTATGTAAGAAGATAAGCCCAAGAGAGGCAATCTGACCAGCCAAAACTACTAGGTTCTGCCAACTAGTCAGAGATGAAACCTGCAGCCAAGGCCAGGTCTGGCTAATGCTTAATCCTATGCTCTATCTATTACTCTACATTGTTTACCAAGATGAAATGACTTCTTCCCTGGGCTGGCCAATTATTTTGACCTTTTTCCTCTTTGACCTTTGTCACTTCTACCAGAATGAGGTTCTGGAATCATTCACCTGCTGTGGAGCCTCACACAACTGTTCACTAGGATGGCATGCAGGTCTCTACTTAGAGAAAAATGATGACCTCAGTTACAGCCCCAACTGAATGGGTCCCATTGCAAAACCATCAATATCTCGCAGCAGATGACACTGACTTGCCATACAGGCTCACTGAGCATATACCACTCCCTGGACTACCTGCCCAGGACAAGCAGCAAGCAATGGTGGCACTGCAGCCTGCTTCCTCTGTGGAAGAGACAAAGCAAGGGCAGAAAAACACATTGGAAAAGTAGTTGCTATAGCGGTCAGGTAGAAAGGTGGCCTGCAGCTGTGAGAGCCTCGCTTTCAAGGCTGTCATAGAAAATGATGCTCAAAAAAATAAATAAAACACAAGATTTCTGTTTCTCAACTACTGGGCAAGAACAAAAGCCCAGCTTCTTTTATGCTGGAATGGTAAGGGGTAGAAGGAGGCCATGAATGGTACTACAGAGTGACAGTGAACCAGTAGATCCACCTCTGCTTCCATTGAGCTCTGTGACTTTGGGCAAGTCACTTCACCTCTCTGGGTCTCAGTTTACTCATCTGGAAAAACAAGTGAGGAGATGATCTCTGAGGTTCTTTTTTTTTTTTTTTTTTTCCAGCTCTGATTTGGCATCACTCAGCCATTTCCACCCAGCAAAGTGTTGCTAGAACATTTTTCTTCAGTATCTGTAAGTCAACCAAAGAAGAAATGGGCTACAACAAAGGGAAAGAAGAATGCATGCTTGCATGCTTAGTCGCGTCTACTCTTCTGTGATCCCTTTTAACTTCAGCCCACCAGGCTTCTCTGTCCATGGGAGTTTTCAGGCAAGAATACTGGAGTGGGTTGCTACTTCCTTCTCCAAAAGAAGAATTAGATAAAACAAAAATGGCCTTTTGCAGAAGGCTGAAAATTAGGTAATATATAGGCAAAAGACTTAAGCACAGTACCTGAACCATGATACATGCTCAAACTGTTTATCATCACTTATATTGAAAATATTATCAAAGTGTTATCAAAAAGTATTATCAAAGTATAGTTTATATCAAAAGTATTATCATCACTACTACTCCTAACTTTTAGAGTGTACAGAGATAACCAAATATTATGATGAGCTCTTTCTCCTAAATTTAACCCCCCTTTGCCCATATAACCCTATTTCAGGTTTATGGTATTTCAGAGGTCTGGGGCAGGGGGACCCTAAATGAGCAGTGGCACCAACTGTCCTTAGTGTCTATGGACATTTATGACTGAAGAGTGAGAACCCAATCCCAAGGGAAACTGAAGAAAAAATAAAAAAGAAATGGGAGGAGCCAGGATTAATCTTCAGTTCACTGCAAACTGGCTGTGGAAAGGGGATTAAAAAAAAAAAAAACAGGTGCGGACCACAGTGTACTCTGCAAATTGTTTTTCAGTTCAGACCCGAAGCAGGGAGTAAGAAGCTCGGGAAGATGATCCCAGCCTGGATTCCATGTGTGTCCATCTGAGTAAACACAGCCCTAGCTGTGAGGTATGGCCAAACACTGCTCAGCCAGGCAGAGCCTTTGTGACCTCACAAGTTGAATGCAGCCTCGGCCCAAAGGCCACCGCTGACCTCGAGGCCCAAGACGGCACCCCACCCCATCCCCATCCCCACCCCCGCCAAGAGCCTTGCCCAGGGAGGACAGGCACAGGGCTGGGGTTCACTCAGTTCTCTTTGCTCACTAGCCAGAAACCCCACCAGTAAAGAAGGGAAACTGGACTTTAGCTTGGTGCCAGCTTGCAGGGCTATTTTGAGGACAGCTGAACTGCAAACTCCAGGGCACTGCTGCACAGGGAAGAGAAACCCAAAGGTAAAACCAGCCCCTTTCCTCAGGGGCCTTGAGAGTCCTCCTGTGACTAGGGACCAGGGAAACAGGGAGAAAGGCCCACATGAAGCGGCAGCCAGCAGTCAGTGGTAGCTCAATGGGCCAAGTATAAAAGCATTGATGATAATAAGGTATTTATGCACATGACCCTGAGCAACATTCCTGCAGGGCAGGAAATAAAGTGCGGCAACAGGCATGCACACTCTCTCAAGTGCCTGGGACTTAGAAAAGGAAACTACAAATGCAAAATTACAAGGTACAAAAGTGTGGATAAGAAGGGGACCCTTGGGTACAGTCTCCCTTAATTTCTCAGGGTTGTCCTTTGTTTTAGGAATGCCCTCCAAGCCAATTCCTCCCAGGGAACCCGGATTATTACAGAAAACCTGACCTTACCCCAAGGAACTGCCTATTTACTCACAACACTTGCAAATAAGCCTGAAGGCCTATCAATGGCCTTGCTGGGGTGGGGCATCCCAACCCCAAGGCTGTGAAACCACAAGACCCAGGCCTTGGCCCCAGAGGGCTGCACAATTAAAGGGGACTTCTCTTTAGTGAGGGACTGGCTGCTGGGGTTCTAGTTCTGAGAGCAACTAGTCTTAAAAATGAGAGGGTTTCCATACCTGGGAGATACTCGAAGAATTGTCTTGTTCATTTGTTTGGTTTTTCATCCATTTGCTGAAATGTCAGGCAAGGCACTGGTCTATGTTTAACCTGCCTTTCTCCTCTGATAACTTAACTCTGGGAACAGGCAGCTATTGAGAGAGCTGCACTATCCTTAGTCAAAAGAAATTAATGAAGAAGTAAAAACTCAATCCACACACCTGTTTCTGCCCACCCCCAAACCAATCCTTTCCTGCTTCTGTCATGTTCTCGGTTTCCTAGGCTACCAATCTCAAGACAGCTGGCACCAGAGAGCCAGTCCATTGATGAAGAGCAGCAATAATTAAGCCCAGAGATCCCTGGACAGCCAAGCATCCCACCAATGACAGCCATCCTCCAAATGCTTCAGAAAACACTGAGTGATTTACAGTAACTTCTCAATTTCCCACAAAGCTATCCTTAGGCTTTGAACAATCAAGCAACCCTGCCCTGCAGAGATTATGTGGGTGCCAACTTCATGGAATCAGTATTTTTGCCTACCACATGAAATGAAGATGCCAGTGAAGTTTCTCTTGGGTGAGATTCTTACAGCTGCCTTCCTGTATCTAATTTGTCATCTTATCCCAGAATCAGGCATCCAAGCTCACAGCAGCAGCAGCCATAAGGATAACAAAGCTCATTATCATCACACAGCACAGCACAGCAAAAAAAAGTATTGACTGTTTACTATCTTAAGTGTTTTTATTACTCTTGTCTCATTGTTTCTCATTATTGTCTTACAACAGCCCTACAGGGTAGGTTTAATTATTCCAATTTACAAATGTGGTCACTAGGGGGTCAAAGAGGTTACCCAACTTGCCAAGGGCTACACAGCTAGTGGTAGGATCTGAACCCAGGCTTTTACCAACCTAGAGTCAGCTTTTGTGTGTGTGAGCGCGTGCGCTCCGTTGTGTCCAATTCTTCGTGACCCTGTGGACCTTAAGCAGCCAGTCCCCTCTGTCCATGGGATTTTCCCTGGCAACAATACTGGAGTGAATTGACATTTCCTCCCCACCTGGGAAGCTTCCCAGCTGGCACTAAAGAACCCTCTGCCAGTGCAGGTGACACAAGAGACATGGGTTCCATCCCTGGGTCAGAAGATCCACTGGGATAGAAAATGGCAACCCACTCCAGTATTTCTGCCTGGGAAATCCCATTGACAGGAACCTGGCGGGTTACAGTCCATAGGGTTGCAAAGAGTCAGATATGACTGATTGTGCACACACAGCTTTTACCCAGCATGACTTGAACCACTATATAGGAGTTCTATATACTACTGTGCATGCTAAGTCACTTCAGGCTTAGACGCCAGGCTCCTCTGTCCATGGGATTCTCCAGGCAAGCATACTTGAGTGGGTTGCCATGCCCCCCTCCTCCAAGGGATCTTCCTGACCCAGGGATCGAACCTGCATTTCTTATGTCTCCTGCATTGGCAGGTGGGTTCTTTACCACCAGCATCACCTGGGAAGCCCCCTATTACTACTATAATACTATATAGTACTATACAGCACTATTACTACGACAGTTGTCCCTTGCTATCCATGGGGGATTGGTTCCAGGACCCCCCAGGGATACCAAAATCTATGGATGCTCAAGTCCCTTGTATAAAATGGTGTTGTATTTGCATGTAACCTTGCACATACTCCCATATATTTCAAATTGTCTCTAGATTACTTACAACACCTAACACAATATAACCAGTTTCCAGTGCATAATAAATTCAAGCTTTATGTTTTCAAACTTTCTGAAATTTTTTTCCCTAATATTTTCAATCTGTAGTTGGTTAAATCTGCAAATTGGAACACACATTTATGGAGGGCTGACTGTACTATGAAAAGCTGCTAACATTTATTGCTGACAATGAGCCAGAATTTCTGCCAAATGCTTGATTTAAGTTATTCCATTTAATACTCACAATAGCCCTATTAGGTAGGTACTGTGATTATATCCATTTTACAGATGAGTGAAGTTGATAGCAGTTAAGTAACACGCCTACAGTCACACATGATTCTTGTTGTTTGGATGCTCAGTCATGTTTAACTCTTTTGTGTCCCCAGGGTCCTCTGTCCATGGGATTCTCCAGGCAAGAATACTGGAGGGGATTGCCATTTCTTTCTCCAGGGGATATTCCTGACCCAGGGATTGAACAAGTGTCTCCTGCATTGGCAGGAAAATTCTTTACCACTACCCACCCAAGGTCACATAATGATGGAGCTCAAATACAAACCCAGGAAATATGGTCCAAAAGCTCAGTCCACTCAGCGGAACCTGCATTAGGAAAAGGAGGCATTTCTAATGCCCAGCTTAACTTAGCCAGGTTCATTGCTGTGTCCCAGTCCAAACCTACTGAGTCCCAGTAAGAATTTCCCAAGTAAATGCCAAGGAGGAAACCTGTCTAGCCCTTCTGTGTACGTGCCAGTAGCTCAGATCTGATGCATCTAGGAAAAGACCAAAGACCTTTCTAGAAGTCTCTCCTAGCCAGTTTCCCTCGTGTCCAGCAGCTTCTCCTAATACTCTACCCAAAACATCTAATAAGTGTTTACCCAGGGCTCCCAGAGCCGTAGTTAAGGCCCTTAATGTGCAATCTGGCTCTGTGCCTTGTTTAATCAGCACCTGAATGAAATGTCTCTTTGCTAGCAACAGCCTGAGCACAAAGTCGTTCTGCAAACACAGCTGGTCAACTGGCAAAGGCGACTCAATTCATAGGCAAAATACACCCTGAGTTTATACCACCACTGATGTGTGCTGGAGACAGGGAGACTGGAGGAACTGAGATGGAATTAGAATGGGCTCATGCTTCCTTTGGGCTTCCCAGGTGGTGCAGTGGTAAAGAACCTGCCTGCCAATGCAGGAGATACAAGAGACATGGGTTCGATCCCCAGGTCGGGAAGAAAAGACCCTCTGGAGGAGGAAATAGCAAACCATTCCAGTATTATTGCCTAGGAGAATCCCAAGGACAGAGGAGCTTAGCAGGCTGCAGTCCATGGGGTCACAAAGCATGGGACATGACTGAGCAACTGTCATGCATGATTCCTTTCTCCTCAGATAATCTCGCCTCTCACTCTCCTATCAACCTAAACATCTGCCCACAGGACATGGCTTGAACTGGGTCTGCCCAACAGTCCAATCCTCTCTAAGGACTGTCTTAGAGAAGACAGTCTCCTGCCATCTATTTCATTTCCTCAGAGCTCACCAGGCCCACAACCAGACTCATCCTACCCTGCCTGCCTCCCTCTGACATTTGCTCCAGCAGCTACTGTTAAGGGTATGCAGCCAACGGAAAGATCCCCCCAACCCTCCCCTTCAGGATCACTGACCGCAACAGGTCAGTGTCCCTTGACACACCACACACTGACAGACGTGCAAACCATGCCCTGTTTAGCTGGCAGCTCTTTCTCTGGGAAAGAGCTGAGTAAACAGAGAGGACCGTGCCCAGAAGAGGAGGAGCCCTCCCCAGACATTCAGATTTAACTGCTGTATTCAAGAGCACCTTGGAGGGAGACTTACCCTGGGCATTCAGCAAGTAGGACAGCAAGACATTGATAACTCCAGTTCTCAGGGTCGGGGAGGATGGGAGGTGGAGCAGGAGGGAGGCCAACAACTGAGCAAGGAGCATGGGAAAGGCCACCTGCTCAAATTCTGAGACACACCCCACCAATTAAAGATCACGTAAGGCTAACAAGGCCCTTTTAAAAAGTCCTGTCCTCCCCTACCTCTGTTGCATCTGAGCCATTCACACTGCAGTATGAACTTCCTACATGGAACTGATTTCTTCCTTATTTCCTTGGAGATAGGACCTCCTCTGGTGAAACAGGCATTTAGATGGAGTTGATCTGGAGCTTTGAGTACTCTGGAAAGAGGCAAACTTGGATGGGGTGAGTTGGGGGGGTTAGCGGGGGAAGACATGGAAGCAGGGGAAAAGAAATAGAAAAGAGAAAGGTAGAAGAGCATGGAAACATTGCATCAGTTTCAGCTTTGTGGGGGCAGCAGCCATCCCATGAGCCACTAAAAATCATCTGGTGGGGGGTGGAATGCCTGCTACCTCATTTCCTGCATTTAATGTCTGCTCACTCTCTGTGTTCCGTGTCTGTCCTTGACCATGTGGGCCCTCCTTGGGACAGCAGAGAGAACACAACGTTCTATCTCACAAGCCCCCTATCAAGGACTTGTGATTAACTGCAGCTGTCTTATCAACAGGCCAGAAATGACAGAGCGTTCCAAGTTTTATGTGGTTTGCCGAGGGAGAAATACAAAAACAATGCCTGTCCCTGATAATAAAATGAAAATGACTCCAGGTAAGAGTTGTAAAGCTTTCCTGTGAAAGAGGAAGCAACTCTGTGCCTTTACATGTATCGTTTCCTATGCCAAGAAACCCTTTCCTTCTGCAACACCTAGCCACCTCCTGGTCATTCATTCACACGTTTATTGAGCACCTACTATGAGGTGGGTCCCATGAGAGGCACTATGATAGAAAATAAGACAAACAAGGACCCCTGCTCTCAAAGAGCTAACATGTCTCCTTATGAGTCAAATGTCACCTCCTCCAGTATGCTTTCCTTAATTGCATCAGGAAAAAATAAAAGACCCTCTGGTCCTTAATGTTTGTTTCAAACCTGTCACATTGTAATTTAGTTGATCTTTACATGTTACATTGTAATTTAGTTGATCTTTACATGTTACATTGTAATTTAGTTGATCTTTATATGTTACATTGTAATTTAGTTGATCTTCACATGTTACATTGTAATTTAGTTGATCTTTTTTTCTTGCCTGTCTCATCTCAACTGTGGGCAACATTGAAGGCAAAGAATGTTTCTTATTTATCTTTGAATCTCCAGTGTCTGGCACAATGTTTGACACACAACAGGAACTGGACAAATGTTTGCTGAATACATGCAAGAATGGATACATTTCCATTAGCATTTAAAACTAAAGTCCTGCAAATAGAGAACTAGGATGCAATAATTCTGTATCAGTATTTTATCTTGTTAGTTCCCAAAGATCTCCAACACTGCAAGAATGGCAAAGGAGTGTAGGAGGACTGGAAGGTGATTAAAAAGAGGTTTGGCTGAAATCCTCCACTTATAAAAGCCACAGGCACCCAACAGGCCACTGGAACGCCAAAGTTACCTTAAAATCCACCTCACAATAACTCGGGGTCTTCAACCTCTAATTTCAACCACCTTATTTAACACCCACATAAATACCGAGGTACTACTAGAAGACCAAATGCCCACCCACAGGCCACCAGAATCACACCAGTCAGGAGGAGCATCGGAAGCAACATCCCACCTCATGCTTTGCTGCTAAGTCACTTCAGTCATGTCTGACTCTGTGCGACCCCAGAGATGGCAGCCCACCAGGCTCCGCCGTCCCTGGGATTCTCCAGGCAAGAACACTGGAGTGGGTTGCCATTTCCTTCTCCAATGCATGAAAGTGAAAAGTGAAAGTGAAGTCACTCAGTTGTGTCAGACTCTTCACAACCCTATGGACTGCAGCCTACGAGGCTCCTCCGCCCATGGGATTTTCCAGGCAAGAGTACTGGAGTGGGGTGCCATTGCCTTCTCTGACCTCATACTTTATCCACTAGATAATGTCTCTCAGAGTGGGATCCAATGCTCACTGGCATCAGAATCATTGAGGAACTTGTAATAAATGCAGGTTCCCATCCTCACCTTATAGGACCGAGACTGACTTAGACTCTGAGTGGAGAGCCAGGCATTTGCATGAGAACAAGGTTCCAAGGGAATCTTTCACAAAGAAAATTTGAAAAGCACTGCACTCCACTTCAGGTCCAGTCAGTCAGTTACTGGCAGAAGATGCTCTCAATTTAACAAAAGATATGAAAGATCACGGATGTGTTAGTGAACTCAGTGGGGGGTGGGGAGTCCTTTCATGATGTATGCGTAATCAAATCACGTCGTGCACTTTAAATATCTTACAATTTTCTTTGTCGACTATACCTCACAAAGCTGAACACAAACAAAGTTAACAAAAAAAAATATATGAAAGACCAGAAGTTGAGAAGTCTGGCTCTTCTTGCAAAGGGTATTTCAATGAAGCATGGTTGACAGTGAACAAGCTATTGAAAAATATAAAAGGGGAGAGATAGAAAGTGAGTTACCAGCTTAATAACAGTTTTTTTTTTAATGTCTGATATTAAAGGAGGAAAAGAAGAAAGTAGACATTTCCAGATGTCAAACCAAGGGATTTAAGACCAAGATCCAACAGTGCAATTTCCTCAGTGCAATGAAAGTGAGCAGAAACTTGGGGCAGAGAATGGGCTGCAGTTCCTAATAACCAGCTCTTTGTGATGGAAATTCAACAAAAAGATGTGTGAGCTGGAGGTGAAACCACCTCTCTTTCTGGCTATTTCAAAAAAAAAAAAAAAAAACCAGACAGGAGTTTCTCTTAATAGGCACAGGAGACACAGGAACTGTGCCCATGAGACCTCAAGGGACCACAGACAGAACCACCAGAGGGAAAAAGAAAAAAGAACAGAAAAAAGTCAGTTCTGTCAGCCAGTCAGTCAGCCAGCATTATCCAGGCACACTACACATTAAGCAATTAATGTGCACATACAGTATTGTATTAAGCTCTGCAGGGTGTTACAGAGGGAAAAAAACATACTACTCCTTTCTTTAAAGAAAAGTATACACACTAATGGTAGAGAATGAACAAACATGTAAAATCAAACAACCCAGTTGAACACTTACCAAACTACCGACTTGTATACAAAGTCATGGGCTTCCCTGGTGGCTCATATGGTAAAGAATCTGCCTACAATGCAGGAAACCCGGATTCAGTCCCTGGGTCAGGAAGATCCCCTGGAGAAGGGAATGGCAACCCACTCCAGTATTCTTGCCTGGAGAATCTCATGGACAAAGGAACCTGGCGGGCTACAGACCATGGAGTCACAAAGAGTAGGACGTGACTGAGCAACTAATGCTTGCAATTTTTTCATGCAAAGGCTAATGTTAAAGAGGCTAACAGTCTGAGGAATATGCAGAGTTGGGAAAGGAGGACAAGAGGTATTGGTGGAATGAGTGGAATAACTGTGGAGTCAAGGTCAACTGGAAAGTTTCCCAGAGAATCTTCAGGACCATCTACAGAGGGGAGGAATTCACGACAGATCCCATGAAGACAGTGATGAAGGAGGTACTTCTATGGCAAAGGGACAAAAATCCAGGGGGCCTGTGGATCACCCCCTGAGTAGGAGTCTGCTGCATTCTATTACTTAACAGTAAGCTCCAGGCTGCATTGTATTAACAGGTGCACAGTGAGAAAAGGCTGAGAAAGAAATCTTTCCTCTCTGCTGGGTGTGGGCTGGACCTCTGGTCACAGTATCCAGTTTTATAGACTGTGTATAGAAGGGTATGCAGACGTGGGCAAGGATCCAGAGAAAAGCAACAGAACTAATTAGAGGAATGGATTCTAAGAGCTATCAAGAAAGGTGAAAAGTTGAGGTTTGTCAGTTTCTGAGTCAGAGGAAAAAAATCTATTGGTCATCTGCCAGCTCTGATCAGCTGTACCTGGCGTCTGTTTAAGTGACCACAGAGCTATTCAGAGGATTAAAATGCTTTGTTTCCATGTGGCCCATTTCACGAAGAAGATCAAGATAGGAAAAAGCTAAATAATTTGCTCAGGTTCCCTAGCAGGCGACAAGCAAAACTGGTATCATCATTTTAAATCCCAGGGCTGTCTGTGGGTTGTTTAATCCACCAATCCACACCATTTCCCTTATAATGGAAGGGACTCTGTCAAAGACTGTAACAATGAAAGATGGAAAAATTCTCTGCAAATTTCCTTGGGGGAGAATATGAAACAAACTAAAAAGGAATGTCATGCCTCATTGCTGAGGACCATACAAACATCACCCCATTGTGTCCCCCTGGACTGATGACACAGGACACAGTCCATCTGATAAGCCAGCAGATAGCTGGATCCCTCATTGCACCCATTACACACCAACATCAATTGCAACCATGAGCAAGTTATCAGTGCTCCAGACAACAGATGGGGATGAAGAGGTGTGGTTGGTCTGAAGTCAAGGAGGCAGGGGACAAAAAAAGCCTAGTTCTCAAATCTATCAGGTTTTCTCTAAAACAAATCCATCATAGAGCAAATATAACATACCCATATACATCCAGTGAGTTCCAAAAGGTGTCACAAAAAGCTCAGGACCATTCTGAATATGTGCCATTCTGTGCTTTTGGCAAAAAGTGAAGTAGGAAAGTAAACAGTGAGACAAAAGCAGGTTAGCCATATTTGGTGGACATCAGCCTTCTAATATATCGTAAAGACAGAAAAATAGCAACGCTAACTCTAAAAAAAGGATGGGGCTCACTTGGTCTTAAAGGCTAAAAACCAGAGGCTTGGTGCTCAGGGGTCAATAGCATCAATTATTATTTGGAAAATGTCCAGCTGAGATCCAGAGTGCCTTATGCACAGAGACACAGAGGGTTAAATGGCATATGCTATGCCCCACTAAGTTCAGGGCCCAACTGGGAGATACTGACACAGACATATACACAACAAACCGGAAGTGGACAATTAGACAAGACATCCAAAATTCGATCTTTGCAAGTTCCTAAGGCAGAGACAATCTAACTAGATGCAAAGGATAAAAGGCCATGAGTTTTTACGGACACAATCAGTCAAACTGTCTGGCATTTTAACCCTTCCACTAAGAAACTGTAGATTTTAGGACTTAAATAGCTATGAGACTCTCTTCCTGCTAAAGCCCCAATTCCACTGTTGACAGCTGGGTTCTAAAGCCACCCCTGCCAGTACCTTGCTGGCAGTGTGATTTCCACTTTGATTTTTTTTGTAAACAGCATAAACAGTCAGTAAATTCATTCCGTGTCACCCATACCTACGAAAATATTATGCACAGGGGACCAGCTAGCCATGCTTGAAGAAATACTTCTTGGTGTAATGGGTAAAAACCACTGATATTCAGCAAGGGGTTTAACAGTGGTGTGTTAATCCTGGTGCTTGCTGATTCCAAGAACCCTCAAGCATCCCCAGCTTAAGTCAGATGTGAGAAGGTGCTGCTTTAATCCTACAAACCTCTACCAGTCCCAAGTTCTAGGGCCCTTGAGATAACAGACGAGGCCAAAAAGAAACCTGACAGCAGGAATATTATTCAAGAACAGAACTCGGACACAAGAAGTACCCTGCCCTGTGCTTCTAAAGCTGGCAGTTGCCCAAAGGCAGCATGGCTATGAGGAGGGTCTGTGTATCAAAGGCCTTGGGAGGAAACATTTTACAGACTGAAAAATGGGAGGTAAGGAGACTAGTCGTTTTCCCTCCAGTGCTTCCATTTCCTGGCTGAAAGTAATACTGCCCTTATTACAAACTTACACTGCCTCTGCCGAACAAGGCCTTCTATAAAGCTATAATTGAGTCATCTTGTTGAGAGACACACATCAGAAATGTCTCTAAGCTTCTGCTTTCAATTCAGCTAATGTCTCCCTTTCCTTATCAGGACCTCTGAACTCCACAGAATTTACTGCCATGATATAGCCTAACTCAGCTAATTCACTTGCCAAAGTATTTCTTTGTACTCAACACCTCCCCTTTGAAACACACACAGTCACAGGGTAAATTTTAACATCTCTCTGTCCAGGCTCAAGCTTATCTAGCATAACCCTAAAGAAGATAGTTCGTGTGAAAGGGTCTTATAAAAGTTAAGAGCTAGACAGATGTAAAGTATTATTAATACTAACCCCATGGACTGGCTTCCCTTGTAGCTCAGTCGATAAAGAATTTGCTTGCAGTGCAGGAGACCCGGCTTCGATCCCTGGGTTGGGAAGATCCCCTGGAGAAGGAAATGGCAACCCACTCCAGTATCCTTGCCTGGAAAATCTCATGGACAGAGGAACCTGGTGGACTGCAGTCCATGGGGTCACAAAGAGTCGGGCACGACTGAGCGACTAACACATAACCCCATGGACTGTAGCCCCCAGGCTCCTCTGTCCATGGGATTCTTCCCACAAGAATACTGGAGTCAGTTGCCATGCCCTCCTCCAAGGGATCTTCCTGACCCAGGGATCAAACCTGTATCTCCGGCATTGCAGGCAGATTCTTTACCATCTGAGCCACCAGGGAAGCCCAAATAAGTTAGAAAACTGTTTCCATCTGTTGTAATATTTCTTTTAAAGATTCACATCAGCTTTTAAAAATCCGTATGTCCCTGCTTCCAATAAGACCATAGGTAAGGTATGGAGTGTTGGATTCATCAAAGGCTAAGTCCCCCAGTAGGCCAGAAGTTTCTATTTAAATGACACAAAGCAGTAACTTGGGAGTAAAGGACAAAGCAGTACAATCCTGCTTGGTCTCAAGGATTCCTCAACCTGACTGTTCTTTGCCCCCACCACCTAGCTTCAGAGTTTCAGCTAAGCACGGGACAACAGCAAAAGCACAGTGACAGGAATCAGTTCATAGTTCCCCAAACATCCATCTCTGCTGCACTCAGCCCCTGAGGGCCAACATCATCTATATGGACCCCTAAAGGGTGGCCTTCTCAGGTTTACTTTACGGGGAAAACCCAGGGAGCGAAAGATGAGGATGAGAAGGTGAACCATGACCACCTGAAATGAGCGAGGAGACCAAAAGCCATTTCTGGGATAGCTCTGTGTGGCACCCCGGGGCACTGCTTAATAGAGGAAAGAAGCACAGCACATAGACTGTCAAGACCTAGAAATTCAACTCTGCCTCGTTTTGCAGCCAGGCAAACTGAGAGCCAGGACAAGTACTTTCCCCAAAGTCACACAACTAATTAATGCCAGAACGAAGCCTCCAGAGTCTTCTAAAAGCCTCTAAAAACCTTTCCACTGAAAACCATGATGCTGCCAGGTTTGACGTCATCACCCCAGCAGCAGCCCCAATCGGGCTGAATTTAGTTCTTTGTTGACCTTCTAGATATGTGGTTGTCAGAGGCCTCAAGACCCCTTTGTCAAAGAGGTACCCTCTGACCCTCACCACCTGCCATCCAAAAAAAGCACTCCTGTCCCAAGAGCCTCACATAGCAATGGCTGAGATGTGTTGTTTCCTTTCATTAACAAAAAGCCCATTCATTAAAAAAAAAAAAAGAAAGAAAGAGGACAGGCTCAAATTTACACAGAAGGTCTAACTGGGGGAGCCCTTGGGTTTCCTGTGAATGGCATTACTTCCCAAGAAGGCCTCTAAAAAAATACTACCCACTCCAAGCCTACTGGACGCTTAGAGCCATCCCATCACTAAGAGCTGCTTTATTCTAAATCTGTCTACACCTCCTTATCACATCTGCAAGACTGAATGGGGTCTGTGGTCATTCACCAGTTTCCAGATTGGGAAACTGAGGCCAAGAACCTGCCATCCAAGGACTTCCTACAACACAGAGCTAGCAAGCATCTGCAGCATAAGTAGGCAGCACCATGCTGATCAGCAGCGGCCTCCCAGAGACTGCTCTGCATTCCGAAACCCCAAAGAGGGTGGGTTAGCTTTCCAACCCAGAAAGCTAATTCATCTTTTGGTTGCAAGCGAGCAACCTCCCATCCCCGAGTCCCCCCGCCAGGCCTGTGAAACCGAGACAATTATCTCAACCTCCTGCCCCACACAAGGTTGTCACGAGTCTCCTGAGAAAACAACCTTCTACAAATATAAAAGCAATAAAGATGCTAATGACAGGTTTCACAACTGTCCCTGAATAAAACACACCAGGTTTTCCACAGCCTGAAATCTAAAAGAGACAGCCCCCCCACCCCATGCTCTTCTCCTCTTCCTACCCTTCCGTGATATTATAGTTTTAGATCATCTCTCTACACAGGCTGAGTACAAAAAGACAGTCTCGCTCTTGGTTGGTGCTCACCCAGATTATTTTTATGTATCTGGCAACTTTCCTTTTCAATCTCATTTGTTTTTCTTAGCACCGCTAATGGGAGATAAAGAAATCAGCTCTCTGGGCACCCCTGGACTGTGACCTCAGGAGAGAGAATGAGAATGATAAGATGGAGAGGTTTGCAGGAAATAAATACCCTCTCACCACAGAGAAGAGGTCACGAGTCTGCCTGGGGTCTGCTTCAGAGTGCAGTGAGTCGGAGTTTGGTGCTGCTCTGACACCTCAGAACTCAAAAGGAAGACCTCACCCTAAGATCCTAAACTCCCAAAAGAAAGTCATTAAGAGAAACCTACAAAAGTATTTCCCCCAAGTATGACCGGAACCTTCTGTGACCACCTCCAGGAAAGAAAGCCACCAGGCCTCTGGGAAATTGTGGCAGAGGGAATGTGTGTGTGTGTTGGGGCAGGGGGTGGGGGTGGGGTGTGTGTGTGTGTGTGTTGGGGGGGGGGGTGGCCCATGGCTCCCTTCTGGTGATCCAGAAAGGGAACCTGGCTGGGGTCGGACTTCCTGCTGGCAAAAGGCCAGGGTAGGCCTGGGAGGGGAGGGGCCGCTGGCCTGAGTGCTAGTCTTTTCCAGGGCTAACCACCACCGTAGGGCTGACGCATTGTGCAAAGGTGGAAGGAAGCCAAATCTGAAATCCGCACCCAAACAGCCACTCGTTGGAAAATCATTTTTAAGGGTCCCACTGCCCGCAGGGGTGAGGTGCTCTACGCGGCCAAGTGTCCTGAGCACACAAATGACTCTGCTGGCTGAGGCTGCCAGGAAGGGGTGGGGGAAGTCAACAGACTCACATGCATCATGGTGACCAGGTGACAGGGGTTGAGCAGGTAGATGACGGTCTTGGTGGCGAACTTAAAGCCCACCTCCACCCCGAAGGTCAGGCACAAGGCTACTAAGAGCAGATTCTTGCTCAGGCTCTCTTTGCCTTCCTCTGGCCGCTGGGTCACCTGCTCTGGCTGGCAGCCACGGCCACCCCTACCGTCCTCCTTCGTCTGCCTCAGGATGTGCCGCAGGGCCACCAGGATCTCCAACAGGGCCAGGGTCAGGACCACCACACTTTCCAGCAGCCGCTGCTGCCAAGAGAGGAAGGCAGCACAGTCGGGGCCCCCATTGCCCGCAAAGCTGGGGTCCACGCCCCCATAGAGCCAGTCCAGGAGACTTTGGTAGCTATACCGGGACATGATGCAAAGTGGCTCCCCACGACCACCGTGCAGGAAGCGAGAGCGAGATGGAACACAAGCCCCGAGGGTGGCCCGGGTGGTGGGACATATACGGAGGGCACACCCCGCCCCCGCACCCCCCTCCGGACACCGGGGCAACTAGAGCAGGGGACGGGAAGCTACACGCGAGGCCTGGGGCCAAGTGCTGGCTCTAATTTGTCCCTACGGCTGCCTGGGGAGCCCCCCGCGCTTCTCCAGTGGCCACCAACGAGGCAGGGTGGAAACGAGCCGTTGGCCAATCTAAAAGGAAGGAGAGGAAAAAAAAAAAGGTCTCAAAGAGGCAATTGCATCGGGAATTACGAGGCGGGGAGGGATAACTAGCGAGGGAAGAAAAGGGGAACAGGGGCAGTGGCGAAGCAAGCAGGGGTCGGGGGAAGTCGGAGGCCGGGAGGGTCAGGGCGAGGGTTGAGGGGACGCGGCAGGAGCGAACCGGGGGAGACGGCGAGGGAACACGCGGAGGCCAGGAGGGGAGCTGGCGGGGCCGGGCCGGCGGGGAGGGCGACGGGGCTGGCGGGGACGCCGGACTCCTCGTCTCACGCACTCGCCACAGGGGGATCGCTTACTCCTGCAACCGCGTGGCCGTCTCTGCCCCCAGCGAGCAACTTCGCCGCCGACGGGCCCCTCCGAGCCAATTTAGAGCCGTCCCGGGCCAGCCTCCCGCCCCCGGGTACACCCCCGAGCCCCCAGCTCCACCCCCCGGCCCCAGACGCCCGCCCTCCGGGCAGCACCTCCCCCAGCCCGCGGCCCGCCCGGGACCTGCCCCCCTCGCGCGGGCAGCGGCGGGAGGAAGCCGGGAGGGAGGGAGGAAAGGCGGGCGGGAGGCCGGGCCAGCCGGGGGCTGGGCTCCGGCCGGCCCCCTCCCTCCGCCCCGGCGCCGCAGCTTCCCGCGCCACCCGCCCGGCCCCAGGGACGGGTCGCCGCGCCCTGCGGGGCTCCACTCACCGGCAGTCGGCCCTCGGCCCCGACTGGGCGCCCGCTCGGCTCTCCGCGCCCCGGCGCTCGGCTCCCCTGGCGGCCGCCACGGCCGCCGCGCACGGCTCCTCCTCCCTGTCTTCCTCCCCCTGCAGCAGCCGCGCTCGCTTCCTCCTTCTTCCCCTCCCTCTCTCCTCCCCCTCGCCGCCGCCTCCCCGCTCCCGCCCGGCTCGGTCCCTCGCCGCCCCCCCACTTCACGCCCTCGGCCACCCCGCCCGACCGCCTCTCCTCTCCGGCCTCCCCGCACCGCCGCCCCCCCCCCCCACCCCCAGCCAGCCGCTCGCACTCTTCACACCTCCCACTCCCTCTCTCGGCGCCTCGGCCTCCCCCTCCCTCCCCCGGGCTCAATCCCCGCCTCCTTCCCCTCCTCCCCGGCCTGCCTCGCCTTCTGCGTTCGCCCGGCCCACACGCGTGCACCGCCACCCTCCCGCACCGCCGACTACGGAATTCGCTCCTCCGCGAAGCCGTTTGGGCCGACTCCGCCTCCTGCGCTCCGGTTCTCCAGGGCGCTTCCTTGGACCCCGGGCACCTAGTAGGCGCTTAGCCGGCCCTCGCTGAGTTCTTGGAGGAATGGACGAGCCTGTCTAGTGATAAGCCCCTGGGCTTTGGGAGGTCCGCTGGGTGTGACCTACTCTTCGCCTCTCCTCCAGACCTCCCTGAAATAGCAGACTTGGGCAGGGCCAAGACGGCATCTTCTCCACCTTTGTAGCCACAGCCCTACTCTCCACTTCCGTCCTAGACAGGGCTTCTTTTCCTACTTTGCCCGGCCGTTCCCCCTCCTGCTCTGCTCCGAGGTTTCTCTATCTAGCCTCCGGCCACTCCCTCTCCAGGCTCTCCGTCTCCCCTTTCTCCTGCCACGCCTTCAAGCTCAATCGTACTCTAGCTGGAGGAAAAGATGGAGGAAAAGAAGCTTCCCCAGACCTCTTTCCGTCCTCCCGCCCTGCGACGGAGCAGCTGTTTCCAACCTGCGCTTGGCCGAGAGTCCTGCCACTTAAAACGCCCGCCAGGCTGTGGAGGGGCCCAAGAATTGGATAAGGGCTGCTGGCAGAAACAGGGCCCCCTCTTCCCTGCTGCTTCCTACCCATAGACTGGGATTTGCTTTTCTTTGGGCAAGGAAACAGGAAAAAGACCTTTTCAGAATCCACTTTGTGTTGGTTTAATATCTATTGAAGACTCACAAAGAGGAAAATAGCCAGAAAAAAACAGGCACCTTGCCTGGGAAACACGTTCTGGTGTTCGCTGCCAGCCATTTTCCTGCTGTCCTTTCCAAGTCTGGTTTAACCCCACCTAGCCTCAGAGCCAGGTAGCTTTGCACAGACAGCATCCACCTTAGGGCCTGATGCTCTCGAAGTGCTAATTAATAAAGAACAACAACAAACAAGAATCGATTCAGCAGCTCACTCGTTCTCTGTCGGTGTTTTGTTAAATCCTCTGCACAGTATATATTAAGGGTAAAACTGGAGTTCTGGTGATGACTGTAGCCTGAGACCTCAAGTTCCTGTCTTCAAGGAAGTCAGAAGGAGATGATAGCACTCAGTAAACGGCTTCATTAATCCGTGCAGAAATCTTCCCTCTTAGCTCAGTCAGTGAAGAATCTGCCTGCAAATGCAGGAGACCAGGTTGAATTCCTGGGACGGAAAGGCCCTGGAGAAGGAAATGGCAACCCACTCCAGTATTCTTGCTTGGAGAATCCCAGGACAGTGGAGCCTGGCAGGTTACAGTTCTTGGGATCGCAAGAGTCGGACAAGATTTAGCAACTAAACCACCAATCCATACCGAACTTCTTTGGGAGTTCTGCCCAGAGGGTCTTGTGTTTGCAAAATGACTGTGTTTAGTGCCAGGCCAGCTTGCTCGCCTGAGGCACAAATTCCTCTCTTTCAAAGGTAGAATAGCCAAGTGTTTTGACAACTCTGGGATACTGATGATAATTATGCCATTTACTTGCTGTGTCACCTTGGGCAATTTACCTCTCTGTACTTCAGTTTCCCTCTCTCAACCAAACAGTTATCGGTGATCTATTATCTAATTCCTAGGATTATGCACATTTACATGAATTGAATTGTGTAGCAAGTGCATAAAAAGTGCTCAATAAATGCTGTCCCTAATCCCCACGTAGTTCTGCATCGGTGCAGCCGCCCCCTACCCCCTGCCCTCTACCCCCCTACCCCCACATCTGCATAAACAATCCTATTCCGCCTTCAAAGCCCACAGGAAATTGCACTTCCCCCAACCCCCACCACCCAGCTCCCAGAGTGCTCTCTCTCCTGTGAACTTGAACAGCAGATATTGCCTGCACTACTCATTTTATTCTGAATCACTTACTGCCTTCCATTGTTCTCTCATTGTTAGTTCTGTCTCCCACACTCAGATCTTTGACAGCAGGGATGGGTCTTCATCTTTTCTAAACCCTCCTCAGCACCTAGCAGAGTGGCAAACATAGTAGGCACTAGGCAGACACCAGGAGAGTGTTGTCCCCATTATTGTTGTTTTGTCTCTCTTGCCACCCCATGGATTATTGCCCACCAGGCTCCTCTGTCCATGGGATTTCCCAGCAAGAATACTGGACTGGGTTGCCATTTCCTTCTCCAGGGGATCTTCCCGACCCAGCAACTGAATCCCCATCACCTTCATTGGCAGTCAAGATGGATTCTTTACCACTGAGCCACAAAGGAAAGTCTGTTGTCCCCATAGATAAAAGGTAAACAATAATTGAGCTGAAACAGTGGGTCACATTTTGGAAACTCAAAAAGCTTCATACAAATGTACTGATCATTTATTTCCTTGCTGGGGCACAGCCCATTGGCTTTCTTGTCTCTGAACAGTAAGAAAAGCAAATGAACTTGGTTTTTAAAGTAGAACCTTGAAGTGCAGTGAAAAGGAAACCTGGACCTTGGGTAAAGTCATCTCTCTGTGCTTCCATGTACTCAGGTTAAGATGAGGGGAAGTGGACTAGAATGGCTATTTTTTTTTTAGCTTTATTTTGGCTGCTCTGGGTCTTTGTTGCTGCATGCGTATTTTCTCTAGTTGCAGTGATCAGGGGCTACTCTTCATTGCAATGCACAGTCTTCTCATTGTGGTGGCTTCTCTTGTCATGAAGGACAGGTACTAGGCACATGAGCTTCAGTAGCTTCAGCATTCGGGTTCAGTAATTGTGGCACACAGGCTTTAGTTGCTCCACAGCATGTGGAGTCTTCCTGGACCAGGGATCAAACCCAATGTCCCCTGCATTGGCAGGCCGATTTCCAACCACTATACCACCAGGGAAGTCCTAGAATGGTTTCTAAGATGCCTGCTGGCTCTAAGATTCTGTGATTCTAGGAACTCAGCCTCACCACCTTTCATCCAAGTCATGTTTGATTCTTAAGGGAGAAACCTCATCTAACTGGCTTGGTGATCCTAGCCACCTTTCTGCCTGATGAGACAGTACCCTAAATTCTTTTGTCCAAATTACTTTTCCCAGCTATGAACTCAGCTGACCTGCTATGGAATGCAGAGTCAAATTATTATCTCTGACATACTACCAATTAGCAGCTCAGAAAGGTGTGGTGACTTGCCTAAGATCACACAAGTTCATGGCAAAGTGAGGGCTAGCATTTGAGGTTCAACAGCACAGGCCAGTGCAAGCTTGCTCATTGGCTTGGCCATCTGACCTTTTTTCCTCTTGCACTTCATATTCTTTGCATCCACTCCTGTCCTACTCACGATGTAACCTGAAAGTGAAATGCATGCATGACTGCCCACAAGCAAAAACAATGCACAATCCCAATATTATACAAGTGTTATCAGTAAAAATAAATGGCATGTGTATGGGGGAGAATGAAGAGAGCAGCCTTTGTCTTGATCTGACTGTCACGCGAGTGTATGTTCCTCGGTTCTTTGTCTCGTCACAACAAAGATTTGGAGCAATGGACATTAAGGCCCTCAGCGCATCACAGCTCTCGGGTCTTGGACAAACTGTGTTTCTTCCCACCCACACCCCCTGCCACGTTCATTCAACACTAGCATTCATTCCACAAATATTTACTGGAACTCTTATTACAGTATTACCTATTGAATGGGAAAATCCTAGACTTGTGGGCAAGCTCTGCCTTCAAGGAGCTTAAAATCTAGCTAGGGAGACATGGCAAACAAATGGAAGGTTAGATAACAATTAAGGAGGGAGGTATAAATACAAACCAAGCAGGTAAGAGGTGCTGCCACCAGAGAAAATCTTGCATATGTCAAATGAGTTGCACAGTCAATGAGTTCAGTAGTTCAACACCAGGCAGAACTCATCTGTGGGGAAAAAAGCATGGTAGTGAAGGGTAACAGAATCTGTCACCCCAAAATATGCCTTATTGGCATAAGGATTATTTTAGGCCAATTATTTTTAAGAAACAGTAGATATAGGAGAACTTGTGCTTTTGTAAGAGATATTTACATTTGTAAGGGAAACCACCATTTGTAAGGGTGTCTCCCTCTGTACAAGGAAGAGAAAGATGACTCCAAATCTCTAGTAACTCTTATCAGTGGAGAAGTGTGTGCATGCTTAGTCACTCAGTCATGTTCTATTCTTTGTGACCCTTTGGACCGTAGCCCGCTAGGTTCCTCTGTCCATGGGATTTTTCAGGCAAGAATACTGGAGTGGGTTGTCATTTCCTCCTCCATGGGATCTTCCCGATCCAGGGATCAAACCCGCATCTCCTGTGTCTCCTGCATTGCAAGCAGATTCTTTACCTGCTAAGCCATTGGAGAAGCCCCCATCAATGGAGAAGGCTACAAGTTAAATTTGCGGAACAATCTTATCCTTGTTTACTGTGGTTTTCCTAGTCACCTTGAATAACTGGCTCCCTCCAACCTCAATAGCATTTGTCTTTATAAGATAATAGTTAAAGTGGTAACATGCCATTTCAGGGAGTTACTCAGTTTTCTTGGATCTCTCCCATTTACTGCATACAAAACCAAGTTTCCCCAAAACTGAATTTCCATGCTGAGTTTATGATTACCCTCTCTATCCAAAACTTTATTCCCTTTCTTGTCCTGCCCCTGTTCCCCTCAGGGTTGAGGAGTATCAAAGAAATGGGATTGAAACTAAGTGGGACCCTGTAGGGCCCTCCCCAGTACAAAAGCCCCTCTGCATGCTCCTTTATTACTTGTAGAAAAAGTAAGTCTTTGTTTAGTCTCCTAGGTGTTCCCTGAGTTCCAAAGAGCAGACTCAAGTAGTTACTAACAAGTTCCTGTGCCAAGCACACACTGAGGCCAAACAAACTGAAATGTCAGTGTTTGGAGAAGAGAAAGGTTTATTGCAGGGCCAAGCAAGGAGAACAGGTGGCTAATGCTCCAAAACACCCCAACTCCCTGATGATTTCTGGGGAGAAGTTTTATAGGCAAAATTTGGGGTGAGGGCTGTGGGGTTTGTGGCTTACTTCTGATTGGTTGGTGGTGAGGTAACAGGGTGCTGCTCCAGGAATCTTGTACTCAACCTGAAGTTACCATCCTCCACAGGTTGAGGCCTTCGTTCCCACAGAAGAGTTCAAAAAATTCACAGATATTGTTACATATGTATTTAAGGAGGAGCCAGGACCTGCGCTATTGTTTATTGACAGCTCCTCCTTTGTTTGTTCATTCTCTTGCTTCCCTGATTCAGTTCAGTTCAGTTCAGTTCAGTCGCTCAGTTGTGTCCAACTCTTTGCGACCCCATGAATCACAGCACACCAGGCCTCCCTGTCCATCTCCATCTCCTGGAGTTCACTCAAACTCAGGTCCATCGAGTCAGTGATGCCATCCAGCCATCTCATCCTCTGTCGTCCCCTTCTCCTCCTGCCCCCAATCCCTCCCAGCATCAGAGCCTTTTCCAATGAGTCAACTCTTCGCATGAGGTGGCCAAAATACTGGAGTTTCAGCTTTAGCATCATTCCTTCCAAAGAACACCCAGGGCCAATCTCCTTTAGAATGAACTGGTTGGATCTCCTTGCAGTCCAAGGGACTCTCAAGAGTCTTCTCCAACACCACAGTTCAAAAGCATCAATTCTTCAGTGCTCAGGTTTCTTCACAGTCCAACTCTCACATCCATACATGACCACTGGAAAAACCATTGCCTTGACTAGATGGACCTTTGTTGGCAAAGTAATGCTTCCCTGATTAGCAACTGTTTTAACCTGCCCTTTGAAGATCCCCTGGAGAAGGAAATGACAATCCATTCCAGTACTATTGCCTGGAAAATCCAATGGACAGAGGAGCCTGGTAGGCTACAGTCCATGGAGTCGCAAAGAGTCAGACACGACTGAGCGACTTAACTTCTTCCCCTTCCCCTTCCCCTTCTCCTTCCCCTTCCCCTTCTCCTTCGTACTCAGGGAAGTTCTAGAGGCTGAAGCCTTTTTCCAACAAACAAGAAAAGGTGAAATGGAAACAATTTATACTCAGGAGGGCCTTAAAGTTTCAATGAGGAAATGCAGAAGCAAAGGGAAAGCAGTTAAACAAGAAAAGTAATGACAGTGTTGTAATGTCGCTCAGTCATGTCCAACTCTTTGTGACCCCATGGACTATAGCTCACCAGTCTCCTCTGTCCATGGAATTTTCCAGGCAAGAATACTGGAGTAGGTTGCCATTTCCTCCTCCAGCAGATCTTCCCAACCCAGGATCAAACCCATGTCTCCAGCATCTCCTGCCGTGGCTGGCGGGTTCTTTACCATTGTGCCAGCTGGGAAGCCCATAATGACAATAGTTCAGCAATAAAACAAAGTCCTAGTTTCTCCTCAAGGAATATACATAACCATCTGACATATATCCTGAGTTTTCTGCAGGAACTAAGACACATACCCCTACCCAGGTGAAGGGTGGTTACTACTTGCTGAACACAAGCATGTAGACCTCAGACTGGATGATTAAGATGCCAGAAACATGTCTGTTATCTCACCACTAACCAATCAGAAGAAAGTGATTGGTTTGATCCCAATCAGAAGAAAGTCATGCACCCTGTAGCCCTCCCCTAAAATGTTGCCTTTGAGGCAATCCTTCCCTTAAAAGCTCTTCCCTGAAAACCTTAGGGAAGTTCAGGTCTTTTGAACATGAGCCGCCCATACTCCTTTCTTGTCACCTGCAGTAAAAGCTGTACTGGCCTTCACCACAACCTGGTGTCAGTAAATTGGCTTTACTGTGTGGTGGGTGAGCAGACCCAAAGTTTGGTCCACAAACATATATAGGAGATATGAAGTGAAGTGAAGTGAAGTCACTCAGTCGTGTCCGACTCTTTGCAACCCCATGGACTGTAGCCTACCAGGCTCCTCTGTCCATGGGATTTTCCAGGCAATAGTACTGGAGTGGATTGCCATTTCCTTCTCCAGGGGATATTCCCGACCCAGGGATCGAACCCGGGTCTCCCACATTGTAGACAGATGCTTTACTGTCTGAGCCACCAGGGAGGTATACATGTTATTAAACATCCAGGAGTTGGTGATGGACAGTTTGGCCTGGCCTGCTGCAGTCTATGGGTCACAAAGAGTTGGACACAACTGAGTGACTGAACTAAACTGAAACATCTGTTTGTTTTTCTCCTGTTAATGTGTCTTTTATCACAGGGGAGTCTCAGTGGAGAACCTAGAAGGGTAGAGGGAACATTGTTTTTCCTTTCCTATAGCAGTTACTCTTGGGGGTCACTAACAGGAAAGGTGAAAGAAGTCTTTCAGAATGCAGGCAGTGTTTGTATCTTGATCTGGGTGCTGTTACATGAGTGCACACGTATGTGAACATTCACAGACCTCCACACTTGCGAGTTTTGCACTTTGTCACATACAAGTATACCTCAATTTTTAAAAACGTTCAGAGAAAAGAGAAAACACCTAGAGCAGGAATTGCCAGGAACTTCTTCATGGAGAAAGTGATAGTGTTTAACTGGAGATCTGAATGAATCTAGGCCAGTGCTTGTCAGCTCTGGCTATGAAACGGAGCAGGTACAGAGGCCTTTCTGTGTCCCCTGTTTCTTGTTTGCAGGAATAAAGTTTCAGCCTCCTAGACCTTCATGTTTACCAAAGGGCAGATTCAAATATTTGCTAATCATGGAAAGGAGGGAATACAGAAATGAAAGAGGAACAATCAAGAAACTGCAGGGCAGGGTCTTGGTTCCTCCCCAAGGGATATACACAACAATATCTTTGAGCTCTTCTGCAGGAGCTAAGGCCCCCACCCAGGTGGAGGATAGTAACTTGAGGCTGAGCACAAGATTTCCTGGAGCAGTGCCCTGTTACCTCACCACCAACCAGTCAGAAGAAAGTCATTTACTCTGCAGCCATCATCCCAAATTTTGCCTATAAAAAACTTCTCCCCCCAAACCACTGAGGAATTTGGCTCTTTAAAAAAAAAACAAAAACAAAAACAAAAAAAACATGAGCCACCCATTATCCTTGCTAGGCCCTGCAATAAATTTTTCTCTGCTCCAAACCCCAATGTTTCATTTTGTTTGGCCTCACTGTGTATTGGGTACATGAACTTGAGTTCAGTAATAGCTATACTTTAGAATCAACTGAGTAGCTTTCTAAACATACTGATTCTTGGGGCCTACCCCAGACCAACACAATCAGAAGCTCTGGAAGTAGGTCCTTAGTATGGGTTAGTTTTCTAATTTCTTTTTAAATCAGGGTTCAGACTACTATGGGTCTGGTCACTATAGCAAGAGTATCTAAAGCTGATCAAACACCAGTAAATGGTATGTTGTTGTCGTTATTTAGTAACTAAATCGTGTCTGACTCTTTCTGACCCTATGAACTGTAGCCTGCCAGGCTCCTCAGTCCATGGGATTTTCCAGGCAAGAATACTGAAGTGGATTGCCATTTCCTCCTCCAGCAAATGGTATACAGTATCTCATGGACATGAGTTTAAGCAAACTTCAGGAGATAGTGAAGGACAGGGAACCCTGGTATGCTGCAGTCCATGGGGTCACAAAGAGTCTGACACAATTAGTGACTGAACAACAACAACAACAATCTCATTTAAGCCTCCTAATAGACAACCCTGAGAGACAGGTACTCTTGTTATGATCCTCATCTTACAGATGAGAAAATAGAGGCTCAGGTCACACTGCCTATAAGTGTCAAAGCTGAATTTCACCCTAGATCTGTTCACCCTAAAGCCTGAAACGTTATACACTATTGCTTGGCAGCCGGTCATGTCATGGGAAAGCATAGGCAGATGCTCGTGATAGATGAGCTGGCCGTACATGAAGACGTTGCATTTTAAATGTTTTCTTTTTTTATTGAGAGTGAACTTACGTATATTAATATGCACTATTAGTCTTAAGCACCATGAGTTTGACAAATGTATACACCCCTGTAATCACTAGTCAGATCCTGATACGCTGACCCCCCCAGTCAATCCCCACCCCAAGAGGCAACCATTGTTCTGATTTCTATCATCATAGATTAGTTTTGCTTAAACTTAAATGCCATTTAAGTAGAATCATAAACATGTGCTTTATTGCATCTAGATTATTTTGCTTACCCTTCTGTCTGTGAGGTTCATCAGATCACTTCTTATGTCAGGAAATAAATACTAAGGGTATAGGAGATGCTAAACCAATCACACTTGGGACCCACCAGGGCTCAGGGCTTTCATTGTCAAGCTGGGAACAGATGGAAATCAGAAGCCCTTCTCCATCTCTGTCACTATAGTTCCCAGCCATGTTTCCATTGCTGATATTGACAGTGGGGCCCCCATGCTGTATTTCTACCGAACTGTTCAAGACACATTAACCTCATAATCTGGGAAGCAGCAGAAGCCAGCTTTCTGGTGTCAGAGGTATGTGCAGCAATGAAATTGGCCTCTGGACTCCAGGAGCCCCAGAAAGAATCCTGGTCCTTCCAGTTTTCGAAAGATCTCAAAGAACATAATTAACATTTGGTGAGAGGTGGGGAGGGCATTTCTGATGCAACCCCATGTTAGGAAAGTTCAATAAAGTCCTTGTACTCCCTTCTATTCCCTGTCAGAACTGAGCCCAGAATACCCATGGCTGATCCCCAAATAACACAAATTGGACTCAACTACTCTCCCTTTCCTTCCTTCATCCTTCCACAACAAGCTAATGCCAGCCTCTCATGTTCAGGTACTACTTACATTTTGTAGGCAATTCCAAATTTCCAGATTTTCTAAGTCTGTTGCCATATGCTAGCTCTTCTTCTCATGGTAGAAATGATACAGCTATTTTGAATGGGTTTAGTCACATGGACACAGCTTTATTCTCCATTCAGGTTCTCCAGCATGAGGCAATAATAACTCCAACCATCACAATGTGCAGAGCTCTTTCATCAGGGCTATGAGAAGCAGAGAATCACAATCTTTTCGTTCTATTTCCTGGCTTTATTTTAAGGGTTTCCTTTCTATAACCTTGAACTTTGATCTTTGGACTTTATTTGTAAGTCTCCTGGAGTCTCCAGACATCAAACTAACTTTTTCATATGGTTCCTGAGTATCTGATGGATTTTTTTTGTTTGTTTGCTTTGTTGTTTGGCTCACTAACTTCTTACCTACTTTGATCCATCTAGCAGTAATTCTCACTTGCTCTCCACTGGATAGCTTGATAAGAAACCTGACTGACTAGTTGAGAAAAACAATATGTTTAGACACAAAAACAATCCAGGTTCTAGCCTTGGGTCCTTGACTTGTTACCTAACAACTTTACCCTTTGATTTCCTTATATTTGACAGAAAGGAACAAATTCCAACCTCTCTTTGTTTCACAAGTATATGTTCAGGACAAATAAGAGTATACAACTGAAGGGACTGGCAATCCAGTGCCTAAGACGCTGTGCTTCCACTGCAGGGGACACGAGTTCAATTCATAGTTGGGGAACCACGATCCCACATGACACAAGGAGCAGCCTAAAAATAATAATACTAATCAATTTTTAAAAAATAAATGTAACAAAGAGGGTTCAGGATGGGGACCACATGTATACCTGTGGTGGATTCATGTTGATATATGGCAAAACCAATACAATATTGTAGTTAAAAAATAAAATAAATTAAAAAAAAGAAAGAAAATAACAAGGAAAAAAAAAATAAACGTAACAAAGAATATATACCCAAGTGTCTCTGCAATCTCACTGACCTATAAATTCAAAAGATTATTACCATCATTAAATCTTAACTAATGGGAAAATCACGTTTTCACCAGGGAAGCCACTTAGAAGTACATATATCAGGTACACACCAAGAAAAGAAATAAAAACTTCAGGGACAGAACACATGAAAAATGTCTTTGCTTTGGGGTAAACTAACTGAACAGAACTGACATTATTAAACCTTTTATTTATCTCTAGACAGCCCAAGCCAAGTTGAAAAAAAAGTTCAAATTAACAAATCACTCCTCAAGCTTCCAAATTTAAACTTTCCCTTAATTCCATTAATCAGCTATCCATGGATAAATGTTTTCTTGGTTTGTAGTCCAAAGTTACCACTTACTCTGTCATGAGAAATTCAATTTGGCTTTATTTGGCTATTTAAATCATGAAGCAGTCAGGTGGTTGTCTTTTTTTCCAGGGGTTCCAAGAACGGTCTGTGGTTAAATGTCACAGGCTCAGGCAGAGCCAAAAACTTGCTGTGGCATACTGGGCAGAACAGGGAACTCTTCAGGACTTGGGCTGCTCGATCTGTGCTTGACACAATCTGGGAAAGCCTGACTGGGCGAAATGTCATATAGTTGACAGTGCAAGAGAGAAGCGGCAGCCAGAACACCTGGGTTGAATCTAATTCATTTGGGCTAGTCGCTCCCTTTCTTGGGGGCTCTGCTTTCTTTCTTGGCATCCAAAAGGATTTCAGTCACTGACCTCTAAATTCCTTCCTAGCTTTAATAGATCTTGAAAATAATCAGGAATATTGGTGTGAAAAAACAGGCCTTACAAATGTGGGCTGCAGTTTGGAATCCTGCCTGTCTAGCTCATTTGTCTCATTCTGTACCATGTTGCAGACTTCCCAGGTGGCACTAGTGGTAGAGAACCCACCTGACAATGCAGGAGACATAAGAAACGCAGGTTCAATCCCTGGGTCAGGAAGATTCCATGGTATCGAAAAGAGTCAGACATGACTGAAGCGACTTAGCACACACACACTCATACCATGATGCAGTAATGAAGAAATTGCTCCAATGAATAGAGATATAAGCTGATTCATTTCAGGCTAAACTAGTCCCAAGTGCATGAAGGATGCATTTTCCTGATTTCTACTGGTTGCATTTCCTCACACCATTTATAATCCTTCTTTTTAGTAAACATGTATTGAGGGCCACTCTGTGTGAGGTAGTATTTACAAACAAGCATTGTATAGCTAAAATTTCACAGACAACGTGTATTTCAGGTATTAGAATGCATAAATACACCTCCCTTATTTTGCGGAAGTTGACTGTGTGTGCTCAGTCACTCGGTCATGTTCAACTCTTTGTGACCCCAAGAACTGCAGCCCACCAAGATCCTCTGTCTATGGGATTCTCCAGGCAAGAATACTGGAGTGGGTTGCCATTTCTTTCTCCCAGCTATCTTCCCAAAGCAGGGATCAAACACGTGTCTCCTGTGTCTCCTGCATTGCAAGAGGATTCTTTACCACTGAGCCACTGGGGAAGCCCTTAGAAGTCAACTAGTGCAAGAAATATTTAAGTCCCTGATGCTGAAATTAACATAAAATAAGTATAGACTTTATTTCATGAATCAATATTTGAATAATCAAGTAAACAAACAAATCAGACCTGAAATCTGAGTGATATAGGCCAGTGATGAGCTTTTGCAACTCCAGGCAAGTGATTTAACCTCTCAGAGCCTTTTTCTTCATATGTGTGATGCTATTCGAAGTATCCACCTTGCAGGGTGGTTGTGAGGATCAATGATGTAATATGTATGGAAAGTAGCTAGCACCCTGTCTAGCAAGTAAGCCACTCAATAACTATTTGCTCTAGGGATTTTTCCCCCTTTTCAATTCTGGATATTCGTGTTTTAATCCTAAAGCAGAAATCAAATCTATCCCAAGTGGGTCAAGTGAGCCGATTTTCTGTGGACTAGAATACCCTTTTACTTCTGTAGCCTCAGGTAAAACTGACATCCTGTCCCGCCACAACATTGCAGGAGTGTTATTAGAAACCACATACTTTCCTGCAGGGGAGGAAGAAGAAAGGAAAGAAAGAAAACCAAGCATCTGGTACATGTGCAATTGATTTGGAGATGTGGGCAAGCTGGCAGTGTGTAGTTGCTCTTTTCCTGAAGTGCAGCACTGTCAGAAATCAATATGCTAAAAGCAGTTTTGGAAAGCTAGCTCGAGAATCCCTGGGGGATTCTGAGAGCTGTTGCTGCATCCATCCTAGCTCTGTGGAAGTCCTCTACCCTCACCTGGTACTCTGTTTGTAAGATAAGCAGTCAGGGCACTCTTTACTCCTTCCCTGTTACAGAGAAGATAAAGCTATTCCGTCCCTTGTGGACAGACCCAAGAGTTTTGAATCATTGTTCTAGCAATAGAGTCAGATTGAGAATAGAAGATTGATTTCATTTGACCTGAAATTATTAAGGGATACTGATAATAACACCCCCTCTTGGAGCAGGTTAAACAGTGTCCGGGGCCAGGTGAATTTGCATCTCTTCTGAGAATTCTTGAGGGGAAATATGGCAGGAGCAATCAACTTGCAAATTTATACTTAGATCTCAATCTACATCTGAGAATTATAATTTTATTGGTGATAATAAAAAAAAATAACAGCTTTCATTTATTGAGCAGTTATGTGCTAAATTATCTCAACCCTGTGGGGAAACCAAGGCTCTGAAAGAAAGAGGATAAGTAATTGGCTTAAGGTTCCACTGGTAATAAGGCGGAAATAAGAAGGGCAAATTTCCAAACCAGGTCTGTCTAAATGCGGATCCTGACCAGCTACACTCCACACCACCCTGCCTCTTGCCCAGAGTTTTATAGGACTCGTGGCTTATTCCTGCAAAATGACCGTCTATGTTTGGAGGACTCATTTGTGGACAAGAGCACAGTCTCTACTGTTTGAAACTGGGACGTCGAGAAGCAAATGAGCCACACAGGGTTTGAGCCCAGGACCTCAGCCTCATGATCACAATAATTTAATCTTCTGAGCACTTGGTTCTACCTCCTATCATTAAAGATGGGTAAGCTTTTCACTTGCTGCTTCAAATCAGGATGTGATTTAGCTGTTTCAAGGACTCATTTGGCATAGCTGGCATCTGTTTTCAAAACACTTGGGGATTGAATATCTTCAGAGCAATTCCTTCTTGGATAGGGTTCTCCGGATATTGATGGGTTTGTTTCTAAGGAAACAGAGACAGAAAGAACAAAGGAATAAGAGACAGGAGACCCCACTTTGCCCTTGGATTGGCCCCTAGCATGCTAATAGCTCATCTACACCAGGGGTTCCAAAAATGAATGTTTTATAATCAGATTTTTAGTTTATCTCCATGCATCCCAGCCTCTTTCCAGAGCTTCCCCAACTTGGCGCTACCTTTTGTGGCAGAACCTTAACTTCAGGGCCACCCTGTTCCTTCCCTCCATCTCTTTTCTTCATCAACCCTCCACCTATTCTTTCATCCAGATTTTATCTCCAGATGCGCTCCTTCTCCTGTAAGGGATACTCAGCAGGACATGCACATGACCCATACAACTCATGATATACTATTAGTCCACAGCACAGTTATGGATTCCATTCCTTTCCACATTTGACATTTCCTTTATTCTGGCTTAGAAACTTGCAGGAACCATATGTAGAGCAAGGTACAATTCATCATTAAGGCAAGTGAATAATAAGATGCAGTGACTGCATAAGCCTCAGCTGGAAGCTTTCTGTTTTCGCCTTTGGAATGGGACATCTCTGACCCCGCATTTCCTGGTTCTTCAGAGGTGTGTAGAGCACAGTGTTATGTGTTTTTAATGCTTTTGTATTTATTTATTTTTGTCTGTGCTGGGTCTTTGTTGCTGCACTCAGGTTTTCTCTAGCTTCAGGGAGCAGGGGCTACTCTCTAGTTGTGGTGGGCACGCTTCTCATCGCGGTAGCTTCTCTTGCTGCAGAGCACGGGCTTTAGGGCACGCAGGTTTCAGTAGCTGCAGCTCCCAGGCTCTAGAGCACTGGCTCAACAGCTGTGGCCCATGGGCTTAGTTGCTCCACAGCACGTGGGATCTTCCGGGATCAGGGATCAAACCTGTGTCTCCTCCATTGCCAGGAGGATTCTTTACCACTGAGCCACCAGGGAAGCCCAAATGTTATATCAACTTACTCATGTGAATGAAGAGTGAAGGGATCCACTAAAGAAAAATCTAATTGGACTTTAAAATGCAAATACAGTACAGTGTAGTGCCTACAGTTAATTATAGTTAGTTAATACACAGTACCTGTATTGCGTACTTGAACAGTTGCTAAAAGGGTAGATCGTATGTTGCATTATCTCCCCCAAAATAAATAAATCAAGAAGATAGAAGGAAGCTTTTGGAAGTGATGGATATGTTTATGGCATTGATTGTGGTGATGATTTCACAAGTGTATACATATCTCCAAAGCCATGAAGTTACACACATTAAATAGGTACAGTTTTTTGTATGTCAATCAAAGCACAATAAAGTTGCTTAAAGAAAAAAAAAAAGCAAACATAACTGGGGAGAGGGTACCGGGGCTTTCTCTGTATCATTTCTTACAACTTGCATGCAAATCTATAATTATCTCAAAATAAAGTGTAATTTTCCAAAGCAAATAAAAGAAGCTCTTCATAGGATTTAGTCAGGAGTTCCTAAGAGAAAGAGACCCATGGACAATGGGATCCAAAGACTTCTGTTTCCTTCAAAGGTCAAAGGAGCTCCAATTCTGAGTGCAGAAACAATGCCCTTATTAACATTCAATTGATTAAAGGTGAAAGAATCAAAACAAAACCAAAAAATACAGAGAGAAGAATGAGATTATTTCTCATGGTGTTGTTTATTCTCTTTTTTGACCTTCAATGTGATGTTTTCTCACTGCAATAACTGAAGCAGCCACATCATCTGATTAGGATGGTCAGGTCAACCCCAAACAGGAGAGATCTCCCCAAATGGTGATTCTTTAAAAAAGGGGGAGGGGGCGGATTTATCAGTCTTCTAGGGCCATTTGTATCCTCTCCCAGCCCTGTTGGCCTCTCTCTTTTTCCATCCCATCACATCATCCAAAAATTGGATTTCGTCCTGTTTTCTATAGAAGACAGACCAGGCTTGCCTGGAAAGAACACATCCCTGGAGAGATTAGGCTCTGACTAATTCTCATTTCTAGCATCTAAAGGCAGAGGATTAGATTAAAAAATAAATAACATAATACTGTGCTCCAACTGCACTGTACACAAGCTCCCTAATATATGGCATTTTTAATGGCGACTGGCCAAGGTGGTTCTTAGAAACGGATGGTCAGTACTATATATTGGTCAAAAGGCCCTACACACCTAGGAAGAGGACAAGAGAAATAACTTAGATTTAAAGCAGAAAAATAACTTCTGGTTTTTCTTCCTGTTCTGATGTAAACATTCAAAGTCATACACTTCACATTAAAGTCTGTGCAAGTTGCGTGGATGGGAGGGGAGAGAAATACTATTTTGTTTTAGCCAGCACCTGAGGCTAAAGGTTCCAGTAACTACCATTAAGCAGGACAAGCCTGGGTTTTCACTTCTTATTCCTCCTGATGCCCCTCCAAGTTCTTTCACTGCTCTTCCCGTCTTTTTTTTTTTTTTTTAACAAATATTTATTTTTATTTTATTTAATTGGCTGCACTGGGTTTTAGTTGCGGCACACAAGATCTTCAGTCTTTGTTGCAGCATGCAGGATCCAGTTCCCCAACCAGGGATGGAACCCAGACCCCCTGCAGTGGGAGCAGAGTCTTAGTCGATGGACCACCGGGGAAGTCCCACTCCCTTCTTTTATCTTCTGTCTCTTCCTAACCCTGTCTCCTTCTGTTGTTCCTTTTCCCCTGGCCCAGAAAATCACACTTCCTTTCAAAAGTGTTAGTTGCTCAGTCGTGCCCAACTCTTTGTGACCCCATGGACTGCAGCCCACCAGGCTTGTCTGTCCATGACATTTTCCAAGCACGGATACTGGAGTGGATTGCCATTTCCTTCTCCAGGGGATCTTCCCAACCCAGGGATCGAACCTGGGTCTCTTGCACTGCAGGCAGATTCTTTACCGACTGAGCTATAAGGGAAGCCCTAAAGGAAGCCCTTCCTTTCAAACTCAGCCTAAAAATGTTCAAATAGTGCCACCTGACCTGAAAACTCGGCAGATATCATCATCAAACTCTCATCTTTGTCCCCTCGTGCTCTGTGTCAGCTTCCATTTGTGGGGTGAGACTTCCCAGCTACTCCTAGCCCATGGAGTAACTCATGTTAATCTGGCTATGTTGTGGCTAATGGAGGGAAGATGGGGAAACAATGGCATGTCTGTGTTTAGGGGACTTCCTTGGCTATTTTCCAACCCTACAGAAAAGCACGGGCTTCTCTGGTGACTCAGTGGTAAAGAATCCACCTACAATGCAGGAGATGTGGGTTCGATCCCTGGGTTGGTAAGATCCCCTGGAGAAGGGAATGGCTACCCATTCCAGTATTTTTGCCTGGAGAATCCCATGGACAGAGGAGCCTGTCAGGCTACAGTCCATGGGGTTGCAAAGAGTCGGACAGGACTGAAGCGACTGAACACACACGCACAGAGAAGCACAGCTGCAATAGGGTGGCTCTGCCGTTTGCCTGCTTCCCACCTTCCTCACGTTCACATGCCAGGATTCTTCCCTATCCCTCTGGGCAGGTGAAAAAAACACCTACTAAAATGACTATTGCTTCTTAGATTGCTATAATCATCCTCGAGAGCAACGTTTGAGGTTTATAGAGGATGAGAGAGGAACAGTGGAAGGGAGAGAAGTGGCCTTCTCTGCCCATTCAGCCAGTATTACACAGAAGGCTTCTTTTATGGAGTACCTTTCCTTCCTGTAGTGACAAATGAAATTAGAAGGCGGAGGGAGGGTTTTTAGGGAATCAGAAGAGATGCTGAAATCATGTTTCAGAGATTTAATTTTTTCCCTAATCAAAGACAAGTCGAAATGGTGACTTGAATCCCAAGTAAGGCCTGAGCATGTGATGAGAAGAATAGAGCCAAGCTCCAATACCCAATGGGTATTGTCTGGGTAGCACTGTAGTGTGATGGTTGAGAGGAAGAGGCTTTGAAGTAAGGGACAGCTGGTTCAAATCCTGGCTCCTTCCCTTACTGGCTCCACTTGTGCCCTTAATCTCACCTCTCACCCACTTAAGGAGACCACTTCAGGAGTTCTCACCTCTCTCTTGCATCAATAATGTCTTCCTCTCTACATGCTACAGTATCTACCAACTAAAGTCCTCCATTCACCCCACCCACATCCCTCTCCAGGTTCTGCCGCACCTCTCTTCTCTCTATTACAACAAAATTCCTTGAAAGAGCTGCCTATATTCACTGTCTATAATTCTTCTTGCTTCTCTCTCAAATCATCTTCAATTAGAGGTTTATCACTCCATCGAAATAGTTCCTCTCAAGGTTTTAATGAACCTCCATGTTGTCAAATCTCAGTCCTCATCTTGCTTGACATTTCATCAGCATTCTAAACAGTTGAACCCTCCCTCCTCCTTGAAACACTGGCTCCCCATGGCTTCCAGGAACCATTCTCTCACCACCTACCTCACTGGCTACTCTGACCTAGTGCCTTTTGATTTCTCCTCTCAGTCCTGACCTGGGACCATTGGAATAACCCAGAATTCAGACCTTGGGCAATTTCTTCTTTTCATGCTCTGCCCCTAGGTAATCACATCTGGTCCCATAACTTTACCCTAGATACATTGAAGATTTCCAAATGTGTATCCCAGTTCAGACTTCTCTCAACTGCAGATCCATCTACCCAACTGTCTATTCAGCATTCCCTCTTGAAGATCAAATAGCCATCTTAAATGTAACATGTTCCAACAGAATTCCTCCATTCCTCTTTCACAAACCTGATTCTTCTCCAATCTTGTCCATCTCTATTGATGGCAGCTCCAACCTTCTAATTGCTGAAGTAAAAACCTTGGGGTCATTCTTGACTCCTCCTTCTTCTCCCACATTCCATACCCAAGACCTCTGCAAAACATACCAGACTTTTCTTCAAAATCTGACCGGTCTCCCCATCTCAATCACTGCTGCTGCTGCTAAGTCACTTCAGTCGTGTACGACTCTGTGCGACCCCATAGACGGCAGCCCACCAGGCTCCCCCATCCCTGGGATTCTCCAGGCAAGAACACTGGAGTGGGTTGCCATTTCCTTCTCCAATGCATGAAAGTGAAAAGTGAAAGTGAAGTTGCTCAGTCATGTCCGACTCTTTGCGACCCCATGGACTGCAGCCCACCAGGCTTCTCCGTCCATGGGATTTTCCAGGCAAGAGTACTGGAGTGGGGTGCCATTGCCTTTTCCACTACCCCCTAATCCTGGCCACCATCATCTCTCACGTGAACTACTGCAACTGCTTTCCAGCTCATCTCCTTGCTTCTGCCTTTAGTCTCCTAAAGTCTGTTCTCACTCAACACAACAACTTGAGTGACTCGTTTAAAATTTAAGTTAGATCACATCATTCCTCATGGAATATTCTCCCATGACTTCCAATCTCACTCAGAGTAAAAGCTAAAGGTCATATAATGCCCTGTAAAGCCCTACATGATTCAGCGCTCCTCCCCTACAAACGCTCATTCTTACTATTTTCCAACTTTACTCCAATAGCACTGGTCTCTTTGCTGTTCTTTAAACATCCTACATGGTTTCCCACTTTTGGGCCATTACAGTGGCTGTCCCTCTGCCTGGAAAATTTTCTCCCTGGACATCCCCATGAACCACTCCCTTGCTTCCTGTAGGTCTTTGCTCAAATGCTATCTCCTCAGAGAAACTTTGGTGTTAAGTCAGTCAGTCATGTTGCGGCCCCATGGACTGTAGCCCACCAGGATCTTCTGTCCATGGAATTCTCCAGGCAAGAATACTGGAGTGGATTGCCATTTCTTCCTCCAGGGGATCTTCCCGACCCAGGGATCAGACCCAGGTCTCCCACACTGCAGGCAGATTCTTTACCATCTGAACCACCAAGGAAGCCTTACTCACTTTATCGTTCCTCTTAACAAATATCACCATTTGCTATATTACAATTTTATTTGATTTATGTCTGTCTTTTTCCAATGTAAACTTCTTGGGAGTAGAGTGTTTGTTTTATCTACTGCTCTTCTCCTTGGCACTTAGAATAAAGCCTGCATAATATTCAATTAATATTTTCTAAATGAATGAGTGACTGGGTAAATGAGTCTCTCTTCCAAGATTCTTCCACACAGAACAAGCCCTCAATAATACTTAGGGTAAAGCAGCTGCAAAGAACTGATCACTCCAAAACAAAACAGATCCACATATCAGTGAAGAGTAGCCTTTGTATCAAAAGAAATGTTGACAACTCTACACCCCCTTTTTATGCATGATCCTCATACTTGGAAGTAGGGATACGAATCTTTATTGTACAGATGAATAAAATGATGAGGCTCAGATAATTTAACATTTCCAAGGACACCTAGTTGGTAAAAATTCACCAGCTCATCCATTCACTTGTTCATTTCCTTAACAGTTACTGAGCACTTACCATCTGCCAAGCACAGTTCTAAACACTAGAAATACAGCAGTGGAGCTTAAAACTCCAATGGAGTAAATGATGCTATGAGCAAAAGATGCTTAAATGCTGTTTCATTGACTTGATTTATTGCTGGTGGGTCAGCTGATAGCCCTAGAACCAGTCTTTTTTTAAAATGAAGAGTCTCACATGGAAGATGTGGTGTATCCTGGTGCTGCTGGTATTGCTGGTTCAGCGACTACACTTTGAACAAAGTCTAGTGTAAATACACTCTCTCAAGCAAATAGGAACATCTACTTGGCCCCTGTCCTTTCATACAACACAGTCTAGGCAGAAGGGCTAATTACAGCATGTGGAGCAAATTTCAAGTTACCAAGACTTGGGATTTCCTGACAGGTGTGTTAAACAGGGCACTGGGAACTCTAGAAGCAGAGATGCAGCTGAGCAGGCAGCATCAGGAAAGTAAGACACAACGTTTCAAGGCCATAGCCATTGCAGCATTCCAGTTCCTGGGGGAGAGGGGAGGAGGGAAAGGACTGGAAAGAACAGAGAAAATTCCCAGTTACAGAGGATTCATACCTGCACGCTAAGTCGCTTCAGACTCTGTGACCCCCTGGACTGTAGCCTGCCAGGCTCCTCTGTCCATGGAATTCTCCAGGCAAGAGTACTGGAGTGGGTTAGCATTTCCTTCTCCAGGGGATCTTCCTGACTCAGGGATCGAACCCGCATCTCTTATGTCTACCTGCATTGGCAGGCAGGTTCTTTACCACTGGCTTCACCTGGGAAGCCCTACAGAGGATTATCAAGGCCTAAACAGAAGCTCAGGGACAATAGGCAAGAATCAGAACAGAGAGAGAAAATAGGGGCTTAAACTCGGGTTGAATATAGAAGTCATCACCAGAGTGTTATGGCAGGACTTCTCTTGAATCTGAGCATTGAATTAGAGACCCTTAAATTGCTGGAGGGCAAGGTGGGTCCCATAGATGGGGAAGACCTCATTGGGCCTAAAGGTTGGCATTCAAGTGGCTCCAGGGGGAACTATAGAAAAAGGAGAACTTTGGGGACAGGACACCAAGCAGACTCCGCACTGTCCCTATCAGAAATTCTTAGAACTCACCAAGAAGCAGAAAGCATGATGAACTTTGTTTTGAATGGCATGGCCCAAAGAGGGAAATTTAATATTGATTATTGGCCAGAGATAATGAAAAAAACCCAACACTGATTTCTCTCCTGTCAGAATAAAAAGCCCTTGGATGTGAAGACTATTAAACTAATATTGGGAAGGAAGAGATAGCACAGAGCTCTGTTGAGAGGGAAATGATGGGAGAGATGGGTGAAAGAGACAAAGGGAAACTAGTCTTTAGAAAACTGTGCCCTTCATGAGATAAGAGGAAATGTAGTAGGGACCCAAGGAAGCCAGAACCTAACTCTGCAAGTGTCATACCAGTATCTGTGTGCTCAAGTGAACTTGGCAAAGAAGAATGACTAAGCCCCAGCTTCCTGGAAACTCACTAAGTAAGTGGCCAAGAAAGTCTGCCATCCCTCCTTCAAAAGGAGCCAGAAAGGCAGTGTAGCCCTACTGACTCAGAGCTGCATACTGGTAGCAGTACTGGTTATGAATACGGCTTCTAGAGCCAAACAAGCCTGGGTACAAATGCCTGCTCTGCCACTTCACTTCTTTGGGTTCTCAGTTTCCTCATTTGTAAAGTAGGGATGATAATAAAATCACCTACACCATAGAACTATGGTGAGAATTCAAGTACTCGATGCACAGAAAGGATTTAAAACAGTGCTTGGCACATTGTAAGTGTGGATTAGCGGTTAGATGTTACTGTTGTGACAACAAGAGCTGGAAGGACCAGGAGAGTCCAATGCCCTCACAGGTTAGAAAAAGAGCCTGAGGTCCAGAGAGAAGCAGGCAATTGCTCAAGCTCACCAGCAAGCTCAGAGCAGGGCTCAGAACAGAAACTGGGTCTTTTGAGCACCACACAACACTGACTTTTCAAAGGAGTGGCTTCCCAACTTCTTAAATCACAAATACATTTTACACTGTAATCTATCCATACATACACACACACACACACACTGACACAAGATTTGTGTGAAACAGTACTTTGAAATTCTACATTCATTCACTCTGTTATTTCCTATTCTATTCTTTGAACAACAATAATAACAACTAGGAGAAAAAAGCCCATCAGGGTCAGGAGCCAAGATACTGTATCCAGTAGGGGTATAATAGCCAGTTGGAGGATATTACACCTGTGAGGGGTGACACACAGAAGAACCCATGAGAGACACTTGGATGCTTATCAAACAGAGGATAGAAGAGGCCAAACCTGCCCCTTTAACACTAAATAATCATATCCTTTTCTTCTAATCACCACACCATACTACCCCTACTCCAGAGAAATCAGAAGTATTTTGGCCATTTTGAATACTACTGCTATGAATATTCATTAATAAGTTTTTGTATAGAGGTATATTTTCAGTTCTCTTGGATACATACCTAGGAGTAAACTAGTTGGGTCATATGGTAACTCTGTATTTAACTCTTAGAGGAGCTGCCAAACTATTATACAAAATGACTGCACATTCCCACCAGCAATGTATGAAGATTCCAATTTCTCTACGTCCTCATCAAAACCTGTTATTATCTGTCTTTTAAATTATAACCATCTTAGTGGATGTGAAGAGGCATCTTATTATGGAGTTGATTTGTATTTCCCTAATGATTAGTGACATTGAGCATCTTTTCACGTGCTTATTTACCACTGGTGTATCTTCTTTGGAGAAATGTTTATTCAAAATCATTTTGCTCATTTACAAATGTTTACCTACTTCTGGCTGCACTGAGCCTTCATCACTGCACGTGGGCTTTCTCTAGTTGCAGCAAGCAGGGATTGCTCTCTAGTTGTGGTTCATGAGTTTCTCATTGCAGTGACTTCTTGTGTTGCAGAGCTTGGGCTTTAGGACACACAGGATTCTGTAGCTGTGATGAGTGGGCTCAGTAGCTGTGGCATGAGAGCTCTAGAGCATGGGCTCAGTAGTTGGGGCACACAGGCTTAGTTGCCTCATGGCATGTAGAATCTCCCCAGACCAGGGATCGAACCCATGTCCCCTGCATTGGCATGTGGATTCTTAACCACTGGACCACCTGGGAATACCTTTTTTGCTCATTTTAAACTTTGAATTATACACATTTGAGATGGCAAAACATAAAAGTATTAATAAAGTCTCACCTTGTGGGAAAGTCTGTGCAATATGAGCCTCAAATTAAAAATTGTCAAGAATGAAATAATGTTAAAGATGTGGGTAGAGCGAATTTCAAACTGTACTTAACCATTGTCACATGACTTTTGACTCTGGCTGGTTAACTGAGATTTCTACTAGACTTCCTCAGAATATTCTTGAATTGTTGGAGTTTTGAATGTTGCAAAATCTTCATGAAGACTCTGAAATAAAACATATCCACCTTCCAAAAACAGAACATGCTTCTGAAAGGAAACACAGTGGCTACCTTTTTTAAATTATTCTTTATGATGTCTGATGTATACATTAAAGCACATCAGATGTCCTAGTCATGAGTGAACAGCTCAATGAATTTTTGTGCATGTATATACTTGTGTAATCATTGCCTGGATTAAGACATGAAACACTTCATCATTCCTCAGGCCCCTTCCCAGCCTACACCCCACCTCAGAAGTAACATTATTCTGACTTGTATCACCATTATGGTGATATATTGACCTCCATTTAAATGGAATCAAGCCATTTATCGGAGAAGGCAATGGCACCCCACTCCAGTACTCTTGCCTGGAGAATTCCAAGGATGGAGGAGCCTGGTAGGCTACAGTCCACGGGGTTGCTGAGTCGGACACGACTGAGCAACTTCACTTTCACTTTTCACTTTCACGCATTGGAGAAGGAAATGGCAACCCACTCCAGTGTTCTTGCATGGAGAATCCCAGGGACGGAGGAGCCTGTTGGGTGCCGTCTATGGGGTCGCACAGAATCGGACACGACTGAAGCGACTTAGCAGCAGCAGCAGCAGCACGTGTGTGTGTGCATGTGTGTGCACATATAAATCTTGGCTTCTAAATACCATTGTCCAGTGAAAGAGTTGGGTCTCCTTCAAGAAATGGCTGAGCCCAAAGCTGTGGCAAGAATAGTACAAGGTAAGCCTGAAAAAATATTTTTGTACTTTTGAAAAGCAAAGAAGTACTAGAATAATAATAATAGAGGCATGTCAAAAGAAATTTAAGCCAGCTAGAAGGGGCTCCTATTGACCAAAATGGTCATTGAAACTTTGTGCGTTAGAATAAACAGTGAAAAAAAGAATAAACAGTGAAAGTAACTGATTGTAACACATTGAATTATATGGGAAATATCGAGTCTGTACTGATATAAGGAAATAAATGAGGAACTAGAAAAATACACTAAATGGGATTAACAGCAGATCAGATATTACAGAAGAAAAAAATTAGCAAACTGGAAGACATAACAATTGCACACATAGCAAGAAAAGTGGAGAAGGCGATGGCACCCCACTCCAGTACTCTTGCCTGGAAAATCCCATGGATGGAGTAGCCTGGTAGGCTGCAGTCCATGGGGTCGCTAAGAGTCAGACACAACTGAGCGACCTCACTTTCACTTTTCACTGTCATGCTTTGGAGAAGGAAATGGCAACCCACTCCAGTGTTCTTGCCTGGAGAATCCCAGGGATGGGGGAGCCTGGTGGGCTGCTGTCTATGGGGTCGCACAGAGTTGGACACGACTGAAGCGACTTAGCAGCAGCAGCAAGAAAAGCCAGAAAGAGAGAGTAAGAGCAAGGCAGAAGTCTCAGTCTTTTATAACCTAATCTTAGGAAAGACATACTATCACTTTTGCCTTATTTCATTCATTAAATCCAAACCATTAGTTCTAGCCCACACTCAAGGGGAAGTGATGACACTAAAACATAAAATCAGGAAGTAGGAATCATTGGGAGCTGTTTTAGAAGCTGACTATCATAGCAATAAGAACTATTCTAAATTAAACACAAAGAGAAAAGGGAATTTTTAAAAAGTGATGGTGCATCAATAAGCTGTGGAACTACTGGTGGCCTAATACACATGTAACTGGATAGGTGAAGAATAGAGGTGGAAAAGAGAAAAAACATTAAAAAAAAATGGCCCCACATTTTCCAAATTTGATTGAAACTATAAGCCTATGGATACAAAAAGCTCAACTAACCTCAATCACAAGAAGGACAAAGATAACTACATCAAGGTACATCATAGTCAAATTACCAGTGATAAAGAGAAAATCTTAAACAAAATCAGAGGGGGGAAAAGTCATATTGTATATGGAGAAACAAAAGATAAGGAAAACAACAGGTTTTTCATGAGAAACATTGCAAGAGAGAAGACAGTAGAGGAACATCTTTAATGTATTGAAAAATATTGTGAATTTAGAGTCCATATAAAGTGAAAATATCTTTTAAAGCAAAACACTGCTTATCTTCACACAAAAAAGGAATTTTGTAACTATTTGTGGCAACAGATGGTAACTAGACTTACCATGGTGATCATTTCATAGTGTATACAAATATTGAATTACTATGTATACAAATACACAATTTAAAGTATACGTTATATAAGTATTGTCATTATGTACACAAATGTATCAGAGAAGGCAATGGCACCCCACTCCAGTACTCTTGCCTGGAAAATCCCCTGGATGGGGGAACCTGGTGGGCTTCAGTCCATGGGATCGTGAAGAGTCGGACACGACTGAGCGACTTCACTTGCACTTTTCACTTTCATGCATTGGAGAAGGAAATGGCAACCCACTCCAGTGTTCTTGCCTGGAGAATCCCAGGGACGGGGAGCCTGGTGGGTTGCCGTCTATGGGGTTGCACAGAGTGGGACACGACTGAAGCGACTTAGCAGCAGCAGCAGCACACAAATGTATATATATGCATACATTGGTGGTGGTTTATTTATTTTTTAGTTCTACCAGTTTATTGCTAGCAACCCATCTCCCTTCACCCTTCTCATGCATGTGTGCTCAGTTATGTAACCCCATGGACTGCAGCCCGCCAGGCTCCTCTGTCCATGGACTTTTCCAGGCAAGAATACAGGAGTGGGTTGCCATTTCCTTTTCTGATGCATACATTATGTACACACATATACAAAAGACAATATACAAATATTGAATTCATTACACCTGAAACTATTATAATGTCATATGTCTATTATACTTCAATTTAAAAAAACAGAAGCAAAACAAAAATAAAAACATTACTGAGAGAAATTGAAGAAGACATAAATAGATAGAAACATACCCTGTGTTCATGGTTTGGAAGACAATGCATTTTAAGTTACTTTTTGTTAGTAGTGTAAATCGGGGGTCCAGTTTCATTCCTTTGCAGGGTTTATTCAATTTTCCCAATATGATTGGAAGACTTAATATTGTTAAGATATCATTACTACCTAGAGTGGGTCTAGAGATTTTTCTTTAAATCCTAAGATTCATATGGAATCTTGAGGGGCCTAGATGGGCAAAACAATGTTGAAAAAGGGAACAAAGCTAGAGGACTCACACTTCCTAATTTGAAACTTCACTACAAAGCTATAGTAGTCAAAACAGTTTGGTAATAAAAATATAAAATATTAGGGTACTGAAAGACTTTTCATCAATTATTCCAAAATAGTTACCCAAGTTTATAGCAATTTCTAGTCCTTAATCATAAGGCAAACAAAACCAAAAATAGTGTGGTACTGCCATCAGTTCAGTTCAGTTCAGTCGCTCAGTCATGTCCGACTCTTTGCGACCCCATGAACTGCAGCATGCCAGGCCTCCCTGTCCATCACCAACTCCCGGTTCACTCAGACTCACGTCCATCGAGTCAGTGATACCATCCAGCCATCTCATCCTCTGTCGTCCCCTTCTCCTCTTGCCCCCAATCCCTCCCAGCATCAGAGCCTCTTCCAATGAGTCAACTCTTCGCTGGAGCTTCAGCTTTAGCATCATTCCTTCCAATGAACACCCAGGACCAATCTCCTTTAGGATGGACTGGCTGGATCTCCTTGCAGGCCAAGGGACTCTCAAGAGTCTTCTCCAACACCACAGTTCAAAAGCCTCAATTCTTTGGCGCTCAGCTTTCTTCACAGTCCAACTCTCACATCCATACATGTCCACTGGAAAAACCATAGCCTTGACTAGATGGACCTTTGTTGGCAAAGTAATGTTTCTGCTTTTGAATATGCTATCTAGGTTGGTCATAACTTTCCTTCCAAGGAGTAAGCCTCTTTTAATTTCATGGCTGCAATCACCATCTGCAGTGATTTTGGAGCCCCCCAAAATAAAGTCTGACACTGTTTCCACTGTTTCCCCATCTATTCCCCATGAAGCGATGGAAAGACAGACTTATAGACCAAGTAAATAGAATAGAGAGACCCCAAAAGTAAATCCTTGCATATATGGTCAAGTGATTATTGCCAAGACAAATCATTGGGGAAAGGACAGCATTTTCAATAAAAGCTGCTATGAAAACTGGATATCCACATGCAAAAGTTGGACTCTTATCTAACACTGCTGGTGGTTTAGTTGCTAAGTCTTGTCCAACTCTTGCAACCCCATGGATTGTAGCCTGCCAGACCCCTCTGTCTATGGGATTCTCCAGGCAAGAATACTGGAGTGGGTTGCCATTTCCTTCTTCAGGGGATCTTCCTGACCCAGTAACAAACCCAGGTCTCCTGCCTTGCAGGCAGATTCTTTACTGACTGAGCTATGAGGGAAGCCCTATCTAACACTAAATTACCAATTAATTAATGAGACAAATGTGCAATTATTGAAAGCGTTCACATCAATACAGATATTAAAAGGAAAGTAAGAGAATGTAACTTTATTCCTAAAAAGTCAATACTTTAGATGAAAGACACATTCTGTGAAAACTCACTTAAGAAGAAATAGATAACATGAATATCACTGTATCTATTAAAGAAATTGAATTTGTGGTTAAAACCCTTCCCATAAGGAAATTCTAGACCCAGATTTAGAGAAGAAATAATATAAATTCTACCGAACCCTTCCAGAATATTGAAGAAGGTAGAACCCTTCTAAACTTACTTTATGAGAACAGCTTTTACCGAAGTAGGTACAAGAAAGCTACAGACCAATACCCTTCATGAACCTAGATGCAAAGATTCTAAACCAAATTTCACTAGTTTGAAAAGGAGACAATACATTATGACCAGCTAGATTTTATCTCAGAAATGTAAGACATGTCTAGTATTTTTTAAAATTTCTTTATTTTTAATTGGAAGATACTTGCTTTACAGTAGCAACCCACTCCAGTACTCTTGCTTGGAAAATTCCATGGATGGAGGAGCCTGGTAGGATCCATGGGATCGCAAAGAGTCGGACAAGACTGAGTGATTTTGTACTTTTGTACTTGCTTTACAATATTGTGCTGGTTTCTGCCATATATCAACGAGACTTTTCTAATATTTGAAAACCAGTCAGTGTGATTCAACAGCCATGAAATTCATCTCACAACCCAATAATGTATTACCAACTGCAGTTTGAAAAACATTATGTGGGAAAAGATAAAGAACATTGCTTTGCATATTACTTTACTTGTTTGCTGTTCACCGTTCATCCTCTTCCTATTTGAAGGGGGATCTCCCAAGATGTGAGATATTGGTGGAACACCGTACCCTGTCTCAACTAGAGAAGTTGAAGAATAGAGATCTTGTCCTCCTCTCCCTGCATTCCTAGGATGAAGAATCTGGAGCAACTGATCAAGAGACAGAGGTGATTTGTGTCTAATCACTATAGTTTTGACAATGCGTAGCCTCACTATCTCAGCCGTACTGTTGCTGCTTCTTGGTAGCCTCTGGAACCCTTTTGACTCCTATCATCTTCCAACCCTGGCCCTCTAACCTCCCTTTGACTTGGGGAGCTCCCTCTCCTTCCCCAACATCCTTTCAATATGTATTTTTTGGTGTGTTTGATTAGTTTAACTATAATTGATTTCTTCTACTTACAATCAAGAACCCTGGTAAAACAGAAGAAAGGGGAGAGTTATGTAGAAAGAAATTCTGGAAAGACCACCAAACTTCAATCAAGCAGGAACTAGCTATTTTGTTTAATAAAATTCAAAACCACTGACATGAAACCCTAGGATAGCTTTACCTAGGGTTAAGGAAAAGAAAAATATGTTCAGCAATTTTTATACAGTAAATAGAACCTGCTGGTTTGCCCCAGATGCCTGGACTATGATCTCATCTTCAAAGACATTTCCCACAGGTCTAGCTTGGGTGGCTGGGCATTGAGGTTTGTTTTCCCTTTCTCTTGTCAATACACAAGGTTGGGTTTATAGAGGGAAGAGATTGGTAGTGGCTGTTTGCCATTGTTCGGTAGGGGAAAGATGGCAGAGAGACCCTGGATTTGGACCTTCCCCAAAGCAATCAAGACCACATTCTCTGTCTAAACATTTCAAGGCCTTCACGACCTGTCCCAGCCTGCTGTTTTTCCATTACTACTTGTCCCTTCCTTTCTATATAACCACATTTTCTAATTCAGTCTCATCCACTGGTTTTCAAACTGATCCAATAAAAGGCTCTAAGGTCTGATGGAAATAAAACTCAAGCCAGGAAAGCTTAAAAAAACACTGCTCTGGGCCACAATGACCTCTTCTTTCTCTGACTTTGTCTTATTTTGTCATGGATCACATTCCACTTTATATTGAACATTTCACAGGTTATATCTTTTTCTTAAACTGAGGTAGTTTTATAACACTGTATATGTTTCATCTGTACAATGTTACATTTCTACTTCTGTACACGCTACATTGTGCTTACTTTCTATCCAGCACCATATAGGTGACCTTCTTTACCCATTTTGCCCTCCCCCATCCCCTTTCCCACTGGTTACCATTATGCTGGTCGCTGTATCTATGTGTTTGCTTTTGTTTAGTTTGGTTTGCTCATTTATGATTTTTTAAAATATAGTCCACATATGAGTAAAATCATATTGTATTTGTCTTTCTCTGTTTGACTTACTTCACTTAGCATAATACCTTCAAGGACCATACATGTTGTCCCAAATGGCAAGATTTCATCTTTTTATGGCATAATATTGGTGTAATTATGGATTAATATTACATTATATATAATCTTTCTTTATCCATTCATCTGTCAGTGGGCACTTAGGTTGCTTCCTTATTTGGCTGTTGTAAATAATGCTACAATGAACGTAGGGATGCATGTATCTTTCTGAATTATTATTTTCTTCAGATAAATAACCAGAAGTGGAATTGCTGAATTATATAGTAGTTCTATTTTTAGTTTTTTGAGGAGTCTCCCTACTGTTTTCCAACTTACATTCCCACCAACAGTGTGTTAGGGTTCTCTTAGGTTATATCTTGTCTTGGCTTCCCAGTGAAATTGGAAGGTTTTGGACCACAATGAGGTACCATTTCACGCCAGTCAGAATGACTGCTATCCAAAAGTCTACAAGCAATAAATGCTGGAGAGGGTGTGGAGAAAAGGGAACCCTCTTACACTGTTGGTGGGAATGCAAACTAGTACAACCACTATGGAGAACAGTGTGGAGATTCCTTAAAAAACTGGAAATAGAACTGCCTTATGATCCAGGAATCCCACTGCTGGGCATACATACCGAGGAAACCAGAACTGAAAGAGACACGTGTACCCCAATGTTCATCGCAGCACTGTTTATAATAGCCAGGACATGGAAGCAACCTAGATATCCTTCAGCAGACGAATGGATAAGAAAGCTGTGGTACATATACACAATGGAATATTACTCAGCCATTAAAAAGAATATATTTGAATCAGTTCTAATGAGGTAGATGAAACTGGAGCCTATTATACAGAGTGAAGTAAGCCAGAAAGAAAAACACCAATACAGTATACTAATGCATATATATGGAATTTAGAAAGATGGTAACAATAACCTTGTATGCGAGACAGCAAAAGAGACACAGATGTATAGAACAGTCATTTGGACTCTGTGGGAGAGGGCAAGGGTGAGATGATTTGGGAGAATGGCATTGAAACATGTAAATTATCATATGTGAAACGAATCACCAATCCAGGTTTGATGCATGATACAGGATGCTCAGGGCTGGTGCACTGGGATGACCCAGAGGGATGGTATGGGGAGGGAGGTGGGAGTGGGGTTCAGGATGGGGAACACGTGTACACCCGTGGCAGATTCATGTCAATGTATGGCAAAACCAATACAATATTGTAAAGTAATTAGCCTCCAATTAAAATAAATAAGTTTATATTAAAAAAATAAAATAAAGAAATTGGAAGGTTTTGGAATGAATGCCAAGCTCATTCCTAGGACTTAAACACCAGTTGAATGAATTAATTAATGCATGAATGAAAATAGTAACATTTATTCATTTATTGATTACTATGAGCCAGATACCATGTTAAACAATTTGCATGCCTTGTCTCATTCAGTCTTCACAACAAACCTATGAAGTGGGTTTTATTAATATAGTCATTTCATAAATGAGGAAAGTGAGCTTCAGAAGATGGAAATGACTTACTCAAGATCACACACATTTACTCAGGTGGGCTGGCATTTAAACTACTACTAGTCTCAAAGTTTTCCCAGGTGGGCTTCCCAAGTGGCGCTAGTAGTAAAGATCTTGCCTGCCAATGCAAGAGACATAAGAGACAAGGGTTTTATCTCTGGGTTGGGAAGATCCCCTGGAGGAGGAAATGGCAACCCACTCCAGTATTCCTGCTGGAGAATTCCATGGACAGAGGAACCTGGAAGGCTACAGTCCATGGGATTGCAAAGATTTGGACATGACTGAAGTGAAGCCAGCAAGCAGCCATGAAATTAAAACATGCTTGCTCCTTGGAAGGAAAGTTATGACCAACTTAGGTAGCATATTAAAAAGCAGAGACATTACTTTGCTAACAAAGGTCCATCTAGTCAAGGCTATGGTTTTTCCAGTAGTCATGTATGGATGTGAGGGTTGGACTATAAAGCAAGCTGAGTACCAAAGAATTGATGCTTTTGAACTGTGGTGTTGGAGAAGACTCTTGAGAGTCCCTTGGACTGCAAGGAGATCCAACTAGTCCATCCTAAAGGAGATCAGTCCTGGGTGTTCATTGGAGGGACTGATGTTGAAGCTGAAACTCCAATACTTTGGCCACCTGATGTGGAGAGCTGACTCATTTGAAAAGACCCTGATGCTGGGAAAGATTGAGGGCAGGAGGAGAAGGGGATGACAGAGGATGAGATGGTTGGATGGCATCACCGACAAAATGGACATGAGTTTGGATGGACTCCGGCAGTTGGTGATGGACAGGGAGGTCTGACGTGCTGCTGTTCATGGGGTCGCAGAATCGGACATGACTGAGCGACTGAACTGAACTGAAGCGAAGCCAGCAAGCAAAGTCTCAAAGGTAGCATGATTCAGAGAGTGAGAATGTTAAGGACTTTCAAGATTTAGTTCTGAGATACCAGATGTTCTCAGACAGAGTTGGCAGATAAAGTATCAAAAAAACAGGGAAAACTCATTAAATTAAGTTTTATTGAAGACAGAAGGAATGGAAACCAGCACCAAGTTAGGGCCATTGAGTCACTCTCTCCTGACACCCTCCCTCCCTCTAAGCCCTTTGCCAGATATACAGGGTTTCTGTTAAGTGAGAGCAGCAACCCACATTCATTCACAAGGACTGAATGAAGCAACTAATTGTAAAGAAATTTTCCGTGGTTCCCAGATACTAAAACATGTACATGTGAACCAGCTATATATGTGGAAGCTAGCTCAGTGCCTGGCACATACACAGTAGGGAATTAACAAGTGAATCATTCATGTTAATTGTTGGTGTCAATAAAGAGAATGTGTATTAGGTGCCTAATGTGCACAATACTCTGGGTAATTTTGTAGTTTCTGACTCACATAATTCTTACAACCATTCCTTGAATTAGATGACTTTACTGCAGTTTAACAAATAAAGAAACTAGAACTCAGAGTGGTTACAATTTCCTCGAAGCCACACTGATCTGATACCAAAACCCATGCTCTTTATAATATCCAATACCGATAAATAACATGTATGTTGATACAAACAAATGGACCAAAAAGGAACATGACAACCAGTTCTTACTAATACCCTAGAAACACCTATGGTTTGAATTCAACTGAAGGATGAAATTCATTCAAAGTTGTTGGTGGCCCCCTCCAGCAGCTCAATCAAACTTTACAGAGGATAGAAGCTTAGAGAACAGATATTCTATCCCTCTAGGAGCCAAAGTCCACTTGAGGCTGACTTAAGGCCATTTCATAGCAGACCACAGGACTTAGTCTGACCCCTTTCATCAAGAACCTTCTGGCTTAATCATTAAAAACCACTATGAAGTATCATCTGACACTGGTCAGAATGACGAGCATGAGAAAGTCTAGAAATAACAAATGCTGGAGACTGTTGGTGGGAATGTAAATTGGTACAGTCACTATGGAGAAGGCAATGGCACCCCACTCCAGTACTCTTGCCTGGAGAATCCCATGGATGGAAGAACTTGGTAGGCTGCAGTCCATGGGGTCGCTAAGAGTTGGACACGACTGAGCAACTTCACTTTCATTTTTCACTTTGATGCATTGGAGAGGGAAATGGCAACCCACTCCAGAGTTCTTGCCTGGAGAATCCCAGGGATGGGGGAGCCTGGTGGGCTGCCACCTATGGGGTCGCACAGAGTTGGACACGACTGAAGCGATTAGCAGCAGCAGCAGCAGCAGCAGCAGCAGCACTATGGAGAACAATATGGAGTTTCCTTAAAAAAAAAAAAAAGTAAAAGTACAGTTACCGTATTGTGATCCTGCCATCCCACTCCTGGGGATATACCCTGAGAAAACCATAATTTAAAAAGGTACATGCACCCCAATGTTCATTGCAGCACTATGTACAATAGCCAAGACATGGAAACAACCTAAATGTTCATCAACAGATGAATGGATAAAGAAGATGGAATTACTCAGCCATAAAAAAAGAATGAAATAATGCCATTTTCAGCAACGTGGATAGACTTAGAGGTTATTATATTAAGTGAAGTAAGTCAGAAAGAGAAAGACAAATATCATGTGAATCTTATACGTGGAATCTTAAAAAAAAATGATACCAATAAACTTATTTACAAAACAGAAATAGACCCATACACACAGAAAACAAACTTATGGTTTACCAAATGGGAAAGGAAGGGTGCTGCTGCTGCTAAGTCGCTTCCGTCGTGTCCGACTCTGTGTGACCCCATAGACGGCAGCCCACCAGGCCCCGCCGTCCCTGGGATTCTCCAGGCAAGAACACTGGAGTGGGTTGCCATTTCCTCCTCCAATGCATGAAAGTGAAAAGTGAAAGTGAAGTTGCTCAGTCGTGTCCGACTCTTAGCGACCCCATGGACTGCAGCCTACCAGGCTCCTCCGTCCATGGGATTTCCCAGGCAAGAGTACTGGACTGGGGTTCCATTGCCTTCTCCCAGGCAATAAATTAGGACCTTGGAATTAACATATACACACTACTATATATAAAGTAGATAACTAACAGGGACCTACCGTATAACACAGGGAACTATACTCAATATTTTGTAATAACCTGTAAAGGAAAATAATCTGAAAAAGCATATATGTGTGTGCATGTCTATAAATGAATCACTGTGGTGTACACCTGAAATTAACACAATGTTGTAAATCAACTGTACTTCAATAAAAATAAAACAAAAAGAATTACTTTTGCTTGGTAAAAGCCAGTGAGTAGCACAGCAAGCCAGTGAAACAAGGAATCTTTTGGGGGAAAGAGATAAGCAAGGTTACTCATTCATAATATAGTACTCTGCCAGAGGCTGCTTGTTAACTCTCCACCATATCTATCCTCATGGTTTTTCAATAGTAATAGGAGCTTTAACTGCATATGATAGGCAAGGTAAAGATCATATTTTCCAACATCCCAGGCAGCTAGATGTGGCCGAGTGACTGGTTTCTTAGTCAATTGGACTCAAGTAGGATGGATATTTGCAATTTCTGAGTTGTGCCCTTAAAAGAAAGAAGCATATATCCCACTCTTCTCCATAGGTGAGGGAGATTAAGAGATACAAACTTCCATTTGCAAAATGAGTCACAGGTATGAAATGTACAGTGTGGGGAATATAGTCAATAACTATGTAATACCTTTGTACGGTCACATATTGTTACTTGACTTATCTTGATGATGATTTGAAATGTGTATATACCAAATCACTGTGTTGTATACAGGAACTAGCATAGTGTTGTAGGTAAATTACAGTTCAAAAAACAAGAGAAAAACAAACTCACAGAGAAAGAGATGAGATTTGTAGTTACCAGAGGTAGGGCGGGGGTGGGGGATGGGGGAATAGGATGAAGGTAATCAAAAGGTACAAACTTCCAGTTATAAGATAAATAAGTACTAAGGATATAATGTACAACAAGATAAAGATAATTAACACTGCCGTGTGTTATCTATGAAAGTGGTTAAAAGAGTAAGTCCTAAGAGTTCCCATCACAAGGAAAAAGTGTACTTTTTCTATTTCTTTAATGTTGTGTCTATCTGAGATGATAGATGCTCACTAATCTGAAAATGTGATGATCATTGCATGATGTATGTAAGTCAGCTCATTATGCTGTACACCTTACACTTACACTGTGCTGTGCAATCGTGTCTCAATAACATGGGAAGAATAGAAGAATGGAGTATGCCTTTCACTGGCCATGTGCTCCATTCCTATGAGCTGAAATGTTAACAAGGTGGGGAGCAATAAAATAGAAGAAGCCTATGCTTTTAACATCTCCAAACCTCTATGTTAGCCCTGGGCCACCTCCTTGGACTATTAACTGAGTGAAAAACAAACACTTCTGACTCACTGAAAATACATTATTTTGGAGTCCCTTATTAGAGCAGTTGAGCCTGTAGCTAACTAATAAGAGTACTAGTGTGAAGGTTCTTCTGGAAGATTGGCTACTTTGGGTGTTTTGGTCTAAACAGTTCAAGATAGAAGGACCTTTATGTCATCTAATCCAAGGTTCCGCTATTTCAGTTGAGATGCAGAGAGGAGGAAAGAACCCGTCAAAGTTCCACATTTAACTTGTCCTCATTTTCAGATAGGCCAGTTTCTAAAAGGAGGTCTGTGGCAGCCCCTTGATGGCTGGCATGCTGGCGGATTGTGGTGGTTGATGTTTTCAAAAAGCAACACATTATAAAGTAATTGGTTGAACTGTAAAATAGTGACACTCAATTTTTAAAATAGTAATGATTTATATCATCACACTTTTTCCTGGGAATCAACATAAATACACAACCAGATATCCAGGACTGACTTTGTAAAACTGATAATTAGAGAACTTAGCTAAAGTAAACATTGAGTCAGCCAGGTTGACAGTTGGACAACAAGCGTTCAGTGAAATGAAAGTATTAGTCACTCAGTCATGTCTGACTGTTTGTGACCCAGTGGATTGCAGCCCACCAGGCTCCTCTGTCCATGGAATTCTCCAGGCAAGAATTCTCTCTCTGGGCTGAGAAGATCTCCTGGAGGAGGGCATGGCCACCCAAATCCCATGGACAGAGGAGGAGCCTGGCAGGCTATAGTCCAGAGGGTCACAAAGAGTGGGACACGACTGAAGTGACTTGGCATGAATACTATTAGAACCAGCTTTAGAATGATTATTTGAGACAGGATATAGTAAAGACGCAGATCATGGCCTTTGGAGATGGGTAGACTTTGGTTTATTGACTATGCCAAAGCCTTTGACTGTGTGGATCACAACAAACTGGAAAATTCTGAAAGAGATGGGAATAACAGACCACCTGACCTGCCTCTTGAGAAACCTATACACAGGTCAGGAAGCAACAGTTAGAACTGGACACGGAACAACAGACTGGTTCCAAATAGGAAAAGGAGTACGTCAAGACTGTATATCACCCTGCTTATTTAACTTATATGCAGAGTACATCATGAGAAATGCTGGGCTGGAAGAAGCACAAGCTGGAATCAAGATTGCCAGGAGAAATATCAATAACCTCAGATATGCAGATGACACCACCCTTATGGCAGAAAGTGAAGAGGAACTAAAAAGCCTCTTGATGAAAGTGAAAGAGGAGAGTGAAAAAGTTGGCTTAAAACTCAACATTCAGAAAACGAAGATCATGGCATCTGGCCCCATCACTTCATGGGAAATAGATTGGGAAACAGTGGAAACAGTATCAGACTTTATTTTTGGGGCTCCAAAATCACTGCAGATGGTGATTGCAGCCATGAAATTAAAAGAGGCTTACTCCTTGGAAGGAAAGTTATGACTAACCTAGATAGCATATTGAAAAGCAGTGACATTACTTTGCCAATAAAGGTCCATCTAGTCAAGGCTATGGTTTTTCCAGTGGTCATGTATGAATGTGAGAGTTGGACTGTGAAGAAAGCTGAGCGCCAAAGAATTGATGCTTTTGAACTGTGGTGTTGGAGAAGACTCTTGAGAGTCCCTTGGCCTGCAAGGAGATCCAGCCAGTCCATGCTAAAGGAGATTGGTCCTGGGTGTTCATTGGAAGGAATGATGCTAAAGCTGAAGCTCCAGTACTTTGGCCACCTCATGCGAAGAGTTGACTCATTGGAAAAGTCTCTGATGCTGGGAGGGATTGGGGGCAAGAGGAGAAGGGGACGACAGAGGATGAGATGGCTGGATGGCATCACTGACTCGATGCACATGAGTTTGGGTGAACTCCGGGAGTTGGTGACGGACAGGGAGGCTTGGCGTGCTGCGATTCATGGGATCACAAAGAGTCGGACATGACTGAGCGACTGAACTGAACTGAACTGATATATAAAATAAGTTGCATCTGCTAATCCCAAACTCCCAATCCATCCCTCCCACACCCACCCCTCCCCCTTGGCAACCATAAGCCTGTAGGTCTGTGAATCTGTTTCTGTTTTCTAAATAAGTTCATTTGTGTCATATTTTAGATGCCATATGTAAGTGATTTCATACAGTATTTCTCTTTCTGACTTACTTATTAGCATGATAATCTCTAGGTCCATCCATGTTGCTGCAAATGGCATTATTTCATTCTTTTTTATGGCCAAGTAGCATTCCACGGTCTGTATGTACCACCTTTTCTTTATCCATTCATGTGCCGAGGGACATTTAGGTTGCTTCCATGTCTTAAGTCTCAATCTTCTCATCTGTGAGATGCAGATAATATCCCTTGCCTCACCTGGTAATTGCAAGTATTATATATGCAATAGTAACGTCCAAAGCTCTTAGCACAGAGGCTGGCATAGAGTATGCTCAGTTAACAAGTTCTCCCATTATCGTGGTATCTGTACATGAATACGACACTGAAACCTGTTTGAGCAGAAGGAGTAGGAACCCCTTCACAAAGCCTTCTCATAGTAAGGGCAACAGTTGTTTTCTTTTATGGTACCACAGATTTACCCAGTAAATGTGAGGAAAATGCAGGTGCTTGCGTCCTACTGCCAGAGATTCTGATTCAGTGGTCTGAGGTGAAGTTTTTTTTAACTAGATTACCTGTATATTATAAAAAGAATATAACTTAGAAACAGTCAGACGGAAGAGATCCACAGGGCAAGGTATGGCGAAAGGGCTTTCCCCAAATCTTCACACATTCACTAACCCAGAAGCCCCTGAGGTGAAGCGTTTTTTCACAGCTTTCCAGATATTCTCATAGATGTGTTCTAAGAACTGTACTTTAAGAGAGGCCTAGGGTCTAGAATGCCTCTATAGGACCTGGGAGAAGGCTGTCAAATGATTTCAACAGTTGAGCAGGTCTTGGCTCAACACTGTGAGACTGACACCCTTCTCATTGATGCTCTTGCTTGGGAATGGTGGGTGAAGGTGTCCAAGCTCTGGGCTCTCTTGGTTCTCTCTTAGGTCATTGATGGTTCAGAGTTGAAAAACATACAATTTAATTTTCTTCAGCTGCTTTTACCTGCTGCTTCCTGCAGGCTCTCTCCCCGACTCCCCTCTCTCAGGAGACACAAGTGATTGCTGACCACATGAAAGGGAGGCTGTTAGAGCTATGGTTCATTAAGCTGTGGAGTGAGGAGCACTCCACTTAACAATCGTCTTGTTCTCATCGAAATTAGGACTGGAGAGTGGCTGATAATGGGATAAAGAATGCATCTTCTCTGGCTGGTGCATACAGCCCCTGCGGTTCAAAATCCCAGGCTCCCTGATGCCTGTCTGAGCTCTTCAACTAGGATACTTGCTTCTCTAATGTTGAAATCAGACCTAAGGACAACAGACACACTGTCCTGCCACTCTGTGCAAGACCCCAGAAGATATTTAGCCTGATTTTAAACATGCACACACACACACACGCACACACACACACACATCCCCTTTAATTGGCTAAGATAGAAAAAAGTTGAAGTTGCTACAAAACAATTTGTAAAGCTTTAATATTAACAATGTTTTCTTTTTTGCCAAACCACACTTAGTTCCCTGACTGGGGATGGAACCCTTGGCTGTCAAAGTGCTGTGTCCTAACCACTGAACCATCAGGGAATTCCCAACAAGGTTTGCACTGACACCATCCCATCCCACCTTACCTCCATGATGAATACAAACAGAAACAGCAAACATCTCATAGAGACCATAACTGAAAAATATAAACCTCTAATGTTGGGCAGGAGATTCTGGGGTAGGAGGACTTTGAGAGGTCACTTGTTCCTTGTAGAAGACCTTGGTTGGACTTCTCTCATGGCTCAGCAGTAGAGAATTTGCCTGCCAGTGCAGGAGACATGGGTTTGATCCCTGCTCTGGGAAGATCCCACATGCAGTGGGCCAACTAAGCCCGTGTACCTCAGCTATTGAGTCTGTACTCTAGAGCCCAGGAGCTGCAACTACTGAAGCCTATGTGACCTAGAGCCTGTGCTCAGCAGGCTGACTGATCAGCCCCTGATTGATTGTTGTACCTAGAGAAAAGTCTGGGAGAAGGAAATGGCACCCCACTCCAGTACTCTTGCCTGGAAAATCCCATGGATGGAGGAGCCTGGTAGGCTGCAGTCCATGGGGTCGCTAAGAGTTGGACACGACTGAGCGACTTCCCTTTCACCTTTCACTTTCATGCATTGGAGAAGGAAATGGCAACCCACTCCAGTATTCTTTCCTGGAGAATCCCAGGGACGGCGGGCCTGGTGGGCTGCCGTCTATGGGGTCGCACAGAGTCAGACACAACTGAAGCGACTTAGCAGCAGCAGCAGCAGAGAAAAGCCTACACAGCAACGAAGACCCAGCACAGTCAAAAAGAAATAATTTTTTAAAAAGTTTAGAAGACTTTGGTTTTCTCGATGAGCCTTTCTATACATTGTAAAATGGATCTACAGAATAAGAATGGCACCTTCATGGAGATTTACCAACCCCAAATCATCTCTCCAGGAGTTTGGTCTTCAGTATCAAGTCACTGCTTTAAGCCCCTTATAGAAACTGCATGGACACTCAAAGTTTTTCCTTTTTCCAGAATTTGGACTTAATTAGATGCATAGAGAACCATTGGCTTTTCTCCATTTTGTGGAAAGAGGTCTGTGGCTCATACTACTTTATAGGACATTTTGATTGTTTAATACTGATATTATCTGAAAATCTGCCATTCCAAGACACCAGCTATGATGCATTATATTTCCCCTGTGTCTCCTATCTGTTCCAGCTAGAGACCTTCATACACTGCACTGAGGACTCCACATTTGCTTTTTGACTAACGGGCCACCTGATGGGAAGAGCCAACTCATTGGAAAAGCCCCTGATGCTGGGAAAGATTGAAGGCAGGAAGAGAAGGGGATGACAGAGGATGAGATAGTTGGATGGCATCACCGACTCAATGGACATGCATCTGAGCAAGCTCCTGGAGATGGTGAAGGATAGGGAAGCCTGGCATGCTGCAGTCCATGGGGTCACAAAGAGTCAGACATGACTGAGTGACTGAACACCAGCGACAAAGCAGAACACTGGCCTATAAGTGACGAGACCTGCATTCCTGTTTCAGCTTTGCTACCAACATGCTGTGTAACTTCAAGCATGTTGATTCCCTGAGAGTCAATTTCCTCCTCTGTGAAATGAGGAAGAAGGTGTCTAAGAGTCTCTCCAGCTCTGCCATTCTATGAGTTTTAACATAAAGGTTTAATCAAAGATAAATTAGTCCTATCACATCAGCAACCCTTAAGCCAGTGGTTCCTAAATTCCACTGTGCATCAGAATCAGCCAGAGAAGGAACTCTAGTTTTGGAAATGTATCCTACATCTGAAGATAATGGATGTACAGGGTAATTCCATATGTCTTTATTGTATTAGTTTGCAAAGGATTGGAAACAACCCAAGTGTTCTTCAAAAAGTGACTGGTGAAATAGTCTTGTCCATCCATACAAGGGAATAGTATACAGTTGTGAAAACTGGTAAGGAAGTCAGATGTGGAAAGATCTTTAAGTTATGTATGTATTTATTTAATTTTATTGTTGAAATATGGTTGATTTACAATACTGTGTTAGTTTCTGATATAGAACAAAGTGATTTATATATATACACATACACACACACACACATATACCTATATTTATATATATGTAGGTATTCGAATAATGGGGCTTCCCTGGTGGCTCAGTGGTAAAGAATCTGCCTGCCAAGCAGAAGATGTGGGTTCAATCCCTGAGTTGGGAAGATCTCCTGGAGAAGGAAATAGCAACCCACTCCAGTATTCTTGCCTGGGAAATCCAATGGACAGAGGAGCCTGGAGGGCTACAGTCCATAGGGTCACAAAAGAGTTGGACACAACTTAGTGACTAAACAACAACAACAATATGAATATATATATTCTTTTTCAGATTCTTTTCCATTATAAGTTATCATAAGGAAAAAAAATAAGTTATCATAAGATATTGAATATAGTTCCCTGTGCTATACAGTAGGACCTTGTTGTTTATCTATATGTATTTTTAAAGATGAAGAACACTATGTGAAGAGTGCTAACTTTTGTTGAGGGCAAGTGAAAGATACGTATTTGCTTTGCTTGATATCTGATAAAATATCTGATAAAGAACCTTGGAAAGGATTCTTAAGACATGAATATCAGTGGTAACCTAGGTTTGTATGGCAGGTAGTGGTGGGGAAAGGTCAGAACAGGGCAGCTGCTGACAGGGATGGGAGAGACACTTTCACTCTATACACTTTTTATATTTTTAAACTTTTGTGCCATGTAAAAGTGTTGTCTGTTCAAAAATTACATAATGGAATAACAGTCCACTTGAAAACTCATTAAAAATGCTGAGCTTCATGAGACAGAACTCCAGGGGTTCAGAATCTGCATTTTTAGCTAATTCCCCCTGTAGATTTTGATGTAAGTGGTGAGGGAAATACACTTAAAAAAAAACACTGGCCTAAACACTGCAAAACAGGAAGGATGGCAACGATGCCTGCCTGCAGTGTAACCTAGGGCCTTCCCCTTAACAATTTCTCTACCAAGCAGCCCCACCTCACAGTGAAATTCTAAGGCCTCCCAATCCATATCTTATCATTCTACTTTCCTACATCTTTCGGTGATGTGTGTGAGCAAGCTTTCTTTGAGAAGTCCTGGTATTTCTTGACAGTGGAGAACATTAAGTCTCCAGCACCTTTGTTTATGGGGCTTTTCTCTTTCAGGCTGGCAGGACCTGCTCAGCTGGAGGAATCAGGGTGGTTGGGAAAGAGAAAATCTCCTCCAAAAGATGAGATCAAAGAATGATTTCACTTGCCCTGCCCTTCTGCTGCCAGTTGGCCTGCACAGCGGTGCCCTTGGCAGAACCAGCCCAGGAGTGGCAGCAGTAGATCAACCCCTGCCTCCTATTGAGGATGCCTGCTTGTAGATTTTGAGTCAGGGTGTGGACGTTACACAGGTTTTGCCTGGAACTGATTTACACTGATCCTTTGTCTGAGCCAAAGTGATGTGCTTTTTAAAAATAATATATTTTTTAAGATGCTTATTGATTTGGCTGCTCCAGGTTTTAGTTGCAGCATTTGGGATCTTTGATCTTCATTTTGGCATGCAGAATCTTTAGTTGCAGCATGTGGGTTCTAGGTTCCTGATCAGGGATTGAACCTAGGTCCCCTGCATTAGGAGTGTGGAGTCTTAGCCACTGGACCACAAGGGAGTGCCCTAAAATTTTTACATATGTGTATATATATATATATATATAAGAATCTGCCTGCAGTGCAGGATACCTGGGTTCGATCCCTGAGTTGGGAAGATCCCCTAGAGAAGGGAATGGCTACCCACCCCAGTATTCTGGCCTGGAGAATCCCAGATAGTTTATAAAAAGGCTTTCCTGGTGGCTCAGTCAGTAAAGAGTCTGGCTGCAATGCGGGAGCTGCTGCTGCTGCTAAGTCGCTTCAGTCGTGTCCGACTCTGTGCGACCCCATAGACGGCAGCCCACCAGGCTCCTCTGACCCTGGGATTCTCCAGGCAAGAATACTGGAGTGGGTTGCCATTTCCTTCTCCAATGCATGAAAGTGAAAAGTGAAAGTGAAGTCGCTCAGTCGTGCCTGACTCTTAGCGACCCCATGGACTGGAGCCTACCAGGCTCCTCCGTCCATGGGATTTTCCAGGCAAGAGTACTGGAGTGGGGTGCCATTGCCTTCTCCGCAATGCAGGAGAGCAGTGTTCAATCCCTGGGTCAGGAAGATCCCCTGGAGGAGGGCATGGCAACTCATTCCAGTATACTTTCCTGGAAAATTCCATGGACAGAGGGGCCTAGTGGGCTACAGTTCATGGGGTCGCAAAGAGTCGGACATGACTGAGCAACTAACACACACATACACACACATATTTTAGTCAATAAGTTGTGTTGGACTCTTTGCAACCCCATGGACTATAACCCACCAGGCCTCTCTGTCCGTGGAATTTTTCAGGCAGGTATACTGGAGTGGGTAGCCATTTTCTCCTTCAGGGATTTTCCTGACCCAGGGATCAAACCTGCATCTCCTGCATTGGCAGGTGGATTCTTTACCACTGAGCTACCTGGAAAGCCCCAAAATAACATTAAGCAACATTTATTGCTCATGTGTGTTGAGCACTTACCATGGTATCTTATTTTTCAACCCTGCTAAGTGTTTTTATTTCTATTTCACAGATACAGAAGCCAAGGCTAGAGTAGGTGAAGTGACTAACCATAGGCCACACAGCTAACAGGCAGCACAGCTGAGATGCACTTGCAGGCAGTCTGATGCTAGAGTGTACTGCTAACCACTTGACTATATTGCCTCTCTTTGCTGGTGGTAGGATGGTCATCCCTACTCAAAGCCAAGGCCCAGTCACCCAAAAAGAAGTTTCTGCAAAGCTGTCCCAGGAGTTCAGGGAAGGTCCATAGGTCCTGCTTTTGACTCTCTGTCCCAATCCCTCTTGCTCTGGTCTACTATGCCTGGTTTTCTCACTAACAAAGAGCACAGATTCTCTCCCTCTTGTCTGCCAAATGGAATTGGCTCTTCAGTTGGGCTGTCTGATAGGATTTAATGTTCAGCTTCTCCCTTGATCACTGGCTTTTGGATCACCTTTGACTTCAAGCTGTGATGCCCCCAGGTGGGTCAAACGCCAAACTAAACCCTGGTTCCCAGCCCAGGACCCCAGCATGGATGTAGAATCCTGGCATCTTGCTTGTCCTACCAGGAAGAGAAGAACAAACTTTACTTGGTCTCTCAGACTCTTATTTCTTAACTAGCTGCTTCCGCTGACCCCTCACCCTCAGCCACATGAAGCAAGTTCTCCCAAACCTTGTCAACAAGTTGACTTCCTCCAGCAAACCACAAAGAAGTCAAGCCATCAGCAATGACTTATTGGTGGCCCAGCATTGTATTTTAGAGCTATAACTTCATTTGATGACTACTAACAACTGGCATACAGCCCAGACACTATGGAGACAGGAAGAGGAAATATTTAATACAACAGCCATATAGTTCACTCACTTTTCGTTTTTTCAGGAGTGGGATGAATTAGCACCAAACCAATCATTTGTTCTTGCCTTGTTCTATGGTGGGATACATTTGAAGACAGTTGGCTACAGTGGGGGAGAGGTGGAGTGTTTGGACATGTGATAGAATATAACAAACTGGTCCAGCCTCAGAGTGCTCTTAAACCTTTAATCAGTGGTGTTAGCTAGTCCCAGGTAGGGTGATAATAATACTAGCTAATTTTTAGAGAATGCTTATTTGTTTCTGTCAGCCATGGTGAGAGCCAAATGATCCTTTGCTAATTTGTTCTTTTTAGCATGTCCTTGTCATCAATCAAGTCCTAGGGACTATGTGGAGTGAGACTACTTTATCTCCTTTTGCTGCTTTGACCACAGCCTTCCCCTTCTTAAAACCATCCAGCAGTTTTCTCGGAACACCAGAAAAACTAGATCCCACCCATGATCAGTTAACATGGTGTAGATAGCCTGGTGTTGGGAGCCTGAAAGCCTGAGTTTTGAATCCTAGCCTAGCTACCTACAACCTATTTAATTTGAGGCAAGATACTAAACCTCTCTGTTTCCCAGTGTCTTCCTTTGTAAAATGGGAATAATAATGCCACAAATATTATTGGATTATTATGAGGAATAAATGAGTTATACTTGTATAGCACTTATAACAGTGTCTGACTATAGTTAAGTGCCATGTAAATTTATGTATTAAATAAATAAATAGTAAGTATATCCATCCTTTAAACAGATATCTGTTAAGTATCCATGAGCCAGGTTTCCCAGGTGGTTTTAGTGGTAAAGAGCCTGCCTGCCAATGCAGGAGACTTTAGAGATGCATGTTCAATCTCTGGGTCAGGAAGATCCCTTGGAGGAGAGCATGACAACCCACTCCAGTACTCTTGCCAGGAGTTGAATCCCATGGACAGAGGAGCCTGGTGGGCTATGGTCCATAGGGTCACAAAAAGTCAGACAGGACTGAAGCAACTTAGCATATCCATGAGCAAGTCAGGGACTGATAAATTTGCTGTAGAGGCCACATACTAAATATTTCTTTAGGTCTTCAGGGCACATAGTCTCTTGCAACTACTCAACTCTGCCATTTTAGTGTGAAAGAAATCATAGACAATATTTAAATGGTGTGGCTGTGTGCCAATCTCAATTTATTAAAATAAAACAGACTTTGGGATAAATTTGGCCCACAGGCCATAGTTTGGTGACCCTAGGCTAGGTGATGGGAATACAATGATACGCAAAACAGACCCACTTGCTCATTCTGTCTAGTGTGGAAGACAGATATGAAATAAATAATTACATACCTTATCTATTGTGATAAGAATGGGGAACGAGTAGGGTTGGGAGGGGGTCTAACGTACTCTGGAGGCTCAGACAAAGCTTCTGAGAAAGTGGCTTCCAACTGAGATCAAGGTCAGACTTAAAGAGGTGGTATCTGGAGGGACATGTGTGAGATGCCCTCCATTGATAATAGCCTCAAAGACTCAGGCTATTCTAAACATCCCTGTGATTTCCCTTCATTTAGTCTATGGAGAAATACTTGAAATTTTTATTCAGTTCTTTCCTGAAGCTGTTTGTAACGTCAGCATGTCTAATCTCTTGTGAGAACAGCAGAACTGGAAAAAGCACAGACTGTTATCACCAGACTACCTGGCCCCACACCGTAGTTGTGTAACTTTGGGCTGGTTTCTCAACCTCTTTGTGTTAAAGTTTCCTCCATCTGTCAGATGAGGATGGCAATGTCAGTAGTATCTACCTCATGGGGTGGTTATAAGAGTTAAATGAGCCAATGTAGGTAGCCTACTTGGAATAGTGTCTGGCTCACAGTAAGTGTGATATGTGTTAGCTTTTACTATTGTTGGTGATTTTATTTTTGATACTTTTTGTAGGGTTCACTAGGGTTTCCTTTTCTTCCTGCTAACATTGCCCTCGTCTCACTCTAAGATGTACCAGTCTACTACATTCTCTTATGTAAGGATTTAGTTATAAGACAGTCAGCACTTGGACTTCCCTGGTGGCACAGTGGACAGGAGTCTGCCTGCCAGTGCAGGAGACACAGGTTCGATCCCTGGTTCAGGAAGCTTCCACATGCATTGGAGGAACTAAGCCCGTGTGCCATAACTACTGAGCCCGAGCTCCAGAGTCCATAAACTGCAACTATCAAGCCCATGCGCTGCAACTACTAAAGCCCATGTGCCTAGAGCCTGAGCTCTGCAACAAGAGAAGCCACTATAATGAGAAGCCAGTGTACCACAATGAAGAATAGCCCCCACTCACCTCAAATGGAGGAGGCCCAAGCAAAGCAACGAAGACTCAGTGCAGCCAAAATAAATAAATAGATAATTAAAACAAACAAACAAACAAAAAACGATGGGCACTTATGTTCCAGATTTGGTGCTAAACTGTTAATGGACAAATTTCACTTAATCCTGAAATTCAAAGTTTTAATGGCCCATTTAAAGTGAGGAAACCAATGCTCAGAGAAGTTAATCGATGAGAGACAGATTATACAAATGGACAATGACCATACCATATATAAAAATAAAACTCTGACCCATAACCTGCAGCAAATGCCCAGGAAACCAAATTCTCATCTTCAATAACCAGCCCAGTAAGGCAGCCTGCTATAAGTCAGACCTGATTGTAGTCAGACTTCTATCTCCTGTATAATCCAGCCAGCCAAACACTGATCCCTGTAACAGTCAGCCCCCAATGGCCAGGACCAGATTAGTAATTGACAGCTCCTCTAATTTTTGTTCCAGCTTCCAACTTGGGACCAACCAAAGAAAGCCAAATATCACCTCTAACCAATCACACAGGATGCCCTGCTTCTAGTTAGCGTGTTCGCAGTGTTCCCATGCCAACAGCCTCCAATCAGGGCATATACTCAAAGCCTTTCCTTTTTCCACTCTAAAACTTTCTCACTCCTCTGCCTGCCTTTGGGTGTCTGCCTCAGCCTGAGCAACAGTGACTGGCTTTCTTTTAGCAAGTTCAGAATAGCCTTTGCTTGCTCTTACTTGTTTGGTTTTCATTTTTTCATACTGTCATCTTAAGGGTCACAAAGCTAATATGTGGCAGAGCTAGGACTCAAACCCTGGTCTCCCAGTCTGCAGAGTCCCAAGTCCTTAACCTATACTCCATATGCTCTTCCCACACTTTTAGGATGTTCTTGAATGATACGTTTTGATGGCATCCTCTTCATCTTTTCCCACTGAAAAGAGGTAATCTGTTTAGGATTCCCTTATGCAAGATAATTGGAGCCTCTCTGTACCTTCTCTAGCTCATGGCACAATTGGAAGAGCAACCTACATATAAAAATTACATAGGGCTGACAGCACCCAGCATAAGAACATGTGTTTGTTTTTTTCAGGGCTGGTACTATGAGTAGAAAGTGTAATTAAGATAAAGATCTATTATTTGCTGAGTTCTTCAGTTCAGTTCAGTTGCTCAGTCATGTCCGACTCTTTGCGATCCCATGAACCGCAGCATGCCAGGACCCCGTGTCCATCACCAACTCCCGGAGTTTACCCAAACTCATGTCCATTGAGTCGTTATGATGTGCCAAGCACTGTGCAAAACACTTTACACACAGTAATTATCTCATTTAGTCCTCAGAGTAACACTAGGAAGCCAATAATTCTGTAATGTCCATGATGGGGATGATGAATCAGAAGCACAGAGAGCTTCCAGCAATATTGCTGTGACTTTAGGGGATGGAGAAAATTTCTTCACTCCTCAGAACAATTTTGGGTAGCTCCTACCTGAATTCCTGTTATTAAGAACTGTTGGTTTTGTCAAAATGCCAATCTCCTTGGAAGAGGTAATACATTCACCCTTCCCAACCCTTTACATTTCAGTTGGAAGGAACATATCTCAGTCCCATTTCTGACAGCTGGATTTGACAGGCAGAAAAGCAGAGAGAGCATGGACATACTCAGTGAGGGTGCAGACTCTGGGACATTTATTATCATATAATGCGATCAAGGGCTGGAGAGTTGGCCCTAGCATCTGTTTCACTTCAGGTATTCTTCCTAAGAACACTGTCAGACCCTCCCATCCCTACTCTACAAGCTTTCTGTAAGCTCTGAACCAGACCATTCCTTTCCCTTAGTATCTTTTTCTGCTTCTTGAAAATCAGGTTATCAAACTTTTCCCTTAAAGTTCCTTTATATCATCACTTCCTCCAAGCAGCCTTCTTTGATTATGGTTAGATCTGTTTTCCTGAAAAACCAGACCAAGTGATTGCCAAAGTTTCTGCTTCACCCTGACCATTTGGTGGTTATCATCCGAGGACCGCTGCCTGTTCCAATCTGTGTATGAATGGACTTTCACAAAGCCCACATGCTGATTGGATAAACCTGTTTTCCTTTTTATTGAAGTTTATTTACAGTGTTGTGTTAGTTTCGGGTGTACAGCAAAGTGATTCAGTTATGTGCGTGCATGGTGTCGCTTAAGTCGTGTCCGATTCTTTGCGACCCTGTGGGCTGTAGCCTGCCAAGCTGCCCTGTCCATGGGATTCTCTGGGCAAGAATACTGGAGTGGGTTGCCAGATTCAGTTATAATATATATATATATCCTTTTCCATTATGGTTTATTAAAAGATACTTAATATACAGTAGGTCCTTGTTGTTTCTTTTATATATAGTAGTGTGTATCTGCTAATCCCAAACTCCTAGTTTATCCCTCACCCTTTCCCCTTCAGTAATCATAATTTTATTTTCTGTGTTTGTGAGTCTATTTCTGTTTTATAAATAAGTCCCTTTGTATAATATTTTAGATTCCACATGTAACTGATATCCTATGATATTTGCGTATAGATCTGGTTTTATTATAATCTGGTTGTCCCATGTAGTCAGAGTGTAAATCAGCACCCTGCTTTCAATGTTAAGACCATTCCATCTCCATTCGTCTTTTTTAGGAAGTTTCCAAATTGGTGATTGGGACAGATCATCTATGGCCCATTCAGAACAAGGAAAGGAAAGGAAAGAGAAAAAAAACTGACAAATCTATCTTCTGTGTCCATTTTTAGCTAAGCTTTTGATCTGTGGTCCAGAAATTATGTCTGCATTGGTGTTTTCATAATAGCGGCCTCCCCCACATTGCTGCCTAAACTAGCTGAGAGAAAGAGAGGGTGGGGAGGCCAGAAAGAGAGGAAAAGGAAGAGAAGAAATGTCGAAAGAACTTCTGCCTGTATGTCCCATCCCGCGCCATCCTTATCCCAAACTCCAGCCCCTAAGTGAGAATGTAACTAGACAGTCAAAGGTGCCTCTGGGTTGAAAGGGAGCAGGTGGCTTTCCCAGTTCAGCCTGAGATTTAGTGACATTCGTGTAGACCACACACCTTCTCTTACATGGGCAAAGAACACCATTTCCAACGAGGCTTTCTCACCTGACTTTATCGCCACCCCCTCAAATATACACACAGCCGTCCACAGTTCTCTGGCTCTGTGTTCCATGTAGAGATGGCTAGGTATAGGAGGAGCATTTCAGTCTGCTTGCCCACACTCCTGCTCCTTTTTCCCAACCAGTACTGGCTTCCCCTCAGCAGTGTGTGTGTGTATCTGAGGTGGTCAGTGGAGGGAAGGCAGAAGAAGAGAAGAGGAGGAAGAAGAAGGAAGTGTCCCTCACTGATTTACGACCAGCTCCAAGAGTAGTCTAATGCAGGACTCTGCAACCTTTTTCTATAAATGGTCAGATAGTAAATATTTTGGGTTTTGTGAGCCACAGTCTCTGTCACAGTTGTCTAACATTGCCATTATAGAGTCAGCACAGCCATAGACAGTCCATAGATGAACAAGCAAGCATATGTTCCAATAAAACTTTATAAAAACAGGTGGTGAGCTGGATTTGGCCTTTGGGCTGTAGTTTGCACACTCCTGATCTAAACTAAAGGAAAGACTGGAAATCATGAATGGATAGCCATTGCCTAAGCCTCTTTTGAGTTGACTTTCTTTCACAGGCCATAGTCATCAACACCTCTGGTTACTATCCAAGGTATGGAAGTGGAAGTTATGCTGGAGACGGGTGCTAGTGATTAAGCCTAGTGTGGCTTGACCTCAAGACATATTCTGGTAATGCTGTTTAATATATTTATGTATTTATTTATTAATTTGTCCTCACCATATAGCTTTCAGGATCTTAGTTCCCTAATCAGGGATTGAACCCAGGCCCTTGGCAGTGAAAGTGTGGAATCTTAACCACTGGACTGCCAGGAATTCCCTGGTAGTGCTGTATTAAAACAGGAATCCTGATAGGAACTTGCTTCCTTTCTATTTCTTCTACTTCCTAAAAGTATAATGTAGTTGTTTTTTTTTTTTTTTTTTTTTGAGTTGGGGAGTAGAAGAAAGGAGGAAGATAGGGAAGTTTCCAGTGACTTGAGGGTCTGATGAACTGGATTCCAGTTAACTGAGGTCTGTCTGCCTCCAAATTAGCAGCAGAGCAAGCTTGCTTTCCAATCAGGGCTTAGCACTACCGGGACTGGTGGACTTACTCATCAATGTTCAAGGTTCACAAGTGGCTTGATCATAACACTTGCAGGCCTAGAGAATGCCTGGGTCTCCAGGCCCCTGGGAGAGCTCTGTGTCATGCTGGCAGGGCACTGTGCCCCAGAAGGTAGGAATCTGCTCAAGGCCTGGGATAGCAAATAGGTTTTGCTTTGTGTGCCAATCCCAGCTGCCATCCATTGAGAGGGATTTTGAGGCTACATCTGGGGACAATGGGAAAGGGAGTCTGCTTGATTACTGAGGGCGGCTGTGGGCATGGGAGGAGCAAGGGGAAGCATAAGGGCACCAACTCTGCTCCACGTCTGGTGAACTGAAAAGGATATCTGGAAGTGCAGACTATTTGCTGAGTCCTATCTGTTACTGCCTGGCTGGCTGGTGGGAAACATTCCTTCAAACATATGAGTGAATCAAGTGACTCATTGGGAAGATGGCCCGGTTAAGGCCTATTTTTGTGGCCATTATCACCCACCATGCTGATGTGTCCTGCAGTATAATTGAGAGCACACGCCTGCTCAGGGTGTCCTCTAAGGAGGGTTGCGTTCCCTTTACTATCATTGTTGTTGTTTAGTTGCTAAGTCATGTCTGACTCTTTGCGACCCCATGGACAGGTTTCTCTGTCCATGGAATTCTCCAGGCAAGAATACTGGAGTGGGTAGCTATTCCCTTCTCCAGGGGATCTTCTCAACCCAGGGATCAAACCCACTTGTTCTGTGTTGCAGGCAGATTCTTTACCACTGAGCCACCAGGGAAGCCCTCCCTTTACTATGGATCATCTATATTTGTTGTGGCCACACTGAAGGGTGCAGACAGAGATGGGGAAGAGAGAGTCTTAGCCATTAAGGTTAAGACTATTGATATGCAAATTAGCATCTAAAACATAAAGCCGATTGAAATACAGCCTAAAAGAAACAGATAAAGGAAAATGCTATTGGAGCACAGAGGAAGGAAATGAGCTTCAACCTACAGGAGATGGGGTTTGGGCCTAAGGGACAGAGAACATGGAAGTCCTTTTAGGGGATTAGCCTATGAACCAGGCATTGAAGGTGAAGTAGATTTTAAGGTGTTGATGAAATGTTGAAGAACTACTTTCTGTTTAAATTTTATTATATTTTTATTATTTTTAAGTTTCATTGGGGAATAGTTGCTTTACAATGTTGTATTAGTTTCTACTGTACAGCAAATTGAATCAGCTATACATATACATATATCTCCTCTTTTTTAGATTTCCTTCCCATTTAGGTCACCACAGAGCAATGAGTGGACTTTCCTGTGCTGTACCGGAGGTTCTCAGTGGTTATCTATTTTATGTGCATGCTCAGTTGCTTCAGTCATTTCTGACTCTCTGTGACCCCATGGACTGTAGCCCACCAGGCTCCACTGTCAATGGGGTTCTCCAGGCAAGAATACTAGAGTGGGTTGCCGTGCCCTCCTCCAGGGGATCTTCCTGACCCAGGGATTGAACCCAGGGCTCCTGCATCTCCTGCACTGCAGGCGAATTCTTCACCCGCTGAGTCACCTGGGAAGCCCTATCTATTTTATACATAGAATCAGTAGTGTGTGTATGTCAATCCCAATCTCTTAATTCAGCCCATCCCCTCTTCCCCTCTTGGTATCCATAAGCTTATTTTCTATGTTTGTGTCTCTATTTCTGCTTTGCAGATAAGATCGTCTATACCATTTTTGTAGATTCCACATATATGCGTTAATATGTGATACTTGTTTTGCTCTTTCTGACTTTGCTCTGTATGACAGACTCTAGGTCCATCCACGCCTCTACAAATGACCCAATTTTATGGCTGAATAATATTTCATTGTGTATATGTAGCATATCTTCTTTATCCACTCCTCTGTTGATGGACATTTAGGTTGCTTCCATGTCCTGCCTATTGTAAATAGTGCTGCAATGAACATTGGGGAGCATATGTCTTTAGCCATTGCTTTCTTTTTTCTTTTTTTTTTCTTAATTAATTTTATTTTATTTTTAAACTTTACATAATTGTATTAGTTTTGCCAAATATCAAAATGAATCCGCCACAGGTATACATGTGTTCCCTCTTAAGCGTCTCCCTGCCTGTGATCCAGTGGTTCTCAGTCTTATTTGCACCCCAAACCTCCTGAGGAATGTGATGTGTCCCATCTATTCACCTGTTAAAATTTTTGAGCACCTTCAGCATGCCTGGTTGTGAGCCAGAGGCTGCGGTGATGTGGTCTAGTAGCTCACCTAAAGGGCTGTGCTTCTCAGTGGGAGAGTCTCCACTCTAGCCTCCCTCCCATTCTGCCAACCCACCTTTCCCATTGCAACCAGAGCCTGCTTGCCTGCTTTAGCTTCATTTTTTTTAAAGCATTTTATGTATTTTTAAATAAAAAATACTTGCAAATAATCCAAAAGATGCAAGAGTATGAATTAAAAGGAAGTTTATTCCCCAAACCCTGTTTTGTCTAACCATTGTTAAGAGTTCCTTATATGTTCTGCAGGAAAGAGTGCAGATAAATACAAACAAATATGCATATACTTTTATTAATTCAGTGGCAGCACATCGTACACATTGTTCAGCATCTTGCTTTTTCCACAGAACTATGCATCTTGAAGATGCTTCTGTAAGCACACATAGTTAGTTAGTTCAGTCGCTCAGTCGTGTCCAACTCTTTGCAACCCCATGGACTGCAGCAGGCCAGGCCTCCCTGCCCATCACCAATTCCCAGAGTTTACTCAAACTCATGCCCATTGAGTCGGTGATGCCATCCAACTATAGGTGCATACTCTTCTTTTGTATGGATTGCTGTGAGTTATTGATATGTAACCTGTCTCCTACTGACAGATATTTAGGTTTTCTGTAGTCTTTTGCTAATGAATGAATTTTACACATGTGGGAGTATTTTTGTATGATAAATTCTTAAAAGTGGAATGGCTCCATCAGATGGTGTGGGCATTTGTAACTTTTATCCATATCACTAAATTGACCTCCGTAGCGATTTTCCAATCTACACACCCATCAGCACAGTGTGTTGTCACATTTTTTCATATCCCTCAATCTGATAGGTGAAAAATGTCTTCTCATTGAAATATTACATTGTATTTCTCTTATTATGAGTGACACTGAACATATTTTCATATGTTTAAGATCCATTTGTGTTTCCTTTTCTGTAAACTATTTGTTCCCATCCATTGCCCATTTTTCTATTGGCTTAATGATCTTTTCTTTTTAAATTAATTTATTTTTACTGAAGTATAGTTGATGTAATATATAAGTTATAGCTACAAAATTATATATGTACAATATTATATACAGTCTTTTCTCTGTTAATCTGCAGCAGCTCTTCATATAGTAAGAAAACTAACTCTTTGTGATGTAAATTGCAAATATTTTTCCACAGGTCAAAGATCCTTCATTTTAGTCATGATATGTCTAATTTCTCCAATTTCTCAGCCAGATCAGATCCCAGAGCAAGTAGCAAAGTGACTTTATTGAGGATCTTTTCCTGCTTTGATATTGTATACAGTGTAGAGTCATTTCTTCCCTCCTTGCCCTACCCCTTATATTCTGAATCCTATTGTTGCTATTCTTTGCTAAAATATTTCCTGGTTAGTGACGATCTGCCTTTTCAATTCAAGAAATCTTTCAGAATCTGGTTAAAGGTACGTACCCAATGCCCAGAAATATGTGCACGTATAACATACCCACAACCTTGCATTTACCTTCAGAAAGTTCACAGTCCTTCTGAAAAGTAGTGTTTTTTCAAGTGTGGCCTAGGGACAACATGTATCACAGTCTCTTGGGAGCCTTGTTTAAAATGCAGATTCCTGAGTACCTCTCTGGGGTGAAGGAACCAGACTCTTTGCAAATGGATTGGGACACGGAACTTGCATGTAAACACATTCTGACAATTTTAATACACACTAAAGCATCCCATAACCTAAAGACATCCATGGATCCAGGTTAAGAACCACTGTTGACCTTCTGCCCACATCTGTAAATTCAACCAAATGCAGATGGAAAATAGTTGGGGGAAAAATCCAGAAATTTCCAAAAAGAAAAGCTTGAATTTGCTGTGCACTGTTCTTGCCTGGAGAACCCTAGGGATGGGGAAGCCTGATGGGCTGCCATCTATGGGGTCGCACAGAGTTGGACACGACTGAGGTGACTTAGCAGCAGCAGCAGCAGCAGGCAGCTATTTACATAGCATTTACATTGTATCGAGTGCTATAAATAATCTAGAAATGATTTGAAGTTTACAGGAGGATATGCACAGTTATTGTTGTGGTTGACAACAACATATACGCAAATACTACACAATTTTAAATGAGGGACTTGAGAATCTGAGAATTTTGTTATTCACAGGAGGGCTGGCACCAATTCCCCTCGGATAACAAGGGATGACTATATTTGAAATCTGATAAGAAAATTGGAAAGAGGAAAACCCTCAAGATTTAAGACTCAAATGAAGCTATAAGGGAGGAGTGACTGATGGGGAAAATGTTACTTTTGTGCAGAGGTCTCTTAAATTATACCACGTGGTCAGTCAATTATAACAGCGTCCCACTGTGTGTGTGTATGTGAGTGTGTGTAGGCAGGGGGGCAGAGGATTACACTTGGAGCTCTTTATCTTTTTTGATACGTAGCTAACAAATGACCTTTTCAGTATTTCTCTCTCCTTTTCCCTCTCTCCTCCCCCGCCCTTGCCCCTCTTTCTCTCTCCTTTTATTAAAGCGCAAAGCACATCCTCACTCCAAGTGGAGAAGGTGCTGGTGAAGGGGAAAGTGCCTCCTGTGCAAAGCAGGCTTGAGTAGAGGCCTGAGTGTTGCTGGAACAGGCCACGAATAAGGGTGATCTGAGTAGCACCGGATTTTTTCACAGAAGAGTGTGCCAAGAGGAAACAGTCACTTGGTTGTCAAGACTCCGCTCTTGGCCCCTAGGGGCCAGAGGACCACTCTCCTGGCACTTTCCCCCATATAGCTGCCTCCCCATGGGGACCCAGTGGCCTCCTTTGTTGATCAATGTCTGCTTCTCATGAAATATATTGTATGTTCTAACTATTGTCTTAGAGCAGTGGCTTTTAATTCTGTGGGCCTCTATCTGGATGAGGGCTTCCCAGGTGGCACTAGTGATAAAGAACATGCCTGCCAGTGCAGGAGACATAAGAGACATGGGTTCAATTCCTGGGTCAGGAAGATCCCCTGGAGGAAGGCATGGCACCCCACTCCAGGATTCTTGCCCAGAGAATGCCCATGGACAGAGGAGTCTGGCGGGCTACAGTCCATGGGGTCAAAAAGGATTGGACACGACTGAAGTGACTGAGCTTATCTGGATGAAATCACCAAACACAATTTGCATAGAGTGCCAGAGGTCCAGGAATTTCCTGAAGTCCACCCAATAGCTCCCAAAGCACTACTTCCCAAACTCTAGCCCTGAACTTCTGAGCATCTGGGTGGCTCAGGGAACTTGTTAGAAATCCCAAGGCCCGTGCCAAACTCCAGACCAACCAACCCAGAAACTCTGGGGCCTCTGCCTGGACCAACTCTCCAGGTGGTACTGATACTAAAGTGTGGGACCCACTGGGTCAGAGTTAGGAAAACTGCTGGAGGATTCCTTCCTATGCTGGGGGTGGGGGTGGGGAGTTCCTTTAGTTCCCAGTGAGCCCAGGGGGTTGCAAGGCACTGGGGGCCATCACATGGGCTTCACACATGAGTCTCCAAGAAATAAGGTGAACACACTGCTTTTGTTTTCTTCCCAGATTAGACTGTACTGGCAACTATGCTGGGAGACCAGGTCTGCTTGAGAGATGAGAAAATAGAACAGTCCAGCCTAAGAGCTCTTCAATGATTCTCTTTATAGATACAGTCTATCTCTCCACCCTCTCTACTATAAACATGGGCTTGGAAATGAAGGTGGACAGTCTGCTGCTGCTCAGCAGGGAGAGGAGGTTCAGGTGAACCGAAGCCTGGGTAATAACAGCATCTGACTGTGGCAGCTTGCCTGGCTTCTGGCAGCCTGAGAACAGCAGAGGGCAGGAGCAGGGAGGCACCATGATCTCCCCTGGCTCCGTTGCCCAGGCACAGCCCCCCAGCTCCCTCAGTGCAGCTCAGAGAGAGGCTGCTCTCTAGGGAGCTGTCTAACTCTCCAGGGCAGCCTCCCCATCCCCAACCCCGCCCCACTGCTACCTTCCAGCTAATAAGCAGTCTTTATGGAACTGGGAAAGCAGCCCTCCTGGAGGGCTGCACGTGCTCCTCCTGGCAGATGACTGGAAGAACCACAGCAGGGGGGAGGGAGGCAGGGGTGCAGTGATTGCTTAGAACACCCACAGAAGACAGAAGATTCCACCAAACAGCCATTGCTGGGTCTTGCTGCGGGAGAGGCACGTGGATGTTTGTTTCTTGGAACAATGAAGTACTTCCCAGGGGTCCCCTTCAGCATGGGCTTTATTTTGCCATCCTGGAGCGCAACTCAGCTCTCAGTCCCAAGAAGAACCATTAGGCTCCAGTGGACCCAATGAAGGATATATAAACAAGTGCTAAAGACTGATTCTGAAACTTGACCTCTGATTTGTGAAGTGTCAGTGACAGTTCTATCTGCAGCAGCTGTATGTTCCCGGCTTGATGTGATTTGGGGTGTGTGGGGGTGTGTGGGGGACTAACTCCTCCCAGCTCCAAACTCTTATTTAAAATGTTTCACAATGGACTCTTCCCTTGTGTCTAAAACCTTCACCATCAGAGGTGCTTCTTTGCATTAGGGGATGTATTCTCAATGGAAGTGATTATCACCCCACCATGGACCATAGGCCACCAGCCTCCTCTGTCCATGGGATTTCCCAGGCAAGAATACAGGAGTGGGTTGCCATTTCTTTCTCCAAGGGATCTTCCTGACCCAGGGATTGAACTCGTGTCTCCTGCATTGTTAGGTGGTTTCTTTACCACTGAGCCACCTGGGAAGCCTGAGCTTATCAATGCCAGGGGCAGGGGGAATATTGTTTCTTAGGGATGGATGTTACAGTGGTGTGTGACCCTCCAAAACACAACAGTGCAGAACCAGATATACACTTCATCTGTGTCTTTCAAATTTCATGGGGAGAAAGAGATTAGGAAAGAGATGTCTTGAAAGGCTCCTTAGTGGAGCAATAATGCAAAAAAAAAAAAAAAAAGAAAGAAAAGAAAAAAAAAAAAAGGTTGAGAAACACTGGTCCAGGGCAAAGGTGAGAACTTCGAAGCCCAGGGCCAGATCTGGTTCTTGGCCTGCTTGTGTGCACCTTGACCTGCTGTTTCTCTGAACATTGCTGTAGGAGGCCAGAAAAGAACATTTTCCCAGGCAGATTGCCCTAGTTGAGTCATCTGGAGGGAAGCAGATTTAAAGTTGAAGATTTGTGACTAATAACCAACTGGAATTTCAAAGGCTGAAGCCTAAAGCCTAGATTAATTTCAAAAAGCAGCTTATCTTGCTCACACTCACCTCGGAATTCTCAGAATTTGTAGTGTCTCTTTCTATCTCAAATTAGATGAAGTGAAGTGAAAGTGTTAGTCACTCAGTCATGTCCAACTCTGTGACCCCATGGATGGTAGCCTGCCAGGCTCCTCTGTCCATGGGCTTCTCCAGGCAAAAATACTGGAGTGGGTTGCCATTTCCTTCTCCAGGGGATCTTCCTGACCCAGGATTGAACCTGGGTCTCTTACATTCCAGGCAGACTTTACTGTCTGAAGCCATGGAGACAAATCAGATTCCTGATTCACAGATAATGTGAGATAAGAAATGTTTGTTGTTTTAAGTCTCTAGATTTGGGAGTAATTTATTGCACACAAATGAATAGCTAATACAGTAGATCCTCAATAAAATACTTATTGACTTAGTGAATTCTTGGTGACTTCCACATCCTCAATGATCCTGCCTTTCATTTCACTCTAGCCACTCACTCTCTTGGCCACACCTGTGTCCTTGTCACCATCTAGAATATTCCACCTCTGAAATCACAAGACATTCCACCCTGTGACCACACCCTCCCATCCTTCCACCTCAGTTACTCTCAGTATACTAGTCCTTCAACCTCACAAGGACTCAGTCCACAGACACCATGTCACAGGTTGATTCCTAAGGAAGCAAACTCTTAGAGGGAGTTTAGTGTGCAAGGTATTTATGAAGTGTTCTTGGGATTAATACCTGTATAAAGGAAGAGAAAGAAGCAGAGACAGGCCCAGAGAAGGTGATGGTCAATCCCGTAGGGGAGTTCTGAAGTTATAATAATCCTTAAGTGTTGTTCTGAGTTCAGCCAAGATGGCCAGGCCTTTATGCTCATGTCTTAGTCAATCATCAAATGTAGGCCACTGGGGAAATGGTGTGACTTCTTTGTGTAAGGAAGCTCTGTCTCTGTGGCTATGAAGCAATCCCTGAAGCCTCTGGCAGCACAGCTGAAGGCATTCCCAGCAACTGAGACAACAGTCCTTCACTGAAAGGTGGTCTGGGTGGGATATTACAGTTTGCAGCACACTTCAACCTATCAGCCTCTTTCCTGTCCTCATTTCCTTCCCTACTCAGCTTACATGTCATGAGTTCAACACTCTATACTCAAGTAAGTACTTTCAAATGCTTATTCTGTTATCTTTCTGTGTTACCTGCTCAGGTAAAGCCTCCAGTCTTAAGTGAATTCAAATAACTTTCCCCATTCTTATACCTGAGCTGCTGAACATAGAAAAAATCAAGTAATTGTGCACCCTAGTGTTTTCCATAAATCCATAGTCTCTAAACTCAACTGGTCCTCCATGCTGTCTGCCTACCAATATCGGCATTCTACCACTCACAACTCCAGCTATTTTAAAATTTCTCCATGCCCTTCAAAGCCCACACCCTCCAAACAGATGGCCTAACATCCTCTTCAAGGAGAAAAATCATTACCAGAAGAGAATACCTGCAACTTCTTTCCAAAAAAGCCTCAAGGTAGATGCGGTCTATTGATTCTACCTCTCCAAAAACTTTCAAAACTCATTCACTTCTTACAAAGGTTTAGTGCCACTTCCCTATTTCAAGTCACTCTTCTTTTACATACGAATGGCTGCAGCTGTCTTCTAACTGATCTTCTTGGCTCTATATTTTCCTTCACTCCCATTGGAGTAAAACATCAGGCTTACTTTCTCCTCTCTACCTTCACATGAAAGTTTCTCTGCACCAAGAATATTGTTCCTTTTACATCAACTCCTGTATCCTGGTCAATTCCTCCTTTCTGTTGATGACTCAGTTTAACTGATCCCTCAGTAAGAACTTATTTGACTCTTTAAACTTAAGATCGTGTGCAGCAGCTCTATCTTTTCATAGTTCCCTGTACTTCCTGTTTCATAGTATTTACACACCTTGTATTAGTTCTCTATTGCTGTGTAACAAATCACCCTAAAACTTAGAGGCCTGAAAACAGTAAACATTTATTGTTTCTCAGTGTCTGTGGGTCAAGAGTGCCTTAGGTGGGTGATTATGACTTAGGATCTCACATGAGGTTGTAAACAAAATGTTTACTGTGTCCTCCCAGAGCAAGTGATCCAGAAGGAAACTGCAATGCTTCTATGACCAAGTCTTGGAAGACACACATCATTCTTTCTGCTACATTCTATTTGTTAGAAGTGAAACACTGAATCCAACCCACACCCAAAAGGAGGGGAATTAAGTTCCACCTCTTGAAAAGAAGAGCATAAAAGAATTTGTGGACATATTTAAAAGCCACCATATACACCTTCATAATCATATATTTGCTAGTTTGTCTTCACTAGACTGTAAGTCCCATTGGTGCAGGTGCCATGTCTGTCTACTTCACTCCTGTGTCTCCAATATCTAGCACAGTGTCCAGAGCATAATGGACGTTCAGTAAGAGTTTGCTTAGTAAAGGAAAGAATTAATTAGCTTAGAGCTCTTATGAGAATGAGGGAGGGGATACTACACAACAATGCTTTATGAATCACTAACCTCTTAGGTCAAATTAGTATTTCAGATTAGCTTCGGAGAGACTGGGGTCCAATTGGTATAGAGTTATGTGACAAGAATAAAAACCCTGATGGAAGCATTGCTAGATAGCTCTGCATCTAATACTGAAAAGTCTTTTTTGGAAGATACTGAACCTTGGAAATATTTCCTGAAGAACTAGGGGAGCATGTGGCTCTTTTCTGCCCACCTTCTGGTAAGGAGATAAATGGTAGAACCAAGATTTTTACTTTCATTCTGGACCTGACAAATTCTTCTGGAACTGATATATTCTGACTCATTAGATCACAATGAGATGGGATTGTCGGGACACTAACAGACTAAATGTAGTCTGTTAAACAGTCTCTAGATAGTACCAGCATACTTTCTAGTCCTGTCTGAAGTGGAGAATCACCAGGAACTCAAACCACAAACAGTGGCCGCTAGTGCTTGAAGTTGTTGATGGCAGTGATTTTCTCACCAAGATAGGTCCATGGTGTGGTTTTAGATATTATTCTTGACTTTTTTCTTCAAGGCTTGCTTTCCATCCCTCATGATTACTCTGCAAACTACCATAATTAACCCATTTTCTGCTTAAATCAGCTAGGGTCAGTTTCTGTTGCTTATAACTAAGAATCTGACTAATACAGAGAAGTCAAATGACTTGCCCAAAGTCACTCAGTAGGGAACAGTTAAATTTTGCCTCAGATGTGAGTATCTCTGACTCCAAGGCCTAAACTCCTAATCCTTCCTTCCTTCCTGGGCAAGGCTTTCTCTCCAAACAGCATGTCTACACACAGTCCAAGTACTACCCTAACATCAGCATATCAAACAGTAGTCTGACAAAAATTATGGAGTTTCTAGTCTACAAAGTAGTCTAGGGTCTTGGGTTGAGGGTGGAAGATCCCACAGAGATGAAGGGGTATTAGTCCTTCGTTCAGGAGAGCAAATACACACTCATACTTAAAAAAACCAAGTAGTCTAAAAATCAATGCCATTAAAGGGTTGGAAATTGCTGTGGGGAGCAGAGTTCTTAGAAGGAAGAAATGATATACAACTTGGGAAGTCAGAAAAAGCACAAGAGGGTGGCACTAATCCAAACTGTGGGAAATTCTACAGGATGAGCTACTTGTTTTCTTCAACAAATACATTACAAAGAATAAAGAGAAAAGAAAGAGGGGTGCCTAGAGATACTATGAGATATCACCATACACCTGTTTGAATGGTTATTATCAATAAGACAAAAAAAAAAAAAAACAGTGTTGGCTAGGATGTGGAAAAAAGGGAACCCTAACACACTGTTGGTGCAGATGTAAATTTGTTCAACCACTATGGAAAACAGTATGGAGTTTCCTCAAAAAATTGCCATTGATCCAGCAATCCTACTTCTAGGTATATATCCAAAGAAAATGAAATCACTATCTCCATGTTCATTGCAGCATTATTCACAATAGTCAAGACATCAAAATAACCAAACTGTTCATTGATGGATGACTGGATAAAGAAAATACGGTGTATTATATACAGTGGAATATCATTGGGCCACAAATAGAAGGAAATCCTGTCTTTTGTGACAACATGGATGGACCTTGAGGGCATTATGCTAAGTGAAATAAGTCAAACAGAAATAGATGAATACTATATGATCTCATTTATATGTAGAATCTAAAAAACAAAATAAAACTCAAATTCAGGGAAACAGAAAGTAGGAAGGTGGATGCCAGGGGTCAAGGGGTAAAGGGGGATATACTAGTCAAAGGGTACAAACACCTAGTTAGAAAATAAATAAGTTCTGGAGATCTAATACACAACATAGTGACCATAGTTAACAATACCATTCTATATACTTGAAAGATGCCAAGAGAATATGGATGTGTTAGCTAACTCCATTGTGGTAATCATTTTGCAACATATATGTGTGTGAAATCATCATGTTGTACACCTTAAATTTACACAATGTTTTTGGTTTTGTTTTTTTTAGATTCCATATGTAAGTAATCATATGGTATTTGTCTTTCTGTGTCTGGCTTGTTTCACATAACATAGTGCCCTCAAGGTCCATCCACGGTGTCACAAATGGGAAGATTTCACTTTTTTTTTTATGACCGAATTCCATTATGTATGTGTGTGTGTGTGTGTGTATATATATATATATATATATATATATATATATATATAAAATGTGTGTATTATATGAGTGAGTGAGTGAGTGAGTGAAAGTCACTCAGTCACGTCCCACTCTTTGCAGCTATACCCCACCAGGATCCTTTGTCCATGGTATTTACCAGGCACGAATACTGGAGTGGGTTGCCATTTCCTTCTCCGGGGATCTTCCTGACCCAGGGATTGAACCCAGGTCTCCTGCATTGTAGGTGGACTCTTTACCATCTGAGCAACCAGAAAGAAAAGAAAGTGAAGTTTCTCAGTCGTGTCTGACTCTTTGAGACTCCATGGACTGTAGCCTACCACGTTTCTCCATCCGTGGGATTTTCCAAGCAAGAGTACCGGAATGGGTTGCCATTTGAAGTCCTCTAATGAAAACGTAATATATGTATTGAACATCATCTGTCAGTGGACATTTGGATTGTTTTCATATATTGGCTATTGTAAATAATGCTGCAATTAACACAAGGGTGCATATATCTTTTCAAGTTAGTAGTTTCATGTTCTTTGGATAAATCCCTAAAAGTGTAATTGCTGGATCATATGGTAGTTCTATTTTTAATGATTTAGGAACCTCTATACTATTTTCCATAAAAGCTGCACCAGTTTACAGTCTTATCAACTGCACATGAGAGTACCCTTTTCTCCATATCATCACCAATACTTGTTATTTCTTATGCTTTTGATAACAGCCGTCCTAGAAAAGGCAGAGGAACCAGAGATCAAATATCCAACATCCTCTGGATTATAGAAAAAGCAAGAGAGTTCCAGAAAAACATCTATTTCTGCTTTATTGACTATGCCAAAGCCTTTGACTATGTGGATCACAATAAACTGTGGAAAATTCTGAAGGAAATGGGAATACCAGACCACCTGACCTGCCTCCTGAGAAATCTGTATGCAGGTCAGGAAGCAACAGTTAGAAATGGACATGGAACAACAGACTGGTTCCAAATAGGAAAAGGAGTACGTCAAGGCTGTATATTGTCACCCTGCTTATTTAACTTCTATGCAGAGTACATCATGAGAAATGCTGGGCTGGAGGAAGCACAAGCTAGAATCAAGATTGCCGGGAGAAATATCAATAACCCCAGAGATGAGGAAACAGTGGAAACAGTGGCTGACTTTATTTTTGGGGGCTCTAAAATCACTGCAGATGGTGACTGCAGCCATGAAATTAAAAGACACTTACTCCTTGGAAGGAAAGTTATGACCAACCTAGAAAACATATTCAAAAGCAGAGGCATTGCTTTGCCAACAAAGGTCCATCTAGTCAAAGCTACGGTTTTTCCAGTAGTCAAGTATGGATGTGAGACTTGGACTATAAAGAAAGCTGAGCGCTGAAGAATTGATGCTTTTGAACTGTGATGTTAGAGAAGACTCTTGAGAGTCCCTTGGACTGCAAGGAGATCCAACCAGTCCATCCTAAAGGAGATCAGTCCTGGGTCTTAATTGGAAGGACTGATGTTGAAGCTGAAACTCCAGTAGTTTGGCCACCTGCTACAAAGAGCTGACTCTTTTGAAAAGACCCTGATGCTGGAAAAGATTGAGGGCAGGAGGAGAAGGGGACAACAGAGGATGAGATGGTTGGATGGCATCACTGACTCAATGGACATGGGTTTGGGTGGACTCCGGGAGTTGGTGATGGACAGGAAGGCCTGGTGTGCTGCAGTTTATGGGGTCACAAAGAGTTGGATATGACTGAGCAACTGAACTGAACTGAACAGATGTGAGGTGACATCTCATTCTGGTTTTGATTTTCATTTCCCTGATAATTAGTGATGCTAAGCACCTTTTCATGTACATGTTGGACATCTGTATGTCTTCTCTAGAAAAATGTCTGTTCTGTTCCTGTGTCCATTTTTTAGTAAAAAAATTTTTTTGCTATTGAGTTCTTTATATATTTTAGATATTAAGCCCTTTTCGGACATATGATTTTCAAATATTTTCTCCCATTCCATAGATTGCCTTTTAATTTTGTTGATGTTCATACAGTTATATATCAATTATATCTCAATAAAGCTGGGAAGAAAGAAGTTTGGGAAATGTTAAAAAAAAAAAGAGAGACTTATCAATGAATTGCAATGTATATAGATATTATTTTTCCTGATTCAAAAAATTATTTTAAAAAATGAAATAATATGTATACTAGATATTTAGTGATATTAAGGAATTTCTTAATGATATTAAGGAATTTAGTGAGATGATGGCATAGCTATTTTTGTAAAGAGTTCTTTTGTTACAGAGAAACACAGTGAAATTATTATAGATGAAATGTTATAACAACTGGGATTTGCTTCAAAATAACGGCAAGAGAGTGGCACTATAAAGGAAATAAGAATGAACATAAATTGATAATGTCTTAATCTGGATAATGGATAAATTTGGTTCATTGTACTATTCTTTAAATTTCTTTAACTGTTTGAAATATTCCATAGAAAAAAGTTACAAAAGTAGGAGGAGGAGGCATTACAGAGAGTGAGCTCTGGAGTCACATTGCCTGACTTCATATTCTTCCTCTGCCTTTAACAACTATGTGCCATGAAGCCAGTCAGGATAGAAGGGACATTGGTGATAGAGGCTCCGCCATCTTGCAATACCACCATATCAGCATACAGCTTCTGAAGGTGCTGCAGAAGGGGAAGAAAAAAAAAAAACAGGAGGGATTTATGAGATATTTTTAAGAGCCAGAAATGGCAACCCACTCCAGTATTCTTGCCTAGAGAATCCCATGGATGGAGAAGCCTGGTAGGCTACAGTCCACGGGACCACAGAGTCGGACATGACCGAGCGACTTCACTCGCTCACTCACTTTAAGAGCCAGGCCTAGAAATGGCTTGCATCTTTTCTGTGCATATTATATTGGTCAGAAGCCAGCCACATGGTCTTAGCCTAATTGCGAAGAAAGCTGGGAAAATGTGTGCCCAGGAAACGGAAGATGAAATTGATTTGATGAAACATGCTTGTGCCACAAAGTTACTTAACTTCCTGTGCTTTAAGTTTGCTCCTCTGTAGAATCGGAGAAGGCAATGGCACCCCACTCCAGTACTCTTGCCTGGAAAATCCCAAGGACTGAGGAGCCTGGTAGGCTGCAGTCCACGGGGTCGCTAAGAGTCGGACACGACTGAGCGACTTCACTTTCACTTTTCACTTTCATGCACTGGAGAAGGAAATGGCAACCCACTCCAGTGTTCTTGCCTGGAGAATCCCAGGGGCGGGGAGCCTGGTGGGCTGCCGTCTATGGGGTCACACAGAGTTCGACACGACTGAAGTGACTTAGCAGCAGCAGCAGCAGCAGAATGGGAGTAATAACGATAACATGTATCTCACAGGCTTATTTTAAGTGTTAGACGAGTTACTTTTCCAGATGAGTTACTTTTCCAGATGAGTTACTTTTCCAGAGTAAGTGCTTAATTTTTTGTATCTATGTATTTATCTAAAAGATACAAAAAATTAAGCACTTACTCTGGAAAAGTAACTCATCTGGAAAAGTAATTCATCTGGAAAAGTAACTCATCTAACACTTAAAATAAGCTTGTGAGATACATGTTATCATTATTACTCCTCAAATGGGCATATTGGGAAGATTATTATCAGCCAAAGATAGGGGTTGGTGAAGCAAGCTACTTTACAACATAGGGGACAGCATGAGCAAAAAAGCAAAATGGAAGTGTGGGATGTGTTCAGGAAACAATGGGTGTGTGGTGTGCAAAGAAGGATGGGGTCTTATCTGGAATGATTGGTTGGGGATTGATCATGAAGAGCCTCAAATACCTAAATTTAGCATTGAAAAAATGGTGGCAGTGAGATGACAGACTATTGTAGAATCATATAGAATTACAATACTGAAAGTATTGCTAGTCCAGTCTTCTCATTTTACAGAGAATATAATTAAGACAAAGAGAATTAAATGACTTATCCATTGGGACACAACTTGCTGATGGCATGGCTGAAATGAGTTCAGCCATCTTAACTCCCTAGCCTCTGGTTTTCCACCATACTTTGCTCCTTTTAATGATTGAAAGAGACTTTAGGGAGATGAAATTGCCAGGTTCTAATCTCAAGTTGCAAGTTACTTCAACTTTGGATGACAAGTTTTCTTTTCTGTAAAATGCAGGTGTGCCGCACAGTCTATAAGTTCTCACTTCTAGCTCTAAAATTAGATTAACATTAGAAATGAGAAAGTTTGGAAATAGTTCATTTTGATAGTCTAAGACAGAGATTGATACTTGTCCCCTGGAATCAGTTCTCCTTTCTTCATATAGAGCACAAAATTTTAAACTGGGAATATTGCTGCCAAAATAAATCTTATATCTCTAGCCTTCCTTGGAACTATGAGTGGCTATGTGACTAAGTTTTGGCCAATGGGCTATAAGCTATGTTTTGGTGGTGGATACAACTTTTAGGAGGTATCCTTCAGAGGGGGATACTTCTGTCTTTCCTTCTTCCTCCTGGCAGGAATGCAGACACGATGGCTGGAGCTGGAGCAACCATCTTGAATCATGATGTGACATTGGCCCATGCATGGAAGATGTGTGTTGAGAAGTGCAGAACAACAAAGTGAAAGAACTCTGGATGCCAATGATCATGGAGACTTCACTAACCCTGGACTTCCTATGTTTACATTCACAAGGAAAAAATATCTACCTTGTATAAACATTGTCATTTTGGATGTTCTATTGCTTGCAACTGAACCTATATTATAACTGATATTGGAGATAACTGACGTACCAGATTGGACTGAGAGCCTGAACTATCAACAGGTTGGCAGCAGTGACTGTAGGAAAACACAAGTGAGTTGAAGATTACTCCAAAGTTTTGAGCCTGAATGACTATTAACAGAAATAAGAAAGTGGGAGAAAGAGAGGGTATGAGAGGAAAGAGCAAGAGATCATGTGAACATTTAGTGCCAAGATGACACCAAATGCAGGCTTTCAGAGATACTTGAACAGGAAGGAACTCAGCCTTCTCTCAAAGACTCCCCCAGTTACTTCTGTGACTCTCCTTGAGCATTTCACTTTATTCTTAGAATTATGTTCTCTCATGTTCTTTCACTCTAGGTTCCTTATCAAAGCCCCTTATTATTGCTTCTGGCCCCACGAGAATGCTCCGGACCATGAACAGCTGTCCTCTGCTGATGGCCATCTTGAATGGCACTGTTGTCTGCAGCAGAGTGGTAGGAGGCGGGGGACGTGCGGGCTGAGGCTAGTCTTTCTTCAACTTTGTGACTCACTTTTTCACCTGCCAGGAAGCAGCATGTTTTATGCCGAGAATCACACAAAGTCCAGAGCTTTTCCAGCGCCTGGTTCTGATTGAACTCAAAACTAATCTCGTTGGAACCAGTAAGGCACAGACCCTGTAATTGTGGTGGACAGACTCTAAAATGGCCCTTAATAATCCCTGCTTCCTGGTGTATCCTTGCCTAATCCCCTCCTCTTGGGTGTAGGCTTCCTTAAAAACTTGCTTCTAACCCATGGAATATGAAAACGGTGATGGGAAGTCACTTCTCTGATTGTTACATAAGATTTTAACACTGTCTTGCTGACTGATTCTTTCTAGTGCATTCATGGCTTGCATGCTTTCATGAAGCGAGTAACCTGTTGGAGAGACCCACCCGGCAAAGAATTGAGGGAGGACTCTAATCAACATTGAGAAGAGAACTGAAGCTCTCAACCCAACCACCCACGAAGCTGAACCACACCAACAAGCACATGAACTTGCATCTATAGCCTTTCTCAGCCAAATCTTCCAATGACACCCCTGGCTGACACTTTGATAGCAGCGTTGTGAAAGACTTTGAAACAAAAGACCCATTTCCATTTAAGCTATACCAAAATTCCCAAGTCACAGAAACTATAAGATAGTAAATGTGTGCAACTTTTAGTCAAATTTCTGGTAAATTACCTAATTATCACAGTGATTGATAACTTGTACAGCAGTATTTCCTCCATTCTTCTCATCTCTCCTCAGGCTTCTGACACCTTCACCCCCAAATCTCTACCATGTGTATCAACTTATGCAAATATTAATATATTTCTTCAGGGATCACCAGCCCACTGGTTCTGCAGTCAAAGAGTTTTGACATCATATTTTGGGCTACGATCTGGACAAATAAATAATCAAATATAAAGACTTATCATTCCTTTACTTGTTTGTACAACAAGTACAATTTAACTCTAGATTCACCTTCTGGCTTCTCATATTTTTTTATGTCTCGATGTGTTCGATTTCTCCCGAAGTTATCCTGAATTCTGTGGTTCTGTGAATGCATATGTGCTCAGTTGCTAAGACATGTCCAACTTTTTGCAATTCCATGGGCTGTAGCCCACCAGGCCCCTCTGTCCATGAGATTTTCCAGGCAAGAGTACTGGAGTGGGTTGCCATTTCCTTCTGCAGGGAATCTTCCTGACCCAGAAATCAAACCCATGTCTCCTGCATTGGCAGGTGGATTCTTTATCACTGCGCCACCTGGGAAGCCCTCTGAGGCTCCACAGAGAGTCAGTTATGAAGTCTCTAGCTACTCATAGATGCCTCTCTCAGAGCCTTGACTGCTTTATTCAGTTGGCTTTAGTTCATAGAGCTACTTAGGTTTTAGTTTTGATTTTCTAGACTCTAGGAAAGAGGATGCTACTCTAGGTCTTTAAGCCTATCCATGTCTCCATTCTTCCTCTGGGCTAGGTTTTCCCATTCTGAAGGTATTTACAAAAACTTTTATGTTCTGCCCAAGTCTGCCTCCATTTCTGATTTTTCCTTTTATTTTCATTGCTTTAGCAACCTATAATTTTTGTCAACTGGTCACCCTGAAATGAAGGCACATGTATTGTTCCACAAAAAATAATTTTAGGGGATTCCCTGGTGGCTCACTGGTAAAGAATCCGCCTGCCAGTGCAGGAGACATGGGTTCGACCCCTGATCCAGGAAGATCCTACATGTCGCAGAGCAACCAAGCTCATTTGCCACAACTATTAAGCCTGTGGTCTAAGGTCCAAATGCCACAGCTACTGAGCCTATGTACTGCAACTACTGAAGCCCATGTGCCCTAGATCCCGTGCTCTGTAACAAGAGAAGCCACCACAATGAGAAGCCAGTGCACCACAGCTGGAGAGTAGCCCCTGCTCAAAGCAACTAGAGAAAAGCCGGCATAGCAATGAAGACACAGCACAGCCAAAAATAAATAAATTTAATTTAATTTAAAAGTTGACATTCTTCATAAAACTCTACATTTTGGAGATATATTTATTTTTGATGTATTAACATTTTTTCTATCTTTTCCTAACAGCTATACCATTTTCTTCAATCTACCTGCACAGTTCAAAAAACCTCAACAGTTATTTGTGCTGTATGGCTCTTGTTTTCATATGTATCTGATGCTAAATACCCTGCTATTCACTGTCATTCAGTATTTGTAATCCATGTTTATCACCTGTATGTAAACTCTATGGAAATATCTTTCTCAGGGTGTTTTTCTAGTCTAAATTCAATTAACTCAACAACAAGCATCCATACAGCAAACATGGGTGATGCATCTACCATGAGTTGGATGCTGGGGATACAAAGATGACCAAGACATGAATTTTACCCTCCAGCAGCTCACAAACAAGAGCTCTCACTTGTCCGTATGAGAGACAGATAAGTAAGCCAATATTTGTAATACCATGTGTTAAGTGCTATGTTCAAAGTGTATTCAAAGGGCTATAGGAGGGACTTCCCCGGTGGCACAGTGGATAAGAATCTGCTTGCCAATACAAGGAAGACAGGTTCAATCCCTACTTGCCATGGAGCAAGACAGGAAGATCTTACTTGCCATGGAGCAACTAAGCCTGTGTGCCACAACTACTGAAGCCCACATGGCCTAGAGCTGGCGCTCCACAACAAGAGAAACCACTGCAATGAGGAGCCCGAGCACCGCAATGAAAAGCAGCCTCCACTATCTGAAACTAGAAAAAGCCTGCATGCAGCAACGAAGAGCCAGAGCAGCCAAAAATAAACACAAATAAATGAATATAATTTTTTTAGAAAAGGGGCTATGGGAGCACACTGGTGGAAATGAGTAGTCTCCTTAGGTGAGTAGGTGGGAGGGAGAAATTTAATCCAGAAGGTAGCTTTTGAGATGCACCTTGAAGCCTGAGTGGCATTTTTGCATGTGAAGAAGGACAACAGTACATTCTAGGCAGAGAGGACATAATATTATGCATGTTGGGGAAGATATTTATTGAAAACTGCTTTTAAATAGTGTTTAACAGATCTTAAAATTGATTTCAAGTGGTTTCATTATGCCTTCTCCTAATGTTTCAGAGCTACTTCAAATGATGAAAAAAAATCTTAGAATTTGAAGTAGATGGTGAGTATACTTTTCAACCCCCAGATTAGGACACATAATATGAAAAATACAACTGTAATTTTGGGGAATAATAACAGATTCATCTGGGAAAATCAGGTCAGAACATACATTGTCTTAGATCCTAGTATGTAGAAACTCCAGGTGGAGCAAGTCATGATTACAACCCTTGACAATCAGACAACTCAATCAGAATGTCTGAAGCATATAGTAGTGTTAGTCACTCAGTCATGTCCAGCTCTTTGAGATCCCATGGAGTGTAGTCTGCCAGGCTCCTCTGTCCATGGGCTTCTCCAGGCAAGAATACTGAAGTGGGTTGCCATCCCCTTCTCCAGAGTATCTTCCCGACCCAGGGATCAAACCCAGGTCTCCTGCATTGCAGACAGATTCTTTACCATCTGAGCTACAGGGAAGTCTGAAGAATGCTTCATGGAATTGGCCAGCTCTTGGGAACCAGTCACATTAGAGACTCTACCATGGGAGTCCAGCCATTCTGATAGTCTTTTATCTTTTGGCTGCAAGATGCAGACACTCCAGGTCATGCAGTGGGGTACAAAGTGTTGAGTGGAATGCCTTGTGGGATTCTGGGGTATGCCATAGGACCAAAGGTAGATTGAAGTAGTCAAGGCTCAGGAATAGCAGAAACCAAGGCATGCCAGTAGCATGCCCCGGAGGAGCAAGGATCATAAACTCTGGGGGTCACGCAGGGTTGAAGTAGGCTATAGTGATCTGGGGCAGTTGTTACTCCCCTCTAGCCAACTGTTGCCATATAAAAATTTGGCCCATTGGCACCAGATCCAGTAAAGTCAGAATTGTGGGTTGTTATTTCACATTCCCTGATTTTAAAACGTTCACTAGTAATCCACATTAAAACAAAAGACACTGTAAGTACAGCCCAGAAAAACACATGTCTTCAGTGTCTGCTCCAAAGTTCTGCCATTGGGCATAGAGAATGGACTTACAGACACAGCAGGGAGAGAGAATGGACTCACAGACACAGGAAGAAGAGGGTGGGGCAAACTGAGATAGCAGCATTAACATATATACGCTACCAGGCGTAAAATAGCTAGTTAGTGGGAAAGTGAAAGCTGCTCAGTCGTGTCCGACTCTTTGTGACCCCATGGACTAGACAGTCTATGGAATTCTTCAGGCCAGAATACTGGAGTGGGTAGCCTTTCACTTCTTCAGGGGATCTTCCCATCCGAGGGATCAAACCCAGGTCTTCTGCATTGCAGGCAGATTCTTTACCAGCTTAGCCACAAGGGAAGCCCTAGTGGGAAGCTGCTGGTTAACACAGGGAGCCCAGCCTGGAGCTATGTGATGGCCTAGAGGGGTGGGATGGGGGGCGGGAGGGAGGCTCAACAGGGAGGGAATATATATATATATATATATATATATATATATATAGAGAGAGAGAGAGAGAGAGAGAGAGAGAGAGACAGAGAGAGAGAGAGAGTATATATATAGACTCTCTCTATCTATATATATAGTTTCATAGCAGAAACTAACACGACATTATAAAGCAATTATCCTCCAATTAAAAACTGGAAACAAAGGGCTGCCATTAATGTGACTCAATTCCAGCACTTTGTCCTTTCTGACTTGCTCCATTCACAGTTCATGTTTTCTGGAGAGAAAATGCCATTGACCAGATCTGTGCCAAGGATCTGTCTCAGATTTACTCAGCTATGACTGGAGGGCAGAGTCACTTACTACAAGTATGGCTACTGAGTGTGTGTTGGGGGGAGATTCCACCTTTATGTATACAAAGGGTCACTCTCAGGGAATAATAATGATGACTAGCACATACTGAGTGCTTACCATGTGCCACCCAGTAATCTAAGTAATGTGCATTATTTCATTTAAGCCTCACAACAAACAAGTGAGGGGACACATTGCTTCCCATATTACAGATGAAGAAACTGAGGCTCAGAGAGGTTATAGATGATTTGCTGGAAGTCACACAGCTAAGGGTGGGAAAGCTGGACAGTCTGCTCCCTGCTTCCATGCTTTTAACCACTTCAGCAAGATTCCTTCCTAACAGAAGGGAGATTGTGATCCAGGCAGCCACCTCACTTGCTTGATTGGGTGAGAAGTGTCATGCATGACAGTTAGAAATGAATGGAACACTGGTCTGCCAGATTCTGACATCCAGGAAACTGACCCTCAGAATGGAAAAGTGGCTTGTCCTCAGCGGGCTAGGACCTCCACATCCCCTGCCTTTTGTACATTCTCCCATTCTCAGCCAATCAGCCTCACTAACCACACTCCCTAACGCCTTATTTACACTACATTTACTCTCTAACACCTTATTTACATGGGGTCCCCTAAAAGCACTCCTCCATTTTTTTTCATTCAGTTCAGCCTCTCAGCTGCAATTCTGTATATCCACCCTTTTATCCCAGATCTGCCTGGGGGCTTCCCAAGTGGCACTAGTGGTAAAGAATCTGCCTGTCATTGCAGGAGATGCAAAAGACTCGGGTTCAAGATGTAGGTTTGATTCTTGGGTTGGAAAGATTCCTGGAGTAGGAAATGGCAACCCACTCCAGTATTCTTGGGGAAAATTCCATGGACAGAGGAGCCTGATGGGCTACAGTCCATGGGGCCACAGATTCAGACATGACTAAGCACACAAACACACACTACCTGTTTATTCAGGAAAATCAAGGGAAACCCTAGAATGCCTTCCAGGGCAGGAAGCACATCGTTTCCCATCTGCATTATTATTTTCTATTTGTCAGAGTTTACCAGTCATGGAGAAAAATCAGCCCTGGTCAGAAGTCCAAAACTGTCAACAAGTACTCAGAGGTTAAACTCTAGAGGCTAGTGCCCACTGCCGTCCTTGCCACACTGTCAGGTCAACCTTGGGTTGAAAGCCTGTGTTACCTACAGATCTTGGAAATGAAAAGAATGAGTTCAGGGAACGTGCTGGTGCTTGGGCCAGCCTTGCCAACTACCTGGAACTTCACAACACGTGGCAAATCTCAGGCCTGGTGGTCGATCCTGTGTGCTTTGGGGAGCTGTCCTTGGGCATCAGGCCCTCTGAGAGAAGACTGTAGTGAGGAAAGGGCCTGAGCGTGGGTCAGATGGTGGAAAGCGGAGAGTAGAAGAAAGGCAGAACTGAAGTCAGGCAACCTGTTCAAGTCACGTACTTTTGCCTGCATTCTCATGTTACCGTCTTGGTTAATGCCTCTGGAAAGAACCTGTTATAACCATTCCCACTGATAGATGCTGACCCTTCTCAGTGGGACTGATGTTCTCATCAGCTATCCTCGAGACTCATATACCCCTGAGACAGGTGGTGCACGAATGGACTTTAGAAAATTCAAGAATCTTCTGAAATTGTATGTTAAATGCTGTATGTGCATTTTTCTAAAAAAAGCAGTCATACATCTGATCAGATAGTTAAGGAGCCCTTGATCTCTCTCTCTCTCTTTTTGGCTGCACTGTGTCTTAGTTGCAGCATGTGGGATCTTTAGTTGTGGCATGTGGGATCTAGTTCCCTGACCAGGGATTGAACCCAGGCCCCCTGCATCACAAGCTCAGAGTCTTCCCCACTGGACCACCAAGAAAATCCCAGTCCATGATCCTTTTTTTTTTTTTTTCCTAAAGTACAAACCATTGGGCTTCCCTTGTAGCTCAGCTGGTAAAGAATCTGCCTGCAATGTGGGAGACCTGGTTTCAATCCCTGAGTTGGGAAGATCCCTTGGAAAAGGGAAAGGTTTCCCACTCCAGTATTCTGGCCTGGAGAATTCCATGGACTGTCTAGTCCATGGGGTTGCAAAGAGTTGGACACGACTGAGCAACTTTCACTTTCACAAACCTCTTGGCTTGGGAGCTTTAATGTAAAGAAATACACTACAAATTGTATGTTTCAGGAGCAATGAGCTGGGGGAGGGGGGTCATGGATTTCTCCCAAAGTCCTTAAAAACCTCATGGAACTCACGAATAAAGTCACAGAGATGTTTCCTGGGAGAGGTAGGTTATCTTGAGACAGACCAATGGAAACTGCAGGGGCAGGCAGCCACAGAGGCAGCAGAGATGTTAGGGTACTTGGAAGGGAGGTGGAATCAAATCAAAGCCAGACATTTTGAAGTTAAGTCAAGCAGAGGAGCCAATCTGAAAGTGCTCTGCAGAGCTCAGCTGAATGAAAGAGATGGGATCTGAATGGCTGGGAACAGAAGCCATCTTGAAGAAGATTTGTGTTTAACTGTGATGTTTAATATTCCTTTGCAAGGCAAAACAGTAGCAATCAATGTGAAAGTAAGGGAGCAGCTGCTGCTTCCCAAATACTGTCAACAAGACAGAAAATGTGAGAGGTGTTGTGAATAATGGCTGTAATTAAAGCAATGCAACAATTCTGGTAGGATAAGCAGGGCTCCTGGGTTATGATGATCAAGTTCAGTCTCGAAAGCACTGCCTCTGTGTGTGTGTGTGTGTGTCCATGTGTGCAAGTGCACTTGAGTATACACATATGTACACATATGTCTATGCACATAAATGTGGAGAGTTGTAAGAAAAGAAAGATAGAATCTGGAGAAAGTATCATGGAGAGGAAGGTGAGATGGATGAGACTTGGTGTTAGGGGATGATAAGAGAAGAGGAAAGGGAGAAGATGAAGAAGAGAGAAAGAAAGAAGAGTTGGTTTCATGCTCTGTGGGTCAAGGGTCAGCAACATACCTTACCTGACCACCTATATAAAGTAGGTCTACACACACATACACACAGAGGTAGTCATTTTCACTACATACAATTCCTTAGAATAAATCCCTTCCTCTCTCTCTGTTTCTTACTTGTTTACTGCTTTCTTTATCTCTTTGTACATCCCATGAGGGCAATGACCACATGTGCCCCATTTACAACTTGGTAATAGTCAGTTTAGGCTAAGCGCAGCTTGTGGGATCTTAGTTCCCTGACCAGGGATTGAACTCATGCCCTTGGCAGTGAAAGTATGTGGAGTTTCTAACCACCAGACTGCCAGGGAATTCCCTGAGTGCTCTACTTTTGATAGTTCTTTAAAACAGGTGAAGCTAAGAAATCCATAGCCTTGAGCAGACAGAAATATATTCCCATATTTATATTTTACCTAAGTTGGAAACCCTGGCCTGACCTCTAGACTGTCCGTTTTTGCTGCTACTTCCTTCATTCTTATTCCTTCTCATTTGCCTGCACTGTTCTGAATTACCTTACCTCTCTTTTCTGCTGCCATTCACCAGTCTCTTACTTCCCAGTCCATCTTTTACATTGCTGCCCCAGTGGCTTATTTTCCTAAAACTAAGGCTAGATTCCCCTCATGCCACATTTAAAACCATAAGTGGCTCCCCATTTCTTATAATCCAAGCCACTATGGACAGCACTTTTTCTCATAATTTTTTAAATCTCGTATGTGTGTGTGTGTATTAGGGCTTCTCTGGTGGCTCAGATGGTTACAAAAATCTGTTTGCAATGCAGGAGACCAGGGTTTGATCCTCTGCAGAAGGCAACCCACTCCAGTATTCTTGCCTGGAAAATCCCATGGACAGAGGAGCCTGGCAGGCTACAGTCCACCGGGTCACAAAGAGTCAGACACAACTGAGCGACTAACACACACACACACACACACACACACACACACACACACGCTGCAGTAACAAACGGTTCCCCGAACAAAGACTTATTTCTTGCTCATATTTATTAAATGTTGGCCATGGGTTGGTAATGGCTGTGCTCCATGTGTCTTCACTCTGGGACCCAGGTCACAGAGTGGCCCCTATCTGGGTTACTGATGTTCCCATAGCAGACAGAAGACAGACCATAGAGTTATCATGCTATGGCTCTGAAAGCTTCTGCTCGGAAATGGCATAGTCACTACTGCTGAGTTGAACAAGATGGGCAAGTATATAATATATAAGTCACTCAGGCATGGGTGACAATAAATTTAGACAGTAATACATTCTGCTGCATCACTGCGTTCTCGGCACCTAGTGCAGTTCTTGGATCAAAGTAGATCTTCCAATTAATGGTGCCCTGTGGTCCTTAGCTATCGGGAGTTTTCGTTCTAATGTGTAACGTGAGATTGGCCATAAGAACTTCCTCCTGGTTTGTATTATATGATATAGAAAAGCAACATTTTCTCAGGCTTATGTAATGTGTAAACAAAAGCATATTCAGAAAAAAACTGCTCTTTTTATTGCTTTGTAGCACACGAGTCAAGTGAAAACCATGTGCTTTTTTTGCAAAGGCAGCTTCAAAAAGAGTCCCAAAGCTCCCTTTTAAACAGACTGCTTTCTTCAAACTCCTTCAATGCAAAATTTCAAAACCACCAATAGGTAGGGAAATGGAGTGATGGGTCAGTGAGGTGGGGGCTTCAGAGTTTCCAAACAATTCAGGGAGATGAAAGTATCATTCTTTCAAAGTCTAAACCTTAGGACAGTCTTTGGGGAAATACTGAACTATGAGTTATCTGATAGGCAAGCCAAGCTCATGTCCAAAGCCAAACTTCTGATATTCCTCCTCCCCCAAAACTGTTCCACCTTAAGCCTTTCCCATTTTGTTAAATAATAACTCCCTCTTTCCAGTTGCTCAAGCCAAATTGTTTAGAGTTGTCCTTGAATATTCTCTCTGTTGCTGTCTCTCTTTCATACCCCACATCCAATTCATCAGCAAATACTGTCAGTTCTGTCTTCAAAATATATCCAGAATCTGATCATTTTCTATCATTTCCACTATTATCACCTTGATCTAAAGCATCATCATCTCTTAGCTGGATTATTGCACAACCTCCTCTATCTGTCAGCTATTGCTATTATGATATTGCCAAACAATCCCCCAATATTAATTGCTTACAACATTTATTTTGCTTGTTCATGGGTCTGTGGGTTGGCTGGGATGGCTCTGCTTCAGGCTGAGAGCCAAGTTCATATCCTCTTCATGCATCTCTTTATTCTAGGACCAGCAGTCAGTTGGGGTGTGTTCTCCTCACAGCAGATGGCAGGTGCACAAGAGGCCAAGCTAAATCAGGCAAGCACATTTAAAATCTCTGCTAGCATCCTATCCATTGACATTCCACTGGACATCGCAAGTCATGTGGCCACGTTCAGCAGGCAACGTGGTGGTGAAATATAGTCTACTTGCTCTAGAAGGAAGTATTTCAAAGTCACTTGACAAGGGGATGCATAAAAATTCTATAACAGGAAGGGAGTGAAAAATTAAGAATAATTGAATCTGCCATGCCTCCTAGCTGTTCTCTTTGCTTCTTTTTCTTCCTAGAGTCTATTCTCAGTGTAACTCTCTTCCTCACCTCTCTCTGGTCTTTGCTCAGATGTCACTTTCTCAGAGAGGCCTTGCCTATGCACACTGTTTCAAATTGTCACCGCCCCCCCCGACCCATGAAACTATCCCAGCATCTCTACCTCCCTTTCCTATTGCATTTTTCTCTAATAGTATTCAATACCTAACTTATTGTACATTTTACCTATTTCATTTATTGTGTTTCATTTCAATAGAATGTAGGCTCCCCAAGAGCAGGTATTTTGGTCTGATGTATTCACTGCTCTATCTTGGGTGCCTAGAGCAGTGCTTGGTGAAGTCACTTCAGTCGTGTCTGACTCTGTGCAAATCCATGGACTGTAGCCCATCGGCGAGGCTTCTCTGTCCTCGGGATTCTCCAGGCAAGAATGCTGGAGTTGGTTGCCGTGCCCTCCTCCAGGGGATCTTCTTGACTCAGGGATTGAACCCTTGTCTCTGGCATCTACCTTCATTGGCAGGGGCATTCTTAACCATTAGTGCCACCTGGGAAGCCTGCCTAGCACATAATAACCCTCAATAAATATTGCATGAATGAATGAACTATCAGTGGCTGGAACAAGAAGCCAGCTAGGCCAAGAGTGGGAAATGGTTGGGTATTGCAGTGGAGTGTGACACTTTATGCCAAGGCTCTGCCAATTTTGAGGAGGGGAAAGGAGATAACAAATGCACCTCTGGGAGAGTGGAGGTAATAAAGTATCGTTTTATTCATGTCCATTTGGGGGCTATAGGTGGTGAGGTAATATAACTCACAAATACTTTCCATACACTTCTGCTGCCTCCTACTTCTCTGCTCCGTACTCACCAGCAGAAAAGCTGAACCAAGATTACAAACTCATGTTTCCTGAGTTCCTGTCATCCATTCTCTTCCCTTGGCATCACACAGCCAGGAATCTTCAGCGGCTGAAGCTTTACTTAAAGCAATGAGGTCTGCCAGGCTGGCTGGTTTTCCCTGTGTGAGTCCCAGTGGGTTACTGCCTCAGAACAGAACTTCATTTGAGAGGCCCACTGTTTTCTGTCTTAGGAAAAAAACAAGGGATTTCATGCACCCAGGATTCCCTGAACCCAGGGTCAGCTGTAGAATCATGGTCCTCTAAGTCACTGGAATCAGGGAGAGTTGGCTGAGCCACTGGAAAAGGCATTAAAACCTTTGATGGGATCCAGGCCTGAGAATGAATTCTTGTACTCAGCATCTTGAAGTGGGGCCAACTGATGCAGAGTATTGGTCAAAATATCTGCAATTTTTGGCTTTTTAATTAAGTTTTTGTGTGTATACATATAAACATATGAGGTAACAAATTAACATGTATATATAAAACATAATATAAATGATGTATATATAAATGATGGGGTAGTCCCTAAAGATGGTCACTATAATTACTTCTTTTCAAGGACCAGCACACCACTCCAATCATCAGAGTGAAGGTGATCTTGAAGGTGGTCTGATCTCATGTCTTATTTGACTAATAGAATGTGGTTTAAGCAACACTGTGCCCGGTTCTAGGTCTAGCTTTTTCAGAGGCCTCAAGGCATCTGAATTTTCTCAGGGGCAGCCAGCTACCATGTGAAAGTGTTAGTCACTCAATCGTGTCCAACTCTTTTCAATCCCATGGACTGTAGCCAGCCAGGCTCCTCTGTCCATGGGATTCTCCAGGTAAGAATATTGGAGTGGGTAGCCATTCCCTTCTCCAGGGGATCTTCCCAACCCAGGGATCGAATCCAGATCTCCTGTATTGCAGGCAGATTCTTTACCACTGAGCCACCAGGTAGCACATCTACCATGTAAGAAGTCTGATTGTTCTAAGACCACCATGCTGTGAGGAAGCCCGAGCTAGCCACATGGAAAGGCCATGTAGAGAAGAATCCAGGAACTCAATAGACAGAGAGAATTGAGGCCCCAGATACAGGAACCCAGTCAAGCCATCCTGACCAGTTCCCAGCTGTTTTAGCCATGCCAGCTGAGGCTCCAGAGATCTTGGAACACAGACAAGTCATCCACTGTGTGTTGGGATTCTTTACCCACAGAATCACAAGCAAGGAAAATGATGGTTGTTCTCAGCCATTAAGTTGGAGGGTGGTTCTGTAACAGTGGAAAAGAGAAACAGCAGAATGTGTGCAGTCAGAGGTATAGTGTAGTGTTAAGCCCATGGAGCCTGGATAAAGGCTGTCCCGGTACCAACTGCATGACCTTAGGAAGGTCACTGAACCTCTCTGTACTTGAGTTTCTTTTCCTCTATGACAGGGTTAATAATATCTCAGTTTACAGTTGTGATGGTGGAGTTCATGCACGTAAAGCCATTTGAACTGTGCCTGGCACATAATAAGTGTTAGCTAGGGCTTCCCAGGTGGCTCAGTGGTAAAGAATCTGCCTGCCAATACAGGAGACACAGAAGACATGGGTTTGATCCCTGGGTCAGGAAGACCCCCTGGAGAAGGAAATGGCAACCCACTCCAGTATTCTTGCCAAGAAAATCCCATATGCAGAGGAGCCTGATGGGCTACAGTCCATGTGGTCACAAAAGAGTCAGACACAACTTAGCAACTAAACAAGTGTTAGCTGTCTTTGTGATAATGATAATGATAATGTATAATATGCCTTATTGGTCAACTTGTTTCATTCATATTTAACTCTCTTGCATCTCTGGGGCCCCTAAGAAATAAAAAGAAGCCACGTAGGACAAATAAAGGTACTGTCTCTTTAGCTACCAAAGTAAGGCTTTTGTATATAGTGTGCAATTGGAATTTGGGGATTTAATTGAAGGCCCCAAATCATTTCTGGCTGACAGGAAAGAATCCGAGGATTGTGTGCACCCCCCTTTCCCCATCCAATTTTCTTCTGTATTTCCATTTTGCGTAGGCAAATGTTCAACTTTGCATTCCTTAAGCACACATCCACAGGCTGTCATGGGAGCAGAGGGGAAAACAGCTCAGAAGCAGGCTAGCAGGCAGGGGGAAACCAGTTTAGAGACAGGCATTATCCTCAGATAATCCGCCAAGTGGATAAATCACAGGAGGAATCAAGGGTTGACTTTGGTAAATTACCACTCCCTGGGCTCTCCCAGTGGCCTAAAAAGGTCACGCGGCCTCTCCAAGTACCAACCACTGCTTGAGAGGAATAGTGTGGGTCCTGCGAGGATTGGTTTCCATATAAAATAAAGTAGATAATAATTATTTCCACCCTTCTTGTCACTCTCATGGATATGTAAGCTGCCAAGGCTGAAGGGAGGTGGGTGTTACGTGTTCATCTGACTAATCCATAAATCAGCATGCTGCAGCCTGAGCACAGGTAGTAGGAGGCAAGTTGAAGGAAAGAGCTGGGCCCCAGAACAATGTTGTATAAGTGGAGGTTGGGGGATTCCCCAAGAGGCACAGGGGATATGGCCAGAGCTGGAGTCACTCAGAGGAGGGGAATGGGAGTAAAATGTTAAGGAAAGCCAAGTCCTTCCCCTGACTCTTCTGTCCCTTTCTATGCCCTGCATCCACTCCCCTCTGGTTGCTACTCCTCAAACAGTAAAATAAAGACCCCCCAAACCTGGGTCATCTCCCTCCCCGTGTATTCAAAACTGCTATTTCCCTGAATTTCTCAGCCTCTTCTAATTGAAGTTCTGAGAGCAAAGTCAGGTCAGAGAAGCAAGAAAGGGACTTCCCTGGCAGTCCTGTGATTAAGAATCCACATTTCCACTGCAGGAGACATGGGTTCGATCCCTGGTCTGGAAACTAAAATCCCACATGCTGCGAAGTGCAGTCAAAAAAAAAAAAAAAGAGAGAGAGAGAAGCAAGAGAGAGCTGCCTATGACTGAGGCCTGTGATAAGGGAGAGGCCATGGAAGCAGGAGAGTCCTGGAACCCAGCCAGTTGGGAGTGGTGGACAGGATAGTTTGGGCAGCTGCCTGGATACTGGATCCCACCTGGCTTTCCACAGATCACTCTGGGCTCCAGGGAGCTGGGGAGGGGTTGCTGCTAGTAGATGCCAGGCTTGCAGGATGGGAAGGGTGAAGGGGTGGCTCAGGGTGTGCTGGAATGAAAAAAAAAAAAAAACAAACCCAACAGAAACTCTCTCCCTAGGGGAGCTACCAATTGTTGTGTCGCTTGACTCTGCTTTCCAAGAGGGGTACTGTCTGCCCAGCATATGATGTTGCGAGGATCAAAAATAGCTTCTGGTAACTGCAAGAGGATCTGTTTATAGAGCTCCAGCCTTCACACCACCTGTGAGTTACAGCCAACCCAGCCATCTTCTCTAAAGAACGAATTCATTCTTTCTCTGAAGGACCCACTGGCCACAAAAGGCAGATGCTTTTCTGCACTCTCATTCCTCCTTCACCCACAGGGCCACCAGCGCCTGCCACCCTGGGTGTGTCCTCAGGCTCTGCTGAGCCCTTCTTCTTGGCCTCTTCTCAGCAAAATTTACTCATGCTGTGACTTATTCTCTACATGCTCTCTCTTCCTTTTGCTGGAGACTAGCTAAGTGACTTGAACAATGTTAGCCATCCTAAACCCCTTCCAAAATCCTTCTGCTGCAGACCCTCTCCCCTTCGTGTTCCTAGAAACCAGCAGAACAGGCTGTCCCTCCCAATTTAACATGCTTTCATTTTGAAAGGGGAAGGCTATGTTCTTTAACCTAAGAAGTGAGTGATAATGTGAATTTCAGGCAGGTAGGTCCCTGCAAAGCTATTTTTGAGGCATAGGGCCTTTGTGTTGGCAACGTGTCTCACGGATTGGTGCTGGCAGCTACAAACCCTGCCTATGTCAAGACCAGCCTTGTGTCCTTAGAGTGGGGATCAGAGACACAGACCTAGTGACAGCAGGAGCCAGGTAGGCGACTGAAATAAATCTAGTGGGTGTGGTGCACTAGTCTTTGTGGCAAACTAGAGAGCACATACTCATCTGAATTATGAAATAGCACAAATGACAGCCTGCCTCTTTGCCTGGTGGAGAAGAGGAAGTGGTGGATCAGAGGTGAATGAGAGAAGGGGTGTATGCTCTGTCATGCAGGGCAGTCACTCTTCAGCTCCAGCCCTGTGAGGATTCAGGTCAGACTGCATGCCTAGAGTTGGCAGAGCTTCTGCATTTTTCAAGAGAAACTAAAAGAGCTGATGTTTTAAAAATGCAAAATCTCCTTGTTTTTTTATAAATATTTTCAAATTGCCAAAAAATGATCCTGAAATATTGAGCATGCTCAGCAAAAATATGTCTTTGGGATGCATTCAATCTCCTGGCCACCTCTCCTGGATGCTGTTCCAGTATACGACCCCAGGTATTGAATCAGTCCAGAATATTTAAGCTTGGGTAACCTTTGCCCTTGAGACAGGAAGGGGGCAGGGTATAATCTTTAAAAGAATAGATATAACCTGAAGACACAACATAAACTGGTTAGAACCGACTAGGTTCAGGGTGGCTGGTGGGCCAACTTCCACTAGACGTTGAACCTCAGCTCATTGTAACACATCAGCAAGCTAAACGACATACCAACAGATGGCATGACAGTTTCCAAGGTCAACCACAAAGGTCAAAAGTGGGCAGTGGCCCAGTTCCTGAAAATCCCCACCCTTTCCCCTAAATAGCTGGGATACTCCTCCTGCTCATTAGCCTATGAAATTACCCACTCCTATAAAAACTGACAACCCCATACCCTGGTGCCTCTTGTCTTCTGAGATGGCCCACACTCTGTCTGTGGAGTGTGTATCTCCCTGAATAAACCTGATTTCTCTTTACTATGGTGCTCTCTTGAATTCTTTCCTGCACAAAGCCAAGAACCCACCCTTGGCAGCCGTCCCAGGGATCCACCTGAGACCTGGGATGTGGCCAGCCTCTCACAGCTCACTTTCTTCCCTGCAACAAGCCTGGCACTGATTATATGTTCATGAATAAGAAGGAGAGACCGAAAAAAAAAAAACCAACCCTGAAGATAACTTTATTTCTTTAAAAATATCTCACAAAAGGTGTTTAGGTAAGGCTCCCAAATGGAAGAGTCCTGCAATTTAGCTGGTAACTTGAATTCAGTCACTATTCAAATATCTATGGGAGAGGACTGCCTCCTCTAGGGATTAGTCATGGGAATTGTAAAGCCTGTGCCCCTTTCCTGTGACACTCGGTGACATCCCTGGGCACTGCCTGCTATTCCCCACAAAAATTAGGAAAGCAAATCTGCAAAAATGATCATCCCAGAATCCATCCCCCCAATTCTACATCCTTGTGAATCTCTGGTAAAAGACATGAGAAAGAAACCACTGCAGGCTTTAGTTCATCTAATTAGTAGAAATTGAAAAGAGGAATTTGCTTGGGGCTACCTATGCAAATTTCTTGCCTAAAGTCTTCTCAAGTAACCCATGAACACAAATAGTATCCACGGGGCAAAACTTCCTTCCTCTCCTCCATTTGCTTTCTTTCTTCTTTTTATTCCTTTCATCATTAGACATTATTTATAGAATAAGGTCTATGCTCTGGACACTGTGCTTGTCACTGGATTTAGAAAACCAGACAGCTGCAACCACTGTCCTCTGGAGCTAGTGGAAGCTTGAGCAAATGGGGAGAAGGGAATTTACCTGTGATACATGCCTGGGCCTATGGAAGCTTCTCAGTATATACCTGCGGTCATCTCACCATATTCTGAAGCCATAGCCCCATATTATGCTATATAGAGGAAACACATGGATTTTGGAATCTAACAAGCTTCCCTTTGAATCTTGGGTCTGCCTCTTCCTAGATGTGTCACCTTGGTCAAGTTATTAATCATCTTTATGCTCCAGTTGCGTCATCTGTAAAATGGAGGCAACAGTGGTACTTACTTTATCATATTATGTACACAAAACATTAGATTTTCTCCTTTCATCCCTCATAATCTGAAAATAAGGCCACTGGTCCTCCATTCAGAATGTGCACATCTGGACAATTTTTTAGTGGTGGAGATGCGTAATGCTAATCCATTTATCCTTTTTAATGTCTCTTTACCATCCTTCATGCTGGCCTTGGTTGCAGTTAGTAAAAAGTCCAGGAATCCTGGCCACTGGTGTGCAGAAGTCAACTTGTATCAGCTCATAAGAGCAGTTTGGGCATGTTTCCCCATTCTCTGTTTGGAGACATTTCACTGATAGCTTCAAATGGGCCATGTGGGAATATTTACACCACAGAAATTGGCAAACATTATAAATCACGGTCGGTCACCCTGCAAAGAGATGGTTGGTAAGTATTTACCTCCATTCCACTGCTCAGGACTAGATGGAACCCCACTAGGTCATCTGGTTCATCCCCTGCTTTCAGGGCTGGTACTGGGGTGAACAAGCAAGATGCCTAGGCTGAAACTGTAAGATGTCACTTTCTTAAGGTTATGGAAAATCAGGCTTGGTGCACCATCCTGAGAATGAGTGCTTTCTTAAATATGCCTTGGGCACCTTGCTTGTTTCATCCTAGTCCCCACTCTGCTTTGTTTCCATACAATGATGCTTTCAGTCAGTATTTATTGATCATCCACTATTTGCCAAATTCTTGTCTAGAAACAAACAGCATCCTTGGCTTTATGGAGCTTCTATTCTAGTGGGGAAGGGCAGGAATAAACACGGTAAATAATCAAACACAATATGTTAGATAGTGTGAAGTGCAAAGGCAAAAAAAAAAAAAAAAAAGAAGCAAGGAAGGGGATATAGGAAATATTTTGAGGTGAGTTACAATTTTAGATAGCGGGGTCAGGGTAGAACCTCACTGAAAAGTGACCTTTGAATAGAGACCTAAAGAGAGTAAACAACTTAAGACTAATGGCTTCTTCCATAGTTTGAGAGCTCTCTAGGCAAAGAGAATTCACAGGCTTGTACATTGATCCATTTATCCAACACTTTGAATGTCTGATGCCCTGTGTTGCACATAATAGCTAATACTTACCTGTGTGCTCACCCTGGGCACTGTTCTATGCATTTTACATGTATTAACTTTTCCTCATCATAACAACTCCAGGAGGTAAGTACTACTAATATCGCCATTTACAGATAAGGAAATTGAGATACAGTTTTGGGGGTAACCAAAACATGCTACCTATTCCCCCAAAGCTCTCACTCTGATGAAGAATATAGATATTTAAATAATTATAATGTAGTTTGATTGACGGAAGGACAAGATGTTATGGGAATATAGAAGGGCCCTATTTCAGCCTTGAGAAGCTGGGGGTGGTAACCAAGAAAGATTTCTCAGAGGAAGTGACTGTTTTGCAATGAGGGATATTAATAAAATAAGCAGTTTCCTATCAAATTCATCGTAGGAGTGTTGTGGAGAATTCCATCCAATTCATCTTACAGTATCTCTTTTTTTGAGAATCCTTGGAGGATGTTTCTCTCATATCTGAGGGAAAAAAATGAGCTTCTTTTTAAACTTATGGAAACTAGGAATCCTGTAACTAATCAAGTTTCTATCCTTGCCTTTGCTGCTAGCAAGCTTAGAAATAAATTTGTGGCCCACATCTTCAGAAACAGAGGAGTCTTTTAGCAAGCATTTTTTTCCTAGGTGAATCTTGCCTCCCTGGGTTTTTGTTTCCTTTGATAATTCTAATTTTCTTTTGGCTTTGCTTTTAGCATTTCCTTGTTTTCTTGTTTTCACTTTGAAAGCCATCTCAAATAATTTTCAGAGTAAAGTGGAATATAAAAAGTAGAGTAATCATAAGAGACAATGACATGAAGTGAGTCTTAAAGGCTGGGCTTATAGGATGGACAGAGAGAAAAGGATAGGGTTGGCAGCAGGAGCAGAGAAACCAAAGCATGAGGACTAATGGTGCGCACTGGGGAGACTGAGATGGACAAGAGAGTGGCTCCAAGGAGAACTTCTGGAATCAGACAAACTTGGGTTGGAGTCTCAACGTTACAACTTTTATGAGTTTTATTTAATGTAGCTGAGCCTTGGTTTCTTATCTATAAAATGAGAATAAGCTATATGAGTCTGATAGAGTTGTTGTGAGAGCTAGTTTCATTGAGGCATCAAGAAATATTTACTGAGGGCCCCCCATGGGCCAGGCACTTGGCTGGACAGTGTGAGTACAGGAGTAAATCCATGACAATGGTGGCCTTGCTCCTTACGGAGCTGACAGTCAACTGGGAATAAAGCATATGCTTAGCATATGGCAAGTGCTCAACAAATGACCTAAATAATCATATAAATAACAAATAATAACAACAGGCTAGACAGTCTTGCATGTTCAGGGTATGAGAATTATGGGAATTATTGTCTGAGCTGCAGTGCAGAGGAAAGGGACAGGAAGATGATGAAGCTGGAAAAATATAAAGAGGACAGAGATCTTGAAAGGCTTTGTATAAGATACTATGGAGTTTGGAGTCATATAGAGTTTTTAAGTGTGTATGTGTTTTGTGTGTGGTGGGAGTGGGAGGAGGAATAAATTTAGACTCACTCTATAGAAAACAAAATTACAGTTACCAAAGGGGAAAGGCAGGGGAGAGGAATAAATTAGGAATATGGGATTAACAGATACACACTACTATATACAATAAACAACAAGGATTTACTGTATAGCACAGGGAACTATATTCAATATCTTATAACAATCTATAATGGACAATAATCTGAAATACATATATATATATAAGTATGCATAACTGAATCACTTTGCTGTACACCTGGAACTTTGTAAATCAAATATACTTCAATAAAAAATTTTTGCATCACTAAGTTCTTATATCTAAGTCAAATCTCTCTTCCTGTGGTTTTTGTGTACATTTCTATCCTCTTCCTCCTTCTCCTCCTCCTCCTCTTCCTCTTACTACTCCTACCATTACTACTAGCTTTCACTTCTTAAATGATTACTCTGCCAGGCACTGGTGCTATGTTTTTAATCTGTGTTTAGTGGTAATTAATGTAAGTAGTGGTATAAATGAACTTTCAAAGATGTGAATGTGCATTCAAATGTCCAATCACTGTTAGTCTACGTGTCTGGTGTACATTGCCACATGAGTGCATCCTCAGTGAGTGGCTGTGCTTTTGTGTACTTTACTGTATAGAGTACAGTACCTTTATTTCAATCCCAGGATGTCTGGAAGCAAATGTAAAAGCAGTGGTGATGTAGCTGGTACTGCTAAGAGGAACCAAGTGATAATGATGGAAACAAAAGTGAAAATAATTGAGAGAGTGGAGTGAAGTGAAAAGATGGAGGGGAAGAGAGAAAGGACAAAGAGAGACAAGAGGAAGAAGTAACTGAAAAACCAAAAAGATTCCTGACGCAGGAAATGGCAAGATTTTCTTTATTTAAGGAGGCACTGTTAGGTTTGAGGCACAGGACCCAAACCTAGAAGGGTACAGGTAGGTTGCAGCAGACATTCAGAATGCAATCCAGTGCCACCATGTCACCGTGTCATCTATGACAAGAAAGAAGGAGCTACTACCCAGACATCACTGGATTATTTTTTCAAGAGGGTAGAATCCAGCAAGGAACCAGAACCTGTGCCTTCAAAGTTAGATGCGAGTGAAATTGCAGCTTGCCCTCTGTCTCCTATTGCTGATGATCCTTTAGCACTACCATCCCCCACCCCCTCCATGCTCCAGTCAGTAACTCTTCTTGCTTGTTCACTCAATGCCAGCCCCTGTATGCAAACTGTTGTACTGTACTACTGTATTTTCCAAGGGACTGAGCTGTAAGATTAAAAATGTTTTCTTTAATTTTTTGTGCTTGTTTTTTATATATTACTTGTGTGAAAAGTATTGTAAACCTATTACAGTACAGTACTATATAGCCAACCGTGTTAGTTGGGTACTTAGGGTAACTTTGTTGCACTTACGAACAAATTGGACTTACTAATACACTCTCCAAATGTAACATGTTCATATGCAGGGGACTTACTGCCCTTCCTCATTGCCCTGTGAAGATTATTATTTCCTATCTAAAGATATGAAAATTGAAGTTTAGAGAGATTAGGGAGCTTCCTAAAGATTAATAAATGGTTAATAAATGGTGGAGTTAACTTCTGAACCCTGGGTATATGCCTTAATGGCAGATAATGCATAACTTTATCTCATTTCATCCTTACAACACCCTTGTTAGATAATATTATCTTCCTCTTATGGACTGAGTCTCAGAGAGGTTAAGTAACTTTTCCAAAGTCACACAGCTTATATGTAGTATAACTCTACATGCAAATTTTGGCTGGTACTACTCAGACGGTAAAGCATCTGCCTACAATGCAGGAGACCCCGGTTCCATCCCTGGGTCGGGAAGATCCTCTGGAGAAGGAAATGGCAACCCACTCCAGTACTCCTGGCTGGAAAATCCTATGGATGGAGGAGGGTGGTAAGCTACATTCCATGGGGTCGCAAAGAGTCGGACATGACTGAGCGATTTCACTTCACTATTAAAATGGGCAGATTTATGTTTGTACTTAAATTCTAAGTGCTATACAGCTTTATGGACTTCCCAGGTGGCTCAGTGGTAAAGAACCTGCCTTCCAGTGCAGGAGATGCCAAAGACACGAGTTTGATCCCAGGGTCAGGAAGATCCCCTGGAGGAGGAAACAGCAACCCACTCCAGTATTCTTGCCTGGAGAATCCCCATGGACAGAGGAGCCTGGCAGGCTACGGTCCATAGGATCACAAAGTCAGGCACGACTGAGCACGCATGCTATATAGCTTTAATGTTTTTGGTCAGTAGATAGATCAACTGAACAGTCGTTCTTGTTTTAAATGGGCCACCTTTTCCATGTGTGCCCTGAGAAAGAGCTAGAAGCAACTCTTGAACTTTACCTCGCATTGAAAGAGTTTTATAGCTCTTTCTGAGGCTTTTGCATTTTAACAAAGGTTGGAAACCAGAGCTCATATCCAAGTTAGCCTTGTCCCCTGCCCTTCACATCGATATATCCCCTCTCCCACAAAGCTTGTTGCCACAAAAGCCACTGGAGAAGGGAAGAGGAAGTTGTGCACAGGGAGATTTGGCCTGTCTACTAAAGAAGCCAACAGCAGCAGAAGCTAATGAATCCGGGCTTGACAGGTCTCTTTCTGCCAAAAAAAAAAAAAAAAAAAAAAAATTCATTATAAAATGTCCCTGTCTCTTGAAGCCTCTCAGCACTGCTTTTGATTCATGGGAGATAAGCTTAGAGTTGCAAGTCTGCCACCTTATTGCCACACAAAACATTAATCTTCTGGGTTTTTTCACCCTCCTGACAGCACAGAGTAATCAGACAGAATTACAGCTCTGAGACATTCATGATCATAGGATTTGTGCCAAATAAACTGCCCAGGTTTTGAGATCAGTGGCTGGTTATAGCTTTTTTTTCCTATCTTTTTTTTTCTTTTTTCTGTTTCTGGGAACTCAAGGGCACCTTTCTATATTTCTGTCCCACATATATTTCTTCAAAAAGCCTTAATTCGCCATTAGCAAAAGAAATTCATTTATGCTACCCAAAGCTAGCATTTGCAGGTATACAACCAGAAGCCTGGTAGCCCTGGATTCTAGGAGCCTACCTTCCAGGCTCTGTTTCCTGAATGTGTGGGCAGAGTGTAGAGCTGGGGATGAGAGCAGGGGCACTTACGAAAGGCAAGATCTGTGTAAAGTCATGATAGGGGATAGGATTGAGGGGGTGGGGTGCTTCTCCTTCCCCTCTTTCTCAGTGGAAGGCTTCTGTTGCCTGAAATTTCACCATGCATGCTTGATTTCTTTAGCTTCAGGTTTGAGTCCCTGTTTGAAGGCACAGGTCTTTGGGAGAAGCACATGAATGTGTTTCAGGGACTGAGTTTGTCTTTCTCGATGTGTAACTAGCTGAAAGTAGGGCTGTTTTTTAGGTAATTTAATGCTTTCAAATAGGTAGCACATTCACATGATTCAAAATTTTAAATAAAGGATCAAAAATTGATCCTATTTAAAAAGGATACATTAAGAAGTCTTCCTTCTACCTTGTCTTAAATTACCCCAGTCTTTGCCCAATCCTCTTGCCATTTTTATTAACTTGTTTAACCTTTAATATTTGTGCAAATATGTGTGTGTGTTTCATCTTTTCCTCCTTTCTTTCATGAAGGTAGTATATTACATAGCCTTTGCTGTACTTTGCTTTCTTTGCTGTACTATGGATCATAAAGATACAGTAGTTCCTTGGTATCCACAGAGGATTGGTTCTATGACACCACACAGATACCAAAATCTGGGGATGCTCAAGTCCCTTATATAAAATGATATAAAATGACATAATACAGTCGGCCTCCATATCCAAGAGTTCTGCATCCACAGATATGGAAGGTCAACTATACTTCAGTATCAGTACAGAGACAGCTTCCTCAATCATCTTTTAAAAAAATATTTGTTTATTTGGCTTCATGGGGTCTTAGTTATGGCATGCGGAATCTTCACTGCAGCACTCAGGCTTCTCTCTAGTTGTGGTGTGTGGGCTTCGTAGTTGCGGAGTGTGGACTTAGTTGTCCTGTAGCACGTGAGATCTTAGTTCCCCAACCAGGGATTGAACCTGTATCCCATGCATTGTAAGGTGAATTCTTCTTTTTTTTTTTTTTTTTTTGTAGGGTGAATTCTTAACCACTGGACAACCATGGAAGTCCCTCAATCATCTTTTTAAACAAGTGCATGATACTACATTGTACAGATGAACCACAGTTTGTTTATCCAGTTCCTTGTGGACATTTGGGCTATTTCTAACCTTTCACCATTCTAAACAAGGAATGACCCTGTACATGAGTTGTTTTGCAAGTGTGAAAGTCTACCTGTAAGATAAATCCCCAGAAGGTAGATGTTTCTAAATGTTGATAGACATTGCCTGGTTGGCCTCTCTGGAGGTCGGACCATTTTGTAATCCCAACAGCAATGTGTAAGAGTGTTCATTTCTCTACTACTTTTCAGTGGAGTGTTGTCAAGTGTTCGGATTTTGGCAAGTTGAATAAGAAGGAAATAGTTTACAACTTTAGTTTTAATTTACATTTATTATGAGTAGGGTGGAGCACATTTTCATATGTTACAAGTCTGTGGGCTTTGTATTTGTTCATTTCTTCATTAAACCTTCTGCAACATTCAACAGATACTTGTTGAGCACTGACTATGTAGCATTTGGGATACATCAGTGAACAAAGAAGACAGAAATCCCTGCCTTCCCTAGAACTTACATTCATTTACTTATTGGTTCATTCCTTCTTTTGCTGGTGAATTCGGAGATGAAGTGATAGGTAAGAAGGGAGGTGGTTTCCAGGGATTGGGCCACCGCCCACTTTTTGGCCTTTTATGGTTAGCCTCAGAACTGTCATGGCGCCTGTGGGTGTGTCATTTAGCATGATAATGTATTACAAGGTCTACTGGAAGTGGCCTCTTCCACCACCTTGAACGTAATTGGTTTTAACCAGTTTATGTCACATCCTCAGGCTATATCATTCCTTTAGAGGCTGTCTACTCCCTTCCCTCCTGTTTCAATTCTATAGACCCTCAAACAGGCACTGGGAATGTGCAGATGAGTAAGACATAGTTTCTCCCTCAAGGTTCAGTGGTGAGATAATAACTGTAAGAGAGGTGTTTACAGAATATTAACTGAGAGGAGAACAAGATGGCGGAGGAGTAGGTGGACGTGGAATACATCTCTCTCCATGGATACATCAGGAATACACCTTCAGACACAGAAGTGCATGCAGAACACCAGCTGAGAGCAGACAGGACTACCTGACCAGAGGAAAAGAATATATAGAAGCATGCAAAACTCGGTAGGATGAAGGAACTAGGGAAAAATAGGAGTGTTAGTAGGACTGGACCTGCCCTCGGCAGGTGGGGGAACTGAAGCAGGGGTCTGATCCCCACATCAGGGCAACTGTCTGAGTCAGAAGAGAAACATTTAAGGCTGAGAGTGAAACAGCTGATCTGTGACAGCCTAAATGAAAGGAGAATCAGACAGTCCTTGCCACAGCCATACATACCCCAGACAGGGAGGAGGGTCCCATGCAAGGCACAGTGACTGGGAGCTGGAGTTTGGGGAGTCTGGAGCGATCCCAGGGCGAGGGCTGCTGTTGACTGTGGAGAGACTGATCGAGGAGATGTGAGGGAAGAGATTGTGGGGGGAAATGCCTGTGGAGGAAAGCTGGGCAGCCATGGAAGCCAGGAATACTGTTGAGTCATGCATGGGGGTGGAGCCATCACCATAGCATCTCTCTCCCCACATGCCAGCAACAAGAGAGAGGCTGGCCCATCAAACACCTGATGCACTGAACTACAGAGGAGGACCCCACCCAGGATGCCCCTTTAAGTGCCTGACGCATTGAACAACAGAGAAGGACCCCAGGCAAGGGAGCCTTCAAAGTGACTGAACCAGCAGAGCTGTGGAGAAAGACTGGCCAAAGAGGCCTTCTGATTGCCAGCTACAAGAGGCTTGAAAAAAGACTCTGATAGGACCATAACTCCTGCAGCAGATGCAGTCCGTGTCCCTGCACACTTGGAGCTGCCAGGGTCCTCGCAAGCCAAGCAGCTGCGCCACTTTCACGCTCAACTCTCTCTGGGGGCGGAGCTGCCACAGGCAAAAAAGTCTAGCCTTTATGTGTGCAGGGTCAGTTTGGTCGTGTCCAACTCTTTGTGACCCTGTAGACTGTGGCCTGTCAGGATTCTCTGTCAGGGAGGGGTGTTCTCTAGGCAAGAATACTGGAGCATATTGGCCAAGACGAGTTGCCGTACCCATGTAGATCACTGTATCTCCTGCTGCCCTAGCCGCCAACTCCCCTGACTACCTGGTGCTGCCAGAACCCCTGCAACCCAAGCAGCTGCACCACCTCCACACCTGGCACTCACAGGGGCAAACCCAACCCCTCCAGGGCAGCCTCAGGAGCAAACCCCAGTGGACGACCCGCGTGCAGAGGTGGAAATAAACCCACAATTGAAACCCAGGGGCAATGTGGCTTCAGAAGAAGATCCAAAACCTTACCACCAGCTGTACAAGCTGCAGATTGAATCCACATGATCAACTAGGCAGACTCTGTGTCTATGGAATAGATAAAGGGTCATTGAGAGCTCCCACAAAAGAAAACACAGTAGTTCTGATAGCTGTGGACATTGGACGCAAGAACACACAGAAGTAGAACCAGACTAGAATCTGAGCTGCCCCCACAGCAGGTCCAGAGATTAGCACGGTGTTGGAGAACATCCTAGGGAGGTGAGGGGGCTGTGACTCCCAGTGAGGGAAAAGACTCTGACAGCAGTGACTCAAGAAAAAAATTTATTATTCTTTTGTTTTGACTTGCTTTGTAGATTCTTTTGGATTTTTTTCTTCCCCCCCCTTTTCCCCCCTCTGTTGTAGTTGTCAATTGTATTGGCACTATGAAATCTAATTAAGCTTTTGAACTGTTTTTTTTTTTTTTTTCTGTCACATTTTTTGTTGCTGTTATAAACCTCTGCCTCTACGTTGGGCTTTTTGCAGTTCTGTGGAGTTTTCCTTTTCTCTTTTTTAAATTTTAATTTTTTAAACCTATTATTATTTTTTCTACATTTATTCCTTTGTTTGCTTTTCCTACTGTTCTTTTTTTCCCCTTGCAGTTAATCGTTAATGTATATGCTGCTGCTACTGCTGCTAAGTCACTTCAGTTGTGTCCGACTCTATGCGACCCCATAGATGGCAGCCCACCAGGCTCCCCCGTCCCTGGGATTCTCCAGACAAGAACACTGGAGTGGGTTGCCATTTCCTTCTCCAATGCAGGAAAGTGCAAAGTGAAAGTGAAGTGGCTCAGTCCTGTCCGACTCTTAGTGATCCTATGGACTGCAGCCCACCAGGCTCCTCCGTCCATGGGATTTTCCAGGCAAGAGTGCTGGCGTGGGGTGCATAACTCTTCTTTGTCTACCTCTATTTAATTTTGCATATGTATTCTTTCTTTCTTTTCTTTCCTCAATATATTTGTTAGTTTTATTTTCATTGCTTTATTCCCCAATTGGCACCTTGCTCTAGCTTTGTTTTCCAGTTTGTGCTTTAGTTAGTTTTGTTCTGGTAAATATAATTTTTGGTTTCCTTTGTTCGCCAGGTCAATCTATTGTACTTTATTTTTGTTGGACTGTTTTCATTTTCCTTATGGGTGTATATGTATATGTGTATCTTCAGTCACAATTTTTACTGTTGCTTTAAACCTCTGTCTCTATGTTGGGCTTTTGCGGTTTGGTGGAGTTTTCCTTTTTTCCCCCCTTTCTTCTTTCTTCTCCCATTCTTTTTTCTTTTTTTTATAATTTTAATTTTTTAAAAAACCTATTATATTTTTTCTACATTTACTCCTTTGTTTGCCTTTCCTACTCTTCTTTTCCCTTGCAGTTAATCTTTAATGTATACAAATCTTCTTCATCTACCTCTTTTTAACTTTGCATATCTATTCTTTCTTTCCTTACCTCTCAACATATTTGTTAGTTTTGTTTTCGTTGCTTTGTTCCCCACTTGGCACCTTGCTTTAGTTTTGTTTTCCAGTTTGTGCTTTAATTAGTTTTGTTCTTAACTGGTAAATATAATTTTTTATTTCCTTTGTTGGCCAGGTCAATCTACTGTATTTTATTTTTGTTGAACTGTTTTCACTTTGCTCATGGGTGTATATGTATATGTGTATATTCAGTCACATTTCCTGTCTGTTGTTATAAACCTCTGCCTCTACATTGGGCTTTTGCAGTTCTGTGGAGTTTTTCCTTTTTCCTCCTTTGTTCTTTCTTCTTCCTTTTTTCTCTTTTCTCATTTTATAATTTTAATTTTTAATTTTTTAAAACCTATTATGCTTTTTCTATATTTATTCCTTTATTTGCATTTCCTATTGTTCTTTTTCCCTTGCAGTTAATCTTTAATGTATATAAATTTTCTTCATCTACCTCTTTTTAACTTTGCATATCTATTCTTTCTTTCTTTCCTTTCCTCACAACGTATTTGGTAGTTTTGTTTTCATTGCTTTATTCCAACTTGGCACCTTGCTTTAGTTTTGTTTTCCAGTTTGTGCTTAAAATAGTTTTGTTCTTAACTCATAAATGTAATTTTTGATTTCCTTTGTTCATGGATCAATCTACTGTACTTTATTTTTGTTGGACTGTTTTGGCTTTGCTCATGGATGTATATGTATATGTGTATATTCCATTACTTTAATTATTATTTGCCTGATTTTGTAACTGCCATTTGTCTGGGGTTCATCTTTGGTTTCTCGTTTTTGGATATTTGTTTTCCTCTCCCTTAATGCCATTACAAACCACTTGTGGAATCATCATTCCTGACCAAAGATCAAGCCCTGAGCCTTTGGAGTGGGAGGACTGACTCCAAGACCCTAGACTACCAGAGAACTAACCCTGCTGCTGCTGCTGCTAAGTCGCTTCAGTCATGTCCAACTCTGTGTGACCCCATAGATGGCAACCCACCAGGCTCCCCCATCCCTGGGATTCTCCAGGCAAGAATACTGGAGTGGGTTGCCATTTCCTTCTCCAATGCATGAAAGTGAAAAGTGAAAGTGAAGTCGCTCAGTCCTGTCCGACTCTTAGTGACCCCATGGACTGCAGCCTACCAGGCTCCACCGTCCATGGGGTTTTCCAGGCAAGAGTGCTGGAGTGGGCTGCCATTGCCTTCCCTAGGGAATATCAAATAGTGAGAACTCACACAAAGGAGACCACTTGAATACCAGACCCAGCATTACCCAACTGCCAGTAGCACCCTGGGCAAGACGCCTCATCTAAACAACAAACAAAACAAAAATGCACACCAAGTCATCAGAAGATAGGATTACCACCTCATTCAGCCTTGCCCATCAGAGGAAAAACGAACAAGCAAACAAACAAACTCAGCACAAATCTTACTCTATGCGAAGCTCACACAAAACACTAGACCAACCTGAGGAGGGCAGAAACGAAAAGGAAGAAAGAATTCAACCTTGAAGCCTGGGAAAAGGAGACCTTAAACACAATAAGTTAAAAAAAAAAAAAAAGAATAGGCAGAGAAATACTACACAAATGAAGGAACAAACTAGAAACACAGAAGTCCAAATAAATGAAGAGGAAATAGGCAAACTACCTGAAAAATAATTCAGAAAAATGGTAGTAAAGATGATCAAAAACCTTGAAAACAAAATGGAAAAAAATGCAAGAATCAATTAACAAAGACCTAAAAGAATTAAAGAATAAACATACAGAGACAAACAACACAATTACTGAAAATAAAAATACTCTAGAAGGAATCAATAGCAGAATATCTGAAGCAGAAGAACGAATCAGTGAGTTGGAAGATAAAATAGTGGAAATAACTTCTGAAGAGCAGAATAAAGTCAAAAGAAGGAAAAGAACTGAGGACAGTCTCAGAGACCTCTGGGACAATATCAAACTCACCAACATTCCAATTATAGAGGTCCCCGAAGAAGAAGAGAAAAAGAAAGGGTATGAGAAAATTTTTGAAGAGATTACAGTTGAAAATTTCCCCAATATGGAAAAGGAAATAGTCAGTCAAGTCCAAGAGGCACAAAGAGTCCCATACAGGACAAACCCAAGGGGAAACACACCAAGACACATACTAATCAAACTAACAAAGACTAAACACAAAGAAAGAATACTAAAAGCAGCAAGGGAGAAGCGACAAGTAACAAACAAGGGAAACCCCATACACTTAATAGCTAATCTTTCAGCACAAACTCTACAGGCCAGAAGGGAATGGCAGGATATATTTAAAATAATGAAAGGGAAAAATCTACAACCAAGATTACTGTACCCAGCAAGGATCTCATTCAAAATTGATGGAGAAATAAAAAGCTTTTCAGACAAGCAAAAGTTAAGAGAATTCAGTACCACCAAACTAGCTTTACAACAAATGTTAAAGGGACTTACATAGTTAAGAAATACAAGACAAGAAAAATGATCTACAAAATCAACCCCAAACAATTAAGAAAATGGCAATAGGAACATATATATCAATAATCACTTTAAATGTAAATGGATTAAATGCTCCAACCAAAAGACACAGACTGGCTGAATGGATACAAAAACAGGACCCATATATATGCTGTCTACAAGAAACCCACTTCAGACCTCAGTTCATCTCAGTTCCGTTCAGTCGCTCAGTCGTGTCCAACTGGAATTCCATCACCTCCACTAGCTTTGTTTGTAGTGATGCTTTCTAAGGCCCACTTGACTTCACATTTCAGGATGTCTGGCTCTAGGTGAGTGATCACACCATCGTGATTATCTGGGTCATGAAGATCTTTTTGTACAGTTCTTCTGTGTATTATTGCCACCTCTTCTTAATATCTTCTGCTTCTGTTAGGGCCATACCATCTCTGTCCTTTATCGAGCCCATCTTTGCATGAAATGTTCCCTTGGTATCTCTAATTTTCTTGAAGAGATCTCTAGTCTTTCCCATTCTGTTGTTTTCCTCTATTTCTTTGCATTGATCGCTGAGGAAGGCTTTCTTATCTTTCCTTGCTATTCTTTGGAACTCTGTATTCAGATGCTTATATCTTTCCTTTTCTCCTTTGCTTTTCGCTTCTCTTCTTTTCACAGCTATTTGTAAGGCCTCCTCAGACAGCCTTTTTTTTTTTTTTTTTTTTTGCATTTCTTTTCCATGGGGATGGTCTTGATCCCTGTCTCCTGTACAATGTCACAAACCTCTGTCCATAGTTCATCAGGCACTCTGTCTATGAGAGCTAGTCCCTTAAATCTATTTCTCACTTCTACTGTATAATCATAAGGGATTTGACTTAGGTCATTCCTGAATGGTCTAGTGGTTTTCCCTATTTTCTTCAATTTAAGTCTGAATTTGGCAATAAGGATCTCATGATCTGACCTCAAGACACATACAAACTGAAGTGAGAGGATGGAAAAATACATTCCATGCAAATGGAAATGGAAAGGAAAGCTGGAGTAGCAATCCTCATACCAGACAAAATAGACCTTAAAGCAAAGAAGATTACAAGAGATAAGGAAGGACACTACATAATGATTAAGGAAGTAGCAATCCTCATACCAGACAAAATAGACCTTAAAGCAAAGAAGATTACAAGAGATAAGGAAGGACACTGCACAATGATCAAGGGATTAATCCAAGAGGAAGACATAGCAATTGTAAATATCTATGCACCCAACACAGGAGCACCTCAGTACATAAGACAAACACTAACAGACATAAAAGGAGAAATTGACAGTAACACAATAATAGTGGGAGACTTTAACACCCTACTCACACCAATGGACAGATCATCAAAACAGAAAATTAATAAGGAAACACAAGTCTTAAGTGATACATTAGATGAGATGGATCTCATTGATATCTTCAAGACATTCCATCCAAATGAAGAAGAATACATCTTCTTCTCAAGTGCACATGGAACATTCTCCAGGATACAACACATCTTGGGTCACAAAACAAACCTCAGTAAATCTAAAAAAGTTTAAATCATATCAAGTATCTTCTCTAACCACATCACTACGAAACTAGATATCAATTATAAGAAAAAACTGTAAGAAACACAAACACATGGAGATTAAATAATACATTTCCTAATAACCAACAGGTTACTGAAGAAATGAAAAGGGATATCAAAAAGTTTCTAGAAACAAATGACAATGAAAACATGACAACTGAAACCTATGGGATGCAGCAAAAGCAGTTCTTCAAGAGGGAAGTTTATAGCAATACAATCCTACCTCAAGAAACAAGAAAAACGTAGAATAGACAACCTAACTTTACACCTAAAACAACTGAAAATAGAAGAATAAAAAAAACCCCCGCAAATTAGTAGAAGGAAGAAATCATAAAGATCTGAGCAGAAATAAATGAAAAAGAAATGAAAGAAACAATAGTAAAGATTAATAAAACTAAAAGCTGATTCTTTGAGAAGAAAAACAAAATGGACAAGCCTTTAGCCAGACTCATCAAGAAAAAAAGAGAGAAGAATCAAATCAAAAAATTAGAAATTAAAAAGGAGAGGTTACAACAGACAATGCAGAAATACAAAGGATTATAGGCAATAAAATGGATAACCTATGAGAAATGAATAGATTCTTAGAAAAGTTCAATCTTCCAAGACTGAACCAGGAAAAAATAGAAATTATGAGCAACCCAATTACAAGAACTGAAATTGAAGCTGTGATAAAAAATCTCCCAAAAAACAAAAGCCCAGGATCAGATTGTTTCACAGGAGAATTCTATCAAACATTTAGAGAAGAGGTAATGCCTATCCTTCTAAACCTCTTTGAAAAAACTGCAGAGGAAGGAACACTTCCAAACTCATTCTACGAGGCCACCATCACCCTGATACCAAAACCAGACAAAGACAACACACAAAAAGAAAACTACAGGCCAATATCACTGATGAACATAGATGCAAAAATCCTCAACAAAACTTTAGCAAACATAATTCAGCTACACAGGTCTGCAAGGATTCTTCAATATATGCAAATCAATCAATCTGATATACCATAATATCAAATTAAAAGATAAAATCATGTGATCATCTCAGTAGATGCAGAAAAAGCCTTTGAGAAAATCCAGCACCATTTATGATTAAAACAATTTAAAAACATGGGCATGGAAGGAGCCTACTTCATCATAGTAAAGGCTATATATGATAAGCCTACAGCAAACATTATTCTCAATGGTGAAAAACTGAAAGCATTCCTCTTAAGATCAGGAACAAAATAAGGGTGTCCACTTTCACCACTATTATTCAACATAGTTTTGGAAGTCCTGGCTACAGCAATCAGAGAAGAAAAAGAAATAAAAGGAATCCATATTGGAAAAGAAATAAAGCTCTCACTGTTTGCAGATGACATGATATATCAGATAGTATCAGAAAATTACTAGAGCTAATCAGTGAATTTAGCAAAGTTGCAGGATACAAAATCAATACCCAGAAATCACTTGCACTTCTATGTACTAACAATGAAAAATCAGAAATAGAAATTAAGGCATCAATCCCACTCACCATTGCAACAAAAATAATTAAATATCAAGGAATAAACTTACCTAAGGAGACAAAAGGACTGTACACAGAAAATTATAAGATACTGAAGAAAGAAATCAAAGACAACATAAACAGATGGAGAGATATTCCATGTTCCTGGGTAGGAAGAATCAATATTGTGAAAACGACTATACTACCAAATGCAATCTACAGATTCAATGCGATCCCTATCAAATTACCAATGGTATTTTTGACAGAACTAGAATAAAAACTTTCACAATTCATATGGAAACACAAAAGACCCTGAATAGCCAAAGCAGTCCTGAGAAAGAAGAATGCAGCTGGAGGAATCAACCTTCCTGACATCAGATTATACTACAAAGCTAGTCATCAAGACAGTATGGTACTGGCACAAAAACAGAAATATAGACCAATGGAACAAGATAGAAAGTGCAGAAATAAACCCATGCACCTATGGGTACCTTATTTTTGACAAAGGAGGCAAGAATATACAATGGGACAAAGACAGCCTCTTCAGTCAATGGTGCTGGGAAAACTAGACAGCTACGTGTAGAAGAATGAAATTAGAACACTTCCTAACACCATACACAAAGATAAACTCAAAACAGATTAAAGACCTAAGTGTAAGACCAGAAACTATAAAACTCTTAGAGGAAAACATAGGCAGAACACTTGATGACATAAATCAAAGCAAGATCCTCTCTGACCCACCTCCTAGAGTAATGGAAATAAAAACAAAAGTAAACAAGTGGGACCTGATTAAACGTAAAAGCTTTTGTGCAGCAAAGAAAACTATAAGCAAGGTGAAAAGAGAACCCTCAGAATGGGAGAAAATAATAGTAAATGAAACAACTGAGAAAGGATTAATTTCTAAAGTATACAAGCAGGTCATACAACTCAATGCCAGAAAAACAAACAACCCAACCAAACAGTGGGGAAAAGACCTAAACAGACATTTCTCCAAAGAAGACATACAGATGGCTAACAAACACATGAAAAGATGCTCAACATCACTTATTATTAGAGAAATGTAAATTAAAACTACAATGAGTTATCACCTCACATTGGTCAGAATGGCCATCATCAAAAAGCTACAAATAGTAAATCCTGGAGAGGGTGAGGAGAAAAGGGAATGCTCTTGCACTGTTGGGAATGTAAATTGATACAGCTACTATGGAAGATGGTATAGAGATTCCTTTAAAACTAGGAATAAAACCACCCATATAACCCAGCAATCCCACTCCTATACCATGAGGAAACCAAAATTGAAAGAGACACATGTACTCCATTGTTCATTGCAGCACTATTTACAATAGCTAGAACATGGAAGCAACCTAGATGTCCATCGACAGATGAATGGATAAAGAAGTAGTGGTACATATACACAATGGAATATTACTCAACCATAAAAAAGAATGAATTTGAATCAGTTTTAATGAGATGGGTGAACCTAGAACCTATTACACAGATTGAAGTGAGTCAGAAATAGAAATATAAATACCGTATTCTAATGCATATATACGGAATCTAGAAAAATGATACTAAAGTATTTATTTATCAGGCAGCAATGGAGAAACAGACATAAAGAGTAGACTTATGGACATGCGGAGAGGGGAGGAGAGGGTGAGATGTGTGGAAAGAGTAACATGAAAACTTTCATTACCGTATGTAAAATAGAGCAAATTGCTGTTGGCTATGGCCCTATGGCTCAGGAAACTCAAAAAGGGGCTCTGTATCAACTTAGAGGTGTGGGATGGGGAGGGGAGATTGGAGGGAGGTTCAAAAGGAAGGGGATATATCTATACCTATGGCTGATTCATGTCGAGGTTTGACAGAAACAAAATTCTGCAATATGCTTCAATAAAAAAAAATTACTAAAAAAATTAACAGCACAAAAATGAAGCATGTAACTTAGACTGAGAGCTATACAGTAATCCTACTTTGAGGAAGACTGGAAGGTGGCTGGGATAAAAAAGAAGCAAAGGATAGCCTTGAGAAGCACAAAAAAACCAAAACACGAAAACTCAGGTCACTGTCATGGGGGTGGGAGGTGAGACAAAGGTAAGGCAACATGGATAAAGAAGTAATTTTCATAGTTGGTGCTCGTATTTTTCATACTAACACCAAATATGAAAATTACTTCTTTGACTGAGCGACTGAAATGAAATGAACTGAACTGAACTGATTTTTCATACTTGGTACTCATTATGTAGTTATTGGTTTTTTGGTTGAATGAATGAATGAATGAATGAATAAAGTTTGAGGTCATATACTAGAGTGTTAAATGAGTTATCTATCACTGTGTAACAAATTTCCCCCAAGCTTGTCAGTTTAAAATAACAAGCACTTATTATCTCACATAGTTGATAAGGATCAGGAACGTGAGAGGGATTTATTTAGGAAATTTGGGCTAAAGTTGCAATTAAACTGTTGGCTGAAGCAGCCATCTCAAGATTTGACTAGGGCTGGTTAATCAATCTGGTTTCAAGCTCACTCACATAGTTGCCAAGTCTTGGTTCTTCATTGAATGTTGGCAATATATATCTCAGAGGAATGCCCAGCACATATAAGCAAGATATGAATACAAACTTTTATTATTATTACCTAAAAGCTCTAAGATGTTGTCAAAAGATTTTAAGCAGATGAATGACCTGATCATCTTTGCTGTTTCAGAACATTCCTTCCAGCTTTAGTGTGGGGAATGGACAGGAGAGGAGAAAAGCAGAAGGGAATGACATCTATTAGAAAGCTGTTACAAATGAGAGATGGTGCTATTCAGTTCAGTTCAGTCACTCAGTCATGTCCGACTCTTTGTGACCCCATGAATCGCAGCACGCCAGGCCTCCCTGTCCATCACCATCTCCGAGTTCACGCAAACTCATGTCCATTGAGTCGGTGATGCCATCCAGCCATCTCATCCTCTGTCGTCCCCTTCTCCTCCTGCCCCCAATCCTTCCCAGCATCAGAGTCTTTTCAATGAGTCAACTCTTCGCATGAGGTGGCCAAAGTACTGGAGTTTCAGCTTTAGCATCATTCCTTCCAAAGAACAGCCAGGGCTGATCTCCTTTAGAATGGACTGGTTGGATCTCCTTGCAGTCCAAGGACTCTCAAGAGTCTTCTCCAACACCACAGTTCAAAAGCCTCAATTCTTTGGCACTCAGCTTTCTTCACAGTCCAACTCTCACATCCATACATGACCACAGGAAAAACCATAGCCTTGACTAGACGGACCTTTGTTGGCAAAGTAATTTTTCTGCTTTTCAATATGCTATCTATGTTGGTCATAACTTTCCTTCCAAGGAGTAAGCATCTTTTAATTTCATGGCTGCAATCACCATCTGCAGTGATTTTGGAGCCCCCCAAAATAAAGTCTGACACTGTTTCCACTGTTTCCCCATATATTCCCCATGAAGTGATGGGACCAGATGCCATGATCTTCGTTTTCTGAATGTTGAGCTTTAAGCCAATTTTTTCACTCTCCTCTTTCACCTTCATCAAGAGGCTTTTCAGTTCCTCTTCACTTTCTGCCATAAGGCTGGTGTCATCTGCATATCTGAGATTATTGATATTTCTCCCAACAATCTTGATCCCAGCTTGTGCTTCTTCCAGCCCAGCGTTTCTCATGATGTACTCTACATATAAGTTAAATAAGCAGGGTGACAATATACAGCCTTAACGTACTCCTTTTCCTATTTGGAACCAGTCTGTTGTTCCATGTCCAGTTCTAACTGTTGCTTCCTGACCTGCATATAGGTTTCTCAAGAGGCAGGTCAGGTGGTCTGGCATTCCCATCTCTTTCAGAATTTTCCACAGTTTATTGTGATCCACACAGTCAAAGGCTTTGGCATAGTCAATAAAGCAGAAATAGATGTTTTTCTGGAACTCTCTTGCTTTTTGATGATCCAGCAGATGTTGCTGCTGCTGCTGCTAAGTTGCTTCAGTCGTGTCCCACTCTGTGCGACCCCATAGACGGCAGCCCACCAGGCTCCCCCATCCCTGGGATTCTCCAGGCAAGACGACTGGAGTGGGTTGCTATTTCCTTCTCCAATGCATGAAAGTGAAAAGTGAAAGTGAAGTCAATCAGTCGTGTCTGACTCTTAGTGACCCCATGGACTGCAGCCTATCAGGCTTCTCCGCCCATGGGATTTTCCAGGCAAGAACACTTAGGGTGGTGCTAATGAAAACGAAGGGCAACCCACTCCAGTGTTCTTGCATGGAGAATTCCATGGACAGAGGAGCCTGGTGGTTTACAGACCAAGGGGTCACAAAAAGCTGGACACAACTGAGCAACTAACACTTTCACTTTCAATGCAAATGATGAGTACTGGATTCACGCAGGGTGTATTCTAGAAGTAGAGCCACCTCCACATGGATTAGATGAAGCTGATGACAGAGAGAGCGCTAGGGAACATAGGAGGAAGAGCAAGGTTCTTCATGGAGGTGAGGTGAGGATGGTGAGTTGAATCAGGACAATGTGGAATTTGAGATACTGGTAAGACATTCATGAGGAAATGTTCAGTTGGTAATTGGATCTATGGGTGTGGAGCTCAAAAGAGAGATCTGGGCAAGAGATTTAAGAGTCATCAGCATATGGGTCACTGAAGCATGGGTGTGGATAAGATTACCTGAGGACAATAGGTCTAGTGAGAAGAGAAGGTTGCCTAGGGAAGAACCCTGATGGTCACCAGCAGTGAAGAGATGGCTGGAGGAAGAAGTGCCTGTGAAGGAGAATCAGAAGGATTGGCCAGAGAGAAAGAGGAAAACCTGGACAGTGTGGTCGCATATAAGCCAACACCACATCTCATGGAAAGAAGGAAAACTAAATAGTGCCAGTGTTGCCTGATGAAAGACGAAGTCACAGAAGATAAGGGTTGAAAATGATCCATTGAATTGACCAAGAAAGAGGTCATTGGTGATCTTCACGATAATCATGTCACTGGAAGGGGGCTGGGGTGGGGGTCCCCACCCCAGCCTCCTTCTCTCAGCTATGAATGTACCATCATGGAATTTCTAGACCTTGGAGTTGAGTATCATTTCCTCTTCGCAAACAGAACCTTTGATCTCACAGGTGTCAGCCTCTTAGAGATCTAGATCCATGGGTAGAATTTGCTGGAACTGGAGTACTCCTTGACCAGGATAGTAGTAATAAATAATAAGATCTAATATTTGAGTACTAACCACTTTATGTGGATAATCTGATTTAATCCTGACACTAACTCTATGAGGTGGGTACACACTGCATACGTCAACTTCTTTATTATCCTCAGGTAAGAATCTGGTGGCCCACATCACAGTGTAGACCTGGGCTGAGCTGAGTTTGGCTAGGATCAAGGAAGACAGAAACCAAGATCCTCAGTCACTGGAGGACTTCTGCAGCCTCTGGGCTTCAGGAAGTCTTTTCTGAAGAATGTAGAGTTATGAGGGCATTTTCTCATGGGAATTATTGAAGCAGGACTGTCTGTGGCAGGGGCTGTCAGATCAGGGACTGTTTTAGAATATCATCCTGGAGACCATGATAAACAGCCCCAGGGGCCATCTAAAATGATACTCTGTAAGCACTGGGAAGCCTTTAGCCATGGTCTTCCACTCTTCTTCTGGGGTGGAGAGGAAGCTCTAGGAACCTCAGAAATCTAATTTCATGAAGACCCAAGTCCTCAAGGGAGCGGAGAGAGCAGATTGCCATTTCAGATGGTAGCAGTGTGGGGACTGCAGTACTCCCAGCTCCTCTGTTACGATCTCCAGGCACACACAGGTGTCCGTACGCCTGGCATATGGAGACTTCATTGCCCTCAGTCCCTCTCCTGTGGCACTCAGCCCATTAAATCACAGGATGGTGGGAGAAGCTCATCTCCTCCATCAGACCATGAATTTCTCAATCATGGAGAGGAAATACTTTTTGTGTGTTGCCCCCCATGCCTTTTCCACCTCTAGCACAGTTCTAGGTTCAGAGTGATCCTCAATAAGTATTTGTTGAATTATTGAATGAAACAATGAATGGCTCTTTCCTAGGGCTGGTCCTTGTTCCAGCTCACTTCTTATTTGTATGCAAAACCAGACTAACCTCCCTAACCAGCAGACCATCTGTTGCGTTTTCTAGGGCAAGGATAATGAACAATAGTGTGAGAGGGCTAGGTCAAGTTGATTCAATTCAACAAGTATTTAGTAAGCTTGCTATGAAGCTAGTACTGTGTTATGTGCCCTCTCAGAACAGACACAAGCCTATGGGGTGCAAAGGTTTTGAAAACCAATCTTTCATTAAAAAATTGTGAATCACTACATTGTATACCTGAAACTTATATAAATCCACTCTACCTCAATTTTAAAAAAAGGAAGAAAAAAATGAATAACAGAGAGGCAAGCATATATATTCTTACTTAATATGTATCATATGTAAAGAATGCCATGACTATATATTCATACTAATAGAAAAAAATGTTCAAAATATTAAGTAAAAAAGGTAATTGCTGTGACATGCAAAATATGCTATCGATTATAATTATGATATCAATGTCTAATTTATTTTTTTAAAGTATTTATTTATTTATTTATTTGGCTGCCCTGGATCTTAGTTGTGGCAACTGGATCTATTTCCTGACTAGAACCTGTTCTCTGACCAGGAAGCGAACCCAGCGTCCCCATATTGGGAGTATGGAATATCTTAGCCACTGGACCACCAGAAAATTCCCATCAATGCCTAATTTAAATGTACTACCATCAGAGAAAAGACGGTATGATACCAATTCTTAAAATTTGAGGCTTACTTTACTAAAATGTTATTTGCATTAAAGTCTACTTTTGCACCTCCCCGAATTGACAATTCAGATATATAAAAAGGTATAAACTAATATGACAAACACCCAGGTACCCATGACCCAGCTTCAAAATTTAGACATAAGCAGTTCGCACAGTTCAAAAGGCTCTAAAAGTCAAGAGAATTTCTTCTGATCACAAAACCTAACCTGGACTGACCTAAAGCTATTTCATAATCTCCATCTATCCCACTCTGTGACCAACCATGTATTTCACTGCAGAAATAGTAATATGTTTGATTACAAGGTGTTGCCCCAGACCACACTGGTTATGTTACCTAGTGTTGAGTACGTACTGTATACTGCTGCTGCTGCTAAGTCGCTTCAGTCGTGTCCAACTCTGTGCGACCCTATAGACGGCAGCCCACCAGGTTCCCCTGTCCCTGGGATTCTCCAGGCAAGAGCACTGGAGTGGGCTGCCATTTCCTTCTCCAATGCATGAAAGTGAAAAGTGAAAGTGCAGTTGCTCAGTCAGGTCCAACTCTTAGCGACCCCATGGACTGCAGCCTACCAGGCTCCTCCGTCCATGGGGTTTTCCAGGCAGGAAAACTGGAGTGGGGTGCCATACCTTTTCTAAAATGCAAACAATTCTGAATTTCCAAACATACATGGTCACATGGTCTGTAGGTAAGGCATTTGCAAGTTTGTGGTCTGTTGGGCCACAATTTGGGGCTTGGTTACTGAACAGTGTTTCCCAATGTTCCCCCAAAGGGAGGAGGAAGGGATGGAAACTGGCTAGGCAGCCCAGTGTCAGGTACACCTCCTTGTACTCCTCAGCGCCCACCCCCAGGCCTCTTCCCTAGGTTCCACCTTTCTTTTGGTGCTGGCTTGCCAAACTCAGCAGCAGGCTCACCTTATATAAATGTCTTATACCAACTTTTCTGTATTTGTCTCAGCTCCTCCTTATCCCCTAGGTTCTATGCTTTCCTCATCCTATCTTTTGCCCTGGTTTTCCCTCTGTTTTTTTAAAATTATGACTCCCTGCCTCGTACATGTGTACGCTCAGTTTCTCAGTAGTGACTCTTTGAAATGGCTCCACTGTCCATGCCATTCTCCAGGCAAGAATACTGAAGTGGGTTGCCATTTCCTCCTGCAGGGGATCTTCCTGACTCAAGGCTCAAACTCGAGTCTCCTGTGTCTCCTGCATAGGCAGGCAGACTCTTCACCACTGTGCCACCTGGGAAGCCTCTCATGTACACACTCCTTATTTATTTTATTTTTCGCTGTGCTGGGTCTTCATTGCTGTGGGTGCTTTTCTCTAGTTGCAGCAGGCGGGGGCCACTCTCTAGTTGCAGTGCTCTGCCTTTTCACTGTGATGACTAATCTTATTGCAGAACACAGGCTCCAGGATGCTTGGGCTTCAGCAGTTGCGGCACACGAGCTCCAGAGCACAGGCTCAGCAGCTGTGGTGCACGGGCCCAGCTGCTCTGCAGCATGTGGGATCCTCCTGGTCCAGGGCTCAAACCCATGTCCTCTGCATTGGCAGGTGAATTCTTTACCACTGAGCCACCAGGGAAGCCCCTCTCTCTCAGTTTTGAAATTCCTTTTTTTCTCATCTGCTCCCTCCTTCTCTCTGCTATTGATCTGAGTTCCTTGAGTTCTGGATCATCAGCTTCAGACCCATTATCCTTTCCCATTAATATTTGGTGCAGCTCTTTCTCTCTGGGGCCATTGTGTTGAAATATACCTCTCTTTTTTCTACTCTTCCTCTTCCAGTTTACTTCTAAAATAAGCATATTTAAGTTAAAAATAGTCAATTTAAAGAAAAATATCTTAAAAGTATATAGTAGTATGCTGTGATATGGCTCAAATTCATGATGGTGATACTCAAATGATTGTGGGAAACTTGTTCAATAAACCTTTTTCCACATGAAGGGATAATTTTTTTTTATTTGATTGATGGGCCATCTAGTGGTGAATGGAAGATGACAATCTTAGTCTGAGAAAATGCAGCAGATCTTTAAAAGAAAAGCCAGTTTCAACCCTCTCCCACTCTAACAGGTCCAAAGCACTGTCCTACGAAAATATGAGTACCGCAAAGGTCAAGTCCCACCGGGAACATAGCTGTATGTGACATATGACTTTAGCTTGACATTGTTGAGGTAAATAATATGTATGATATATGTGTGTTCATATCACATACATGCATCTCAGATGACTTGGCCAAATTCGGAAACTCCACAAATGCTCCTTACAGTCATCCCAAGGATATTTTGACTAGGGCAATGCATGTGACTGCCTTGTGCATGCATGTGTGTGAAGTTGCTTCAGTCGTGTCCAACTCTTTGTGACCCTATGGACTACAGCCCACCAGACTCCTTTGTCCATGGGACTCTCCAGGCAAGAATCCTGGAGTGAGTTGCCGTTTCCTACTGCAATGGATACATGTATATGTGTGGCTGAATACCTTTGCTGTCCACTTGGCATCACCAACTCAATAGACATGAGTTTGGGTGAACTCTGGGAGTTGGTGATGGACAGGGATGCCTGGCGTGCTACAATTCATGGGGTTGCAAAGAGTTGGATATGACTGAGCAACTGAACTGAACTGAACTGAAACTATCACAACATTGTTAATCAGCTATACCTCAATACAAAATAAAAAGTTTTTTTTTTAAAAAGGAACAACAGCAACAACAGTTTACTTCATGCATTTTCTCTATTTTTGTTTGTGTTTTCCCACCCCATCTAATGTGGACACACGCCAAGTTCCATGATTCTGTCCTCTATCTGGCCTACTCTGTCTTCATTCTTCCTCAGAGGCCTCCATTATTGCCTCTGTCTGGTTCATTATATGAAGAGCTGGAGACCTAGGTCCCACCTGCTTTCCACCATTAGTCTTATGACACTGAACAAATCATTTTTCCTCCCTGGAATGCAGCTTTCTCACCTGTAAAATCACAGCAGGATCATATGATACCTGATTCTTATGTAAAGAGCTTTCCAGGCTTAAAGTTTATGATCTACATTATTATTCTCAAGTTGTGGTATGAGGTCCAGCTTTAACAATCACCCAAGGTGTTTATTAGAAAAGCACATCCATTGACAGAAGACTAGATAAAGAAAATGTGGTATGTCCATACAATAGAATATTATTCAGCATGAAAAAGGAAGGAAATCTTGTCACATTTACAACATGGATGAAACTCAAGGACATTATGCCAAGTGAAATAATCAGTCAAAAAAGAATAAATGTGTGATTCCACTCACATGAAGTATCTCAAGTAGTCAGAATGATAAAAACAGAAAATAGATGCCAAAGGCTGGGAAAGAGCAGAGGGGAAATTAATGTCGAACGGATGTCAAATTACAGTTTTGCGAGATGAAAAAGTTCTCACAATCTATTGTACAACAATGTGAATATATTCAACACTACTGAACTGTGCACATAAAAGATTGTTAAGATGGTAAATTTAATGTTATATATTTTAAATATCTTTTTAAAAAATTAAGTATCTTTTCTTTTTTGATCATGCCATGTGACATGTGGGATCTAGTTCCCTGGCAAGGGATCAAACTTCCACCCCCTGCATTGGAAACATGGAGTCTTAACCACTGGACAGCCAGTCAAGTCCCTAATGCTCTGTAATTTTATCACAATAAATAAGAAAGAAAAGCATAGTTTTGAGTCCCACCCCCAACCCAGAGCTACTGTATCAAAATTTTAAGGGTTGGGGCTGTGACTGTGCATTTTTAACAAGTTCCACATGTGATTTTTTATCTCCTCTGAACTTTGAGAACCACTAAACAAATGTAAAGTAAATCCTTTGTTCATTGCAACAAATTTGATACCCTGATCTCAGCTTCTTCCTTTCCCCAGGAATATTTATGTACTTTCATTTGCTGCCAGCTAGTGTGCTTAGAGAATGTAAATTATTTTGTTATTAGCCAAAGCAGAAAAGAATCCAGAAGGCAAATGTGCTGCAGAAGAAGGGCATCCAGTCCATTTCCAAGCCAAACAGAGATGACTTTTGATCTGGCAGTTTTGGATTACACGTGACTCTGATCTTGTCCATTAGAGTGAGTAATTGAAAGCTGGCTCTGTGTATGCTTACTGAAATTATTATTTTAAATTGCTCACATTACATAAATCTCGGCCTCTGATGCTGTCTGTAAGAAAAGGTGGTAAGAATATCAATGAACATATCCCCTAGAATGAGATTTTGTAACTTCTAAGCAACCATGAAGGCTCCTGTTTTCACTGTCACTAATTACGGAGTTGTTGAGAAGGGGCTTGCATTATTCAAGATCAGAGTCAAGCAAAGGATAAGATAATTAGTTCATATTTATTGGGCACTTACCATGTGATCGGAGAAGGCAATGGCACCCCACTCCAGTACTCTTGCCTGGAAAATCCCATGGATGGAGGAGCCTGGTAGGCTGCAGTCCATAGGGTCACAAGAGTCGGACATGACTGAGCACTCACAAGCACGAGCATTTGAGTCTCCTAATAGGCAAAATGTTCAGCTGCTATTGAAAATCACCTATCATACCAAAAACAAAAAACATACCTTGAATTAGAAAGACAATTTATTGACAACAACATTGAGAATAATCAGATGTTGGGATTATCTGACCAAGATTTGAAAGCAACATCATAAAAATGTTTCAACAGTGCAAATTCCCCTGAAACAAGTTAAAATTGTAACAAAGAAGTAGAAGTTACCAAAAAAATGGAAATTATAGAACTGAAAAGCACATAGCAGAAATGAAAAATTCTTTGGATAGACTCAATAGCAGAATGGAGATAACAGAGGATAGAATCAGTGAACTTGAGAACAGATGAATAGAATTTACCCTTTCTGAATAACAGAATGCAGACCGAAAACGATGAGATCTTCGTGAATCTGTGAGACGATAACAAAATATTTAACATTCATTCTTATCATCAGAGGCCCAGAAGGAGAGAAGTTCTTTTCTCCTTTTGGAACTGAAAAAGCATTTGAAAAAATAATGGCTAAAGACTCCTCAAATTTGATGAGAGGTAATAGAAACCTTCAAATTCAAGAAGCTGAGCAAATCCCGAGCAAGATAAACCCAAAGAAATCCATGCCAAGACACATCATAATTAAACTTCTGAAACTAAAGACAAAGAAGAAATCTTGAGAGCAGCTGGAAAAAAACAATAAATTATGTATAGGAGAAGGCCAATTCCAATTATATCAGATTTCTATCAGAAACCACAAGGACAGGAATGAAGTGATGCATTTTACAAGTGTTGGCAGAGAAGAACTGTCAACTGCAAATTCTATACCTGCAAAAATATCCTTCAGGAATGAGTATGAAATAAAAGCAATTACAGATGAAACATAACCAAATAATTGTTTGCTAGCAGACCCAATCCTTAATAATGCCTAAAGGAAGTTTATTTAAACAGTAAGAAAATTGTAAAAGAAGGAATATTGGAGCATCAGGGAAAAAAATACAATAGCTAGAGCAGAAATATGGGCACACACAACAATCACTCTCCTCATGAGTTTTGTAAATCATATTTGATAGTTAAACAAAAGGTATAGCACAATATCAAAAACGACAGAATGATCTCTGCTCGTTTCCAAGGCAAACCATTCAATATCATGGTAATCCAAGCCTGTGCCCCAACCAGTAATGCTGAGGAAGCTGAAGTTGAATGGTTCTATGAAGACCTACAAGACTTTCTAGAACTAACACCCAAAAAAGATGTCCTTTTCATTATAGGGGACTGGAATGCAAAAGTAGGACATCAAGAAACACCTGGAGTAACAGGCAAATTTGGTCTTGGAGTATGGAATGAAGCAGGGAAAAGGCTAATAGAGTTTTGCCAAGAGAACACACTGGTCGTAGCAAATACCGTCTTCCAACAACACAAGAGAAGACTGTACACATGGACATCACCAGATGGTCAACACCAAAATCAGATTGATTATATTCTTTGCAGCCAAAGATGGAGAAGCTCTATACAGTCAACAAAAACAAGACTGGGAGCTGACTGTGGCTCAGATCGTGAACTCCCTACTGCCAAATTCAGACTCAAATTGAAGAAAGTACAGAAAACCACTAGACCATTCAGGTATGACTTAAATCAAATCCCTTATGATTATACAGTGGAAATGAGAAATAGATTTAAGGGACTAGATCTGATAGAGTGCCTGATGAACTATGGACGGAGGTTCGTGACATTGTACAGGAGACAGGGATCAAGACCATCCCCATGGAAAAGAAATGCAAAAAGCAAAATGGCTGTCTGAGGAGGCTTTACAAATAGCTGTGAAAAGAAGAGAAGTGAAAAGCAAAGGAGAAAAGGAAAGATATAAGCATTTGAATACAGAGTTCCAAAGAATAGCAAGGAAAGATAAGAAAGCCTTCCTCAACAATCAATGCAAAAAAATAGAGGAAAACAACAGGATGGGAAAGACTAGAGACCTCTTCAAGAAAATTAGAGATACCAAGGGAATATTTCATGCAAAGATGGGCTCGATAAAGGATAGAAATGGTATGGACCTAACAGAAGCAGAAGATACTAAGAAGAGGTGGCAAGAATACACCAGAGAACTGTATAAAAAAAATCTTCTTGACCCAGATAATCATGATGGTGTGATCACTCACCTAGAGCCAGACATCCTGGAGTGTGAAGTCAAGTGGGCCTTAGAAAGCATCACTATGAACCAAGCTAGTGGATGTGATGGAATTCCAGTTGAGCTATTTCAAATCCTAGAAGATGAGGCTGTGAAAGTGCTGCACTCAATATGCCAGCAAATTTGGAAAACTCAGCAGTGGCCACAGGACTGGAAAAGGTCAGTTTTCATTCCAATCCCAAAGAAAGGCAATGCCAAAGAATGCTCAAACTACCACACAATTGCATTCATCTCACAGGCTAGTAAAGTAGTGCTCAAAATTCTCCAAGCCAGGCTTCAGCAATACATGAACCGTGAACTTCCAGATGTTCAAGCTGGTTTTAGAAAAGGCAGAGAAACCAGAGATCAAATTCCCAACATCTGCTGGATCATCGAAAAAGCAAGAGAGTTCCAGAAAAACATGTTTCTGCTTTATTGACTATGCCAAAGCCTTTGACTGTGTGGATCACAATAAACTGTGGAAAATTCTGAAAGAGATGGGAATACCAGACCACCTGATCTGCTCTTGAGAAACCTATATGCAGGTCAGGAAGCAACAGTTAGAACTGGACATGGAACAACAGACTGGTTCCAAATAGGAAAAGGAGTATGTCAAGGCTGTATATTGTCACTCTGCTTATTTAACTTCTATGCAGAGTACATCATGAGAAATGCTGGGCTGGAAGAAGCACAGCTGGAATCAAGATTGCTGGGAGAAATATCAATAACCTCAGATATGCAGATGACACCACCCTTATGGCAGAAAGTGAAGAGGAACTAAAAAGCCTCTTGATGAAGGTGAAAGAGGAGAGTGAAAAAGTTGGCTTAAAGCTCAACATTCAGAAAACGAAGATCACGGCATCTGGTCCCATCACTTCATGGGAAATAGATGGGGAAACAGTGGAAACAGTGTCAGACTTTATTTTTTTGGGCTCCAACATCACTACAGATGGTGATTGCAGCCATGAAATTAAAAGAGGCTTACTCCTTGTAAGGAAAGTTATGAGCAACCTAGATAGCATATTGGAAAGCAGAAACTTTACTTTGCCAACAAAGGTCCGTCTAGTCAAGGCTATGGTTTTTCCTGTGGTCATGTATGGATGTGAGAGTTGGACTGTGAAGAAAGCTGAACGCCAGAGAATTGATGCTTTTGAACTGTGGTGTTGGAGAAGACTCTTGAGAGTCCCTTGGCCTGCAAGGAGATCCAACCAGTCCATTCTAAAGGAGATCAGTCCTGGGTGTTCATTGGAAGGACTGATACTAAAGCTGAAACTCCAGTACTTTGGCCACCTCATGCGAAGAGTTGACTCATTGGAAAAGGCTCTGATGCTGGGAGGGATTGGGGGCAGGAAGAGAAGGGGACAACAGATGATGAGATGGCTGGATGGTATCACCGACTTGATGGACATGAGTTTGGGTAAACTCCGGGAGTTGGTGATGGACAGGGAGTCCTGGCATGCTGTGATTCATGGGATCACAAAGAGTTGGACACGACTGAGCAACTGAACTGAACTGAACTGATGACTAACTCTTCACCAATAACATATGAATGGAAGTGATGTGTGCTACTTCCAGACCTGAGCTAAGCAGAGGCCAGATTGTCTAGGATCTAATAATCCATGGAAAGAGTTGTGATTTTATTATATCACTGGTGGGAATATAAAATGGAACAGTCACTCTGGAAAACAATTTGGCAACTTCTTTAAAAATTAAACATGTCCAAAAAACTTAAACATGTCCTTACAATAAGACTTAGCAACTATACTTTTGAGCATTTATTCCAGAGAAATGAAAATTGTTATAAAGATGGGAATACCAGACCACCTGACCTACCTCTTGAGAAACCTATATGCAGGTCAGGAAGCAACAGTTAGAACTGGACATGGAACAACAGACTGGTTCCAAATCACAGAAGCAGTACATCAAGGCTGTATATTGTCACCCTGCTTATTTAACTTATATGCAGAGTACATCATGAGAAATGCTGGGCTGGAAGAAGCACAAGCTGGAATCAAGATTGCCGGGAGAAATATCAATAACCTCAGATATGCAGATGACACCACCCTTATGGCAGAAAGTCCTATTTACGTAGGACCTATATGTGAATGTTCAAGAACGATACAAATGCCCTTCGTGGGTGAATGGTTAAATTGAAGCACAATCAATATCATGGCATACAACTCAACAATAAGAAGGAATAAATTATGGTTACATGTAGCAGCCTAGATGAATCTCCAGAAAGTCATGTTCATTGAAAAAAAAGTGTCTCAAAGTGACATACTATTATAATGTCTTTGAAATGACAAAATTAGAGAAATGGAGACCAGATTAGTGGTTGCCCATGATTCAGCAAGTGGGTAGGAGAGAGAAGCGAGTGTGGTTATAAAAGTACAACACACGAGAGATCCTTGTGGCCTCATTGTGGGAATGGTGCTGTTTGGTATCTCGACTGTGATGGTGGATACACGCGCATTCACTAGTAACTAACACACATGAATACAAGTAACATGGGGGAAATCTTAATAATAATATTAGTGGATTGTATCAGTGTATCAGTATCCTGGTTGTGATATTATAGTTTTGCAAAGTGTTACCATTGAGGGAAATCGGGCCAAGTGTGCAGGGATCTTTCTGTATTATTTTTACTACTGCATGTGATTTTGCAATGATCTCAATAAAAAATTCAGTTTTAAAAAAGGCCAGTATTTCTGGAGCTTAGTGGACAAGCCCTTAGTGGAAACCACTGGAAAGGAGTCACACGAACTGATTTATTTTCTAACTCAACATCGTGGTGGTTGTGTGGAGGCAAGCATGGGAGCAGGGAGACCAGTTAGAAAGATCCATTATAGGGGACCAGTATTTCTCTCTTTATTGCAATCATTGTACCAGAAATTCTGGTAGCTTGGTTTGGAACTGAGTGAAGACAGAGAGAAGCAGATGGATTCAGGATATTTTTGGAGGTAGGGCTGACAGAAGTTCATAGATGGATGGATGACTATGAAGTTCCCAGTCCAGAGGATTTTCCAGAATGGGCTCAACTAGACTGTCTCTTTAACTTTTCAACTACAGGGTCTTCTCAGCAGCTTGGTCTTCTTGCTATGTATGGGATAGAAAAATAAAACTGCTTGAAGATGATCCACCACTTCTGGCATGGGCTCAGTTTTAGGGTCTGCCTTGGCTTCCCTAAGATGAAGTGATATAAAGACAGGGGGTGTTGGGCTCCTGATGGCTGTGCTCCTGAACTTCAAAGGGAGAGTTGATCACTTATGGCTCTCATTTCCACACTGGCACCAACTGCCTTGAGATAGGCATAAAGGTGGTAGTTGCAATGCATGAATTCTTTTTGGGCAGGATGCACATATATATATATTAGGCTTTGGTTTTGAGGGTATAGATCTGGCTGGATTGAGATTTATCAAGATTGGGGTATGAGTAGGCTTTTTGGAGGCAGGAATATGGTCACTGGACAGGCACCAGACAAATAGTTTTCCTCTTTTGAAATGAATTATTTCTCTGGGTAAGAAACAGAACATGAATCATTGGGATAGTTTCTGGAAAACTAAGAATTGCCAGACAACATTAATCATCCTGGAAGCCTCCAAGCCTAGGACCTTGCTTGGCATCATGCTTGTCTTTTAAGAAATCCCACTTGAGCACTTAAGCATTTTTTCCCAAATGGCCCAGAAGTGGTTCTGTCAGTTAGTCCAGGTTGATTTGAGGCCAGATGGAATAATATCTACCAAAATGTTGTCTAGGTGGCAAAGATCCTTTCATTGATCACTTTGTTAATTAGGATACGCCTTGACTGCTCTAACAAAAGGATTCAACAATAGCTCTGTGGCTTAAGGAAATTTCTTTCTCAGATAATAATGACAGTGAGTAATTCAAATATGCAGGGGTATTCAGCTCCCCATGGTCATTCAGGGACCCAGGTTCAATCTATTTCACATCTCCGTCTCCCTTGAACTTTGGCCTCAGTAGGACAGAAGCATCCAGGTCATGTGCACCTATGTGTATCAACTCATTGGAGGGGAAAGACCACAGAGAAGCACTTGCATGTTTGAGCTCAGTTGACCAGTTGTGTCCAACTCTTTGCAACTCCAGGCACTGTAGCCCGCCAGGACCCTCTATCCATAGGATTTTCTATGCAAGAATACTGGAGTGGGTTACCATTCCCTTCTCCAGGAGATCTTCCCAGCCTGGGGATCAAATTCAGATCTCTTGCACTGCAGGCAGATTCTTTACCATCTGAGCCATCAGGGAAGCAAGCAAGTAGGCGACATAGAGATTTCTAAATAAGAGTTGGAAAAAAATGAACCCTGTGGGCAGAAAAACTAGAGAAAGAGGTCAGCCTCCTGGTGGAAGGAGCCCTGTGCATTGAGGAGAGGACAGGCTGAATTTCAGGCTCACAACACCTTAGCCTAGCACTTTTATGCCCTGCTGCCATTCCTAACAGAAGCTTAGCTGCCGCCTGCTGTTTTTGCTGCTCTATGGACACGAGGGGGCAGCCAACTACATAAGTTGCATTATCCCTTGGACCCTCATGGGAGGATCTGCTGTGCCCAGGAGATGTGGGACAGCCTTGTAACAGTTCAGGTAGTATCTGTTAGCTCCCAAGGGCTCCCAGGCTTGCCGATCTAGACAATTCATTGCATATTGATCCTTTGAGACCTTGAAGAATTGGGCTGCCAGTTCATTCCTCTCCAACTGCAGCCCCTGTTGCTTCAGGAAGCAAAACTAACCTGGTTTCCTACAGACTTGATTATACCTTAGCGGGTGGAGCCATAGAATGTTTCTTAAAGCAGTTTGGAAATATGGAAAATTCTAGCATAGGCCACATCATTCCAACAAAATTCCAATATATTCCTGTTTGCAAAAACATGGTCCCACTGTATGGCCTTTCTGCCAACAAGGAAACAAGAAATATGATTTATGCAGCATTCCCTCGGGACTCTTAGAACCCAGTGTTTCCAGTCATAACTGTATCTGCCACCTCAGAGATTAACCCTTGTTAACACACCCTTGTTAATCTCTGGAGTAGCAGCACCAATGGTGGTGAGGGGGCAGGACAGCTAGTTGTGAGAAGAGTTCCACAGTCTCCTTGATTGACACTGAAGCATAAGGCACTGCAGTAATGCTCTTGAGTGGGTAATAGGTGGTTTCTGGTATCCCCAGCCTGAGGGATCAGGTCAACCCCGTCTAAAGGGATGGGCAGAAGGTGAGTGTGTGAGGCTGTGGGGAAACTAACAGAATTTGAAGAGAGCTTGTTGAGATCCAGATTTAAGAACTCTTGAAAATGGGGCATAGGAACAGAGAGAGACTGAGGGGGAGTATCAGGAGTCAACATGCTGAGTCAATTAGGTTCACGAGAACCAAGATGCTTGTAAATAAGACTGCTGAAGTGGAGCTGAAAGAGCAAATAAGAACATGGGCACCCAATGTTCCTGGGCTATTACACACCTGGATTCCTCTGGACAGACTGAGCATAGTTAATGGGGCCAGGATGGGAAAAATAAAAATGATGCACCCTGTACTTCTCCTGCAGGCTGTAATAGGACTCTGTCCTGTGTAGAGGGGTAATGGACCTGCTCTGCCATGGGGCTCTGCATGTCCTCCTCTCAGGATGAATGCATTTCACTTGGTAACCTGGCAGTCTGAATTGTTCTTATTAAGAACATGTGTCATGGGCTTCAAACCATTAACCCACAAAGGTTTTCTAGAAGCCACATATGGCTGTGCAGCCTCTGAGGAGGCGAAATTTTCCAGTAGAGGGCAGCATCCACTGGTCATATTTCTCCATCCTGGTAAGTCTAGTGACAGCTTTAGAGAAATTAAGGGCATGGAGGTTGTGGTCTGGAAAATGGGAAGGAGGGTGGATTTCCTCTTGTGTCATCTCCTCGTACAGCATCATGGTGTATCTGGGGACTCAGCTACTTATTGAATATTTCTTCTCTCTACTGAGTATGTGCAAAGCCATAGAGGGACCCAAAAGATTGAAGGGGACTTAGGTTTTCTTTCCAAAGAAGCTTGGATAAAGAGTGATCCACTTTTGCAGGAAAAATAGCTACCAGCATTGCTTGCGGTGTGGGTTTGTTTCCTGCAGCATGTGAAACTACTGATTTTATCTAGTTTTACTCCCCCCAAAAACGATCTATCTCAATATGAACTCATCTTCCTTCCCCTTTCCAAGGAGGCCCTTCTCAAGTTCCCGTTATCAGTAGCTGTCTCACTTCCCTATAAAAGTTCCCATCCAGTCGTGGTCACATTTCACTTTGGTGAAAGGAATAAGGAAGAATGGGTAAACTGGCTCAAACTTTAATTACCTTCCTCGTAGGGGCTCAAAGCTGACTGGACCCCCCTCTCCCCAAGGTCAGTCAGCAGCACAACAGGAGACTTGTCTGTCTGTAACTGCTGGGAACTCTTGGTAAGGGGCTTGCCCAGAACTTGGTTCCCCTTTCCGCTCGAGAACTCAGACTTAGTCACTCGCTGATAACACAATGAGTAAGAAGCAGATGTGGTTTTGAACAGAGGTCTTTTAACTGAAAATCTAGTGCTTGTTCTATGACATTGGAGGGCCTTATGAATAACAGGCACTGAATTAATGTTCATTGAGAGGCAGTATATTTAACACAGTGTTTAAAAGCCTAGTTCTGACAGCTGTTTTGTTTTTTTTTTTTAATGTGTGGTAAAATATGCCTTGAAATTAAAAGATGCTTGCTCCTTAGAAGAAAAGCTATGACAAACCTAGAAGAAAACCTATGACAAAGTTAAAAAGCAGAGACATTACTTTGCTGACAAAGGTCCGTCTAGTCAAAGCTATGGTTTTTTCAGTAGTCATGTATGGATGAAAGATAAGGAAGGCTGAGTGTTGAAGAACTGATGCTTTTGAACTGTGGTGCTGGGGAAGACTCTTGAGAGTGTCTTGGACTTCAAGGAGATCAAACCAGACCCATCCTAAAGGAAATCAATCCTGAATATTCATTGGAAGAACTGATGCTGAAGCTGAAACTCCAATACTTTGGCTACCTGATGCAAAGAACTGACTCATTTGAAAAGACCCTGATCCTGGGAAAGATTGAAGGTGGGAGGAGAAGGGGACGACAGAGGATAAGATGCTTGGATGGCATCACAGACTCGATGGACATGAGTTTGAGCAGGCTCCGGGAATTGGTGATGGACAGGAAAGCCCAGCATGCTGCAGTCCATGGGGTTGCAAACAGTCAGATCAGATCAGATCAGATCAGTCACTCAGTTGTGTCCGACTCTTTGCGACCCCATGAATCACAGCACACCAGGCCTTGCAGTCCAAGGGACTCTCAAGAGTCTTCTCCAACACCACAGTTCAAAAGCATCAATTCTTCAGCGCTCAGCCTTCTTCACAGTCCAACTCTCACAACCATACATGACCACTGGAAAAACCATAGCCTTGACTAGACGAACCTTTGTTGGCAAAGTAATGTCTCTGCTTTTGAATATGCTATCTACGTTGATCATAACTTTCCTTCCAAGGAGTAAGTGTCTTTTAATTTCATGGCTGCAGTCACCATCTGCAGTGATTTTGGAGCCCAGAAAAATAAAGTCTGACACTGTTTCCACTGTTTCCCCATCTATTTCCCATGAAGTGATGGGACCGGATGCCATGATTTTCGTTTTCTGAATGTTGAGCTGTAAGCCAACTTTTTCACTCTCTGCTTTCACTTTCATCAAGAGGCTTTATAGTTCCTCTTCACTTTCTGCCATAAGGGTGGTGTCATCTGCATATCTGAGGTTACTGATATTTCTCCCGGCAATCTTGATTCCAGCTTGTGTTACAACTGAGCAACTGAAAAACAATAAAAATACACATAAAATACAATTTACCATTTTTACCATTTGTAAGTGTAGAATTCAGTATGTTAAACATATTCACAATGCTGTGCAACCATCACTACTATCCCTTTCCGTAACTTTCTCATCATCTCAACAGAAACTCTTTATTGACAATTGGTTTTGAATTTAGGTTCTCCCACTTGATAGCTGTGTAAACTTCACCAATTCCTTATGGGACCTCAATTTCCTCATTAATAAGATGAAGATAATAATATGTCTTCATAGCACTATGTGTGTGAACACCAATATACATTGTGATATTAATGAATATGAATTAGTAATATAAATGGACTGGTTAATTGATTCATGTTTATTTCATATGTATTCATGTTTATTACTCTGTGTCAAGCACTGTGCTGGAGCGACAAAGTGGCAGGGCTAAGTCTTAAACTCAGGTTGGTTTGACTTCAGGGCTTGTATCTATAGTGCTTGTACTGTGAGGATTAAATGACATAAGGAAGGTTCAGTGCCGGCCATGTAGCATTTCCTCCACAAACGCTAGCTATTTTATTGTTACCAGTACTATTACCAACTTTAGTTTGAAACTCATGCCTCCTTTGTGTCTAGGGTGATAGTAGGCTGCTCTCTTTTACTGCACAGGGAATGTTCCAAACTTAGCATCCTTTACCCATAAGTAGAAGAGAGAGGCAGGGAGCTTCTTTGAGATGTGTGTATAACTAACCACAAACTCCTGCCACCTAGGAACTGCCACCATGGAGGAGGCCCACTTCCCCCTCTATTTGTCCCTCACTGCAGTCCCAGGGCCTAGAGCCTGGCCCCAGCAGTGACAAAAACCATCTTTCAACAGGCGAAGAAGAAGAATGAAAAACCACCTGGGTTTATTCATCAACCCCTGCCTCGTAGAGCTGCTCATCTCTCCCTTCACCCCCCAAACCCTCCCAGCAGTAGATGGCAGTGTCAAGCGGCAGAAAGTGAGGAAAAAGAACCCTATCCTACTCTGCTAGTGCTGCTACCACTGAAGTTTCCCCCTTTACCCTCTGGCTGTTGCAGTGCCAGTCCCATGGGCTGGACAGGGTTGAAGGAGAGAACAAAGGGGAAGGGAGGCAGATTGGGGGAAAGTGGGGCCCCTCTGGCCTCAGTGTCCTACTTCTTGCTCATGTCCCAGCCCTCACCCAGGTTTTTCATTCTTCTTTATGGATTTGGAGGGGATGACAATGGGGGCTCAACCACTGTGTGAAATGTGGCTTTTGTTTATAGGAAAATGCACGCAAGCTATAAACAGCAGATTTCAACATGCACACTGTGTTTATAAATTGCATATGGCCTCAATTAATAGCAGGAAAAGAATGCTTTAACTAGTCAGCCAAAAGCTGAATCTTCCACCAGTTGGGGGCAGCATCCAAGCTGAAACAACTGTGAACCCAAGCTCCTTTCCCTGTGTGGTTTTCCTTTTTATCAGTGGGGGAGACAGGGAATTCTCTGGCAACAGGCAATAGAACCCCCTATGTGGAAATTCAGAGTCGAGCTGGGAGGTATCTGCAGAAGGAAAAGGCCAGGATTGGGCCCCTGTACATTAAATTTCCTCTCATTGGATCGTTAAGAGAGGAGAATTTGTCACCTCCAAATATGTCTCTTTGGCATAAGGATTATTTTTAAGAAACAGCTCTGAAAACATGGGAGAAGCTCTGAAAACCAAGGAGAACTTTCCCTTTGTGAAAGATATTTATAATCATCAGGGAAATCTCTACATATCAATCTCTACAATCATCAGGGAAATTCCCTACACATTTGTAAATGTGTATCCCTGGTATACTAGCAAGAAGGGGATGGAAAGTCTCTCGAAACCCTAACATTGTATTGTTGTTGTTGTTCAGTCACTAAGTCATGTCTGACTCTTTGTGACCCCATGAACTGCAGTACGCCAGGCTTCCCTGTCCTTCACGATCTCCCAGAGTTTACTCAAACTCACGCCCATTGAATTGGTGATGCCATCCAACCATCTCATCCTCTGCCGTCCCCTTCTCCTCCTGCCTTCAGTCTTGCCCAGCATCAGGGTCTTTTCAAATGAGTCGGCTCTTCGCATCAGGTGGCCAAAGTATTGGAGCTTCAGCTTCAGCATCAGTCCTTCCAATGAATATTCAGGATTGATTTCCTCTAGGATGGACTGGTTGGATCTCTTTGCAGTCCAAGGGACTCTCAAGAATCTTCTCCAACACCACAGTTCAAAAGCATCAATTCTTCGGCACTCAGCCTTCTTCATGGTCCAACTCTCACATCCACATGACCACTGGAAAAACCATAGCTTTGACTATATGGACCTTTGTTGGCAAAGCAATGCCTCTGCTTTTTTGCTGTCTAGGTTTGTCATAGCTCTTTTCCTAAGGAGCAAGGGTCTTTTAATTTCATGGCTGAGGTCACCATCTGCAGTGATTTTGGAGCCCCCCAAAAATAAAGTCTCTCACCCTTTCCGTTGTTTCCCCATCTATTTGCCATGAAGTGATGGAACCAGATGCCATGATCTTAGTTTTCTGAATGTTCAGTTTTAAGCCAGCTTCTATTGTTGTATAGAAGACAACAACTCATATTTGCATAACAACCTTGTACTTGTTTACTGCATTGTGCTTTTCCTGGTAACTGCCCATAATCAACTCCCTATTTCTAATATCTTCTTTGATCTTTCCCCGAAGATGGGATGTGAGGCGATGGTTTCTCCCACTTCTGAGAGTTACTCAGTTTTCCTGAGTCTCCTCTGTATCAGATCAGATCAGATCAGATCAGTCACTCAGTCGTGTCCGACTCTTTGTGACCTCATGAATCACAGCACTCCAGGCCTCCCTGTCCATCACCAACTCCTGGAGTTCACTCAGACTCACGTCCATCGAGTCAGTGATGCCATCCAGCCATCTCATCCTCTGTCGTCCCCTTCTCCTCTTGCCCCCAATCCCTCCCAGCATCAGAGTCTTTTCCAATGAGTCAACTCTTTGCATGAGGTGGCCAAAGTACTGGAGTTTCAGCTTTAGCATCATTCCTTCCAAAGAAATCCTGGGGCTGATCTTCAGAATGGACTGGTTGGATTTCCTTGCAGTCCAAGGGACTCTCAAGAGTCTTCTCCAACACCACAGTTCAAAAGCATCAGTTCTTTGGTGCTCAGCCTTCTTCACAGTCCAACTCTCACATCCATACATGACCACAGGAAAAACCATAGCCTTGACTAGATGAACCTTTGTTGGCAAAGTAATGTCTCTGCTTTTCAATATGCTATCTAGGTTGGTCATAACTTTCCTCCCAAGGAGTAAGCGTCTTTTAATTTCATGGCTTCAGCCACCATCTGCAGTGATTTTGGAGCCCAGAAAAATAAAGTCTGACACTGTTTCCACTGTTTTGTTTTTCTCCTATTAGTCTATCTTATGCCAATTTAATTATTAGGCCAGCCAAAGAACCTAGAAGAGGAGAAGGAAAATTTTTCCTCTGCTACAGTTGGCATAGCTGGCAGGATATTTCACTGGAAGAACTCTACCCATTCCAAAGCTGACAAAAAGTTTGCAGAAGATAGGATTTCCCACCATATCAGTCTCCCAGATCTCTGCCTGCAGGGTCTAATGGAAGTGAGAGTGATAAGAATCCTTTCCCCTCCCTCAAATTTAGGTAAGAGAAAAATACTTGTAGAACTAGTTCCTTAGACATAGTGACTCTGGTAAAAATTTGGTAAATGAAGGAGTCTTGGTTTTTATTGATCTTTTTCCTCTCAGAGGAGGTTACTGTTTTTCTTTGTCTCGCTCTCTCTCTGTTGTATCATTTGTCTTGTTCTATGTCTTGAGAGTTTGGCTTTATGACCAGTAAGAATATTGTTTCTGGTCTCTGCCAACCAGGGGATGCATGTACCGGTGTGTATTTGGCAGGCAGCCCAATAAGCTGTGGTTCCGATAAGCCCTGTTCCTTGTTCAAATGTGCCAGCTTTCAGGGGAATTTGTTATATGGGATCCCTGTCCATAAGAGGACTTTGTTTTCTCAATATTTATCTCTTTAGTTCTGGATAAGTCCCAGTCCAGAAGCAGCTGGCTGGTGTCATAGACTAGTGGGTCAATGACTGGAGGTGTCTCATGTTCTCATGGGAAACCAGAGACACTGTTTTGTACTAAATCATTCTTACTGCCTGTGACAATGCAACGTCTTTGCTTTCAGTTATTGCCTTCTTGTTTGTGTCATTTTTTGTCCTAAGAACTTGTCTTGGCAGCCATCAGGTGGGAGCTCCCAGATTTGACCAGACAGAAACATGAGTTGCATCCCATTTGCAGCTAGATAAGTCGTTCTTTCTTTAGGTTTTCCTTGGGAGTGAAGACAAAACCACCTCTGTCTTATGAGTCTTACATACACTAATTAAAATATTATGCATATTAATAAGAGAATGGGGAGAGACTAAGGAGAGGGTCATAGGACTCTTGCCAGTGGGTAATCTTTCAGTTCAGTTCAGTTGCTCTGTCGTGTCCAACTCTTTGTGACCCCATGGACAGCAGCATGCCAGGCCTCCCTGTCCATCACCAACTCCTGGAGTTTGCTCAAACTCATGTCCATTGAGTCATTGATGCCATCCAACCATCTCATCCCCTCTCGTCCCCTTAACCTCCTGCCTTCAATCTTTCCCAGCATCAGGCTCTTTTCAAAGGAGTCTGTTCTTTGCATCAGGTGGCCAAAGTATTGGAGTTTCAGCTTCAGCATCAGTCCTTCCAATGAATATTCAGGACTGATTTCCTTTAGGATGGACCGGTTGGATCTCCTTGCAGGCCAAGGGACTCTCAAGAGTCTTCTCCAACACCACAGTTCAAAAGCATCAATTCTTTGGGGAATCTTTAGATGGTTATTAAGAAATGGGATGAATGAAACAGACATTGATGAGGTTGGAACAAAGGTTTTAATAGAGCATTATCAGCTCCAAAGAGATCTTATGCTTGTCCTGCAATGTTAAAGGGCTGCAAACAAGTCTACTCTATTTACCCTTATTTGGAAAAATTTTAAAAGCCAGGAAGGGAATTTAGCAAAAAGCACACAAGATGAGTGATAAGGTTTTGTTGTCTCTTATAACTCCTCCTACATTCTAGGGCTCTGTAATCAGGTTGTCAAATTCAGGCCCTTATTATGCAATGCCCTTTGTGAATATGTCCTGGACCTCCACCCAAAGAATTTAAGTCCTCTGGACAGCAGCAGATTTTTCATGCGTGGGTCGGCTCTTAGATATGCAGACTGCAACCAATTCTTTGAGGAATTGGAAGCAAATGTCTTTGTCTTGCAAATCTCTGCAAGGCTAGAGGTAAAGCCCTAAAGACAATTCAAACCAAGCCCCAAACCTCCCCTATTCATCTCAGAATTCTTTTAGGTATTGGGATATTGGAAACAAAATTGTCTTACACTTAAGAAAAAGGAAAAAAAAAAAAAAAACTATTCCAAATAGTAGTTATCCTAGCAGCCATGAAATTAAAAGACGCTTACTCCTTGGAAGGAAAGTTATGACCAACGTAGATAGCATATTCAAAAGCAGAGACATTACTTTGCCAACAAAGGTCCGTCTAGTCAAGGATATGGTTTTTCCTGTGGTCATGTATGGATGTGAGAGTTGGACTGTGAAGAAGGTTGAGCGCCAAAGAATTAATGCTTTTGAACTGTGGTGTTGGAGAAGACTCTTGAGAGTCCCTTGGACTGCAAGGAGATGCAACCAGTCCATTCTGAAGGAGATCAGCCCTGGGATTTCTTTGGAAGGAATGATGCTAAAGCTGAAACTCCAGTACTTTGGCCACCTCATGCGAAGAGTTGACTCATTGGAAAAGACTCTGATGCTGGGAGGGATTGGGGGCAAGAGGAGAAGGGGACGACAGAGGATGAGATGGCTGGATGGCATCACTGACTCGATGGACGTGAGTCTGAGTGAACTCCAGGAGTTGGTGATGGACAGGGAGGCCTGGTGTGCTGCGATTCATGGGGTTGCAAAGAGTCAGACACGACTGAGCGACTGATTTCTCTGATCTCTCTCTAGATCTCCTATAACAGGCAAATACATTCCCAAGATTTCATGTTGAAGAAAACTTAGACACTTTCTCTGTGCCTTTGTGATGTAGATTTCCTACTATCCATTTTCTCTAAGACCCATGAGCCATTCTTTGAACTGCAATCTTTAGGGAGATGACTCTCAACAAAAGAAAGAAAAAGTTTTTGGAAAATGAGCAACTGAAAAATCTTAAGTGCTTGTCTGTACATTTGTGCGTGTCTATATATTGACTCTGTAGGTTTTTTATGTTTTTTTCTACCTCTGAATGGTGTTACCAAAATTAATTTGTAAGAGAACTCTAGCTAGCTTGAAGGGGCAAATGCCTGTGATGATCGGGTATTCTGAAACTGAGAAATATAAAAATCATCCTTATCCCTTTTCAAGTTCATGTGATCTAGGATACTTTAGTAAATAAAAGTTAGTTTAATTTTGTTGGTTTAATTAAAATAGGTATGTCTTTAGAATTACCAACACAGAATGTAATGCAGACATGCAACTTTTATTCCAGCTGTGTTTATTCATCAAATAAGTTCATTTTATCTATACAAACTTCGTCAGCAAGAGAATTAATTTGAGATGACTGCTGACTTTGTCTAATATCTTGTTAAGTTTTTGTGAGTAGTCTAAACATAATTGCTGGGAACAAATTATTTAGATAGTTGTAACTGGGATAAGAGCTTTTAGGCATATAAAACATAAAAATTATGTTTTATAGTGTGTACTTAAAAATGAGCTTTAAAATCAGTAGTGTAATTATATAAAACTATATCTTAATTTTCTTTCATCTACTAAAAAGATAACATTTTTCTGTACTATTGGTCAGCTCTTGATAATAAAATATTATGAAAGGTTTTTTTCTTTTCCTTGTGAGTAATATCTGCCTAAAAAGCAAACATTTTGTGTTTTATGAAAATAATTTCCTGTGCTTTATGAAGTCTTTGATTGATTTTGCTCACCACTATATAACCTTATGTATTTGTCTTTAAAATCTTTTATTGTCACTTTGGTTAAATAGATAACTGAGTATTATTTCACAGGACTTTCCTTGTAGCTCAGTCGGTAAAGACTGCCTGCAATGCAAGAGACCTGGGTTCAGTCTCTGGGTCAGGAAGATCCCCTGGAGAAGGAAATGGCAACCCACTTCAGTATTCTTGCCTGGAGAATCCCATGGACAGAGGAGCCTGGCAGGCTACAGTCCATAAGGTCACAAGTCATATGAGTGGTCATATGACTTAGTGACTTGGTCATATGACCAAGTGACGCTTAGGTCACTTAGCGACTAAACCACCACCACCATTGTTTCATAATCTATGATCCTGTTTAGTCAAGTGTCCAAACTTTTTGATATCTTTGTCAAACTTACTAAAATCAAATTCTAAACGAAGTGCCTTTGACCTTCAGCTAACCAGGAATATTTCAGGGAGCCCCTTAAATATCTGAAAGAGAGATATTTAAATAATTAAGCTTAGTTGGCATGTTAAATTGCATGGGAAGCACAGTCACATAAGTGATGCTAAATGTTTCTTTATTATATTTATGTCAGTATATGTTATTGGCTCAGGCTTCCCTAGTGGCTCAGACAATAAAGAATCTGCCTGCAATGTGGAAGACCCGGGTTTGATCCTTGGGTTGGGAAGAGCCACTGAAGAAGGAAATGGCAACCCACTCCAGTATTCTTGCCTGGAAAATTCCATGAGCAGAGGAGCCTGGCGGGCTACAGTCCATGTTTTCACAAAGTGTCAGACATGACTGAGAGACTAACACTTTACTATGTTATTGGCTTGGTGGTAAAGAATCCGCCTGCCAATACAGGAAATGCAGGTTCAGTCCCTGGTTTGGGAAGATATCCTGGATGAGGAAACAGCAACACACTGCAGTATTCTTGCCTGGAAAAATCCCATGGATGGAGGAACCTAGTGGGCTTGGTTGCATGCCTAGCGTGAGATTGCAAAGAGTAGGACATGACTGAGCAACAAATTACAGGTATATGTTATTAATAGAAATGTTCTGGAAATTGTATGAAATTCCTAAAGTTTAATTTTAATATGTCCTGGTATATACAATGTTATCATTTGTAATTCTAGTTATCATCTTAATTGTATATTATGGAAATAACCAAATTTCCTTTTCAATTGCTTTGTAACAAAGTCTAATCAGATCTTTAACCACTGTCATTTTAAAGTCTTTTGTCATTTATGGTTATTGTTTACCTCTGATGCTTTTATAAAAGTGCTTCATCTTGAATAAGACTCAGAAAGAATTCTGAACACAGATTTCTGATCAATGTTCCAAGAATTTACATAACGATTATGGAGAAATTGATGGCTTCATAGACTTTACAGAACTATAATGGAGAAATTGATGGCTTCATAAAACTTCTAACAAAAGATCAAGATCAACAAGAATTGATTATGTGGACTGAATAAACTGAGGAGGATGAGTATAATTTTTAATGACTTTTTGTTTGAAATATTGGTGGTTCTTTAAGCTTTTGTTTTCCAGATATAAGGAAACCTCTCCTCTTAAGATAACTGTGTGTGTGTGTGTGCACATTTAGTTATGTCCAACACTTTGTGACCCCATGGACTGTAACCTTCCAGGCTCCTCTGTCCATGGAATTCTCCAGGAAAGAATACTGGAGTGGGTTGCCATTTCCTACTCCAGGGGAACTTCCTGACCCAGGTATTGAACCTGCGTCTCCTACATCTCCTGCATTGCATGCAGATTCTTTACTCACTGAGCCATCAGGGAAGCTTAAGATAACTATGATTTACAGCAATTTGGTAAATTATACCTCTATAAGCAGAATTAAAACATTTATCTTTTTCTCCCTACCTGATCCATCCAGAATTCAGAAACTCATAGTGACTATTCTTATTTTCATGGAATATATTTATTTGTGTAAATTCAATAGGGCTTCCCTGATATCTCAGTTAGTAAAGAATCTGCCTGCAATGCAGGAGATCCTGGTTCAAATCTTGGGTGCAGAAATCCTATAGAGAAGGGATAGGCTACCCACTCCAGTATTCTTGGGCTTCCCTTGTGGCTCAGCTGGTAAAGAATCCACCTGCAATGTAGGAGACCTGGGTTCGATCCCTGGGTTAGGAAGATCCCCTGGAGAAGGGAAAGGCTACCCACCCCAGTATTCTGGTCTGGAGAATCTCATGGAATCTATAGTCCATGGGGTTGCAAAGACTAGGACATGACTGAGCGACTTTCACTTTCAAATTCAATAGGCAGAAATCTGCCAGGAAGCGACCTTCTTTACTCATGTGGTTAGACTATTGGGAACCCTGTAAGCAAGGTACCAGACCAATATCTCCAAGGGGCTTTATTAGCTTCATAAAGTCAATTTTTGTTTCCTTAAGCTGTCTGGTCATATCTGAATCTATGTCTGTCTGTCTCAAATATGACATTAAAGTCAAGCTTTTGTAATATAACCAGCTTCCAACTGTGTCCTGTTACAAGATTAATGCTTATTGCTTCTGGTTGGCCTAAGAATTAAACTGACATGGGGACTTCTCTGGTGGTCCAGTGGTTAAGAATCTACCTTGCAATGCAGGAGACTCAGGTTTGATCCCTGGTTGGGGAACTAAGATTCCTCATGCTGCAGGGCAACTAAGCCTGAGCACCACAAATACGGAGCCCTTGCACTCTGGAGTCTACATGCTACAACTGGAGAGAGAAGCCCATGTGTCACAACTAAGACATGATGCAGCCAAAATAAATAAATATTTTTTAAAAATAATTGAATTGGCATGAGACAGACTAACACAAGAAAATCAAACCAAAGTTGAGTAACATGTACAAAAAGAGAGAGACCCAGGAAAACTGAGAAACTCATGAAAACTCACCTTAAATATGCTCTTCAGTTAAAAACAAAAGAGGATGTTGAGGGTAGGGGTTGGAGACTTCAAAGGGGAAGAAGGAAATTGACATGGAGATGGAAAAACAAATGTTTGGTAAAAAAAAAAGTTTACTTGACCATGCAAAGACAATGGGACACAGAGTGGATCTTAATCTCTAGGCCCACCATGTCTAGCCCATATTCTTTGCAGATGTCTCTGGTGATAGCTCTATTCCAAGAAAATGACTTTTACTGAAAGTTTTTAGGCAGCTAAGGGAGAGGTAAAAAGGAAGACATCCTGAATCTTCTGTTTCTTAAAAATAATCTGCCTAAATTATCCTCATGCCAAAGAGAAATATTTTGAGATGGCAAATTTTGCTCCCTACAGATACTTTGAGACTAATACTAGAAACCTTGACTAGCAAATCTTAGGATTCAAGCACTAGGTTCATGATTTTCTCCAACCGTTAATTTTGGTTTTCTTTTGTTTTCACAGAAATGCCTTATTAAATACATGATTTCTTGCACAATATAGACCTAACTTTAGGAGGTCAGCTACAATAGCCACTTTCTGAAATGACACAACTGTTTAGTTGAATTGACCTGAAACAGGAGGGAAGGGGGCAGGGCACAACCTTCAAAAGAATGACATAACTATTGATTCACAACATAAGTGGTTAGAATTAAGTAGATCCAAGATGGTGGAAGATTCAACTTCTGGTGGACCTTGAGCCTCATTATATGTTCATTGTAAATATATTAGCATCTAAATGACACACCCACCAGTGCCATGACAGTTCTGAGACTAACCATGAGAGGCCAAAAAGTGGGCAGTGGCCCAGTTCCTGGAAATCCCTGCCTCTTCCTCCACACAGTTGGAATAACCCTCCATGCCTTAGCCTGTGAAATTACCCAGAGCATAAAAAAAACCTCCCCAAATTTCAGGGTCTTTTGCCTTCTGAGATCGGCCTACACTGTCTATGGAGTGTGTTTCTCTATATATAAACCTGCTTCTTACCTATCACTATGTCTCTCACTGAATTCTTTCTGCCATGTGACATAAAGAACCTGAACTTCATTAATTCCTGAGACCAGGTGTGTGATCCCAATTAAAAGACTGTGGATTCAGCTGATTCTGTCTGACAGCTCCAGGCTGTTATCCCCCTCCCTCTTTTGAGGTCTACACATCAGGGAAGTGATCCTAGAAGAAACTGAAACTCCAGCAGTTCGAATGTCTAGAGTCACCTATGTCACTCATTTGTGGAAGAAGAGGGAACAATGATCACAGAATGTAAACACCGAGAAACTGAGGTCAAGAACCACAGAGTGACTTCTTAGCAAACCACATGTGAAATCTTCATTCCTGAACAGAGATCAAGCCCTGAGCCTTTGGAGTGGGAGCACTGACTCCAAGACCCTAAACTACCAGAGAACTAGCCCTAGAGGGTATCAAATAGTGAGAACTCACACAAAGGAAACCACTTAAACACAAGACCGAGCATCACCCAACCATCAGTAGCACCCTGTGCAGGACAGTTCATCCAAACAAGAAACAAAACAAAAATACAAACCAAATCATCAGCAGACAGAATCACCACCTCACTCAGCCTTGCCCATCAGAGGAACAATAAACAAACAAAAACTCAGCACAAATATCATCCTACATGAAGCTAACACAAATCACTGGACCAACCTGAGGAGGGCAGAAATGAAAAGGAAGAAAGAATTCAACCTTGAAGCCTGGGGAAAGGAGACCTCAAACACAAAAAATTAAAAAAAAAATGAACAGGCAGAGAAATACTACACAAATGAAGGAACAAACTAAAAACACAGAAGTCCAAATAAATGAAGAGGAAATAGGCAAACTACCTGAAAAATAATTCAGAATAATGACAGGAAAGATGATCAAAACCCTTGAAAACAAAATGGAAAAAATGCAAGAATCAATTAACAAAGACCTAGAAGAATTAAAGAACAAACATACTGAGACAAACACATAATTACTGAAATTAAAAATACTCTAGAAGGAATCAATAGTAGAATATCTGAAGCAGAAGAACGAATCAGTGAGCTGGAAGATGAAATGGTGGAAATAACATCTGAGGAGCAGAATAAAGTAAAAAGGATGAAAAGAACTGAGGACAGTCTCAGAGACGTCTGGAACAATATCAAATGCACCGACATTTGAATTATAGGGGTCCCCGAAGAAGAAGAGAAAAAGAAAGGGTATGAGAAAATTTTTGAAGAGATTATTGTTGAAAACTTCCCCAACATGGAAAAGGAAATAGTCAATCAAGTCCAAGAGGCACAAAGAGTCCCATACAGGATAAACCCAAGAACATGCCAAGACACATACTAACCAAACTAACAAAGACTAAATACAAAGAAAAAATACTAAAAGCAGTAAGAGAGAAGCAACAAGTAACATACAAGGGTTACAAGCCCATATGCTCAACAGCTGATCTTTCAGCAGAAACTCTACAGGCCAGAAAGGAATGGCAGGATATATTTAAAATACTGAAAGGGAAAAATCTACAACCAAGATTACTGTACCTGGCAAGGATCCCATTCAAAATTGATGGAGAAATAAAAAACTTTTCAGACAAGCAAAAGTTAAGAGAATTCAGTACCACCAAACCAGCTTTACAACAAATGTTAAAGAGACTTACATAGTCAAGAAATATAAGAGAAGAAAAAAGATTTACAAAATCAACCACAAACAATTTAGAAAATGGCAATAGGAATGTATATATCAATAATTACTTTAAATGTAAATGGATTAAATGCTCCAATCAAAAGACTGGCTGAATGGATACAAAAACAGGACCCATATATATGCTGTCTACAAGAAACTCACTTTAGACCTAAAGACACATATAGACTGAAAATGGAAGGATGGGAAGATACATTCCATGCAAATGGGAAGCAAAAGAGTAGCTAGTAGGCTAGCTGGAGTAGCAAGCCTCAAATCAGACTAAACAGACCTTAATATAAAGAAGATTACAAGAGATAAGGAAGGACACTACATAATGATCAAGGGATCATCTATGCACCCAACATAGGAGCACCTCAATACATAAGACAAACACTGCTGCTGCTGCTGCTGCTAAGTCGCTTCAGTCGTGTCCGACTCTGTGTGACCCCATAGATGGCAGCCCACCAGGCTCCGCCATCCCTGGGATTCTCCAGGCAAGAACACTGGAGTGGGTTGCCATTTCCTTCTCCAATGTATGAAAGTGAAAAGTGAAAGTGAAGTCGCTCAGTCGTGTCTGACTCTAGCGACCCCATGGACTGCAGCCTACCAGGCTCCTCCATCCATGGGATTTTCTAGGCAAGAGTACTGGAGTGGGGTGCCATTGCCTTCTCCGAAGACAAACACTAACAGACATAAAAGGAGAAATTAACAGTAACATAATAATAGTAGGAGACTTTAACACCCCAATCACACCAAGGGACAGATCATCAAAACAGAAAATTAATACGGAAACAAAAGTCTTTTTTTTTTAAATTTTATTTTATTTTTAAACTTTACAATATTGTATTGGTTTTGCCAAATATCGAAATGATTCCGCCACAGGTATACATGTGTTCCCCATCCTGAACCCTCCTCCCTCCTCTCTCCCCATACCATGCCTCTGGGTCGTCCCAGTGCACCAGCCTCAAGCATCCAGTATCGTGCATCTGGTGACTCGGTGAACCTGGACTGGTGACTCGTTTCATACATGATAGTATACATGGGAAACACAAGTCTTAAGTGATACATTAGATGAGATGGATCTCATTGATATCTTCAGGATATTCCATCCAAATGCAGAAGAATACATCTTCTCAGGTGCACATGGAACATTCTCCAGGATACAGCACATCTTGAGTCACAAAACAAACCTCAGTAAATCTAAGAAAATTGAAATTGTATCAAGCATCTTCTCTGACCACATCACTATGCGACTAGATATCAATTACAAGAAAAAACTGTAAGAAACACAAACACATGGAGATTAAACAACACATTTCTAAATAACCAACGGGTTACTGAAGAAATGAAAAGGGAAATAAAAAAATTTCCAGAAACAAATGACAATGAAAACACGACAACTTAAACCTATGGGAAGCAGCAAAAGGAGTTCTAAGAGGGAAATTTATAGCAATAAAATCCTACCTCAAGAAACAAGAAAAATATCAAATAGACAACCTAACTTTACACCTAAAACAACTGAAAAAAGAACAAAAAACTCCCAAAATTAGTAGAAGGAAGAAATCATAAAGATCTGAGCAGAAATAAATGAAAAAGAAATGAAACAATAGTAAAGATTAATAAAACTAAAAGCTGGTTCATTAAGAAGGTAAACAAAATGGACAACCCTTTAGCCAGACTCATCAAGAAAAAAAGAAGAATCAAATCAACAAAATTAAAAATTAAAAAGAAGAGGTTACAACAGACAATGCAGAAATACAAAGGATTATAGGCTACTATTATGAACAACTATATTGCAATAAAATGGATAACCTGGGAGAAATGGACAGATTCTTTGAAAAGTTCAGTCTTCCAAGACAACCAGGAAGAACTAGAAATTATGAACAACCCTATTACAAGCACTGAAATTGAAGCTGTGATCAGAAATCTCCCAAAAAACAAAAGCCCAGCACCAGATGGCTTCACAGGAGAATTCTATCAAACATTTAGAGAAAAGCTAATGCCTATCCTTCTAAATACCTTTCAAAAAGTTGCAGAGGAAGGGACACTTCCAAACACATCCTATGAGGCCACCATCACCCTGATACTAAAACCAGACAAAAACAACACACAAAAAAGAAAACTACAGGCCAATATCACTGACGAACATAGATGCAAAAATCCTCAACAAAATTTTAGCAAACAGAATTCAGCTACACATCAAAAAACTCATACACCATGATCAAATTGGATTTATTCCAGGTCTGCAAGGATTCTTCAATATATGCAAATAAATCAATGTGATATACCGTATTAACAAATTGAAAGATAAAAATCATATGATCGTCTCAATAGATGCAGAAAAAGCCTTTGAAAAAATTCAATACCCATTTATGATTAAAATTCTTCATAAAATGGGCATAGACGGAACCTAACTCAACATGCTGCTGCTAAGTAGTTTCAGTCATGTCCGACTCTGTGCGACCCCATAGACGGCGGCCCACCAGGCTCCCCCGTCCCTGGGATTCTCCAGGCAAGAACACTGGAGTGGGTTGCCATTTCCTTCTCCAATGCATGAAAGGGAAAAGTGAAAGTGAAGTCGCTCAGTCGTGCCTGACTCCTAGCGACCCCATGGACTGCAGCCTACCAGGCTCCTCCATCCATGGGATTTTCCAGGCAAGAGTACTGGAGTGGGGTGCCATTGCCTTCTCCAACTCAACATAGTAAAGGCCATATATGATAAACCTACAGCAAACATTATTCTCAATGGTGAAAAACTGAAAGCATTCCTCCTAAGATCAGGAATAAGACAAGGGTGTCCACTTTCACCACTATTATTCAACATAGTTTTGGAAGTCCTAGCCACAGCAATCAGAGAAGAAAAAGAAATAAAAGGAATCCAGATCAGAAAAGAAGAAGTAAAACTCTCACTGTTTGCAGATGACATGATACTGTACATAGAAAACCCTAAAGATAGTATCAGAAAATTACTAGAGCTAATCAGTGAATTTATCAAAGTTGCAGGATACAAAATCAATACCCAGAAATCACATGCACTTCTATATACTAACAATGAAAAATCAGAAATAGAAATTAAGGCATCAATCCCACTCACCATTGCAACAAAAATAATTAAATATCTAGGAATAAACTTACCTAAGGAGACAAAAGGACTGTACACAGAAAATTATAAGATACTGATGAAAGAAATCAAAGACAACATAGATGGAGAGATATTCCATGTTCCTGGGTAGGAAGAATCAATATTGTGAAAATGACTATACTACCAAATGCAATCTACAGATTCAATCCAATCCCTATCAAATTACCAATGGCATTTTTGACAGAACTAGAACAAAAGCTTTCACAATTCATATGGAAACATAAAAGACCCTGAATAGCCAAAGCAGTCCTGAGAAAGAAGAATGCAGCTGGAGGAATCAACCTTCCTGACATCAGATTATACTACAAAGCTACAGTCATCAAGACAGTATGGTATTGGCACAAAAACAGAAATATAGACCAATGGAACAAGATAGAAATTGTAGAAATAAACCCATGCACCTATGGGTACCTTATTTTTGACAAAGGAGGCAAGAATATACAGTGGGGCAAAGACAGCCTCTTCAGTATTGGACAGCCACATGAAAAAAAAAAAAATGAAATTAGAACACTTCCTAACACCGTACACAAAGATGAACTCAAAATGGATTAAAGACCTAAGTGTAAGACCAGAAACTATAAAACTCTTAGAGGAAAACATAGGCAGAACACTTGATGACATAAATCAAATCAAGATCTTCTATGACCCACCTCCTAGAGTAACGGAAATAAAAACAAAAGTAAACACGTGGGACCTGATTAAATGTAAAAGCTTTTGTGCAGCAAGGAAAACTATAAGCAAGGTGAAAAGAGAACGCTCAGAATGGGAGAAAATAATAGCAAATTAAACAACTGAGAAAGGATTAATTTCTAAAGTATACAAGCAGGTCATACAACTCAATGCCAGAAAAACAAACAACCCAATCAAAAAGTGGGGAAAAGACCTAAACAGACATTTCTCCAAAGAAGACATACAGATGGCTAACAAACACATGAAAAGATGCTTAATATCACTCATTATTAAAGAAATGGAAGTCAAAACTATAATGAGATATCACCTCACACTGGTCAGAATGGCCATCATTAAAAAGTCTACAAACAATAAATGATGGAGAGGGTGTGGAGAAAAGGGAATGCTCTTGTACTGTTGATGGGAATGTAAATTGATACAGCCACTATTGAAGACGTTATGGAGATTCCTTAAAATACTAGCAATAAAACCACCATTATTTCCATTCTGTTTAGTCACTCAGTCATGTCCAACTCTTTGCAACCCCATGGACTGAAGCACCCCAGGCCTCCCTGTTCATCACCAACTCCCAGAGTTACTCAAACTCATATCCATTGATTCGGTGATGCTATCCAAGCATCTCATCCTCTGTTGTCCACTTCTCCTCCTGCCTTCAATCTTTCCCAGCATCAGGGTCTTTTCAAATGAGTCAGTTCTTTGCATCAGGTGGCCAAAGTATTGGAGTTTCAGCTTCAGCATCAGTCCTGCCAATGAATATTCAGGACTAATTTCCTTTAGGATGGACTGGTTGGATTTCCTTGCAGTACAAGGGACTCAAGAGTCTTCTCCAACACCACAGTTCAAAGGCATCAATTCTTCGGTTCTCAGCTTTCTATATAGTCCAATTCTCACATCCATACATGACTACTGGAAAAACCATAACTTTGACTAGACAGACCTTTGTTGGCAAAGTAATGTCTCTGATTTTTAATATGCTGTGTAGGTTGGTTGTAGCTTTTCTTCCAAGGAGCAAGCGTCTTTAATTTCATGGCTGTAGTCACCATCTGCAGTGATTTTGGAGCCCCAGAAAATAAAGTCATTGTTTCTATTGTTTCCCCATCTATTTGCCGTGAAGTGATGGGACCAGATGCCATGATGTTAGTTTTCTGAATGTTGAGTTTTAAGCCAACTTTTTCACTCTCTTCTTTCACTTTCATCTAGAGGCTCTTTCTTTCTTCTTTGCTTTCTGCCATGAGGGTGGTGTCATCTGCATATCTGAGGTTATTGATATTTCTCCTTGCAATCTTGATTTCAGCCTTGTGCTTCATCTAGCCCAGTGTTTCTCATGATATAATCTGCATATATGTTAAATAAGCAGGGTGACAATATACAGACTTGATGTACTGCTTTTCCGATTTGGAACCAGTCTGTTGTTCCATGTCCATTTATAACTGTTGCTTCTTGACTTTTATACAGATCTCAGGAGCCAGGTCAGGTTGCTCTGGTATTCCCATCTCTTTCAGAATTTTCCACAGCTTGTTGTGATCCACACAGTCAAAGGCTTTGGCATAGTCAATATAGCAGAAGATGTTTTTCTGGAACTTACTTGCTTTTTCTATGATCCAACAGATGTGGGCAATTTGATCTCTGGTTCCTCTGCCTTTTCTAAATCCAGCTTGAGCATCTGGAAGTTCCCTGTTCACGTACTGTTGAAGCCTGCCTTTGAGAATTTTGAGCATTACTTTGCTAGCATGTGAGATGAGTGCAATTATGTGGTAGTTTGAGCATTCTTTGGCATTGCCTTTCTTATGGATCAGAATGAAAACTGACCTTTTCCAGTCCTGTGGCCACTGTTGAGTTTTCCAAATTTGCTGGCATATTGAGTACAGGACTTTAACAGCATCTTTTAGGATTTGAAATAGCTCAACTGGAATTCCACCACCTCCACTAGCTTTGTTCATCCTGATGCTTCCTAAGGCCCACTTGACTTCACATTCCAGTATGTCTGGCTCTAGGTGAGTGATCACGGCATCATGATTATCTCAGTCGTGAAGATCTTTTTTGTATAGTTCTTCTGTGTATTCTTGCCATCTCTTCTTAATATCTTCTTCTTCTGTTAGATCCATACCATTTCTGTCCTTTATTGTGCCCATCTTTGCATGAAATATTCCCTTGGTATCTCTAATTTTCTTGAAGAGATTTCTAGTCTTTCCCATTCAATTGTTTTCCTCTATTTCTTTGCATTGATTACTGAGGAAGGCTTTCTTATCTCTCCCTGCTATCCTTTGGAACTCTGCATTCAAATGGGTATATATTTCCTTTTCTCCTTTTCCTTTAGCTTCTCTTCTATTCACAGCTATTTGTAAGGCCTCCTCAGACAACCATTTTGCCTTTTTGCATTTCTTTTCCCTGGGGATGGTCTTGATCCCTGCCACCATATGACCCAGCAATCCCACTCCTAGGCCTATACCCTGAGGAAACCAAAATTGAAAAAGACACATGTATCCCATTATTTATTTCAGTACTATTTACAATAGCTAGAACTTGGAAGCACCCTAGATGTCCACTGACAGATGAATGGATAAAGAAGTTGTGGTAAATATACACAGTGGAATAAAAAGGAACATATTTGAGTCAGTTCTGATGAGGTAGATGAACCTAGAACTTATTACACAGAGTGAAGTGAGTCAGAAAGAGAAAGATAAATATTGTATTCTAACACATATATACAGAATCTAAAAGAATGGTACTGAAGAACTTATTTACAGGGCAGAAATGGAGAAACAGACATAGAGAATAGACTTATGGACATGGGGAGAGCAGATGAAAGGGTGAGATGTTTGTAAAGAGTAACATGGAAACTTATATTACCATATGTAAAATAGATAGCCATGGGAATTTGCTGTATGGCTCAGGAAATTCAAACAGGGGCTCTGTATAAACCTAGAGGTGTAGGATGGGAAGGGAGATGGGAGGGAGGTTCAAAAGGGAGGGGATATATGTACACCTATGGCTGATTCATGTTGAGGTTTGACAGAAAATAACAAAATTCTTTAAAGCAATTATCTTTCAATAAAAAAAGTAAATTAAAAAGGAAAGAAAAAAGACTGTGTGTTCAAGTCCCATCTGAGTTTTGCAGTTTCAGACCTGAATTCTGAATTCTCAGATGTAAGAAATTGGTTCAGTGAGATGGAGCAGTTTAACTTCGGGACTGTGAAATTTCTTGGGGATGTTTCAAACTGGGGATTCGAGGGTAGCAGAATTTGTCACTCAAAAATATGTCTCTTGGTATAAGGATTATTTTAGTCTGATTATTTTTAAGAAACAGCAGACATGGAAGAATCTCTGAAAATCAACTAAAGTTACCCCTTGTAAAAGACATTTACACTTGTAAGGAAATCTCCACTTGTAAGGGTATCATCGTGCTGTACCAGGAAGGGAAGGATGACTCGGTCTCAAGAAATTCTTATCAATCCAGAAGGTAAGAACTTAAATTTGCTTAATAACCTTACACTAGTTTATAGTGCCCTGGTCACTGGCCATAACTGACTCCCTATTTCCAATATCTTTTGTCTTTAGCTGAAATGGTATTTAAGCTAATGTTTTCCACTATTTCAGAAAGTTACTCAGTCTTCCTAGATCTCTCCCATGCATACATGTTATATAACTTTTGTTTGTGTTTTTCTCCTGTTAATCTGTCTTCAGTTCAGTTCAGCTGAGTTGCTGAGTTGTGTCCAACTCTTTGTGACTCCATGGACTGCAGCACGCCAGGCTTTCCTGTCCATCACCAACTCCTGGAGCTTTCTCAAACTCATGTCCATTGAGTCGGTGATGCCATCCAACCATCTCATCCTCTGTCATCCCCTTCTCCTCCTGCCTTCAATCTTTCCCAGCATCAGGGTCCTTTCCAATGAGTCAGCTCTTCGCATGAGGTGGCCAAAGTATTGGAGTTTCAGCTTCAACATCAGTCCTGCCAATGAATATTCAGGACTGATTTCCTTTAGGGTGGACTGGTTGGATCTCCTTGCAGTCCAAGGGACTCTCAAGAGTCTTCTCCAACACCACAGTTCAAAAGCATCAATTCTTTGGCACTCAGCCTTCTTTATGGTCCAACTCTCACATCCATACATGACTATTGGAAAAATTATAGCTTTGACTAGACAGACCTTTGTTGGCAAAGTAATGTCTCTGCTTTTTAATATGCTGTCTAGGTTGGTCATAGCTTTTCTTCCAAGGAGCAAGCGTCTTTTAAATTCATGGCTGTAGTCACCACCTACAGTGATTTTGGAGCCCAAGAAAATAAATGTCAACTTAATTATTAGGCCAACCAAAGAATCTAAAATGGGAGAAGGAAAATTTTTCCCTCCTTGCAGATCCAATTGTTAAAGAGAAAAACCACAGGTGTAAAATTGTATCACTTATGCTAAAGCCCATAATACCAATCTGAAGATTTAATATGCAATCTAATTGCAGTTTGGATCTTTACTAGAATTGTAATCTTTATAAACTGGCCTAGAATTTTCTCTTTATCACCAATGAGGTCATCTGCCACACAGGTTCTCTACACCCTCCTTTCCCGAGGGGGAAAAGATGTAATTTGCATGATAAAACCCTTGTAGTTTCCTTTCCTCCCAAAAGATGTCCTGACCTAAAAATAATCATTTCTTTTATTTACTAATAGCTCCCTTGCCCCATCCTTAATCTGATAAGAACTTTCCATTTTGGACAACTACTCAAAGCCTTCTTCTAATTGTTAAGTCAGATGCTACCCAATCTGTGAATTTTCTAATAAGGCCAAACAGATCTTCAAATTTACTTAGTTGAATTTTTTAATATACGTGACTATAATTTTTTACACTTTGATATTATCATACACATTAAAATGGCATAAAATGACAAATGACATAACTTATGTCAGTTATGGTTTTTTAAATTCATTTTGCCCTGAGATCCTATTTTGATTGGATTTCCTTATGTTTTAAAACTGGAAGGATATTTAAAGCATTAGTAGTCTAACCACTTGAAGCCCTTGTGGAGTTAAAAGAAAAACCTTTAAATCAAATATTTCAGGCATATAAAAAGTAGAAACAATAGAACCAATACTTATGTACCCACCACCCAGCTTAAGAATCAGAACTACAGATTCACAGCATACAGGTATGCTCAATTTGTGAATGTGTACTGGGCTGTACTGAGATAGGAGGGAAGGGGGCAGGGCACAACCATTAAAAGAATGTCATAACCTTTGAGGATATGACATAAACTTCCTAGAATCAACTAGGCCCAAGATGGCAGAAGATTTGACTTCCAATAGAACTTGGGCCTTATTATATACTCATTGTAATATATTAGAATGCTAAATGACACATCCATCAGTGCCATGATAGTTCTGAGGTTGACTATAAATGGCCAAAAAGTGAGATCCCAGAGATCCCTGCCTCTTCTCTCAAACAGTTGGAATAGTCCTCCTCCTCATTAGCCTATGAAATTACCCAGCCCATAAAAACTAACCACCCCTGCACCTCAAGGCAACTTTCACCTTTTAAGAAGGACTGCACCATTCTGCCTTTGGAATGTGTATCTCTGCTATCACTTTACTATGACTTGTTTCTGAATTGTTTCCTGTGTGAAGTCAAGGACCTTTATTTTGTAACCTGTCCCAGAGACTCACCTGAGACCTGGGACGTGATCATTCTCTTGTGCCCCATTTCCCTGCAACTTCTTTACAAAGGATATTAATAAATCTACTTCTTACCTATTACTTTGCCTCTCACTGAATTCCTTCTCCCCCAAGACATAAAGAACCTGATCTTCGTTAAGTCCTGAGACCAGGTGTGTGGTTTCAGCTAGAAATCAGCTCATACTTCCCCTGCCAGGCCCCAAGCCTCCGCCCCAGGTTGTACCTAAAACTTGCTTGTTCAGGGCTTAAAAATATTCAACCAGAAATTTTAAACAACAGACACTTCCTAAAAGGCATCTTTTAACATTTCTGAAATGCAAAGCTGTCCGGGAAGGTATTAGCATGCATATGAAAATGTTACACAGGCAACTCTGATTCCTTCTGGAATGTTAATGATTTATCATCTTGAAATTTACACCTGTTCAGTTCTGCATCTCAATTTTTAAAAAGTTTCCACCCTCAAACAGGGGCACATTGAATCAAGTGAGGCAAATATTTTGTATATAAGTCCTAATCTCATTTTCCTATTAAGACCCAAGAGAAAATAAAACCCCTCAAGATAATATCCCCTCTCTCCTTCTCCTCAGCACTTGTACCATTTATTTTATGCAAATGACTGATTAAGGTCAAACCAGGCTATCACACAAGTTCTCTGTCATTCCCCAGACAAAGATATAACAGACTAAAACTGCTGTTTTAGAAAGATCTCCAGTTTAGAAACATGGGAATAGTGCAAAATATGTTTTAATATTTATCTAAGGATGGGAAGTCCAGGTAGTTTGCAAAGTGCTTCATTTTCAAAGAAGAAACTCTCAATTTACAGTTCTACTATGTTGGACATCTCACTCATTTTACTCACCAGGGTTTTCTTTCCTGCAACATTCCTATTTATTGCAATCTTAAGCAGTTGCCACTAAAGGCGTATGGCTCTTGTTCCACAACTTTGGGGGCAAAGGTGAAGGGTCAGATAGGAGGTACAAATCTAGGTCAAATTATCCACATGTTCTTCGCTTTTGCCACTTCTTTCTATAACTTAAATGGGTGTTTTGACTCTACCTGAAGAAGAGTTAAGGGAATAGAAAAGCACTAAAATAGACATGTTTTTGTGGATAGGCCCTGTGGTAAGGAAAAAAATCCCAAACGTTCCTGCCATGGATTCATTCAAGTAGTCAAGAAATACTTTTGGAATTCCGACTATATGCTGGTCATTGTCTTAAGTGCTGAGGTAACAGCAGTGAGAAAGATTGAGAAGGTCTCTGTCCCTGCAGAGTTGATGTTCTTGTGGGGAGACACAGTTGGCAAATAAGTACACTAGCAAATAATATTTCTTTAGACAGTGGTAAGGACATGTAGAAAACAAAGGGTGATAAAGCAATGGAGAGCTATGATGGCGGTGGGGTAATTATTTTCGACAGAGTGGTCAGGGAAGGTCAACAAAACATGGAGTTGCCACATGACTAGGCAATGTAACTCCTCTATGTATAGAAATGGAAACTTATGTCCTCAAAAAAACTCATACACAGATATTCACAGCAGCATTATTCATGACAACCAAAAGGTAGAATGTGCCCCGTGTGCTCCAGCTGATGAATAAACAAAAGGTGGTTATTTCCCACAATGGAATAATATTTTAACATTAAAAAGATCAAAGCATTCTTATAACATGAATAAATTCTGAAACTTTCATGCTAATGGAAAAGAGCCAGTTAGAAAAGACCACATATCATATGATTCTGTTTATATGAAATGTCCAGAATAAGCAAATTTATGGAGACAGCAAATTAATGATTGCTTAGGGCTGGGGAGGAGATGGCAGGTGGGGTTTAATAGTGAAAGAGTTTCTTTATAGGGTGATGAAAATAGTATAAAATTAGGTAGTGGTGATGGTTGCAAAATTCTGTGAATATACTACAAACCATGGAATTGCATACTTTAAAACGGGTGAATTTTATGGTATGAGAACTATAGCTCAATTTTTAAAAAAGAACTGTATCAAGAATGCTTGAGAAACAGTACTTTGCTACTCATTTTGAAGTGAGAGTAAAACATTTAAAAAGAAGAAAAAAAAGAGTGACTAAGTCATTCACATGGCTTGTGAGGAAAAAGAGTACGGCAGGTGCAGAGGTTCTAAGAGTGGGGAGAGCTTGGTTTATTTGAGAAACAGAAAGAGGACCACACGTGGCTGTCATTTAGCGGAGGAGGAAGAGAGTGATGAGAGATAAAGTGGTAGATAGAGACTAGGTAGCATAGTTTTTTTTTTTTTTTTTTCTGGCCATTTTAATGAATTTGGATTTTTTTCCTAAACACAATGAGAACACATTGGAGGATTTTAGGCAAGGAAAACACGATCTGGTTGGAATTTTGCAAAGATGCTGTTGGCTGCCAGATGAAGAATAATGTGTGAACTGGACTATGAGGAGAGGCAGGGAGACAACTGCAGTAGTTGGAAGACAACTGCAGGAGTCCAGGCAAGATGTGATGGTGGCCTGGACTAAGAGAAGTTGGAGAGGAGTGGATAGATTCAGAACATGACTCTTTGCAACCCGGTGGACTATACAGTCCATGGAATTCTCCAGGCCAGAATACTGGAGTGGGTAGCTTTTCCCTTCTCCAGGGAAACTTTCCAGCCCAAGGATCAAACCCCAGGTCTCCCACATTGCAGGCGGATTCTTTATTAGCTGAGCCACAAGGGAAGCCCCACGTATAACTATCAGGATACGCTAATTCAGTGAGTGTGGCGTGTAAGGGAAAATGAGAAATCAGATATAACTTCTAGATTTCTTTGGTTCTTTTTTTTTTAATTTTATTTTATTTGAAAACTTTACATAATTGTATTAGTTTTGCCAAATATCAAAATCTTTGGTTCTTTTTTAAAAAAAATATTTTTAAAACTTTTTATTTTGTATTGAGGTGTAGCCAATTAACAAACAATGTTGTGATAGTCTCAGGTGAACAGTGAAGGGACTCAGACATACATAAACATGTATCCATTCTCCCTCAAACTGCCCTCCTATCCAGGCTGCCGCATAACATTGAGCAGAGTTCCCTGTACTATACAGTAGGTCCTTGTTGGCTATCTATTTTATTTATTTATTTTTTATTTTTTGGCTATCTATTTTAAATATAGCAGTGTGTACACGCCCATCCCAAACTCCATAACTTTATCCCTTCCCCCCATCCTTCCCCACTCCCCCAGCAACCATACGTTCATTCTCTAAGTCTGTGAATCTCTTTCTGTTTTGTATAACTTCTAGATTTTTGGTTTGAAATACAAATAAATAATTGTTCTTGTTTCCAATTTCTCTACAGATCTTTGCACTATGGGAAAACATCAGACTGCATCTAGTTTTAACTCAAAAAAACATGTAGATCTATCCTTTTTTCCTTAGTCACTCAGTTACTATTATATTTCAGTTTTCACCCTTTGCTCTTTCAGATAATCCAGCTCCCATCAACAGCTGTGTGATAATAACAATGAACAGTCTTTTTATCTTAATTTTACACTTTATTGTTATTATGTTATTACTTCCTCCCACTGTTTTTTTCTTACCTCCTACTTATAAACTTAGACTTTCTAGAACATAAACTTGCCATAAAGGTCACCACCTGACCATTTATATCTTCCAGTGAGGCCAACTCAGGGTTCCAAAGAACTACAGGAGGCCACATTTTTCTTAAAAGTTGTCCATGGAGCTTTGAATTGTCTGAGGTTTTCAATTACTTGTGGTATTCTTCTTTCCATCAGCATAGCTAATTGAGTTGGCTCTAAGTCTTTGGAAAAAAAGGCTTTATAATGAAGAATGAAGGGTTGGCAACTCAGCTAAAAAGCTCTACAGGAGAAACTTAATAAGGTCACAATAATGTATTTTTTTCTTGTATGCATTCCAGCTTTAGAAAAGCTTTGGTGTCTAAAATTGCTTTTTAAATTAATGAAGATTTCTAAATACAATAGACTTCTCACTGAGAAATCAAGTAATTGGTATTAACTTAATCTTCAATTTTGTTGCTCATACAGAACCCAAACAAAATGCAATTTCTCATTAAACTACTTGGAAGGTGGTCGCCTTTCCTTCAGGTGCTGTTTATCTAACAGAATTTGAAAGAGAACTGATACATCCAAAATGTGTCTCATTATTTTCCCTCAGGCCTTGACTTCTCCTGTATCCTCTGTTATAAATAGCATTGCCATTCAGCTGACCAACAAAGTCAGAAATCTTTCTCATCTCTCTCATTTAATCAGTTCCTAAGTCTTGTCACCTACCTCCTAAACATCCCACTCATGTGCTTAGTCATTCATCACTACTCATCCCCATTGCTACTGCTTTGGCTCAGGCCTCTTTTTCTTTCTCCTAGAATATTGCAATAATGTTCTGATGAATCCTCTTATCAGTTGGCTTCCTTGCCAAAGAATTAATTATTTCTTATTTAATCCTACTGCCATGGATTTTTCTAAATGTAAATCTGATTTTTAGTCTCCTACCTAAAAACTTTCAGTGGCTCCCTATAGCCTGTTTGATAAAATCCAAACGCTTAGCATGGTGGGTTACAGTCCATGGAGTTGCAAGAGTCAGACACAACTGAGCAGCTAACACTGCCACTTCCCTATGCCATAGGCATCCCAAGTTATAGGGCTCCTATATTTGTTATGAGTTTTATGTCCCATTGACTTTGTACATATTGTTCCTCTGCCCAAAATAATGCTTCCGTATTCATCCCCCACTCCATTCCAGCAAACTCCTATTCTCCTTCAAGATCCAACTCAAATGCCTTCTCTAAGAAACTTTCTGAGATTCATTCCTTGGCTCTGGACCTGGATAAAAAGCAGGTACTGGGACTTCCCTGGGTGGTCCAGTGGTTAAGAATCTGCCTGTCCATGCAGGGGACATGGATCCAATCCCTGGTCTGGGAAGATTACACATGCCGAGGGGCAACTAAGCCCATGTGCCACAACTGCTGAGCCTGCCCTCTACAGCTTGTGAGCCACAACTACTGAAGCCCATGAGCTCTAGAGTCCATGATCCGCAACAAGAGAAGCCACCACAGTGAGAAGCCTGTGCACCGCAACCAGAGTAGCCCCTGTTCGCCACAACTAGAGAAAGCCCACATGCAGCAACGAAGACCCACTCAGCACAACCAACGATAAATAAATAAACACAATCTTTAAAAAAAAAGTAGATATTTAATGAACACTGCTAAATGGGTAAATACATTGAATGGATGAAAGTTGGTTCATGAGGCCAAGGCTGAAAGAGTCAGGAATGAAGACTGGGGCATTGAAGAGTATGAGAAGCTGAACTAGAGAGGATGGATTACAGATGAGAAAGGAAAGAAAGTTGCAGAGAACAGAGGGAGGAGCAAAGGCACATTTGTGGTTTTTCAGGGTCAGGATGACTTTCCTAAACTTACGTAATTCTTTCATAAGAAGGGAAACATGGTGACAACTGAACTAAAAATGCCTACAGAGGAAAGGCACTGACAGGTCTTTGTATTACAGAAAGCGGAAGGAAAATAAGGTCATATGGAGACACACATTGCTTTTGTTGTTATCATTGTTACAAATAGAGTCATATGTTTTCACATACCTAAAAAAAAATGCACACCACAAGCAATGCATGTTTATTGTTCTAGTATCTCTTCTTCCTGCTAATGTCCTCTGGAAAGATGACTCCTCTGCCCACCCCAACCCTCCCTGCCTGGAGGAACTTTGGAAAAACAGTTAAAGTCCCTTTCACTACAACTTGTAACCCACATTCAACGTAGGGAAGAGATGTACAGTCATAGCTCAACCCCAAGATATCCCATGACACTAGATGAAGAAATATTTTAGAATAATAGGGCTAGAAATTTTCTTTTTGGTTCATTGGTTCATTTGGTTCAACCCTCAGGTATCATAGATGAGGAAGCTAAAGCCAAGAAGGCTTTGGTGAGTAGCAGGGCTGTGACCAGAACCCAAGTTTTATGGTCCGTTTTCCAGCAAACTTTTCATGGAAACAAATTCTTATTCATTCAACAGAGTTGACCATCGGTTGTGTGCCAGACATTGTGCAATGTCCTAGGGATATAGAGATAAATAAGCCATGACTTTGGCTCTCAAACATTCATGGTCTCGTGGGGGAGGCAGAGAAATAGACCATTTACAGTAGTTCAGAGCATGAATGAGAGGGTAATGCCTAGGATATTATGGGAGAAAAGAGGAGAAAGATGGAGAAGAGCTTAGGGGTTGGAGGGAGAGAGATCTCAAGGAAGGAAGTCTTCCTAGAAAAGGTGACACCTGGTGCATCTTAGAGAAGAAGAAAATTTAGCTAGGAGTCATGACTTCTGTGGAGAATGCAATGGCAACCCACTCCAGTACTCTTGCCTGGAAAATCCTATGGACGGAAGGGCCTGGTAGGCTGCTGTCCATGGGGTCGCTAAGAGTTGGAACCGACTGAGCAACTTCACTTTCACTTTTCACTTTCATGAATTGGAGAAGGAAATGGCAACCCACTCCAGTATTCTTGCCTGGAGAATCCCAGGGATGGGGGAGCCTGGTGGGCTGCAGTCTATGGGGTCACACAGAGTCAGACACAACAGAAGCAACTTAGCAGCAGCAGCAAGACTTCTGCAGATGATACCACCCTTATGGCAGAAAATGAAGAGGAACTAAGGAGACTCGAAAGTGAAAGAGGAAAGTGAAAAGGCTGGCTTAAAACTCAACATTCAGAAAATGAAGATCATGGATTCCAATCCCATCAGTTCAGTTCAGTCGCTGTTATGTCCGACTCTTTGCGACCCCATGAATCGCAGCACACCAGGCCTCCCTGTCCATCACCAACTCCCAGAGTTCACTCAGACTCAGGTCCATCGAGTCAGTGATGCCATCCAGCCATCTCATCCTCTGTCATCCCCTTCTCCTCTTGCCCCCAATCCCTCCCAGCATCAGAGTCTTTTCCAATGAGTCAACTCTTCGCATGAGGTGGCCAAAGTACTGGAGTTTCAGCTTTAGCATCATTCCTTCCAAAGAAATCCCAGGGCTGATCTCCTTCAGAATGGACTGGTTGCATCTCCTTGCAGTCCAAGGGACTCTCAAGCGTCTTCTCCAACACCACAGTTCAAAAGCATCAATTCTTTGGTGCTCAGCCTTCTTCACAGTCCAACTCTCACATCCATACATGACCACAGGAAAAACCATAGCCTTGACTAGACGGACCTTTGTTGGCAAAGTAATGTCTCTGCTTTTCAATATGTTATCTAGGTTGGTCATAACTTTCCAAGGAGTAAGCGTCTTTTAATTTCATGGCTGCAGTCACCATCTGCAGTGATTTTGGAGCCCCCAAAAATAAAGTCTGACACTGTTTCCCCATCTATTTCCCATGAAGTGATGGGACCGGATGCCATGATCTTCATTTTCTGAATGTTGAGCTTTAAGCTAACTTTTTCACTCTCCACTTTCACTTTCATCAAGAGGCTTTTTAGTTCCTTTTCACTTTCTGCCATAATGGTGGTGTCATCTGCATGTCTGAGGTTATTGATATTTCTCCCAGCAATCTTGATTCCAGCTTGTCAAGGCTGTATATTGTCACCCAAACCCATCACTTCATGGCAAATAAATGGGGAAACAATGGAAACAGTGACAGACTATTTTCTTGGCCTCCAAAATCACTGCAGACCGTGACTGGAGCCATGAAATTAAAAGATGCTTGCTCCTTGGAAGAAAAGCTTTGACAAACCTAAACAACATATTAAAAAGCAGAGACATTACTTTGCCAGCAAAGATCCTTCTAGTCAAAGTTATGGTTTTTCTGGTAGTTATGTGTGTATAGGAGATTTGGACCATAAAGAAGGCTGAGTGCCAAAGAATCGATGCTTTTGAGTTGTGGTGCTGGATAAGACTCTTGAGAGTCTCTTGGTCAGCAAGGAGATCAAACCAGTCCATCCTAAAGGAAATCAGTCCTGAATATGCATTGGAAGGACTGATGCTGAAGCTGAAACTCCAATACTTTGGCCACCTGATTCGAGGAGCTGAATCTTTGGAAAAGACCCTGATGTTGGGAAAGATTGAGGGCAGGAGGAGAATGGGGTGACAGAGGATGAGATGGTTGATGGCATCATCAACATGGTGGACATGAGTGTGAGAAAACTCTGGGAGACAGTGAAAGACAGAGAAGTCTGGCAGGCTGTAGTCCATGAGATCACAAAGAGTCTGACACGACCTAGTGACAACAACAACATGACTTCTGATTGCCTATAGCCTATATCGTTTTTTTTTTTCCCTCATTTAATGCAGATTGTGTCACAGATTCATGAAGTATGTCTTGTGTTCCCCATAAGTTTGTAAGTTTTTTGAAGGCAGGAGCCTGTCTTTGTTATACGGTCTCATAGGGCTTAGCTCCTTCTTGTGTATGGACATGGTAGGTAGTAAACAACTAGTTGTTAAGTGAATGGATAAGTGAGTGAATAAATAATTACATTTATTGAGTGCTTACTCAATAAATTACATTTATTGAGTGTTTAACTCCTTGAAGCCTCACATAAATTCTATGAGGAAGTAACTATCATTATCTCACTTAACAGATGAAGAAATTAAGGCAGAATGAAGTTACTCATTATATAATAGAAAGAATGAAGAATCAAGAAATTGAAATTCTCAACTCCAATAGGAACTAGACTAATAACCACTTGTAAATGGCATAAATGTCTGTTTTCCCCTGATAATGCATTACAATCAGACTGGACTAAAACAGTACTACACTGGCAATGGTGGAAACAACTGGTCTGAGAAACAGCTTGGCTTTGGAATTGTAGGATAGCAAGACTGTTTGAACATATCTTTAAGTTGTTACTGTCTAATTTTCATCTTTCAATGAGCTTGGAAATCTGCCTTCTTCCTCATCTACATTCAGTATTGCACAAATCTCATCTGTCATCCTTCAGGTTGATTGGAGCCCACCTCATGGCCTGGCACCAGAGGAGGTGTCCTGGTGTATCTGATTTCTAAGCAATTGGTCCAGGTTTGATTTAAACAGCTGCATTTTCTTTTATGTTAATACCACAGTGAGGCAAAAAATTGAAATCTTATAAATGTTTCAGGGAGATAGCTGTCCAAAGGAAAGATACAGGAACCCAAGACCTAATAGGACTTTATTTTACATTTCTATTTGATCAAGGGTTGGCTTGGTAGTTTGTTGATTTACTTATTTGCTTGTTTAGAGTTAGCATAAAAATTAAAATTCCTCTGCCAGACATAGCTGGCGCTCTAGTCTCTGCCCACTCATAATCTCGCAGATTCTCTAACATGGATCCTGGGCTCTAGCTATACTGATCTTTACACAGAACTCATGCAAGGGCATGTTCAGTCCTGCTTTTCTTGGACCATTCCCTTGACCATTCCACCTGCCCACTCTCCAGCAATCCTTAATGCTGCTGCTAAGTCGCTTTAGTCGTGTCTGACTCTGTGCAACCCCATAGACAGCAGCCCAATAGGCTCCTCTGTCCCTGGGATTCTCCAGGCAAGAACACTGGAGTGGGTTGCCATTTCCTTCTCCAATGCATGAAAGTGAAAAGTGAAAGTGAAGTCGCTCAGTCATGTCTGACTCAGCGACCCCATGGACTGTAGCCTACCAGGCTCCTCGGTCCATGGGATTTTCCAGGCCAGAGTACTGGAGTGGGGTGCCATTGCCTTCTCCGGCAATCCTTAATAGGCAGCTGCTATTGGAGCTTTAGTTGATGATCCTCTCTGCATCTTTGCAGCACATTGGGTCTATTTCTTGCAATTTTCCCCTTGTTTGCATGTGCCAGGGTGTGCCACTGATTCAAGAAATGCTGGAATCCTCAGCAAGTATTAGCAAAGTCCCCAAATATCCAAATGTTGAAGCAATGTGCTCAGAAGAGGAGGAAACACGTACAGACAGAGACATTGGAATGTCATTGGCTTTGATCCATGAATGGGAGGGTGCCAAAGTCATCTAAGCTAATTAATAATCACCGCTGGCATTGATTTGCTGCCAAATCTTCAGTTGAAACCACATACAGCAACCATGATTGCTAACATCATGGTCCTTTTTCTTACTGTTGCTTTTTTCACCCTCAAATAGAAATTGGTGACTGTCTTGTCAGATGGAAAGGGGAAAAGTGAGGAAAGACAATAAGCAGTGGTAAGTCGAGAGTAAAAAGTGGAAAAAAAAAACCTCAGAGAAGGTAAAAAGAGCACTGGACAGTGGATCAAGAGACATAAATTCTTCTAGTCATTGCTCTTTTATTAATTGACTGTATGACCTAGGGCAAAGCATGCCACATCTCAGAGCCTCCAACCCTTCATTTCAAATGTCTCTTCTGGAATAGAGCTTTAGAGCTTGCAAATCAGGGAAAATTGAAACTGGACTAGGTATTAACTGGTTTTAGGAAATTACTGTTAATTATATTAGGTGTGATATTGTGATTATGTTTTCTTTTCCAATATTATTGAGATACAATTGACATATAACACTGTATAAGTTTAAGATGTACAACAATCATTTGATATAAGTGTATATTTCAAAATGATCACCATAATAAGTCTACTTAACATCCGTTATATCACATAGTTAACAATTTTTTTCTTGTGATGAGAATTTTTAAGATCTGACCTCTTAGCAACTTTCAAATATACAATAAAGTTCAGTTGTCCCTTGGAATCCATGGAGGACTGGTTCCAGGACCCCCTCAGATACTAAAATACATGGGTACTCAAGTCTTTACAGCTGGCCCTCCATATCCATGGGTTCCACATGCATGGATACAGAGAGCCGACTATATTGTTAATTATTAGTCACCATACTGAACATTACATCCCCAGAACTAAACCGTTTAAGATACATACTGATATTTTTTATGAGAGAAAGTATATAATATTCAAGATTTACTTTAAAATACTTTTTCCTTCATATATATAAATATATATATATATATTTAATTTAGGGAGAGGGTTGGCTAGATGAAACAAGAAGGGCAAAATGGTAATGATGGTTAAAAATGGGTGATGAGTACATAGGAGTTTATAATACTAGTTTCTTTTTCATATATTTGAAATTTTCAATAATAAAATGTTAAAAGAGATAAGAACTTGTTTGTTTCAAAAGAAGAGGAGATAGAACATAGAAAATGCATGAGGAAGAAAATTAGTTAACATAGGAGTTAAATGTTTTCTGCCTGTGTTTATTTTCAGCTATCAAATTAGCCTATCACCACTACTATAAGAAGACAATGTGAGTAAAATATGATTTTTGCATATTTTATTTGGATACCATGACTCACCAGTACTGACACCTTTTACATGTCCTTAAGGAGCAACTTCCTCTTACCAGACAACAGCATTGCTTTATATCCTGGCCAAGCAAGCACCTGGAAACAGCTGTTTTCCACTTATTGAATGACAGCATCCATTCTGGCAATGTGATCTCATTGGAATGAAGAGTGCTAAACCTCAAAGTTGGTTGAAAGTACCCACAGGGACCGAATGGTGTAGTCATTATTGAATCAGGCATAGCATTTGAGCAATTAAAGGACAAAATCTGTCCATGAGATTATTGATTTCAAAGTAAACTCTTGACTCACACTCCCACTCAGGTTTATTCAAACAAAATGTTGCAAGTTTGGAAGATCCACTCCTACAATGTAAACTTGCAGAATTTGTGGTGAGCAAATCTTACATCATTCCAAGGGCACATCTGGGAATTGATTTTGCTTCAGAGAGGTGTGCTGGTTCGTTGGTCACTCTGGCTAAATGTTACTTGTTACCACCTGCTGCCTCCAGGCCAGCGTTGCCTGAGATTGGGCCTTGCCAAAGTCAGATGAAGAGTGGTGGAGAGGAGGAGACAGGTGAAACTCGGCCAACAAGCTGACTCAGTCACATGCTTTTTTCTTGTCATCATGTCCTGCAGCTATTCTAGAAGGCCTCTTAAAGTTTGGTATTTGTAAGGGTGGGGATATTTTAAACAATCTGGTCCTCTAAATCACTCACTATTTCTTCTTTTGGCCTATGGAAAATCAGTGTCCCAAGTTTTATTCTGTGAGGCCCCAGCTTCCCCAGGCCTGATTTCTTCCAGAATTCCCTGTGTCTTCAGTTCAGTTCAGTCACTCAGTCATGTCCGACTCTTTGCGGCCCCATGGACTGCAGCATGCCAGATCTCCCTGTCCATCACCAACTCCTGGAGTTTACTCAAACTCATGTGCATTGAGTCGGTGATGCCATCCAATCGTCTCATCCTCTGCCATCCCCTTCTCCTCCTACCTTCAATCTTTTCCAGTATCAGGGTCTTTTCCAGTGAGTCAGTTCTTCACATCAGGTGGCCAAAGTATTGGAGTTTCAGCTTCAACATCAGTCCTTCCAATGAACACTCAGGACTGATTTCCTTTAGGATGGACTGGTTGGATCTCCTTGCAGTCCAAAGGACTCTCAAGAGTCTTCTCCAACACCACAGTTCAAAAGCATCAGTTCTTTGGCGCTCAGTTTTCTTTATCCAACTCTCACATCTATACACGACTACTGGAAAAAACATAGCTTTGACTAGACAGACCTTTGTTGGCAAAGTAATGTCTCTGCTTTTTAATATGCTGTGTAGGTTGATCATAGCTTTTCTTCCAAGGAGCAAGTGTCTTTTAATTTCATGGCTGTAGTCACAATCTGCAGTGATTTTGGAGCCCCCCAAAATAGTCTGTCACTGTTTCCATTGTTTCCCCATCTATTTGCCGTGAAGTGATGGGACCAGATGCCATGATCTTAGTTTTCTGAATGTTGAGTTTTAAGCCAACTTTTTCACTCTCTTCTTTCAAGAGGCTCTTAAGTTCCTATTTGCTTTTTGCCATAAGGGTGGTGTCATCTGCATATCTGAGGTTATTGATATTTCTTCCAGCAATCTTGATTCCAACTTGTGCTGGATGAAATTCAGCCCAGCATTTCTCATGATGTACTCTGTATATAAGTTAAATAAGCAGAGTGACAATATCCAGCCTTGATGTACTCCTTTCCCAATTTGGAACCAGCCTGTTGTTCCATGTCCAGTTCTAATTGTTGCTTTGTGACCTGCATACAGATTTCTCAGGAGGCAGGTCAGGTGGTCTGGTGTTTGCATCTCTTTAAGAATTTTCCACAGTTTGTTATGATCCACACAGTCAAAGTCTTTGGCATAGTCAATAAAGCAGAAGTAGATGTGTTTCTGGAACTCTCTTGCTTTTTCTATGATCCAACGGATGTTGGCAATTTGATCTCTAAATCCAGCTTGAACATCTGGAAGCTCACGTTTCATGTATTCCCTGTGTCTTAGCACAATAGAAGACAGATACTGTTCTTATAAGTCAGAGAGAATGAAGGGAAAAAAAAATCACTAACATTTATAAAACACTGACTGCCAAGATTTACTCGTGTAATCTTCACAACCACCTTATGCAATAAAAATTATTATCATGCCCATTCTAAAGATGAGCAAATGGAGTGATGTGGTTGATATTACATGGACCATAAGCTTCAGAGCCAGGATGTCTATTTCATACCCAAGTCCATTAAACCACCTCATTCTATACTGCCCCCTGAACTGTCATTTGTTGAAATATACCGTAACTGCACCTGGTGAAGTCACACCAACTTGAATGTCAAGACCACAGTTTATTCTTTTTTTTTTAAAAATTGAAGTATAGTGGATTTACAATGTTGCATTAGTCTCAGGTGTATAGCAAAGTGGTTCATATTTATATATGTATTAATATGTATGTATATTCTGTATATATGTATATTCTTTTCTGATTCTTTTCCATTATAGTTTAATACAAGATATTGAATACAATTTCCTGTGCTATAAGTAGGTCCTTGTTGTTTACCTATCTTACTAATATACACAGTAGTGTGTATCCGTTAATTTCAAACTCTGAATTCATCCATCTTCCTGTTTCCCTTTGGTAACCATACATTTGTTTTCTATGTTTGTGAGACTATCTGTTTCGCAAATCTTTTTGTAGGTTGCCACCACCCTTAACCCAGTTCCTTGTATAATACATGTCTTAGTTCATTAGAAGGAGTTAAAAGAACAGATTTTCATCTAAGGTACAACTGGGTAACTCTTCTTTACTACAACTAAACATTTCTGTGGTTTAGGAGCAGTGTAGAGGATGAAGATATACTTTACACTGTGAGATCTTAAAGCATGAGTCAATGAGTTAAAGACTACTCATTTGAGGGAAATGTTTACAAACTGGAAAGAGCAATGTTGATGAAAGCTGAAATAGACCTAGGGATGGAATTTCTCTCCTAAAGACTGACCATTTGCATGGGAGGGGGATTTTGGAAGGAAATATTTCCCCAGAGCTCTGCTAGACAGAATCACTGTTGCGGGGACTGCTGTAGAAATTGCAACTATATATGGGTTCTTTGGTGGGGGCATGTCTTCTGATGAAATCCAATAAATTAACCACCGGGGTTACATCAGGATTAACCACAGGGGTTACGTAACATGAGTACATCAAGGCTATATATTGTCACCCTTCTTATTTAACTTATATGCAGAGAATATCATGCAAAATGCTGGGCTGGATGAAGCACAACCTACAATCAATATTGCCAGGAGAAATATCAATAACCTCGGGTATGCAGATGACACCACCCTTATGGCAGAAAGCAAAGAGGAACTAAAGAGCCTATTCATGGGGGTGAAAGAGGAGAGTGAAAAAGCTGGCTTAAAACTCAACATTCAAAAAACTAAGATCATGGCATCTGGTCCCATCACTTCATGGCAAGTAGATGGGGAAACAATGGGAACAGTGACAAACTTTATTTTCTTGGGCTCCAAAATCACTGCAGATGATGACTGTAGCCATGAAATTAAAAGACACTTGCTCCTTGGAAGAAAAGCTATGACCAACCTAGACAGCATATTAAAAAGCAGAGATACTACTTTGTCGACAAAAGTCCATCTTAGTCATGTATGGATGTGAGAGTTGGACCATAAAGAAAGCTGAGGGCTGAAGAACTGATGTTTTTGAACTATGGTGTTGGAGAAGACTCTTGAGAGTCCCTTGGACTACAAGGAGATCCAATCAGTCCATCCTAAAGAAAATCAGTCTTGAATATTCATTAGAAGGACTGATGCTGAAGCTGAAGATCTGATACTTTGGCCACCTGATGTGAAGAACTGACTCACTGGAAAAGACCCTGATGCTGGGCAAGATTGAAGGCAGGAGGAGAAGGGGACGACAGAGGATGAGATGGTTGGATGGCATCACCAACTCGATGGACATGAGTTTGAGCAAGCTCTGGGAGTTAGTGAAGGACAGGGAGGACTGGCTTGCTACAATCCATGGGGTTTAAAAGAGATCGGACCCGACTGAATGACTGAACTGAACTGTCTGAACCACCAGAAATTTGGGACAGAAAGGACAAGTACGAGGGCTACATGTTCACCACTGGAGCAGTCAGTGCAAACAACCGAGTCTTCAGTGCTATGAAACCAGAAGCACATTCATGAGGGCATTTCTAAGATCTAGTCTGTGCAAACCACTGTGGGTCTCCTAGGAGCCCTAAAACTTCAATTAGACCTAAGAGGACCCCTAACCCGATCCCATAAATTTAGAGCAACAAGTTAGCCATGAGAGTTTTAGTTACAACTCTGCATGCAGGTAACATTTATCTAAAAGAGGGTAGAAAATGGTTCTTACATCCACTCAAAGGTGTTGCTTTAACTAAGATTTGTCATATTCACCGTCACCTGAGTTGGGGACATAGAAACTAGTAATGTGCTTACATGAGCTTACACATGCAGATACACACACACACACACACACACACAAACATGTGCATGAATTCTTGCTTACTTCAATGTGTGTGATATTTGCTCTCAAACAAGTCCTGCACTGGGACCACTGGGACCAGGTTACTTAGGGTTTAGCACAAGATCTAGCTACCTCACAACCTCTTCCCCATAGCCTCCTTGGAGGCCTCTCCCCAGATGCAATCTGAAAGCAACCCAGAAAGGCTGGCAATGCTGTCACTGGGAATAGTAGCTGTTCACTTCTCCCACCTGCATCCCCCAGGCTGTAGATATCCCCTGAGTTGCTACTGCCAGTCTGTCCTAGGCTGTTCCCTCAGAAATGCTGTCCTGTAAATTAGCTGAGATTCTCACCATTACTTCTGACAGCAGCTTGGGGGCATCAAGTGTGAGGAATGTGAGGGGGCTGAGGGTCAGTGTCCAGGCCCCAAAGCACTGAAAGCTAGCCTCCTCTGCAGCTGCAGATAACCATCAGGAAGTGAGCTATATCCTCTCTGAGATGCCTCAAAGCTTGCAAAGAACCCCTAGGACACTCCAAGTTAGTTTTAGCCACTGATGCTTGACCCTGACCTAGGACACTTGACCTAATCTTATTTTCAGAGTGCCCTTCCCAGGATGCCCTTAGTCTCCCCATGACTTCTTTGTAAAGTCCCTGAGGTCTCAAAGCCAATTACTAAGAATTTTGTCAGGGAGAGAACAGACCCTGGTTAACTCCAAGTCTCAAGAACCCCTTGCTTTGCATTGGCTTTTATATATAAAAGTCAGCCAGTCCCCTAGACCCATGGGACTAATTCAGATAGTAAAGAATCCACCTGCAATGTGGGAACCTGGGTTCGATCCCTGGATTGGGAAGGTCCCCTGGGGGAGGGCATGGCAACCCACTCCAATATTCTTGTCTGGAGAATCCCCATGGGCAGAGGAGCCTGGTGGGCTACAGTCCATGGGGTCACAAGGAATGAGAGACAACTGAGACACTAAGCACACACATCCTTCTGAGTCTAGGAAGGAGGTGATTATGGGTAGATGAAGTCTCAGACAACTCCCAGGTCAGGGCAGCCTACTGCATCCTGTAAGTCTGAGGGGCCTCTCCTCTAGCCCCTGTTAAAGCCATCTTCTGTACCTTCTCTCTTTCAGAGCCCAGGAAGTGAACTATTGCAGACACTTTATTCACTTTTTTATTGTGGACACTGTTGCTCCCCAAGCGTAAGGGTCTCTGAACTCCTGAAATATTCTCCAACAGGTTCTTGATTCTCCTGAGCCTGTAGGAGAGGCTTTTCAAAAGGTCACAGAAGAGGTTTTCCAAAGAGCCTTCCAGGGCTGTCTGGAAGCAGGACAGGGTCCTTGCATCTAGGACACCCAGTACTAGTTTTGTGACCCTGACCAGCAGAGAAGATCCCACGGGCAGGCCAGAGATGGGGTAGGATCCCTAAGCCCATCAGGGTGATTCCTTTCCCTGCCCAGGATGGAGCCACTAAAGTCAGCTTCTTAGTGGATGAGTTACGTGCCCACTAATACTGTAGAGTAAAGATCTTCTCCTCCACCCTGCTCTTTAAGGCCCCTATGCAGTGGCCAGCCATGGCCCCCGAGTTGCTATCAGAGCTGATTATGAGTCTCAGCTTGTTCCTGGAGCAAATAGTTAACCAAGATGGAGAACCCAAGTTCTTGGTTATCTCAGAGCCAGCTGCTCCTGTACTTGAATGGCCTGGGGTCTCAAGAATGCCAACCTACCAGGGAGCAGGTCTTGTGATGGGGGACTTTGAGTCCCCAGGCTCAAAAACAGTTGAGAGGCTCCTCTGGAGCCTTTCATCCTGTCCTAACAGGCAAGATTTATGAGAATGAGTCACTCCTATCTAAAGGAGCTTATAGGAGGCTGAGAGCCAGCTGGGAAACCTTGAAGCTGGACTATGCAAAACAATTTCTACCAAGTTTTAGCTGCTGTTAGCTTCAGTGGTAAAGGCCTTAGCCAAGGGGACAAGTAGTACCATCTTGTAAATACAAATAATCTAGTCTCAGCTAAGGTTTTAGCTTCTGGAACCAGAAAGCTCTGGGTTCTGTCACTTTTTAGATTCATGACTTGGGGGATGAATCAGAGGTCCTGGGGGACCTCTCTGAATCTTAGTGTATGAAATGGAGACTTTCAGTTTAGTCTCTCAGTCGTGTCTGACTCTTTACGACCCTATGGATCGCAGCACGCCAGGCCTCCCTGTCTATCACCAACTCCTGGAGTTCACTCAAACTCATGTCCATTGAGTCGGTGATGCCATCCAGCCATCTCATCCTCTGTTGCCCCCTTCTCCTCCTGCTCCCAATCCCTCCCAGCATCAGGGTCTTCCAATGAGTCAACTCTTTGCATGAGGTGGCCAAAATATTGGCGTTTCAGCTTCAGCATCAGTCCTTCCAAAGAACACCCAGGACTGATCTCCTTTAGGATGGACTGGTTGGATCTCCTTGCAGTCCAAGGGACTCTCAAGAGTCTTCTCCAACACCACAGTTCAAAAGCATCAATTTTTCGGTGCTCAGCTTTCTTCACAGTCCAACTCTCACATCCATACATGACCACTGGAAAAACCATAGCCTTAACTAGATGGACCTTTGTTGGCAAAGTAATGTCACTGCTTTTGAATATGTTATCTAGGTTGGTCATAACTTTCCTTCCAAGGAGTAAACGTCTTTTCATTTCATGGCTGCAGTCACCATCTGCAGTGATTTTGGAGCCCCCAAAAATAAAGTCAGCCACTGTTTCTACTGTTTCCCCATCTATTTGCCGTGAAGTGATGGGACCAGATGCCGTGATCTTCGTTTTCTGAATGTTGAGCTTTAAGTCAACTGTTTCACTCTCCTCTTTCACTTTCATCAGGAGGCTCTTTAGTTCTTCTTCACTTTCTGCCATAAGGGTGGTGTCATCTGCATATCTGAGGTTATTGATATTTCTCCTGGCAATCTTGATTCCAGCTTGTGCTTCATCCAGTCCAGCATTTCTCATGATATACACTGCATATAAGTTAAAGAAGTAGGGTGACAATATACAGCCTTGACATACTCCTTTTCCTATTTGGAACCAGTTTGTTGTTCCATGTCCACTTCTAACTGTTGCTTCTTGACCTGCATACAGATTTCTCAAGAGGTAGGTCAGGTGGCCTGGTATTCCCATATCTTGAAGAATTTTCCACAGATTATTGTGATCTACACAGTCAAAGGCTTTGGCATAGTCAATACAGCAGAAATAGATGTTTTTCTGGAACTCTCTTGCTTTTTCAATGATCCAGCAGATGTTGGCAATTTGATCTCTGGTTCCTCTGCCTTTTCTAAATCCACCTTGAACATCTGGAAGTTCACGGTTCATGTACTGCTGAAGCCTGGCTTGGAGAATTTTAAGCATTACTTTACTAGCATGTGAGATGAGTGCAATTGTGTAGTAGTTTGAGCATTTTTTGGCATTGCCTTTCTTTGGGATTGGAACGAAAACTGACCTTTTCCAGTCCTGTGGCCACTGCTGAGTTTTCCAAATTTGCAGTTCTATGAAGGCCTACAAGACCTTTTAGAACTAACACTCAAATAAGATGTCTTTTTCATTATAGGGGACTGGAATGCAAAAGTAGGAAGTCAAGAAACATCTGGAGTAACAGACAAATTTGGCCTTGAAGTACAGAATGAAGCAGGGCAAAGGCTAAGAGAGTTTTGCCAAGAGAATGCACTGGTCATAGCAAACACCCTCTTCCAACAACACAAGGGAAGACTCTACACATGGACATCACCAGATGGCCATCAGTGAAATCAGATTGATTATATTCTTTGCAGCCAAAGATGGAGAAGCTCTATACAGTCAGCAAAAACAAGACCAGTATTTGGAGCTGACTGTGGCTCGGATAATGAACTCCTTATTGCCGAATTCAGACTTAAATTGAAGAAAGTAGGGAAAACCACTAGACCATTCAGGTATGACCTAAATCAAATCCCTTACTATTATACAGTGGAAGTGAGAAATAGATTTATGGGACTAGGTCTGATAGACAGAGTGCCTGAAGAACTATGAATGGAGGTTTGTGACATTGTACAGGAGACAGGGATCAAGACCATCCCCAAGAAAAAGAAATGCAAAAAAGCAAAATGGCTGTCTGAGGAGGCCTTACAAATAGCTGTGAAAATAAGAGTAGTGAAAAGCAAAGGAGAAAAGGAAAGATATACCCATTTGAATTCAGAGTTCCAAAGAATAGGAAGGAGAGATAAGAAAGCCTTCCTCAGTGATCAGTGCAAAGAAATAGAAGAAAACAAAAGAATGGGAAAGACTAGATATCTCTTCAAGAAAATTAGAGATACCAAGGGAATATTTCATGCAAAGATGGGCTTGATAAAGGACAGAAATGATATGGACCTAAAAGAAGCAGAGGATATTAAGAAGAGGTGGCAAGAATACACAGAAGAACTGTACAAAAAAGATCTTCACGACCCAGATAATCAGGATGGTGTGATCACCCACCTTTTTATTCTTATTCACTTATATTTCAATAGCAGTCTTTCTTAAGCTTTGCATCTGTTAGCCAGCCATCCACTGTAGGCAGAAATGGAACAATGCATGACTGTCAACAAAACCAATTTAAAACTGTATAATGATCAAACCAACAGACTAGCCTATGGTAAGTAGCTAAGTGGTGAACTAGCTGAGTGATGAGTTTGATCCATCATCATCCAAGATTCACCGACTGCCATATGAGTTCACCATCTCTGCCCTAGAAGTTACTCAACTCTTCCCTTTTTAAATAAATTTTAAGCACTTAAAAATGTTAATTTTATAAATAGAAACTGAAAAAAGATACCATTACCGCCTTTAGTGACCTGAAACTGTAGGTTTGTGAGCCACCCGTTGGGAAATGCTGCCCAAATCCAGACTTCACACCTGTTTCATAGCTCAGAGTCACCTAGTGTTCATTAAATTGTTTTCCACCTGTCCAGGCTCTGAGCTCCATGCTGTACAAGAGACCTTCACTTATGTCAGTTCATTCAGCTGTTCAAACAAGGAATTGCAACAATTCTTGGGTACTATGAATTTCACTCTGAAATCCCAGAGGAAGGGTTTTGTTGTTGTGCCTTATTTATTTATTTATTTTTAGCTGCACCATGAGGCTTGGAGGATCTTAGTTCCCTGACCTGGGATTGAACTGGGGCTACTTCAGTGGAAGTATGGAGTCCTAACCACTTTACTACCAGGGGGAGTCCCTGAAATCCTAGAGAAGGATAAACAGTAAAGCATAGTAAGGGCTTCCATGGTTGCTAAGTGGTAAAGAATCTGCCTGCCAAGCAGGAGACGCAGGTTCGATTCCTGGGTTGGGAAGATCCCCTGGAGAAGGAAATGGCAACCCACTCCAGTATTCTTGCCTGGGAAATCCCATGGACAGAGGAGCCTTGTGGGCTATAGTCCATGGAGTCACATAGAGTCGGACACAACTTAGCAACTAAACAACAGCAACAAAACATAATAAGGCACCAAGGCCAGCAAGTACCACAGCCCCTTTAAAAGCCCAGAAGCTTCCCCACATAAGTTTCCACAAAAATCTGCACCTATTTCCTCATCCTCCTGTAACTAGACTTCAAGCATTACCATTTGAGGAAAAAAAAAAAAAAAAACGCAAAATAATTATTCAATCTTCTTTGTGCCTCATGTTATTATTGGTTTTGCTACAACCACTTTTTATTTCTTCTTTGGTTAAGATCCAGCATTTCACCAACATTGAAGGTTGAATAAGCTCTTGTGGGCTGAACTTGAAACCAAACCTTCATTTGTGTCATTGATTCCTGGGAAAATGGGATCCAAATTCCAAATTCCAAATTACTATTTACTAAGAACTTTTTGGAACCAGCTGTATTTGTAAGCTTGGAAGTGCTTGTGTCTTGTATTACAATTACCAATTTCTGCACCTTAAGAAGAATAGGAAAACAATAAAATATATTTAACATTAAAATTCTTCTAAGCATGGCTGATTATTTGAGAGTTCAGAAAGCCCTTTAGGGTCTTGCCCTTGTTATAAACAGCAGTTGAAGTGCTGCAGGAATTCTAGGAAAGTGGGCTGACCTCAGCAATTCCCTAGAAGTGGGCAACCCCTCAGCTTGAAATGGGTTGAACCTGGTCCCCAAATTTCACAATCATTTCAGAAGCTATTACTTTTCCTTAAACTGAGAGGGTCAATCAAGATATCCTGTCCACTCTCTCTTGAGTTGGTTTTGAGCACTTTTCTGGCCGTGGGTGAAGATACCAAAGGCTCAAAAGGTATACTGAAGATGAAATTTCTGCTCACAATGTTATCTTTCATGAATAAGCTTCGATTTTTACAACAGGCAAGTTTTATGTCTTTGTATCCTCTAGCTTTTTTCCAGTTGTATTTTGAGAGACCTAGGATCTGTCTCTGGAGAAGGCAATGGCACCCTACTCCGTACTCTTGCCTGGAAAATCCCATGGACGGAGGAGCCTGGTGGGCTGCAGTCCGTGGGGTTGCTAAGAGCCGGACACGACTGAGCGACTTCACTTTCACTTTTCACTTTCATGCATTGGAGAAGGAAATGGCAACCCACTCCAGTGTTCTTGCCTGGAGAATCCCAGGGACAGGGTAGCCTGGTGGACTGCCGTCTATGGGGCCGCACAGAGTCGGACATGACTGAAGCGACTTAGCAGCAGCAGCAGGATATATCTCTGTTGGTTTTTCCTTTTTCAGTTGTGTCTGTCATCATTAGGATCCATGGCAGGCAGAATAGTAGGACATTTTGGTAGGGCTTTAGCAGGCTCATATTTCAAATGGTAAAATCAGTTCTAAAAACTGCCGTCACAGAAGCTTCTCAGCTCACTAGCTGAAGGTTTTCTCAAGTGAATGACCACTGCTAAAATGTTCTTTTGTGCCTCATTAAAACTCCCCTCTGCATTCTGTGCTCAGCAAGCGATGGGTACAAGGACACTATTTACTGGGTACATTCTATTCACTTGACAAATAGGCAGAACTGTAGATGATTGAGATCTTAGGCAGCGTGGCAGCTGTAGTGAGTATGTTGTAGGCTGCATTGTCCAACAGACAAAGAGAAAGTAAAATTGGGCATGTTTGGTGGCATATTTCATGAGCCAAACCAAGAACGGCAGCTCCCTTCCTAGAAGCTCTGAAACCATGGCAACTTTGGTTATTTAGTCACATTTTCTGGAATATACTATTTAGTGATGATGTTAATTAAATGGTGTGTGGGGATGGTGTCTCAGGAAACTTGGAATCTAACTCCTAAACCCAACTCTTGTGAAATAAAGCTGAATTGATTTGAGGGAGGTATAGGAAAAGGAGTGGCAACAGAAATAGCAAGAGACACAAAGAAGGAAATACTACAAGGAAAACATAGAGAAATACATGAGGCAACATTAGAGTTGCTCTTTTTGATTAAACATTTAATAGAACTTTGACACAAGAAATTACTTAAGCCTTGAGAGTCAGAAGTGTCCTTTCCTTTTTCCTCAGACTGGATGTTGCCTGATGATCCAAATTAGAAGGTTTTGTGATTATCTTTGCGTGTGTGTGCTTTTAATTGGAATATAATTGCTTTACAATGTTGTGTTAGTTTCTTCTGTACAACATCATGAATCAGCCATATGTATACACATATTCCTCTCCCCTTGAGCCTCCTTCCCACTTCCTCCATTGCACCCTCTAGGTCATGTGATTGTCTTTTTTTCCTCTTTATTTTTTAAATTATAGAGTTATGATAACACATTTACAGGAGACTTGGAAAATACAGAACAAAGTCACATATAGTTCCACTATACATTAGTTATTTTTAAAGTAGATTAATTAAGATTTTTAGTTGGATTTTCAATATCAAACTCTCAAAAATTAATAGAATGAATATACAGAAAAGTAGAAGGATACAATAGACCTGAAAAGCACCATGAACCAGTTCAACATAATTAAGACTTATACAATTTTCACACAACAGTAGGATACAAATTTTATTCAAGTTCCCATAGACTATAAACTAGGAAACACTGGAACATATCCAGGGACATAAAACAAGGTGCAAAAATGTCATGGTCTAAAGATATTAAAATCATACAAAGTCTGTTCTTTTATCACTGCAGCATTATATTATAGAGGAGGCAGTGGCACCCCACTCCAGTACTCTTGCCTGGAAAATCCCATGGACGGAGGAGCCTGGAAGGCTGCACTCCATGGGGTCGCTGAGGGTCGGACAAGGCTGAGCGACTTCTCTTTCACTTTTCCCTTTCATGCATTGGAGAAGGAAATGGCAACCCACTCCAGTGTTCTTGCCTGGAGAATCCCAGGGACAGGGGAGCCTGGTGGGCTGCCGTCTATGGGGTCGCACACAACTGAAGCAACGCAGCAGCAGCAGTAGCATTATATTAGATATCAATATCAAGCGATTTTTGAAAATAACCCACATATTTTCAAGTGCCATGTGACATTTACCAAGTGAGGTCTTTGACTTAGCCATTGAAAGCCTCAACAAAGTTAGAAGTCTGAAAAATCACAGAGGGTGATTGCAGAGAAGAAAACATTTAAATGAGAAATTAATATCAAAATGATAATTTAACATCAAAGATACTTAAAAAAACCCATGTATTTGGAAATTAAATGTCCAACTTCAAATGATGGGTATATCTTAGAAGCCATAACAAGAAAAATTAGAAAATACTTGTAACAAAATAAAAATGAAAAGAGAATTTACCAGAATTTGTTGCATGCAGCTGAAGCTGCCCAATGCAACTAAAGGCAATCTTAAATAAGATATGAAAACAAATAATGTACACAAGCATAAAATTTTGTGAAATTTGAATAAAATCTATACTTCAGTTAATAATACTGTACATGTGATTGTGTTTTAATTGATACTGTCTTGATTTCTTTGAAGTCTTTCTCAGAAAGATGGTAACAATAACCCTGTGTACGAGACAGCAAAAGAGACACTGATGTATAGATCAGTCTTATGGACTCTGTGGGAGAGGGAAAGGGTGGGGAGATTTGGGAGAATGGCATTGAAACATGTATAATATCATGTATGAAATGAGTCACCAGTCCAGGTTCGATGCACGATACTGGATGCTTGGGGCTGGTGCACTGGGACGACCCAGAGGGAGGGTATGGGGAGGGAGGAGGGAGGAGGGTTCAGGATGGGGAACACAGGTATACCTGTGGCGGATTCATTTCGATATTTGGCAAAACTAATACAATATTGTAAAGTTTAAAAATAAAATAAAAAAAAAAGAAATCTTTCTCAAGCATTCAGTTAAAAATAGCCCATCTAAGTGACTTAGTTTTAAAATAAAATATAAAAGTAATTTGCTTATAGTTAATATCACTTCAAATGACTTATCTCAGAAGCTCCTAATTGCAGGTTATAAAATGCTATTTTCTTGTATCAGTCATTCATGATCTTTGGGAGCCAACCTGCAGTCTGAGTTTCACAGTCCTTGTGGGGATCCTAATGATGAAGCTTGGCATTTTCTAAAGTTGTAACTACTGACACCTAGTCAGTTCTTTATTAGGTAATCCTGTATTTTCATCTCTGACTATAGAGAGAATCCCAATTTAAAGTGCATCCACAGACAACAGTTTTACCAACAAATGCACCTAAAATATGTGGCACCTTGATTTGAGTCATGATTTAAAAAACAAACACCACAACGGCAGTTTAAAGACTTATTTTCCACTTCAAATTTATTTATTTATTTTTTTAATATAAATTTATTTTAATTGGAGGTTAATTACTTTTCCCAGTGCACCAGCCCCAAGCATCCTGTACCCTGCATCGAACCTGGACTGGCGATTCATTTCATATATGATATTATACATGTATCAATGCCATTCTCCCAAATCATCCAACCCTCTCCCTCTCCCACAGAGTCCAAAAGACTGTTCCATACAACTGTGTCTCTTTTGCTGTCTTGCATACACAGTTATCGTTACAATCTTTCTAAATTCCATATATATGCTTTAGTATACTGTATTGGTGTTTTTCTTTCTGGCTTACTTCACTCTGTATAATAGGCTCCAGTTTCATCCACCTCATTAGAACTGATTCAAATGTATTCTTTTTAATGGCTGAGTAATACTCCATTGTGTATATGTACCACAGCTTTCTTATCCATTCATCTGCTGATGGACATCTAGGTTGCTTCCATGTCCTGGCTATTATAAACAGTGCTGCAATGAACACTGAGGTACATGTGTCTCTTTCAATTCTGGTTTCCTCAGTGTGTATGCCCAGCAGTGGGATTGCTGGGTCAAAAGGCAGTTCTATTTCCAGTTTTTTAAGGAATCTCCACACTGTTCTCCATAGTGGCTGTACTAGTTTGCATTCCCACCAACAGTGTAAGAGGGTTCCCTTTTCTCCTCATCCTCTCCAGCATTTATTGCTTGTAGACTTTTGGATCGCAGCCATTCTGACTGGCGTGAAATGGTACCTCATTGTGGTTTTGATTTACATTTCTCTGATAATGAGTGATGTTGAACATCTTTTCATGTGTTTGTTAGCCATCTGTATGTCTTCTTTGGAGAAATGTGTATTTAGTTCTTTGGCCCATTTTTTGATTGGGTCATTTATTTTTCTGGAATTGAGCTGTAGGAGTTGCTTGTATATTTTCAAGATTAGTTGTTTGTCAGTTGCTTCATTTGCTATTATTTTCTCCCATTCTGAAGGCTGTCTTTTCACCTTGCTTATAGTTTCCTTTGTGGTGCAGAAGCTTTTAAGTTTAATTAGGTCCCATTTGTTTATTTTTGCTTTTATTTCCAATATTCTGGGAGGTAGCAAGAATATACAATGGATTAAAGACAATCTCTTTAACAAGTGGTGCTGGGAAAACTGGTCAACAACTTGTAAAAGAATGAAACTAGAACACTTTCTAACACTATGTGCAAAAAAAAAACAAACAAACAAACCAAAAACCTCAAAATGGATTAAAGATCTAAACTTAAGACCATTTCAAATTTAAAGTTCACAGATTGCATTGTTACTTTCAAAATGCACTGGAGAGAGACAATTGGGGAAATTTTGTGCATTTTGCCACTAGTGGGTGCCAGAGGTACAGTGACAAATCATCGATGGAATTATGAAAGCGCTTTTCCTTTGATTAGGAGAAATGAAAAGTATTTTTGATCATTTTTGGGTTTCCTTCAGATTTTGTGTCTTTCCAGTTGGATGATAAAGTGGAAACTCTAGGGTTGATTAAGTACCTTTCGATTTCCATATCTCAAGTGGAAAGGAACTTGCGTCACTTCCCAAGGAGGCATGATGAATAGACAGCTGCTTAGCATTTTTCCAGGGCTTATTATGCCCCAGGCACGAGGTGAAGTGATTCACATGTTGTTTCTTGCTTAGTCCTCATGAGACTCTTAAGAGAGTGGATGTTATTATTATTCCTATTTACCAGTTGAAAAAACTGAGGCATAGAGAGGTTAAGTTACTTGCTTAAGGTGACAGTGAACGGATAAACTGAGATAAACCCAGGTTCATCTGACTCCAGAGTCAGGGCTTTTATCAGATATCACACCACCCATATGTTCTCTTTATTCTGAAACTTTCTACTAGGTGTGGTATAAGAAAGGTTATCCTGACTGTGATGTGACTAGATCTTTGATCAAAATCAGACTGTCTCAGACCACAGTTCTAGTGTGCCATTAAATGGAAGGAAGAAAAAAGAAAACCCAACCAAACAACAAATAAAACAGAGTTAAACGCTTTCAAGTTGAGAGGAGTCTCAGGGAATAAAACTTCCCCAGTTACACTTCCAGCTGTTCATTCAGATTCCATTCTCTTAGCTTGAGAGTCCGGAGATCTGATGGCTCAGATACCAGGGAGAGTCTGTGTCTTTGGCCACCAGTACATTTGCAATGCTTGAGAAAACTCCATCCGGTCTGAGATGTTTACTTTAAAGAGTCAAGGTCTCATGTGGTCTACCGAAGAAAGTCACATTATTTATTTTGCTGTAGAACATTTCACTTCTGAGGCTAAATGTCAGAGGGACAAAAACAGAGGTATTTTTTTTTGTCTCCTAACAATGGAGGAAATGGACTTACAAAGAAGGAGAATAACAGATGTAAAGCTCTCCATTTTGTGTGTGAATAGAAGATAGGAAGTAGTTGCCTGCAAGACCAAGAGTCACATGACTTCAAACACAATATATGGCTGATTGACCTTCCTGATTACAGCTTTCTGTGGCTAATATTATAACAACTTTGTACTTAACAGGGGCTTTCAATTAACATGTACACTGCAAGTAGTATGCTGAGAGCTTACTAATAATATAATGCAGATAGCATTATATTACTTAAACCCCACAAAAACCCCTCTCAGCAGTTATTATTATCAAAGCAATACATGCATGCAGTTGAACAGTTAGTAGTCCTAATATTGAAAAAAACAGCAACACTTACTCTTCCCAATTCCTGTATCCATCCTCTAAGAGGAAACCACTCTCGTGTCTTGTGGCTGGCTTGGGCCTTTGTTTTTCAACTCTAAATTCCTGAATTACAGCCTTTACTGCTATTTCTTGATTTTTCAATTTGAAGCATTATCAATTCATTTCCTATATGGAATATAATGATTTAATTCTCTCTTGTAACCCTTCCCCTTCATTATATATACACAATTGTCCTATTTTTCTTGGAGTTGATAATGGTTTCCTTTTTCACTAGCTTAGTATTTATGTGATTGTCATTACTAATCCAACTTCAGACTTCCTCAAAGGATCTAAAACTCTTCTCAATAAGATCAACACATCAAAAAATCTGATGGTTATTTTTTTCTGGAGATGTCCATTCAGAACCTTCCATCTATGTTTCTCTAGCCTACAACATGGCTGTTTTCCTTTCACCCTCATCCTGGAATTTAAAAAATTTTTAATGTATTTACGTATTTTTGGCTGTGCTGGGTCTTCATTGCTGTATGGGCTTTTCTCTAGATGCAGAGGCTTCTCATTATGGTAACTTCTCTTGTTGGGGAGCACGGGCTCTAGGCACTTATTGGAATAAGTGCATCACCAAGACAAGGAAACAAAGGATCCAACACAAAAGACTAATGAAGAAAAGTCTTCATGTGCCTAGCACATGCTAGCCCCTGGCTAGTATGGGCTCTAGGCAGGGTTCAGTAGTTGTGGCACACAGGCTTAGTTACTCCAAGGCATGTAGAATCTTCCCAGACCTGAGATTGAACCCATATCCTCTGCATTAGCAGGCAGATTCTTTACCACTAGACTACCAGGGAAGTCCCCTGGGACTTTTCTTCATTAGTCTTTTGTGTTGGATCCTTTGTTTCCTTGCCTTGGTGATACACTTATTTCAATAGCTTCCTGAAAAGGGTTCATGGGAGGTACTTTTTTTTGAGAGGTTATTCCCTCATAGTCCAAAATTTTACGACCATGTGTCTCAGCATGTGTGTTACAGTTTTATTCTAGATATTTAGACTTTAAAGTTGGTAACTCATTTCCTTTGACTGGGGAAAAGCTTTCTTTTACTCTATTTGATTATTTCCTCTCCATTTTTTCTGTTCTCTCTCTGGGACCTCCTGGATAATGGTTCTTTAATTCTTCTATCTTTTCTTTGTTACCTACCTCTCAGTCATTTTGTTCTGCATTCTAGAGATTTTTAAATGTAGTTCTTTCTGCTGAATTAGAAACAATTCTCTTCTAATACTTTGGATTTTCAAGAGATTGTTCTCATGGTCAGAATGTTCCTTTTTGTTTCTACCATCAGCAAATGTTTCCTGTATACAGTGCATTCATGCATTTCTCTGAGAATATTAAGTATATAGCTTCTTCTTTTCCCTGCATTGTTTTTATTTCTTCCCAGATTCTTTTTTCAGTGTCTGTTTTAGTTTCTTTTTTTCTATTAAAGATTTTTCTTCAGTGTTTGATTATCCTTATTCATTTGTATTTAGGAGTGAGGCAACTGAAAAGCTGTGTGTGGGGTGTGTGTGTGTGTGTATTAGGACAACTGACTGGTGGGTCTTACATTCTTAGGTGGAACTGCCCATTTCATTTCAATGTCCATATCTGTGAGTCTTGTCTCCTAGGCCAAATTTCCCAGAAAGGAATTGTTTGATTTCCTGCCTTGGAGCGGGAGCAGAGTGGGGTAAGAAGCCTGACTGCCAGCATTAATGGTGTTGATGGGAAAGAGGAAGGGGGAGGAGCTGTTTAGTGTCACCCTGCTCTGTGCTGAGCCTGATAACCCCACTTAAAAGTTATCATCATCATCTTCATAATAGCCAACATTTATTGAAGGCTTACTTTATCAAACACAAAGATTTATGATTACAAAAATTATGGTGCAATGGTACAATGAAATGGCAGGCAGCCATTAAAAACAATCTAATAGCCCTAGTTCTTGAGGCCAGCCACCTCCACCCATGTAGAGTTGGACTGAAAGGAAAACAGACGTTGCCTTTTGGAGACTGCAGTGATGGTGAGAGACCCTATCCATCTCCACCTCCCCTTCCCTGGGTGGAAAAGAGGCAATGGTATGCTGGTAAATGTTTAACAGCCCACTGGAGGCATCTCTGGAGTGTAAACACTCCAGCCAGGGCCAATTTCAAGCTACCAATATGATGTCAAATGGCTAAAGTGTTTTCTGAAAATTTACCAATCCCTGTGTGTGAGCTGGATTGAGTTGGCTCAGCATACACTGGAGGCAGGCCTCAGAGAACCGCAGTGCTTAGACATTTGCTTAGTCACCAGTCTTGCTCTGTAGACCAGGCCTGGTATCACTGGAAAGGAGTCAAGACTTTTAGAATCCAAGGAATGATGGGACTACCAGGTGAAAAGGGAGCAAATAACTTCTCTTTGAATTTCTCTTTCCCCAGAGGTCAGAGCCTTGGAAAAGATTGGGAGCTACAGGTCCCCTAACACACACACACATGCACACGCACATGTACACACACACACACACACACACATGCACATGCACATTGTGGAGTCAAGAGGCATGTGCTTCAGAGGAATGCAGATTAAGATTACCAGTTGGAAGATGCCGGGAATATCAGTGTCTAGAGGGTGGGTGTGAGCAGCACCTAGCTCCTCAGAAGGGAAGCAACTACAGAATTGCTCAGGGGAGGTATCAAGTGGTATCATCCGAAGTGCTCCACTATAATAGCTTTGAAGCAGGAGGCAGATGGGCTCCAGGCTAGGCATTTACAACTGGCCTCCGGTTCATACCTCCTGGGGTGAGAAGACAATGAGTGTCAGGCTGTCCACTCATCACCAGCCCCTGTTTACATTTCTTGAAGCAAGAAACAAATGGGCTCCAGGACTATTACTATATATTTATGACTGGACTCCCATCTATATTTTGAGATCTACACCTTGATATAAAAACTAACAAGAATAGGGTAAATACTCAGACATTGCGCATTTTAATGTCAGGGACAGAGTGGGAATAAGCCTTGTTAAAAGGTTAGGAGTTCAGGGGCTTCTTTGGTGGTCCAGTGGTTAAGAATCCAGCTTGCAATACAGGGGACACGTTCAATCCCTGATCCAGGAAGATCCCACATGTCTCGAGGCAACTAATCCCGTACACCGCAACTACTGAGCCTGTGCTCTAGAGCCCGTGCACCTAGAGCTCTTGCTCTGCAGCAAGAGAAGCCACCACAGTGAGAAGCCCAAGCACCAAAACTAGAGTGTAGCCCCCTACTCTCTGCAACTGGAGAAAGCCCATGTGCAGCAACAAAGACCGAGTGCAGGCAAAAATAAATAAATAAATAATTTTTTAAAAAGATTAAGAGTTCATATACTTCCTATCCCTGGGACAAGGGAGGCATTTCACATGTACAGAAAGGCTCCTTGGTGGTCAAAAGGATGGGGTACCACCCCATAATATGTGATGCCAATATGTGATCCCTTAGGCCTCTGGGCTGGAATCCATCTTGGAAAAAAGTTGCACATGCATGTTGGGGAAGGTCCCAAGGTAGGTCAAGTGTGGAAAAAGAAACCAGATAATAGACTAAAGGTAAACAAAGACTCAGAAGAACTGTCCTATATAAATGACCTAACTGCCTCTTACTGCACTCCTCCTCACTGGGGGGTCTTCCCTTGTTGGCTCAGCTGGTTAAAGAATCCACCTGCAATTCAGGAGACCTGGGTTTGATCCCTGGGTTCGGAAGATCCCCTGGAGAAGGGAAAGGTTACCCACTCCAGTATTCTTGGCCTAGAGAATTCCATGGACTGTATAGTCCATGGGGTCGCAAAGAGTCAGACAAGACTGAGTGGCTTTCACTTTCACTTTCATTACGCGGGACACCCATACCCTTTCTCTCCAGGTGTGCATCTCTTCCTTGCTTCTGTCTTAACCAAACAAACCATTTCTCTGTGTGCTCTCCCACTTGTTGTGCTATGTCTTCAGTAATAAACTTTGTATAGTTTTTTGCCTCCGTGAGAAATGCATTTTTTCACTGGGGGCAATGATCCAGGGAAAAATAGCTTCTATCCTCTAGCTTTTGTTAGGCTGCTGCTACTGCTAAGTCACTTCAGTCGTGTCCGACTCTGTGCGACCCCATAGATGGCAGCCCACTAGGCACCCCCTGTCCCTGGGATTCTCCAGGCAAGAACACTGGAGTGGGTTGCCATTTCCTTCTCCAATGCATGAAAGTGAAAAGTGAAAGTGAAGTCACTCAGTGTTGTCCGACCCTCAGCGACCCCATGGACTGCAGCCCACCAGGCTCCTCCATCCATGGGATTTTCCAGGCAAGAGTACTGGAGTGGGGTGCCATTGCCTTCTCATTTTGTTGGGCTAGGATTCCTGATTTTCATCCGGGCTACCCAGGTTCAATTCCTGAGCAGAGAAGATTTCACTTCACACCACCGCTCTGCTGCTGCTGCTGCTAAGTCACTTCAGTCATGTCAGACTCTGTGTGACCCCATTGACGGCAGCCCACCAGGCTCCACTGTCCTTGTGATTCTCCAGGCAAGAACACTGGAGTGGGTTGCCATTTCCTTCTCCAATGCATGAAAGTGAAAAGTGAAAGGGAAGTCGCTGAGTCCTGTCTGACTCTTCGTGACCCCATGGACTGCAGCCCACCAGGCTTCTCCATCCATGGGATTTTCCAGGCAAGAGTACTGGAGTGGGGTGCCATTGCCTTCTCCGTCACACCACCGCTCACTGCTCCCTAACTGAGATCAGTTTCTCTTTCTTCTTTTAACCCCAATACCAGAAGGGTAAGTACCAGAAAGAAGGCAGGACAGGGAGCACTGAGAGGGAGTGAGAGCTTAAAATCAAATAGAATATTAAAGTTGCAAAACAAATGGAACTAAGTCTTAAGAAACCGAATGGGTCTGTTTTCATGAGAAGTTCCTACAATATCATGGATCCGATTGAGATGGCACTAGGGTGCTTTCCACCCCATGGGGGAAAGGAAATGTGAAGGACATAACTGGTAATTTTGGAAAAATGAAAACTGCTGCATGGTACCTGGTAGTGATCATGGAGGGGTAAGGGTATAGTTACTTGGAATTTTCTTCTTTATGGTCTTGTGCATGTACCTTTTGTGTGTATGTGTACCTATTTTTGTACAGCTACTATATATAAAACATAATTTATTTTTTAACTTAAGTATCCACATTACTGATGATGATAAGGATGGTATCTGCAATAGATGTGAAGACATGAAGTCAACAGAAATGCATTTTCTGGTGTATACAGCTTTATTGGTAATGCGAGAAGCCCCTGTTACCGAACCAAACTTTACACATGTGGTAAAGCCAATCTATCGACACCAAGTTTTGGTGAAGGAAAATACAGTACATTGTGAAGGTACTAATACAAGGAAAATGGGTGGCTCAAACTCCTCGAAGGGTTTCAGCAAACTATTTTTTAAAATAAATATTATATTATTTTAATATCTTTATTTATTTGGCTGTGTCGGGTCTTAGCTGTGACATGCATGGTCTTCATTTTGTCATGCGGGATCTTTCTTAGTGGTGCATAGACTCTCTAGTTGTGTTGCATGGCATGTGGGATCTTAGTTCCCTGACCAGGGAGTAAACCAGTGTCCCCTGAATTGCAAGGCAGATTCTTAACTACTGGACCACCAGGGAATATATGTATATGTATATGGTGGCCTATATACCATACCATACCATGATGTTGTGTCCAACTCTTTGCGACCCCATGGACTGTAGCCCACCAGGCTCCTCTGCCCATGGGATTCTCCAGGCAAGAATACTGGAGTAGTAGCCATTCCCTTCTTCAGGAGATCTTCCCAACCCAGGGATTGAACCCAGGTCTCCTGTATTGCAGGCAGGTTCTTTACTGTCTGAGTCACCAGGGAAGCCCACATGGTCCCTCAGCAAAGCTTTTTTAAAGGTCAGGTGAAGGAGGGTGTATCCCCCAGAGTTTATCATGAGCTCATGCACAATTCTCTGATTGGTTGATGGTGATCAGTCCTTAGACGCCAGATCTGGGGATTCTGTACTTGTGTACTAGTTAATTGTTCCCATTTGGTGAAGGTGTTAGCATCTGAAATAGTCAGGAAATCAGCATCAGATACTATTGTCTAGGTACTTCAGAGAGGAGCTGAAGCAGAGCATATGGCTGGGAGTTGGGGGGGTGGGAGTGGTGTCTGTCCCAGTAAGGCCCCATAGGGTCCTGCTCAGTTATACTGGGAAGAAGGTTGGCTTGAAGAAGTCTGGGGACATTCATGAAGAGTCAGGATTCTCTCCTGAAGAAAGTATCTAGGGGCAGCTCCTTAATAGTGTTGATTCAAGGGTGGAGGGCCCCTATTCCTACTCGTTCCTTGAGGGTGACAAAGAGTATATTTCTGATAAATACAGTATTATGAAAATATGGACAATTTAAAGCAGCATGAGAGAACAAAGGCTTCATGGCCTATTGATCTTATTGCATCACTGGAGACACAACATTTGGCCTGAAAAAAGTAGATTTTTCTTCTATGATTTATGCATTACTCAGAAATCTCTTGGCTTCCTGGAATTCTTCTTAAAAATTCTAATTTCTCAGTGTTAGGGAGCAGAATTTTGTCACCCTAAAATATGTCTCTTTGGCATATTGTTTAAAACAATATGCTTAAAGCAGGTTACTTTTGAGAAACAGCAGACTTGGGAAGTGCTCTGAAAACCATGGAAGAGTTGCTCTTAAGAAAGAAATATTTATATTTGTAAGAGAAATTTCCATTTGTAAGAATGACTGCTCTCTGTGTTTGGGGAAAGAAGGGGGCAACAGAGGATGAGAAAGTTGGCTGGCATCATCGACTCAATGGACATGAGTTTGAGCAAACTCGGGGAGATAGTGAGGGCCAGGGAAGCCTGGTGTGCTGCAAGCCATGGGCTTGCAAAGAGCTGGACATGACTTAGCAACTGAGAAACAACAGCAACTGTGTTTGGGGGAAGGGCGAGGAATACCAACTCTCTAGTAACTCTCATCAATGAAGAAGGCACTTGCTTAAATCTGCTTTTCTTGGTAACTTCCTGTAACTGATTTTTCCCATCTTACACTTCCTCTTTAACTGAGAAGGGTGTTTAAGGTGAAGGCTTCTGCCATTTGTGTGAGTTACTCAGCTCTTCTGGGTCTCTCCCATATGTACATGTCACTAAACTTTTGTTGGATTTTCCCCTGATAATCTGTCTCATGTTAATTGAATTCTTAGACCAACCAGAAGAACCTAGAAAGGGAGAGGACAATTTCTTCTTCCCCAACATCAGCAACAATGTTTGGGTATTGTTCCTAATAACTTGCTTGGCCTCAGATACCAAAACTAACTGCTTTTGTTTCCAGTAAAGGTAATAGCATTGCCTTTGGCAATAAATCTGAAGATCAAAGTAAAGTTGCCCTTTCAACAGGGCAATTCCCTGCCAGTTCCTTAAAAATCACCCAAAACCATCCATCCATTTTTAATGTCTCCTTTGGCAGCAACTTCAAGTGATTAAAAAATGTCTTAGCCAGTCTAAAAGCTCCCCAGGAAAATACTCAAATTCTTCTGTAACATCTTAAAGTTGTTCTAGTGTGGTCAACCCTTTTAGGGCATCATAAACATCTTGTATTTGCATGAGGTTATTCTGAAGTTTGAGTGTCATCTGCTTGACTGGCTGACACATTTCTAGGATTACCTGTTCAGTTCAGTTCAGTCGCTCAGTCATGTCTGACTCTTTGCAACCCTATGGACTGCAGCACACCAGGCTTCCCTATCCATCACCAACTCCTGGAGCTTGATCAAACTCATGTCCATCAAGTCAATAATGCCATCCAACCATCTCATCTTCTGTCATTCCCTTCTCCTCCTGCCTTCAATCTTTCCCAGCACCAGGGTCTTTTCCAGTGAGTCAGTTCTTCACATCAGGTGACCAGAGTACTGGGGCTTCAGCTTCAGCATCAGTCCACAAGGTAGAATTCTATAAGTAGTCAATCTCTCACTGAATATGTTAGCATTATTCCCACATGCTTAAGCATTGTGTGTGTGTGTGTGTGTGTGTGTGTGTAAGAGAGAGATAGACAAATAGAGACAGAGAGGCTGGGTGAGAATAAGTCTCTCCTTTTGTCTTTCCATTTGCTGCTTACCACCCTGTGACCTAAAGACGTGACAATTTCCTGAGGAGAGCAGCTAATCTTCTGAGTCAGCCTTGCTCAAATATGCCTGTGGAGTTTTCCAAAGAGCCCAGCAATTGCCCCAGTCCTTCCCTTCACTTTAGCAAAAGTGAAGGGTGTTGAAGATTTCCACTTGTACTCAGATTCTTAGGTCTTTGAGCCTGATTTCATTTGGGCTCAGATAATTACTTTTATGACCTAGGCCAAGATGTTTCTATAACTATGTTTATGGCTCCAAGTTCAAAGTTATTTACAACATCATGGCCTCTGGTCCCATCACTTCATGGCAAATAGATGGGGAAACAGTGGAAACAGTGTCAGACTTTATTTTTCTGGGCTCCAAAATCACAGCAGATGGTGATTGCAGCCATGAAATTAAAAGACGCTTACTCCTTGGAAGGAAAGTTATGACCAACCTAGATAGCATATTCAAAAGCAGAGACATTACTTTGCCAACAAAGGTCTGTCTAGTCAAGGCTATGGTTTTTCCAGTGGTCATGTATGGATGTGAGAGTTGGACTGTGAAGAAAGCTGAGCACTGAAGAATTGATGCCTTTGAACTGTGGTGTTGGAGAAGACTCTTGAGAGTCCCTTGGACTGCAAGGAGATCCAACCAGTCCATCCTAAAGGAGATCAGTCCTGGGTGTTGATTGGAAGGACTGATGCTAAAGCTGAAATTCCAATACTTTGGCCACCTCATGTGAAGCATTGACTCATTGGAAAAGACTCTGATGCTGGGAGGGATTGGAGGCAGGAGGAGAAGGGGACGACAGAGGATGAGATGGCTGGATGGCATCACTGACTCGATGGATGTGAGTTTGAGTGAACTCTGGGAGTTGGTGATGGACAAGGGGGCCTGGCGTGCTGCAATTCATGGGGTGGCAAGGAGTCGGACACAACTGAGCAACTGAACTGAACTGAACTGAGACTATAAAATTTTATTTGGAAAATCTTTAGAAGACATATAGAAGGTATCATTTTCAGTAGGTTGATTCTTCTCCAGATGAAAGATCTAGAAACCAAAGGTGTTGGGAATGCAAACCCATCTTCACTATGTTGCCTAAGAACCAAAGAATGGAAAAGGCTAGGCCAGCCCCCTTCTTCAGCCCAGGGCTCTTATCTTTTGCAGGGGCTCCCACAGATGGGTTGAGGTTGGCCTCTTTGATGTTACTGCCTTTCCTTTAATAATTCATTGCGGGTTTGTTAAGAGTGCATCTTTCTTTGCGTTTTGCAGGATTGCCAGTTTGTGCCATTTCTCATGGTAATGGATTCTCTAAATTTTCTCCTCACTGTGTAAAATCAGACTTCCCTCAATTCGACTTAAACTCACCTCATAAACTTGAAGGGGGTTCTTCCTTTTTTTAGAATTCATTGCTCACTCTATGAGGCTTTTTGTGATTTTATAGCTTTCTAATGCATCTCTCCCACCCAGCCTTTCTGATCGAAGGGCAGCTAATCTTTTTAATCAGGACTCCTTTTTGCCATATGGCAACACCTCCCCCTCCTGTGCCCTTAATCTCTTTCTACAGTAGTCTGTAGCTCTTTTCCAACCTCTCCCCCTCTGTTAGGTAGGGCTTTCTGAAAGGGCAGGGATCCAAACCATCCCTAGGGTATGGCTAATAGAGTGATTGCTCTAACCTCTGCACTCTGGGAGTTCCTACTAGGTAGCTGAGACCAGGTGGTTGATGGGATGGGAGTAGGGGTGGGGTGAGAGTGGAGTAAGGGGTGGGCAAAGAAGCTGGAGGCTTCACCAACTGGAGTTTAAAAGAAAGATCCATCTGCTCATAAATACATTACAGTAATAGCTAAGTTGAGGTTAACTGCTAGGTTATGACATCCCCCCATTCTTTGAGTCTTCCCTACCCTTGCTCTATGAGACCCCTTTGAGACAGGAAGGGGGCAGGACACAACCTTAAAAGGATGACATAGCCTGAGGACACAACATAAACTACTTAGAACCAACTAGGTACAAGATGGTGGACCAGTCGACTTCCACTTGACCTTGAGCCTCAGTATTCGCTCATTGTAACACATCAGAAGGCTAAATGACATACCCACAGGTGCTTTGACAGTTCCAAGGTCAACCACAAGGTCAAAAAGTGTAGGCAGCCCAATTCCTGGAAATCCCCAGCCCTTCCCAAATAGCTGGAATACTCCTCCCACTCAGTACCCTATGAAATTACCCAGCCCATAAAAACTGACAACCCCATACCCTGGCGCCTCTCTTGCCTTCTGAGATGGCCCATACTCTGTCTGTGGAGTGTGTATCTCCCTGAACAAACCTTATTTCTCTTTACTATGGCTCACTCTTGAATTCTTTCCTGCACAAAGCCAAGAATCCACCCTTGGCGACCATCCCAGGGACTCCCCTGAGACCTGAGACATGACCAGCCTCTCATACACTACTCTCTTTCCTGCAACATCTTCCATGAGAGCCCCTCATTTTCTTTGGCTTCATCATCTTTATTTCCCACATTCATTTTGAATAAATATACTTCCTTCTGGGGAGGGGTATGTGGGCCCACAGTGAAATGGGTGGGATATGGCAATGAAGAAATATCCTGGCATAGATGCTGATTGTTCTGGACAAAGAGAAGAGAATGGTTTGTGGATACCAAGGGAACATTTCATGCAAAGATGGGCTCAATAAAGGACAGAAATGGTATGGACCTAACAGAAGCAGAAGATATTAAGAAGAGGTGGCAAGAATACACAGAAGAACTGTACAAAAAGATCTTCACAACACAGATAATCACGATGGTGTGATCACAGACCTAGAGCCAGACATCCTGGAATGTGAAGTCAAGTGGGCCTTAGAAAGCATCACTATGAACAAAGCTAGTGGAGGTGATGGAATTCCAGTTGAGCTATTTCAAATCCTAGAAGATGATGCTGTGAAAGTGCTGCACTCAATATGCCAACAAATTTGGAAAACTCAGCAGTGGCCACAGGACTGGAAAAGGTCAGTTTTCATTCCGATCCCAAAGAAAGGCAATGCCAAAGAATGCTCAAGCTACTGCACAATTGCACTCATCTCACACGCTAGTAAAGTAATGCTCAAAATTCTCCAAGCCAGGCTTCAGCAATACGTGAACCGTGAACTTCCAGATGTTCAAGCTGGTTTTAGAAAAGGCAGAGCAACCAGAGATCAAATTGCCAACATCCACTGGATTATGGAAAAAAGCAAGAGAGTTCCAGAAAAACATCTCTTTCTGCTTTACTGACTATGCCAAAGCCTTTGACTGTGTGGATCACAATAAATTGTGGAAAATTCTGAAAGAGATGGGAATACCAGACCACCTGATCTGCTTCTTGAGAAATCTGTATGCAGGTCAGGAAGCAACAGTTAGAACTGAACATGGAACAACAGACTGGTTCCAAATAGGAAAAGGAGTATGTCAAGGCTGTATATTGTCACCCTGCTTATTGAACTTATATGTAGAGTACATCATGAGAAATGCTGGGCAGGAAGAAGCACAAGCTGGAATCAAGATTGCTGGGAGAAATATCAAGAACCTCAGATATCAGATGACACCACCCTTATGGCAGAAAGTGAAGAGGAACTAAAAAGCCTCTTGATGAAAGTGAAAGAGGAGAGTGAAAAAGTTGGCCTAAAGCTCAACATTCAGAAAACTAAGATCATGGCATCTGGTCCCATCACTTCATGGCAAATAGATGGGGAAACAGTGGAAATAGTGTCAGACAGCCATGAAATTAAAAGACGCTTACTCCTTGGAAGGAAAGTTATGACCAACCTAGATAGTCTGTCTAGTCAAGGCTATGGTTTTTCCAGTGGTCATGTATGGATATGAGAGTTGGACTGTGAAGAAGGCTGAGCACCGAAGAATTGATGCTTTTGAATTGTGGTGTTGGAGAAGACTCTTGAGAGTCCTTTGGACTGCAAGGAGATCCAACCAGTCCATCCTAAAGGAGATAAGTCCTAGGTGTTCATTGGAAGGACTGATGTTGAAGCTGAAACTCCAATATTTTGGCCACCTCATGCGAAGAGTTGACTCATTGGAAAAGACTCTGATGCTGGGAGGGATTGGGGGCAGGAGGAGAAGGGGACGACAGAGGATGAGATAGCTGGATGGCATCACCGACTTGATGGACATGAGTTTTAGTGAACTCCAGGAGTTGGTGATGGACAGGGAGGTCTGTCGTGCTGTGATTCATGGGGTTGCAAAGAGTCGAACATGACTGAGCAACTGAACTGAACTGAACTGATCTGAACTGAATGGATAATGAACAGGACGAATTCTTTGCCTTCTTTTGTACCTAAACAGCCCCATGAACTTGAGCTTCTGTGCTTCAGGCCATGAGTAGTATCTGCTCAAGAGCTATCAAGAAAGATATGAGTCACAAGATCTAACAAATTTTCTAAATTAGCCATGGTTCTGAAGATAATGACCTAACTGGTTTGAGCCACAGATATCATTAAGGACCCTCTAAAAGACTGCTTTTCAAGGTGACTCATGGTTTTATTCCATAACTGTCTGGGTTAGGTTTAGAACTGAGGATGGGGTAAGTGCAAATGGAGGAAGAAGGAAAGTGAAGTGTTTCATGTGTACACACTGAGTACATCTTTTAAGGACATCTCTTTCTGACTGCTCCCTAGTCCTTATACCGAGTCATCAGAAAAATAAAAAAGTGAGGAAAAACTGTCATTGTGGGGAGGCTGCAGTAGCATCTAGTGCTCATTATTTTATGATTCAGTTTTCCTTCTGAACTTGAAGTCTAGTCTTACATATTAATGGAATTTCATTGAGTGAAGGCATCTTTCCTTCCTGGAACTTGAGCTGGATACACCAAGTGGAACTCCCACACATAAACATTCAAGTGAGGCCCTACAACATTTCTCCAACAGCCACCTCTCTTGAATTACAGGATTTCACAATGAGCTTGCAAAAGTAAAGAGCATGGCCAAAAATGAACTTCTAAAGGAGCTTTACCTAGAAGGCATTTTATCTTTCCCCTGGCTTTCCAAAGAAGCCTTTGTTTTGGCAAAACAGTAGGATGAGGTAAACTGGGTACCTTTCTATTCTATAAAGTTTTTCTACTTGAAAGACATTTGCAGTTTCTGGTGTTAAAAAACAAAATTCAGGGCTTCCCTGGTAGCTCTCTGGTAAAGAATCCGCATGTCAATGCAGGAGACTCAGGTTCGATCCTGGCTCAGGAAGATCCCCTGGAGAAGGAAATGGCAAGCCACTCCAGTATTCTTGCCTGGAAAATCCCATGGACAGCAGTGGTTTCTAAAAATAGATCATTTTGGACTTTTCAAGGTTGTCATGTAGCAAAAGGTGGACTTGGGTCATTCAAGCTTCCAATGAAGTATACCCAGTGGTTCCATAAATATAGTGATGATTCTGAGAAATCTTAGAGTTAAAAAGAATATGCTATATTACATAGGGTATTCTTATCTTGATGGTGATGATACCATAATTGATCAACACTGGCATTCCAAAGGGTGCCTATAATGTCCTCAGCCCTGAAAATGCCTAATTCTTGCCTCTTTTCATTATTTGCTTTGTGATTCAGAATCCTCTTGCAGCTCAAGTTCAGTCTTTTGGAAATACAGGGCCCTGGGCAAACTAACTGTAGGTGTTGCTAAATAACCCCCACTATTTTTGTTTCATATTATGGAGTGAAAAAGCATGTGGGATCTTAGTTCCCTGATCAGGGATCGAACCCATACCACCACCCCACCCTGCAATGGACCACCAGAAAGTCCTGAGTTCCTTTCTATATTTTCCTGGAATCTTGTTTGGAAAACCGAGGCAGGAGACTCCAGGGAACTGCACAAACAGAGAACTAGCACTGGGCAATCTGGGACTGCTATCATATGTAAGAGAGAGAAGACCCTTTGTGCCTTCACTGTTGCCATGGAAACATTAGAAGTGTAGGAGTGAGTTTGGGCATGTGACTCTGATCCCAAAGTATGTGATTGCTAGGTCAAGCGTTTCATCATTAGCCTCCAGAAGTTGGGTCTAACAGCTCTGTGTGATTACTGAAGTAGCGTATTTGTGTGTGTGTGTGTGTGTGTGTGTGTGTGTGTGTGTGTGTGTGCGCGCGCGTGCGCATGCGCGTGCACACGCACTCAGTCACTTCAGTCTTATCAGACTCTTTGCGACCCAGGGGACTGTAGCCTGCCAGGCTGCTCTGTCCATGGGATTTCCCAGGCAAGAATACTGGAGTGAGCAGCCATTTCCTACTCCAGAGGATTTTCCTGACCCAAGGATGGAACCTATGTGTCTTGTGTCCCCTGCACTGCCAGGCAGATTCTTTACCACTGCGCCACCTGGGAAGCCCCAAAGCAGTATATAGCTCCTATATTCTCAGGGATCTCCTGAAGCGTTTTCTTCTATTTCCTCATCATGAGTGCTCCTGAGTCCTAAAAAAAAAAACTCATGGGAGCTTTGATCTTCAAGGACAATATCTTTTAACAGATCTGGTGTGAGGAGGAGTGACTTGGACAAAAAGCAGCCCTAATTTAAGAAACAGATATCAAATATTGTCTAAGGTTTTTGAAGGGAGTTAAAGGGGAGAGACTGATCAATTATAAATCAGAAATGGCTAGCCAAAAGCCAGTCTCTGTCACTGCAAGCTGGTGGTAGGCCAAAATGTGAAGTCAAACAATAGTGTCACCAATAGCTGACTCTTTAGAGTTTGCCCTGTGAAGAGAGTCTGCCTCTGGGGATTCAGTCAGGCAGCTGGCAAGTTGGAAAAGCCATTTGTCACTTCACCCAGGAAAGTCTGTAATCTAATAGCATCAGTTCTGCTGGAAACAAGAGCATAGGGGCAAGGCTGCTTTGGAGAAGGCAACCTGAGCAGTGCCAGGTCACTTGGCAGAGTCCCAGAGGCAGGTCATAGGTACTGGCTCCTCAGATGGTCTTACCCAGAGAGCAGAAGCCTAAGGCAGCCCTGAGTTCTTCCCATCACTTTGCTACTTGTTACACCCTGTCAAGCATTTTGACTCTCTAGGTCTCAGTACTTTTGTTTGTCACTTGGGATTAAGAGTAGCAACTCAGATTTTGAGTCCAAGAAGGCCAGGGTTCAAATCCCCACTCTAACATTTCCTCTTTGATCTTGAGCAACTAATTAACCTCTCTGAACTTTTGGTTCCTCATCCATAAAGTGTGGGAAATGATGCTTACAATGTGGGGCTTAGGAAAGAAAATATATATGTAAATATAGTAATGAAAGTGAAAGTCGCTCAGTCGTGTCTGACTCTTTGTGACCCCATGGACTATTCAGTCCATGGAATTCTCCAGGCCAGAATACTGGAGTGGGTAGCCTTTCCCTTCTCCAGGGGATCTTCTCAACCCAGGGATCGAACCCAGGTCTCCAGCGTTTCAGGCGAATTCTTTACCATCTGAGCCAGTAAGCACTCAATAAATATTTGTTGACTCAATAAATGAATGGTGGTGCCTGGCACGTAATAGATGTTTTTTAGGTGTAGTTTCGTCTTCTTTCTTTCCCAGCCATATATGATATGGAACTATATAGTGAGATTCTTACTGAGTCACAGGATCCAGATATCAGCCTAATACTCTAGAAATTGTTTGGTCTGCATCTTCTGTGTTTTTTCTCCCCATGGGTACTACTCTGTCCAGAAATGTATATCTTTTTTTCTTTCACTTTTATTCAGATATAATTGACATAGAGCACTGTATAAGTTTAAGCATAATGAATAGACTTACATAATCATGAAATTACTACCACAATAAGTTTCAATGAACATCGACTGTCTCACATAGCCACAACATTAAAGAAATAGAAAAACATGTTTTCCTTGTGATGAAAACTCAGGATTTGCTGTCAACAACTTTCATATATAACATTCAGCAGTGTTAATTATATTTATCATGTTGTACATTACATCCCGAGTACTTATTTATCTTATAACTGGAAGTTTTTACGTTTTGACTGCCTTTGTCTAATTCCCCCTCCTCCATCCCACCTCAGGTAACCATAAATATCTTCTCTTTCTATGAGTTTTTGTGTTTGTTTTTGAAGTATAATTGACCCACAACACTATATGATTGTTTGATATTTCTATACATTTCAAAATGATATAAACATCTTCTTTATCCATTCATCTGTTGATGACATTTAGCCTGCTTCCACATACTGGCTATTGTAAACAGTGCTGCTATGAACACTAGGGTACATGTATCTTTTCAAATTACTGTTTTTGTCTTTTTAGGATAAATACTCAGAAGTGGATTAGATGGATTGTATGGGTTTCTGGATTGTATGGTAGTTCTATTTTTAATGTTTTGAGGAATCACCAGACTGCTTTCCACGGTAGCTGCACCAATTTATATTTCTGCCAACAGTACATAAGGGCTCCCTTTCGCTACATCCTCATCAGCACTTGTTATTTATTGTCTTTTTCATAAGAGCCATTCTAACAGATGTGAGGTGATATCTCAGAGTGGTTTTGATTGGCATTTTCCAGTTGATTAGTGATGTTGGGCACCATCTTGTGTTGATGTCTCTTTAGGTCCTCTGCTCACTTTTTTATTGAGTTATTTGTATTTCTGATGTTGAGTTGTACGAGTTCTTTGTATTTTTGGAATATTAATCCCTTGTCAGGTATGTCATTTGCAAATATCTTCTCCCATGAAGTCAGAAATGTATACCTTGATTATACTGATGTTAAATATCAACTAATGTCAACATTGCCCAGCCAATATAAAAAAAGGGGGAAATCCCTCTTTAAGGAAAAATATGCACACATCTTTAAATATACACATAAACACACTGAGTTCTGCATATAATCTCATGGGTTTCACAGGCTCTCTAAACCCCAGGCTACCTCTGGCACAGAAGACTTGAAAGGTTGGGCAACTATTCAGATAGTTAATAAACCTGTAAAATTCTTTGCAGAAAATTTTAGGTGAATGGAGATTTTTTTTTTAAGTTATTATCTTTTTTTTTAAGCTTCATTTTGAAAGAACCTGGCTTCACAGTCTCAGTTTCCACCTTTTTGTCTTATTTCCTTCTCTTCTTTTTAAAGATGAATAGAAGTCTTTCTTACTGGTTTGTTACATTTCCATCTGTTATTTTCCTCTGTTTCTCTCCACTTCCCTCTGTTGGGAAGGTCTATAGCTGGTGGTCAGTAAGCATTTTAATCTAAGTAATTTAATTGTATTACTCCATATGTTAACCATTAATGCTCTTTAAAGTAATCACTGTTAGGTCTTACAAGCTGCTACTCTACCCCTATATAGTTATACATGCAGATCTATAGCCATGACAATTAGTATCATCCACACTCCATATACTCCATACGTAAAGGTTGTTGTTTGGACTATAGTTTCAGCCTGAAGCTCTTTGTCCCCTGATCTTCTCAATGTCTTTCCTTAGAAAGAGCAGCAGCTCTCATCTGACTTGTGGCATACCTAGTATTCCACCTGTTGCAGTGTTCCCCAGTCACTGCAGTCTGTGTTTTAAAGTCACGACTTGGTACATCTTTAGACCATGTTTCTGTCTACTCTGCTTGTGGCTATCCCTCTTCAACCTATCATCTTGCAGCTGTGTGAATATGGGACAGCCATCTATTTTCCATCCTGGAGAAGCTCTGTTCAATGATTATTGTTTCTTAACAAGTAGATTGGCTGTGTTCCAGGACCTGACCTGTCATTGAATATTTAACCCAGCTCCTGGATTTTGCTGGTAAAGCAAAGGTCCTTCATTACAGCTTAAACCTACAATGTGATTCTGGGCACATACCACTGCAATTTTGTCTAGGAGTCAAACCCAGAAAGTTTCTGATGGTGAACTCTCTGTCAGTGGGAAGCATGATAGTTACTCCAGGAAGCTTTCATTTTTGAAGGTGGGAATGATACACTAGTTTCTTGTTTTATCAGTGGTTGAATGCATCAGACAGAATGTTCTGACCAGCTGGAAAATATCAGTTGTGAGTCACTTCCTCTTTCTCTCTTACCAAAAAGCCTCCCCCCTAAAGCTCAAAATGTGTATGCTGTCATCCAAGAGTGCGAGTGGCCCCATAAAACCCTATTATATGAGAGAAGGGGCTTCCTAGGTGGCGCTAGTGGTAAAGAACTTGCCTGCCAACACAGAAGACATAAGAGACACAGGTTCGATCCCTGGGTCGGGAAGATCCCCTGGAGAAGGAAATGCTAACCCAGTCCAGTATTCTTGCCTGGAGAATCCCATGGACAGAGGAGCCTGGAGGGCAATAGTCCATGGGGTCGGAAAGAGTCGGACATGACTGAAGTGACTTAGCATGCACATGAGAGGAAATGGTGGGTAGCAAGGAGCAACAAATCCATGATACAGGCACAAAGAAACACAAGCAGTGTGAAGGTTTCACTCAAAGGCTTTTGCCAGGCTAGACTCTGCCAATCCCATCCAAAGCTAAGCACGTGCCTCGGTATGAAGACAGGGGGTGAGGGGCAAGTGGCAGTGCAGAACATCTCATATTCTACTTACTTCTCTCCCTCCCTTTCTCTCCCCAAAGCTATATGTCAGAATGTCTACCCTGGAAGGAAAGGATTGATCATAGGACTTCTCAGATCTAGGGTCCAAATAGTCACTTATATTTAAGCACTATGGCTTTGAGCAGCAATCTAGTGGTTAAGGGCACAGACTCTAGTGCCAGGCTCAAATTCTGGCTCAGTGTTTTAGTAGCCTAGAGACACTGGGGGTGATTGCCTTATTTGAGAGCCCTTAATTTTCTCACTGGGATATGGCATTAATTACAGTATTATACCTCATTTTGTTGTGTTGTTAAATACATTATATACGTATATGTGTGTATGTGTATATATGAGTGTGTCTAAAAACAATGTTTTAATAATAACTTATTAATACTATTATTACCAGGGTTAAGAACTCTTTCAGCCTTCCCTGTCCTACTATGGTCACGAGTTCTCTATGCTGCCCTTGGATTTCAGTACCATGTTTAGTTTTCCAACAGTACCTTTAACTTTGTAGGATTAGACTCTTCCTACTTAGGTCCGTGAATTGTGAACTTCCAGATTTTCAAGCTGGTTTTAAAAAAGGCAGAGGAACCAGAGATCAAATTTCCAACATCTCCTGGATCATTGAAAAACCAAGAGAGTTCCAGAAAAACATCTATTTCTGCTTTATTGACAATGCCAAAGCCTTTGACTGTGTGGATCACAATAAACTATGGAAAATTCTTAAAGAGATGGGAATATCGGACCACTAAATTCTTAAAGAGATGGGAATATCGGACCACCTGACCTGCCTCTTGAGAAACCTGTATGCAGGTCAGGAAGCAACAGTTAGAACTGGACATGGAACAGACTGGTTCCAAATAGGAAAAGGAGTACGTCAAGGCTGTATATTGTCACCCTGCTTATTTAACTTCTATGCAGCAGAGTACATCATGAGAAATGCTGGGCTGGAGGAAGCACAAACTGGAATCAAGATTGCCAGGAGAAATATCAATAACCTCAGATATGCAGATGACACCACCCTTATGGCAGAAAGTGAAGAGGAACTAAAGAGCCTCTTAATGAAAGTGAAAGAGGAGAGTGAAAAAGTTGGCTTAAAGCTCAACATTCAGAAAACTAAGATCATGGCATCTGGTCCCATCACTTCATGGCAAATAGGTGGGGAAACAGTGGAAACAGCGGCTGACTTTATTTTTCTGGGCTCCAGAATCACTGCAGATGGTGACTGCAACCATGAAATTAAAAGACGCTTACTCCTTGGAAGGAAAGTTATGATGAACCTATACAGCATATTAAAAAGCAGAGACATTACTTTGTCAACAAAGGTCTGTCTAGTCAAGGCTATGGTTTTTCCAGTGGTCGTGTATGGATGTGAGGGTTGGACTATAAAGCAAGCTGAGCACCAAAGAATTGATGCTTTTGAACTGTGGTGTTGGAGAAGACTCTTGAGAGTCCTTTGGACTGCAAGGAGATCCAACCAGTCTATCCTAAAGGAGATCAATCCTGGGTGTTCATTGGAAGGACTGATGTTGAAGCTGAAACTCCAATACTTTGGCCACCTGATGCTAAGAGGTGACTCATTTGAAAAGACCCTGATGCTGGGAAAGATAGAAGGCAGGAAGAGAAGGGGAGGACAGAAGATGAGATGGTTGGATGTCATCACCGATTCATTGGATATGGGTTTGGGTAGACTCCAGGAGTTGGTGATGGACAGGGAGGCCTGGTGTGCTGTGGTTTATGGGGTCACAAAGAGTCGGATACGACTCAGCAACTGAAGTGAGCTGAACTGACTTAGGTCCGTGAGAATGTTCACGTAGGGCTCTTTTCGGAAATCCCCATGGCGATGGTTCTGGGGGTCCCCCTTGGGCCCTAACACTGTAGCAAAGAATAAATTCCTTATCCTAGAAGGGAATAAACAGAACAAAAGAGCAAGGGAAGTGAAACTGAGTAGCAAGGGGAAGACTGCCTAACACATCAAAGGGCCTGTCATGCCAATAGGAAGTCGAGGACAAGAATAGCCCTTCAGTTTGCGGTCTGCTCGACTTGTTCCATTCCCCATTTCTGCCCTCTCTCTTTCCCTCCCTCCTGTGTTCCCACCCTCCGTGAAAAAACAGCATGTTGGGGGCCCTGACCCTGTGGTAGCTCTTGCTGTGTGGTGACTCATGCTGAGCAGCAGGAATAATTTGCCTGGTAGGGGAGGGAGAGGGAGTTGGGCCAGTGTGTGAGCATGAAGGGCAGTTGCCTGGGTGGTAGCATACTCAGCTAAACCAGTAGATAAGTGAACTTTTCTGAGAAAACCCCTGGAGGCCCAGGGGCATGACATCCCTTTGATATAAGGAAGAAGCTGGAGAGGGTAGAAAACCCCTGCCCTAATCCCGACTGTCATGTTTTGAGTTTTGGGGAAAGAGGTCACAGAAGACTTCACAGTGATGAGGTTTCTTAGATCCTAGTGATTAGAACGGAGAAGGCAACGGCACCCCACTCCAGTACTCTTGCCTGGAAAATCCCATGGATGGAGGAGCCTGGTAGGCTGCAGTTCCTGGGGTCGCTAAGAGTCGGACATGACTGAGCAACTTCACCTTCACTTTTCACTTTCATGCACTGGAGAAGGAAATGGCAACCCACTCCAGTGTTCTTGCCTGGAGAATCCCAGGGATGGGGGAGCCTGGTGGGCTGCCATCTATGGGGTCGCACAGAGTTGGACACGACTGAAGTGACTTAGCAGCAGCAGCAGCAGTGATTAGAAACCTAAATCTGAAGGATGTGTATGAAGGAGAGCAAAGAGTAAAACAGTGAATGAAGTGTTGCTGACTTTCAGTCCTATCCCTTCCCTGAGCCTGCTGGGACTCCAGGCTTTTCTGTTGCTCCGTGCTCCTTGGAGTATCTTGGCCCAGTTCTTCCTCCCAGGCTGATGGTGCTCTAGCCTACGTGTTCATCACAGTGGAAACTGTGATATAAATTTCCACTGAGTGGAAAGCCTGACCCACTCCATGGCAGGTTCTTAGCTTCTGCTGGGTTACCTTCTCTGTAGCTCCTAGGTACTTTCAGTGTCAAACAACGAGGAGGATATGTGGGCAAGAAGATACTCTTTTGCTTCTCTCCCGCTGTCCAAGGACAGACATCACCCTCCCCGTCCCCCACAATGTCCGTTCACCAGGCTCACCCAAAGATACCACTGTCCCCCTTTCCTGGCCTCCACTCAGGACTTCAAACTGTGGGACAACTTAAATGTGGCTCTTGTCCCCAAAGAAGGTCTGGGATACGTGCTTTGGACCTGTCTTACTCTCTTCCCCAACAAAACTTCTCCTGATTTGTAACCCATTTTCCTTGGCCCCTTCTGGGTGACTGAAAGAGATCAGATAGACAAATCCAACTCTGAGTATTGATGGCAGATCAATAATGGCTCACTCAGCTACTTTTCTCAGGCAACATATTTTAATAGGAACTTTCAATAGATTAGCCCAAGGATTGGCATACTTTCTCTGGAATGGAACAAATACTAAATATTTTAGGCTTTGAGGGCCATATGTAATCTTTGCTGCCACTATTCAACTCTGCTATTATAGTATGACATTAGTGATACATAATTCATAAACAAATTGGAGTGGCTGTGTTCCAGTAAGTAAATAAATTGAATTTCATGTAATTTTCATGTCATGAAATAGTTTTCTTTTTTTGAATTTTTTAAATCATGTAAAAATATAAAAACAGTTCTCAGATGGCAGGCCAGATTTGGCCAGTGGGCTGTAGTTTGTCAACCAGTGCCTTGTCTAGGCGATCAATTCAAATGGGGATTATACATGTTATTATAAATTGCATGAGATGGAAGAGCGAGAGAGGTTATTTTTTGGCATGTGGCATATGGGATCTTATTTCCCCAACCAGGAATGGAACCCATGCACTCTGCGTGGAAGCAGAGTCCTAACCACTGAACCACCAGGATCTCAGACCCCCCCTACCTAGGTCCATGAGAATGATTATATAGGCCTTTCCCCTTAAATTACCTTGGCAATGGCTCTGGGGGTCCCCTAGGGCCCTCAGACTGTAGCAGAGAATAAACTCCTTAATGGAGAAGGGAATAAATGGAACAAAAAAGCAGCGAATTCTTGAGAGATAGTATTTTAGAATGGGATTGGCAGCCACCTCACCATCCTCTTCAAATCCCACATGCTAGGTGGAAATGCTTGCTGTTTCATTCAATACACATTATTCAGTAACTACTATGTGCCAAGCACTGTGCTAGGTGCTATGTAATACATTGATAAAATAAAGCAGATGCTGTCTATGCCCTTATAAAGTTAAAGCACAGTGAGGGGAAATAGACAATTACCAAGTAAATAAGCAATAAATAGGTAATCTCAAATTGTGATAGGTGAGTGAAGAAAACAGAAGAGCAGTTGTAAAGAATGAGGAGGGAGCATATTTAGAAATTGTGGTCACAGAAGGAAGACTTGTATATGGAGATATTTTTATTAAGAAGTTAGCCTGATGAAGAACAACCAGGAGTAGAGGAAAGAAAGTGTTTTCCAGGCAGAAGGCCTAGCATGTTTTATGGTCCTGAGACAGGAAAGAGCTTGTGTTATTAATAAACCTGAAAGGAGACAGTGATGGCTCAGATGGTAAAGAATCGTCCTGCAATGCAGGGGACCTAGGTTCAATCCCTGGGCCGGGAAGATTCCCTGGAGAAGGAAATGGCAACCCACTCCTTGTCAGGAGAATCCCATGGACAGAGGAGCCTGGCAGGCTATAGTCCTGGAGTCACAAAGAGTCAGACATGACTGAGCTAACTAACACTAGACTAGACTAGTAGCATTAGAGAGCAGATGGGAGTAGGCAAAGGCCAGATTAGATAGAGACTTGAAGTCCATTGAAAGAGTATGGACTTCAAGTGCGAGAGCTCCCCGACTCTTTTTCTTTTTGCTGTGCCCTGTGGCATGTAGGATCATAGTTCCCTGACCAGGCATTGTAAATGTACCCCCATGTCCCCTGCATTGGCATCATGGAGTCTTAATCACTGGACAGCCAGGAAAGTCCCAAGAAAACCCTTTTATAAGATTATTCTGACTCATATGTGGAGACTAGACTAGAAAGAAGGAGAGTGTAAGTTGGATAACCAGTGAAGAGCATATTACAGTAGTACGGGCAAGAAGTGATAGTGGTTTATACTAAAAAGTTGACTGTGGAAATAAAGGACAATGGTACATGGTGTATTTTGGAGCTAGAAACTATAGAACTTGCTGATTAGATGTTGGAAGTGAGGAAGACAGCAGAATCAAGAATGATTTACAGGTTTCTGGCTTCAATAACTTGGTAGACAGTGATTCATTTTGATGAGATGGAAAAGATGGAAAGGAACAGTTATACAGAAAGGGTAGAGAAGAGGGCACCAATAGAGCTCTTTTTTGGACAGCTGAAGTTTAAATTGCCTCTGAGAACTCCAAGTAGATCTCTAGACAATGGGTGATGTGAGTCTAGCATTTAGAGGAGAGTTTGGGTTGGAAATATGAATATGGAAGAAATCAACCTACAGATGATATTTAATGCCATGGGAATAGAGATCACTTAGGGCTTCCCTGGTGGCTCAGATGGTAAAGAATCTGCCTGCAATGCAGGAGACCCGGGCTTGATTCCCAGGTCAGGAAGATCCCCTGCAGAAGGCAATGGCTACCCACTTCAGTATTCTTGCCTGTAGAATTCCATGGACAGAGAAGCCTGACAGGCTACAATCCACGGTGTCACAGAGTTGGACACGACTGAGTGACTAATACTTTCACGTTCAGGGAGAGAGTACAGCTAGAGACAAGGAACTAGTTCTGGGGCACTCCAAATTGTTGACACTGGCTAGGGGAGGAGACTTCAAAACAGACTGAAAAAACAGTCAAAGATACAGGAGAATTTTTAAAATTTATAGTGTTACAGTGGCTTAGAGAGGAGACTGTTGGAGGAGAGTAGTAAACTGTATTGAACACTGTTGAAAGATCAAATTAGATGAGAACAAAAAGGACCCTATTAGATTTGGTAGCATGGAAGTTCTCAGTCACCTTGACAAAATGTTTTGGGATGGGAGTGGTGGGGAGTGGTAGGGTTAGACTGGCAATGACTGAGGTTAACAGAAATATAAGAGATGATGGGATTATCCCCATAAGGTTGGTTCTAGAGCTGTGATCCAGAATGTTATCAGTTGGTCAAGGCAGCTACTCTCTCAGGAAGTATTGAGTACGATGGCCTTGATGGCATGGTATGGCTCCTTCTACTCTTTCACTGTGGGATTTAAAAGAAATAAGATGCTCATTCATTTTTTATTCAACAAATACTTATCAAGTAATGAATAAGTGCCAGGCACCCCAGGTGCTAGAGAAATAGTAGACAACAAAACAGACAGAACTCCTGCAGCTTACATTTTAATGACTAGTAAAGATGAGTAAATTGGCAGTTACTATCAGGGTTGTAGGTCCTTCTCTGGTGACTAAGGTAGTAAAGAATCTGTCCACAGTGTGGGAGACCTGGGTTCAATCCCTGGGTTGGGAACATCCCTTGGAGAAGGCAATGGCAACCCACTCCAGTATTCTTGCCTGGAGAATCCCAGGGACAGAGGAGCCTGGCAGGTTATAGTCCACGGGATTGCAAAGAGTCAGACACGACTGAGCGAATAATACTTTAGGTCCCATGACATAAGGAAGATATATTAATCAAGGTAATTATTTCTAGCTGCTGTAAGAAACAATCCTCACATCTTAGTGGTTCAACACAATAAAAGTTTGTCATTCATGTCACAGGCAGATCTTGTTCAAACAGCTCTCCTGGGCAGCTGTTTGGTTTTGTTTTGTTTTTTCATGCTTAACCTTTATTCTTTGGAAAAAGCTTTTAAAAGCTTGCAATTTAAAACAATAGAAAAATATTACAATCAAGATTTTGATATCAAATATAGTAATCTATGTACTCACTATTTGTTTAGTTGCTCAGTCGTGTCTGACTCTTTCCAACTCAAAGACCTTCAAGGGCTAAGCAGAGATATTGAGAGTTTAAAACAGTAGAGAGCAGTAGTGCCCATAGTGAGGTGGATTGCACACGTTGTACCTTAATATATTAAAGTCCAAGAGAAAAGCAAACAGCAAAATACTGTGCAGGAAAAATGGACCACATCTTCTGTGGACCCCTGTTAGAAGGCTTCCTGAGAGTTCTTATAGTCACATAGGTGCGTGCTCACAGGGTGCATGCTCAGCCGTGTCTGACTCTATGCGACCCTTTGGACTGTAGCCTCCCAGTGTCCTCTGTTTACAGAATTTTTCAGGCAAGAATACTGGAGTGGGTTGCCATTTCCTCCTTCAGGGGATCTTCCCAACTCAGGGATCTAACCCAGGTCCCTTGTGGTTCCTGCATTGGCAGGCGGATTCTTTTACTACTGTGCCAACTGGGAAGCCCAGTCACACAAGAGTTCAGGCCAAAAACAGGAGACAGGAAGTTTTCAGAAACAGAATTTTGCTGCCAAGTCTTTTGTTTTCATCATGCTGGTTTGCAAAGGGTTTCACACTTACTTTCTGCTGTATTTTGTTAACTGGCAGGTGAGGCTATAGGTTCCTTGAAGATAGGAATGGGATTGTCTTTTTTTCCTTTCAATAATATTAATAATAAATGCTAGGTTGCTAGATACCACAGTGCTTTATTAACCCATTCAGTCCTCACAACAACCTGTGTCAAAGGTACTGTTACTACATCCATTTTTAGATGAGGAAACTGAGCGTAACCCCACAGTGACTTGTCTAATGTCACTCAGTTAGAAAATGACAAAGCCAGGATTTGAAACAAAGTAAATTGCCCCTATGCTCTGGCTAAAATCCACCTCTCAACAAACATTATTCTAGACTGCCTCTCAGCTAACTGTGGGCACTGGGCGAAATTCTGAAAAGAGCGATATATATAACACCAACCTCTCTCCTCAAGGATTTACCAGTCTATTACTGGGGCCCATTGGCGCAATTCAGCCTGCTGCCTGCTTCTTTATGGCCTGTGAGCAAAGAATGGTTTTAAATGGTTGAAAAGACAATTAAAAGAAGAATATATATATCTTTTGACACATGAAAATTATATGAAATTCAAATTTCAGCATGCATGGAGATGTATTGGAACCCAGACACACTAATTTGTTTATATATTGTCTATAGTTGCTTTCCTGATATAACCAGAAGGCTTGAATAGGTGCGAAAGAGACTGTATGGCTCGTGAAGCCTAAAATATTTACTACCTGAGCTTTTATCTAAGAAGTGTGCTGATTCCTGGTTTATTGGGGCATGCAGATACATAAACATAATTTCAATAAAAAAAATGAAGGAAGGTAACATTGTTTGGTAGGAAGAATATGGGTTTTGACTCAATGGAGGCCAACAGACTTGGATTTGGATTCCAGATCCATTTCTGCTAGCTGTGTGATCTCGGGCAAGTTACTTAACATTTCTGAACCTGTTTCCCAGATAATAAGTTGAATAATGCTCCCCCCCACCCCCATACCATTGTGAGGTCTAGAAATAACGTGTGTATAGCATTTGCATGAAACACTCAAAAGATTAAAATACTAGTATTAATAGTCACTGTGTGATAGAAGAAGCAAGATGCAATGTGAACATGGTATACAGACACCTAAAACATTTTAGGTTTACAGAAATCTTCCTGGAGGTCATGATCTTTGAGTTGTCTTCTGGAGTTACCTGGAGCTATTTTGCATCATAATTCTTTCACTCATCAGCTGTGTGAATCTGGGCAGATTAACATTTTGAGCCTCATTTCCTTTATATGCAAAATAGGGCACAGTTCAGTTCAGTTCAGTGTCTCAGTCGTGTCTGACTCTTTGCAATCCCATGGATGGCAGCACATCAGGCTTCCCTGTCCATTACCAACTCCCGGAGCTTGCTCAAACTCATGTCCATAGAGTCAGTGATGGCATCCAACCATCTTATCCTCTGTCACCCCCTTCTCCTCCTGCCTTCAATCTTGCCCAGCATCAGGGTCTTTTACAGTGAGTCAGTTCTTTGCATAACGTGGCCAAAGTATTGGAGTATAAGCTTCAACATCAGTCCTGCCGATGAATATTCAGGACTGATCTCCTTTAGGATGGATTGGTTGGATCTCCTTGCAGTCCAAGGGACTCTCAAGAGTCTTCTCCAACACTACAGTTCAAAAGCATCAATTCTTTGGTGCTCAGCTTTCTTTATAGTCCAACTGTCACATCCATACATGACTACTGGAAAAACCATAGCTTTGACTAGACAGACCTTTGTTGGCAAAGTAATATCTCTGCTTGGCAAAATACGCTGTCTAGGTTGGTCATAGCTTTTCTTCCAAGGAGTAAGCGTCTTTTAATTTCATGGCTGCAATCACCATCTGCAGTGATTTTGGAGCCCCCCAAAATAAAGTCTGTCATTGTTTCCATTGTTTCCCCATCTATTTGCCGTGACGTGATGGGACCAGATGCCATGATCTTAGTTTTCTGAATGTTGAGCTTTAAGCCAACTTTTTCACTCTCCTCTTTCACTTTCTTCAAGAAGCTCTTTAGTTCTTCACTTTCTGCCTTAAGGGTGGTGTCATCTGCATATCTGAGGTTATTGATATTTCTCCTCGCAATCTTGATTCCAGTTTGTGCTTCCTCCAGCCCAGCATTTCCCATAATGTACTCTGCATAAAAGTTAAATAAGCAGGGTGACAATACACAGCTTTGATGTACTCCTTTTCCAATTTGGAACCAGTCTGTTGTTCCATGTCCAGTTCTAACTGTTGTTTCTTGATCTGCATACAGATTTCTCAAGAGGCCTATCAGGTGGTCTGGTATTCCCATCTCTTTCAGAATTTTTCACAGTTTGTTGTGATCCACACAGTCAAAGTCTTTGGCATAGTCAATAAAGCAGAAGTAGATGTTTTCCTGAAACTCTTGCTTTTTCCATGATCCAATGGATATTGGCAATTTGATCTCTGGTTCCTCTGTCTTTTCTAAATCCAGCTTGAACATCTGGAATTTCACAGTTCACATACTGCTGAAGCCTGGCTTGGAGAATTTTGAGCATTATTTCGCTAGCACGTGAGATGAGTGCAACTCTGCGGTAGTTTGAGCATTCTTTGGCGTTGCCTTTCTTTGGGATTGGAATGAAAAATAGTGCTAACCGTAATAGTGCTGAGCACACAGTCATTCTGAGAATTAAATGAGATGGCGCATATGTAAGACTTAGTGCTATGTTTGGAATGTAAAGTATTCAATAAAAATCAATCTTTATCATTGACGATGTAGTGGTTGTTATTGTAGTTTAGGAGATTTTAACAGATTTTGAAGGCAGAGAGACCTAGGCTTGTATTATTATCCTGGGCAAGTTACTTAAATTCCTCTAGGTCTCAGTTTCTTCATTTGTAAAATGAAGGTAGCAATACTCACTGAGGAGGGTGGTTATTACAGTTAAATGAGATAATCAACTTAGCCAAACATTTGGCAAATAGCAGGCGCTCAGTAAGTGATAGTTTTTGTTACCAGGCCCAATGATGATAGCAGAGAATGCCCAAGAGATGCTATTGAATGACCAACTAACTAGTGGATCCAAAGTAATCATATTTAGTAGCTGAGAGAGGAAAGCCCACAACTTCAGCTTTGACATCATAAAGTGAACATGAAACTGTGTAGTCAAAAAATTTTGATATCTTCTATATACTGAAACCTTTTAGGAATTTCCTGTTATTTAGTAATTACTAGCAGCAGGCAGCAGTGCTAAGCCAATATATAAATATGACTTATGAGTGTGTGTAAAAGTTACTAAGCAGTATGGGGAAATGGTCTTGCTGGCTACTTTTTTCCATCAATAAATAACCCATCATTTGATGAAGCAACAATCTCATTTCCCTAAGAAAATACCAGGAAGGACATCACCCGGAACTTTTAAAAAAAACCCTGTTTGGTAAGTCTTTGGTAAATATATACTTAGATAATGATAAACCAGGACCTTAGGCCAAATTCACAATCCCTCCCCCGCTTCTGTGGCTGTAGTTATGTGAGGAAATGGAAAAAATGTTCAAAGAGACCAGGGGCCCCAGTCCAACATTTGGACTGATTGAATTTCCTAACCTCATTTCCTTCTGCAGTTCTTTCCCAGCCAGGTTAATGACCTCCATTCAAGGCTGGCCCTTGGAAAAGTCATGTAACAGGCTCTTTCTTTTTGCCTCCTTCTACCCTTCCTTTCCCCTACTCTCTGCTCTAGGTTACCAGTATCTTCATGTTCTGCTCCAGTCCCCCAAATTGCCACCCCCACTCCACAAAGTCCTGTATTAAGTAGCTTTCCAAGGCACAGAGAGCTCATGCTCTCACTCCCATCACAGCTGATGTGTCTTGTAGCTCACTCCCTCAGTGTTCTGCTACTGGTTTCCAAGATAACAGGAGATAAGACTAGAATAATGCAGCTACTTCCCACGGTCTAAACTCTGGCATACTCAGTTCACAGCCCCAGCCAACAGGTTCAGGAGTTCCTCTGTGATGCCTAGCAAGGAATCCTAAGTTTCTTAGGGTAAGGTGGTGTTGCTGCATATATATCCCTGGTACCTACCAACTGGGCATTCTGCCCATAGCAGTGCATTGGGTTGTAGGCTACTTTGTCCAGACAGGGCAAAGCTCCTGGTCCATGAAGTCAACTGGGGCAAGCCTGGGGTGCAGGTGAAATGAAGTAAAATGGGGTTAATAATGAGACTGACCTCCCAGGGATATTGTGCAGATTTAATTAAGCCATACAAGTAAAACTTTCAAAACAATGCCTGGCACAGTTTAAGTGTCCAACAAATGTTAGTTGCTATTCCTACCCACTGAAGGTTGGGTAGCTAGCTGGCAGTGCTCACCCCCATTCAAGGACTGTACTCAGAGCTCCTGTTCCCTTCTTGCTCTACCTACCCAGCCTCTCTTGCTTGCCTGCTGCTAACCTCATTTGCCATCTAAAAGCCCTAGTGTCTTTTCTCTCGTAATGACCAGGAAGCCATATGCTGGCAGCAAGTATGTGCTGTGAACATATTTGTTTGGCTTACATGATATTTTTTAAAAAGACTTCAACTGGTTGACAATGTTTAAAAATCAAGAGATTTCAGAAATTCCTCTGTGGTCAGGGTTCAATGCCTGGTTAGGGAACTAAGATCCCACAAGTGGCACAGCAGGAAAAACAAAAAATGAAATTTTCTTTAAAAAGCTGGATTTGGGGCTTCTTTTTCTTGTTCCTTTTTTAAGTCTTAAGATACAGCAACATAGGCCCAAATTCTAATTGGCAATATCTATCTCCTCTGACTGTGCCTGCCCCCTTAAAATTTGCCATGCACTCTTAGGCTGGCTGTTATCCCCAGAAGATCCACTTCTCTTTCATGAACTCCAACAAAAGCCCTTCAGGGTCCACCAGGAAGAGCCTCAGTGGCTCTTTTAAAACTTGAGTCCCAGTCATTGGCAACAGAAAACAGGCTTATCTTCCCTGGGGGTCAAGGAAGGGTTTCGAGTGTTCACAAAACTCAATTGCTTACTTTCTGGCAGGGGAGAAGAGAGATGTGTCCTTTCTCCTGGGGAAGGACACTTTTGCTGGACAATGGGCCAAATGACCCCTCTTAACAGAGAATAGGGGCTTCCTTGGGGGCTCAGTGGTAAAGAATCTGCCTGCCAATGCAGGAGACATGGAAGATGTGGGTTCAAAACCTGGGTCGAGAAGATCCCTTGGAGGAGGAAATGGCAACCCACTCCAGTATTCTTGCCTGGAAAATCTCATGGACAGAGGAGCCTGGTGCGCTATAGACCATGGGGTTGCAAAAGCATGGGATACAACTTAGCAACTAAACAACAACAACAAAACACAGAAGGGAAAAAATACATATGTCTACATATATATAGACACTGAATATTTGCATCCTGCTATAAACTCATCCCTCCTTAAACAAGGAAGTCTGCATGTATCTATTTCAACTAAGTGGTCTTGCTTCCTCAACAACTAAGGCTTTGTCTACGGAGTTTATAGGGCCATGAGTTAGTCAAATATTTTAGGCTACTTTGTGGATACACTGATGGACATTCTCCTGGAAACATTCTGGAAGCTCTCTAGAAACCTGCAGGGTGGGATAGAGAAAATATCGAATGCTAGCTCAGCCAAACTTTTCCAGAAGGGCTTTTAACATCTGGGAGAATCAGGGCAGCTGCAAATCCTACCCAGGGGCCAGGCATGGCAGGAATGCTTATAAGAGTGCAAAGTGCTTGCAGCTTGCTTTAAGTCTAAAGAATAAAAATAGCAGATCAGTTCTTATGAGCTTGAAGGTAATGATAATACACACATACATAGCTCACTATAGCCCAGTACTGCTTCATTACCTCAAATAATCCAATGAAAGAGGTCTTGTTATTATTTCCATTTTTACCAATGAGGAAACTGAGGCACAAGGAGTTAGGTAACTAGCTAAAATTGTAAAACCGATTAGTATTTTAAAGCAAGGATTCAAACTCATGCAGTTGGTCCACAGAGATTGTGCTAATTAATATTCTGTGGTTCTCAGTAAGATCACAGGACCACCAGCATCAGCATTACCTGAGAACTTTCAGAAAGGCAAATTCTTGGCTCCACCCCAGACCACCTGAATCAGAAATTATGGGAATGGGACCCAGAAATCTGTTTTAAGCAAGCCCTCTGGGTGACTCTGAATTAAGCTCAAGTTTGAGAACCATGTCCTATGGGATAAGGACTCACAACAATTGTAATATAGCACTGCAGCTTGCCTGCTGGAAGGAACTGGCAGAGTATGCAGTCACCTGAATGAGAACTGAAAGGCATAGGAAAGGAGGAAAGTCTCTATCACACCAACTTCTCCCAGTAACTGTGATTCAACTATTAAACATTCATTTCTTCGGATTGTTCATTCACGAGTTAGAAAATTTCTTTATTAAAAAGCAAATACTCCTGGTAAAAGGAGTACCATCGGCCAATTCCTTACGGAATCTTGTAGAGAATGACCAAATATATATGTTTGCCTGGGAGTGAAGGGTTTCTGGGAATGTCGGACTTTTTAGTGCTAAAATATAGTCTCTCTGCTGTTCAGATCTGTCCAGGATGGGATTTTTGATGTTGAAACCAGAAAGTCCTAGTCAAACCTATATGAATTGGACATCATATTATATAGGAAACAGAGCTGCATGTTAGAAGCATGGAATGGACAACATTAGGCATTGCCACATAAGAACGTGGAAGCCACACAGCTAAAGATGCTTCAACTTTAAACATGAGGTTGACAGAAAATTTTCAGGATCAGGTTTTCTCAGCTTCAGCAAACGGGTGGAGGTAAACCTTGGCATTCAGCAAAGACCCCAGGGATTATTAGGACACAAAATACCACAGCACCAGACTTTTCTATGAAATTTAGTGCTGAAAGACAAAGGGTTAAGAATTACTCTCCCCAAAGTTATACAAATGGCAGTGCATATGTAAAACAGAAGATGATGCCTCCATTTAAAATTGTGGTAACAATTCCTAAAGTCATTAAGGGGGAAACAGGCAATAACAAGGTAGTGATAAGTTTGAAGTAGCAGGATTTCAACCATATCAAGAAAATATGTAGCAATATAGGTTAGGAGATAATATGCTACTGTGTTAATATTGGTTATTGCTGGATGGTAGGATCATGCATGGGGATGTTTTTCTGCTTATTAATTTTTTTCTATGACTCCCAAATTTCTACACTGCCACATAATCAGATAATAATTAAAATAAATTAATTAAGGGAGGAAAGAAGGAGGAGGAAGAGGGGAAGGAGAAAGAAAGTGTGTTAGTGGCTCAGTTGTGTCTGACTCTGTGCAACCCCATGGAGTGTAGCCTGCAAGGCTCCTCTGTCCATGGGATTTGCCAGGCAAGAATACTGGAGTAGATTGCCATTCCCTTCTCCAGGGGATCATCCCAACCCAGGGATCAAACCTGGGTCTCCAGCATTGCAGGCAGATTCCTTACCATCTGAGCGGCCTGGGGAGCCTTGGACTTGTTGAAGGACAGTCACCCAACATGGGATAGGGGTGCTTACTCTTCTTCTATAACCAATCATTGCCTCATCATGAAGGAACCATGCTGCTTTGGCTATATTATTGCTGCTACATTTGCTGAAGGGTTATCTGGAAGCTTGATTGTACCATGACTGTACCATATAGTATATAGGTCATGGGTATCAGTTCAGTTCAGCCATTCAGTCGTGTCCGACTCTTTGTGACTCCATGAACCACAGCACGCCAGGCCTCCCTGTCCATCACCAACTCCCGGAGTCTACCCAAACCCATAACCAATAAATTGGTGATGACATCCAACCATCTCATCCTCTGTCATCCCCTTCTCCTCCTGCCCTCAATGTTTCCCAGAATCAGGGTCTTTTCCAGTGAGTCAACTCTTCGCATGAGGTGGCCAAAGTATTGGAGTTTCAGCTTCAACATAAGTCCTTCCAATGAACACCCAGGACTGATCTCCTTTAGGATGGACTGCTTGGATCTCCTTGCAGTCCAAGGGACTCTCAAGAGTCTTCTCCAACACCACAGTTCCAAAAGCATCATTTCTTCAGCGCTCAGCTTTTTTCACAGTCCAACTCTCACATCCATACATGACCACTGGAAAAACCATAGCCTTGACTAGATGGGCCTCTGTTGAAAAAGTAATGTCTCTGCTTTTGAATATGCTGTGTAGTTTGGTCATAACTTTCCTTCCAAGGAGTAAGTGTCTTTTAATTTCATGGCTGCAGTCACCATCTGCAGTGATTTTGGAGCCCAGAAAAATAAAGTCAGCCACTGTTTCCCCATCTATTTACCATGAAGTGATGGGACTGGATGCCATGATCTTAGTTTTCTGAATGTTGACCTTTAAGCCAACCTTTTCACTCTCCTCTTTCACCTTCATCAAGAGGCTCTTTAGTTCTTCTTCACTTTCTGCCATAAGGGTGGTGTCATGGGTATAGGTTGAGATTAAAAAAGAAGTTTTTGATTTGGCCTTTGTATAGCTTGACTTTGCATTGATCGCTCAGGAAGACTTTCTTACCTTTCCTTACTATTCGTTGGAACTCTGCATTCAGATGCTTATATCTTTCCTTTTCTCCTTTGCTTTTCACTTCTTTTCTTTTCACAGCTATTTGTAAGGCCTCCTCAGACAGTCATTTTGCTTTTTCACATTTCTTTCCCATGGGGATGGTCTTGATCCCTGTCTCCTGTACAATGTCACGAACTTCAGTCCATAGTTCATCAGGCACTCTGTCTATCAGATCTAGTCCTTTAAATCTATTTCTCACTTCCACTGTATAATCATAAGGGATTTGATTTAGGTCATATCTGAATGGTCTAGTGGTTTTCCCTCCTTTCTTAAACTTAAGTCTGAATTTGGCAATAAGGAGTTCATGATAAGAAAGCCTTTCTCAGCAATCAATGCAACGAAATAGAGGAAAACAACAGAATGGGAAAGACTAGAGATCTCTTAAAGAAAATTAGAGATGCCAAGGGAACATTTCATGCAAAGATGGGCTCGATAAAGGACAGAAATGGTATGGACCTAACAGAAGCAGAAGATATTAAGAAGAGGTGGCAAGAATACACAGAAGAACTGTACAAAAAGACCTTCACAACCCAGATAATCACGATGGTGTGATCACTCACCTAGAGTCAGACATCTTGAAATGCGAAGTAAAGTGGGTCTTAGGAAGCATCGCTACAAACAAAGCTAGTGGAAGTGATGGAATTCCAGTTGAGCTATTTCAAATCCTGAAAGATGACGCTATGAAAGTGCTGCACTTAATATGCCAGCAAATTTGGAAAACTCAGCAGTGGCCACAGGACTGGAAAAGGTCAGTTTTCATTCCGATCCCAAAGAAAGGCAATGCCAAAGAATGCTCAAAATACCCCACAATGACACTCATCTCACATGCTAGTAAAGTAATGCTCAAAATTCTCCAAGCCAGGCAATACATGAACCATGAACTTCCAGATGCTCAAGCTGGTTTTAGAAATGGCAGAGGAACCAGAGATCAAATTGCCAATATCTGCTGGATCATGGAAAAAGGAAGAGAGTTCCAAAAAAGCATCTATTTCTGCTTTATTGACTATGCCAAAGCCTTTGACTGTGTGGATCACAATAAACTGTGGAAAATTCTGAAAGAGATGGGAATACCAGACCACCTGACCTGCCTCTTGAGAAATTTGTATGCAGGTCAGGAAGCAACAGTTAGAACTGGACATGGAACAATGACTGGTTCCAAATAAGAAAAGGAGTACATCAAGGCTGTATAATGTCACCCTGCTTATTTAACTTATATGCAGAGTACATCATGAGAAATTTGGGCAGGAAGAAGCACAAGCTGGAATCAAGATTGCCGGGAGAAATATCAGTAACCTCAGATATGCAGATGACACCACCCTTATGGCAGAAAGTGAAGAGGAACTAAAAAGCCTCTTGATGAAAGTGAAAGAGGAGAGTGAAAAAATTGGCTTAAAGCTCAACATTCAGAAAACGAAGATCATGGCATCTAGTCCCATCACTTCATGGTAAATAGATGGGGAAACAGTGTCAGACTTTATTTTGGGGGGTTCCAAAATCACTGCAGATGGTGATTGCAGCCATGAATTAAAAGACACTTACTCCTTGGAAGGAAAGTTATGACTAACCTAGATAGCATATTCAAAAGCAGAGACATTACTTTGCCAGCAAAGGTCCGTCTAGTCAAGGCTATGGTTTTTCCAGTGGTCATATATGGATGTGAGAGTTGGACTGTGAAGAAGGCTGAGCGCTGAAGAAATGATGCTTTTGGAACTGTGGTGTTGGAGAAGACTCTTGAGAGTCCCTTGGACTGCAAGGAGATCCAACCAGTCCATCCTAAAAGAAATCAGTCCTGGGCATTCATTGGAAGGACTGATGTTGAAGCTGAAACTCCAGTACTTTGGCTACCTCATGCGAAGAGTTGACTTATTGGAAAAGACCCTGATGCTAGGTGGGATTGCGGGCAGGAGGAAAAGGGGACTACAGAGGATGAGATGGCTGGATGGCATCACCAACTCAATGGACATGAGTTTGGGTAAACTCTGGGAGTTGGTGATGAACAGGGAGGCCTGGCGTGCTGCGATTCATGGGGTCGCAAAGAGTTGGACACGACTGAAAGACTGAACTGACCGACTGATATGACTTTCTGGTCAATATAGTTAAATAATGTCCTGATGCATTCTCTGACAACATGGAAGGGGTGAATATTCATGGAAGACTCAGGATGGGGGTCAAGTGCCCCTTTTATGTATCCCAGATGGCCTAGCAGGATTTGGGAACTATTAGAGAAGCACCTCGGAGAAGTCAATGGCACCCCACTCCAGTGTTCTTGCCTGGAGAATCCGAGGGACGGGGGAGCCTGCCGTCTATGGGGTTGCGCAGAGTCAGACACGATTGAAGTGACACAGCAGCAGCAGAGGAGCACCTTCATGAAGTGTCAAATAGAATTTTTCTGATGCTCACTCATCTCCTTCCCAAGAGGGCTGCATAGCCCTCCTGGTTCACCATAGATGTATTCGCAGAAGAAAGAACACAGGCTGAGAGCAGGGCAAATCACAAGGTAAATGGCTAGGAGGTGCTCCAGGAATTCCTATACTTCCGTAGCCCTTCTTTCTCACCCTCAGCCACAGCACACAATTTGAAAGTCAAAAGTGACTCTGTTGGCCTGGTGCATATGCCTTGGGGTAAACGTTCTGTTTTGTAGGAGTACTGACATATGTCAAGGTCAAGGATCCTCATCCAGCTAAATGGGAACAAAGTTCGGGATGTGATGAGGGGAGGCATTAAAATTTTGAGTCCCCTGCCCTGTCCCTGGAGCCACACAAGAGCAGAGGGAAACACTGGAATCAAGCTCCCCACCCAGGTGAATGCAAATACCTGCCAAGGAAATCATGCAAATGCATTTAGAACACACCTTATAGGAGACTAGTCTGAAGAGATATGCAAAAATCAAAAGTCCACAGCTTGCTGTCGGAAGTCCCGGTCTCTGCTTGCCCTCCAGCCTGCCATGCCCTTTACCTCACCCCAAACAGTGCTTCCGATCCCCAAGGCCAAAAAGGGAAAACAAGCCCTCCTTTCACAGACAGGAACCTTAAAGGATTTAACAGGAAGCCAATGGCCATCTCCTTGTTACATGTTCTGCAAGATTAACAATCATTTGACTGTTTCTCTACTTTTCCTTAATGACCTAAGCAGTTCAGTTATTAAGTGATAAATCCTCTGGGTATTCATGAGCAGCCAGTTTAATTCAGGAGCCCAAACTGAAACAATCAGGATAATTGAGGTATCTCAGAAACATGAAGGAAGTCAGCCACTGTGCAGAGCAGAAAACAAACTCAACCAGTAGCAGGAGCCTTGTCCCCCAGAAAGAAATGCTGAAGCACAAAGCCGAATGGGATGGAAGGGTGCAAACTTTAGGAAGGGAAAGTGGAAGACAAAAACAAGGAAAAGAAATTCCAGTTCCTCCTCGTCACCCTCCCACTCCACTTTTGGCTTGTATCCAGGCAACCAGCTGAAACCAGCTGCCGGATATACTCCTAGAGCCTCATCCGAGGTCCCAATCAGCTGCAGGAGGCGGGCAGAGGAAGGATGTGTGACAATCTGGAAGATCACCCTCCAACTCTTGTCCCTTCACTCACTGTCCACCCCAACTGACATCTGTTTTCTGAAAAGAAATACAGGAGGGAAAGAAGGAGAAAATTTGCGTGTTGGCATTCAGCTTTTGCTTTTGTAGACTCTGGATGCTGAGTGGGCTTGATTGGACAAGCAGATGATGTTTGGATGATGGACTTCTGAGTCTCCATCACTTGATGGGCCTATTGTACAACCAGATGCCCACTCACTTGCTACAGAAGATTGTACCAAGCTCAATGCCTTCGTTGTAGGCTGCAGACCTGTAAAGGTGTTTCCATTATTTTTCTAGAGAATTTGTTGTTGTTGTTCAGTCGCTCAGTCATGTCTGACTCTTTGTGACCCCATGGACTGCAGCAGGCCAGGCTTCCCTGTCCTTCAGTATCTCCTGGCCTTTGCTTAAGCTCATGTTCCCTTGGGTTGGTCATGCGATCCAACCATCTCATCCTCTGTCACCCTTTTCTCCTGCCCTCAATCTTTCATAGCATCAGGGTCTTTTTCAGTGAGTTGGCTCTTTGCATTAGGTGGCCAAAGTATTGGAGCTTCAGCATCAAAGTACTGGTGCTTTAACTTCAATATCAGTCCTTCCAATGAATATTCAGGCTTGATTTCCTTTAAGATTGATTATTCTTAGAGAATAGGCTCTAGCTTTCTGGTTCAACATCTGAGCAGATGAATTTACAGTTTCTTTATAAGCAGATTTCTGTTTGCCCTGTCACAGCCTAACTCACTTCCAGATGGCTGACTAGAAAGTTTCAACTCCAAATTCGTAAGACAAAACCTCCTCATCCAGTAACACATTTGGCTCATAAATCCAATAAACTAAAAATTTTTTTCTCCTTGACTGAACAACCCAAAGGAACATTTTGTTTACCCAGGGCTAACCACTTTTCTGAGTGAACCATGTTTAAGTGAGGAAATACCTGCTTGGAATAACTTTTTCTCATCCTGTGCCCATTTTACCTCCTTTCAAGTCAATGTGCACACAGATAAGTTGATTTTTCAAACATTCATTTTCTAACTTTATACAATTTTGCAAACTTTAACATTTTTATTTTGATGTAATTATAGGTTTTTCCTGTGGTCATGTATGGATGTGAGAGTTGGACTGTGAAGAAGGCTGAGTGCCGAAGAATTGATGCTTTTAAACTGTGGTGTTGGAGAAGATTCTTGAGAGTCCCTTGGACTGCAAGGAGATGCAACCAGTCCATTCTGAAGGAGATCAGCCCTGGGATTTCTTTGGAAGGAATGATGCTAAAGCTGAAACTCCAGTACTTTGGCCACCTCATGCGAAGAGTTGACTCATTGGAAAAGACTCTGATGCTGGGAGGGATTGGGGGCAGGAGGAGAAGGGGACGACAGAGGATGAGATGGCTGGATGGCATCACTGACTCAATGGACGTGAGTCTGAGTGAACTCCGGGAGTTGGTGATGGACAGGGAGGCCTGGCATGCAGCAATTCATGGGGTCGCAAAGAGTCGGACACAACTGAGCAACTGATCTGATCTGATAGACTTATAAGAAGTTGTGAATATAGAACAGAGGGGTTCAATATACCTTTCACTCAACCTTCCTTAGGTAACTATAGTAAAGACTCGAAGCCAGAAAATTGACATTGCTACAATGTTTGTGTGTTTTAGTTCATGCCATTTTAGCACATGCATACACAGATCCATGCAACTACCGCAGAAATCAAGACACAGAACCATTCCATGACCACTAAAGGCTCTCTTGTGTGACACTTTTATAGTCATACCCATCCCCTCCTCCTGATTTTCTAACTTTTGATTTTGAAATAATGATAGACTCATAAGTTGCAAAAAGAGTGCCAAGAGGTCACTAATACCCATCACCCTGATTCCCGCCCCACCCCATGGTGACATCTTATACAATTATAACATATTATGAAAACCAGACTCATTATAATTAATTAGACTGTAGATGTCGCTCAGATTTCAGTAGTAAAAAATTAAATTATATAACAGTACAATGAATGTCTCATACCCAAGGCTTCCAATTCAAGTGTCTGCCTGCAGTTCAAGTCACTCGGGTGAGGCTCCATCCCACTCAAGCAGCCACAGCTCCCATTGCTTGTTAAGCAACACATCTTTTTCTGTGAGCTGACTGTGCCCCTTTGGGGGGGCATATTCATCACTATCTTTGGGCCTCTGCTGCAGCAATTTTCCTCTCACTCTCTCCTTTCCAGATTGTCCCCCTTCATCTAAACCTGGCTCATATCTTTCCTTTTCTAGAAAACTGTCCTGAACTATTCCAGTCCTCTTTGAGTTTTCCTTATTCTGAGCTCAGTATGACTGAAATTACTTTCAGCATAGTTAGCATAATTTAGCATGTGAGTTTTTTTTTTTTTTTACCATCTTGCATTATTTTTAAACAATTTGTTAAAAGGCACATGTCATAAAATCTACAATATTAGCAATTTTAGGTGCACAGTTCTGTATTCTTAAGTGCATTCCTATTGTTCTGCAACCATCACCACTGTCTAGTTTCAGAACTTTTACATCATCTCAGACTGAAACTCTGTACCCTCATTCCACGCCCCTAGCCCTTGGTAGCCATTATTTTACTTTCTGTCTCTATGAATTTAGCTAGTCTAAGTAGCTCAAATAAGTGGAATCAGACATTTGTCCTTGTGTTGCATTATTTTAAAAAATATTTCAAGATTTTTGCTAGATTGGAAACTCTTCAAGGATCCAGTATCCTGCTTAAATAAGAAACAGGTAGGTAGATAGGTTGATGATAGATAGATAGATAGATAGATATTCTCACAGTATGCAGCATAATTGTGGGTGGTTAACAGATGTAGATTTTCCTCACCTTGTCAGGAAACCAAACCTTTCATTTTTTTTTTCCCCCCAAAACAGGAATATCTTATAAGACATCTCCCAGACCTTTTATTTTGGCTTTCACAACTTTGGGTTAAAAACTTGTTCTGGGGTTGGCCCTGAATGTGGCTAAACTCAATGGGTTTTGGCTGTGCCCACTGTGATAGGGTGCATGTGCTGCAAAAGTCACTTTCCTTTTGGCCCATCTTCGGAGGTAAATGTTGAGCTTATTGAGGGCAGAAACAATATTTGAAGTTTCTTTGATGCACCCATGGCAGTGTCAAAAAGGCAGTTAAATAATGTTGTCAGGATGGGCAGGGGGTGAGGGCTGTGGGAAGGTGTAACGTGGTTGCCAAGGAATCTAGTTTGATAACCAAATGAAGATGAAGAGCTTGGCACCAGCTTGTAGGGAAAACCAAAGCCCGCAGGGCAAAATACTTCAGCTCTTGGTTTCTTCACTGGGGAAGAATGAATAATATTAGTAGCCAACATGAATTGAGTACTTAAATACATGCCAGGCATTACTCTAGGTACTTGACACGTATAAACACTCTCTATCCTCCCAACCATCTAAAGAGGCAGGTCCTATTATTATTAATTTCATTTTCAGTTGAAGAAATTGAGGCATAGAGGGTTTAGCAATTTACCCAAGTTAGTAAGAAGAGTCAGGGTTTGAATTCAGATGATCAGACTCCAGAGCTCACACTGCTGGAGTCATGTGCGGAATCGAAGAATACCAGGGTCTTAAGGGACAGAAGCGCTTCTGGCTGGTGAGCTGAGGTGGTTAGAGCTCCAGGCCAGGGGAGGGCACTTTGTGGCTCAATTAGCTTTACTCCCTTCCAAGGCCCATCCCTGGCTGGAAAATGGCTGCCTTTGGTCACAAGGAGTAAGAGACTAAAAGAGTGAGTGCAGCCTCACTTCTACTGGTAAAACAACTCCAAGTCCAGTATCCCACATCTCCTAGATTGACAGGTGAATTTTTTTTACCACTGAGCCACCAGGGAAGCCCCTATAAGCGCACATCCACCACAAATGGGTCATTGACGTGTTCATGTACTATGGATAGTATATTTTGATATTGAGGACCACTGTGAACCTCTTGGAAGCTAAGGCCTATACAAACTCTGGGTACCGTAGGATTGTTATTTAAGGGAGGGCCCAGGAAAGAGCTACTGTGTTTCTCAGGGCTCCCCCGCCCCCACCCCAGGGAGCCCATTTATTTCACTAGTAGGAAATGAATAATGTTCAGCAGTTTCCTTACCTAGTTGTGGAATTAAAGTGTAGTCCCTTGTGCACCTGACCCACTTGATGTACCAAGAAATGATCCCTCTCCCCAAAAGCGGCTGACTGAATTTTAGAACACTGTGTATCCTGCATGAATACTTCTTATTGCAAAACTTCACTGAGCCCTTGAAGCAACAGAGTAAGCAGCTTTGGCTCAGGTGAAAAGAAAGCCTCAAATGAAACGATGAAAATGCATCAGTGAGCTGAGGGGAAGGCCCAGTGGAGCCCTGTGTTCTGAAATGGGAGCAGGGAATGTGTTCCAGGGGAGAAAGGCCAGGCATAGGTGAAAATTTGCAAAAAGTCTGCAGGTAAGGATATTCATGGCATATTTGGGGGACACTCATGTGACCAGCATGGTTGAAATAGATGGTTCCTATGGGGAGCAGCAGTAGACAGGGCTAGAAACGTTAAATACTCTTAGGGAAGACAGGCAGGCAGAAGGATTTAGATTTGAAATAGACAGAAATAATGTGTTGGAGGTAGGAGGGAGGTTCAATATGTATATCTAGGGCTAATTCATGTTGATGTATGGCAGAAACCAACACACTGTTGTAAAGCAATTACCCTTCAATTAAAAAAATTTAAAAGAAATAATGTGTTGGGACTAGAAAGTTCAGGGTCAAAGACAGCCTATGATGAGTGATTCCATCATGTTGCCTTTGTCAAAGGGGAACAGTCCTCCTGGCTCCCACCTCTTTTAAGTACAAGAGGTGGCAACAGTAGAATAAAGCAAGGACAACCACAAGGCTAACTGTGTTTCTCAGATTCCCTCCACCACACTGTATCAGATTCTTGTCAGTTGCCTGCTGTTGTACTTGAAGTTTCCCAAGATTAACATGACCCAGCAAATACATTAGGCAAACTCAGCCTTTATTCACAGTTACAGGCTTTTGCCTCAAATTCATTTTGATTCTCTTACCCAGGTGAGCTGAGCTGGACAGCAAATAAACCTCAGAGCCCTCTTACCCTCTTTTACAGTTTCAAACTTGAACCAGACCAAGAACTGGGCAACCAGTCTCTCAGTTCCTTTTCCTTGCTCCTCCCCTTGCTCTGCTTAGCTTTCCTGCACTGAATTTTCTACTAATGTAGGAGACAGTGGGCGGGAAAACTTACCTGGGAGAAAGCATGGAGCCCTTTGGTCTTGCCCTTCCAAAGCCCTGCTCCACTGGCATTCTTTCATTCCCTATATTCTGATCTTGATGTATATCAGAGAGCCACCCCTGAGATTACAGTGAGAGGTAATAAGACTATGTGGCCACTTGTCCAACACCCATACATCCAGTCCCTTTTCTGGTTAAGGCCATGGGTTTTACAGCAAGGCACATGACCAGCTGAGGGTACTACTGTCCTCCTCAAGGGGGATCAGAGTGTAGCTGGACCTCAAGACAGGAAGATGCATGGGCATCAGAAAGCTTCCAAACCCCTGCTAAGAGCATTGGGGACACATAAAAGGGGCACTTGATCCCACCTCCCGAGTCTTCCTTGAATACCTACCCCTTCAGTGTTGTCGGGGGAATGATCAGGATATCATTTTAACTAAATTGATCCCCAAAGCCAGGCTATACAGAAGGCTAAAACAAGTTTACTTTTTAATCTCACCCTGTACCAAGCTACATTGTCCAGCTAAGCTTCTGGATAAGTTCTCAACAAATGTGACAGATGGCAGCAATAATATAGCCAGAGCAGCACAGCGCCTGCCAATTTAGGCAATGGCTGATTACAGCAGAAGAGTAAGCACCCCTCCCTTGTTCCCACAGGTTGTTGGAGAAATACAGAAGTTCGCCGCCCCCCCCCCCCCCCCCGCCTCGCACAGTGTAGCTGTCTCTGCTCTATTCAACCCCAGTCCAAGGCACCTGAATCTCTTTTCCAGAGCTGCCAGCTGGGGAGTGTTCACTGGGGAAGGTCTGGTCCCCTCATATCAGGTGACTCCCCTCTAACAAGTTCACTGTGGAGAAGTCTTCTTCCCCTCATTAATTTTTTTTGATCATTTGCTGATGACATGGTAATGTAGAAACTTGGGAGTTATGGAAAAGAATGAAGAAACAGAAAAACATCCTCACGCATGATCCCCCTCATCCAGAAATAACCAATATTAACATAGTAGTGTATTTCTTTTCCAGAGTTTATTGCAGCAATTTTTCTTGACATGGTTGAAATCCTATCACTTCAAAATCATAGCTACTATTTTATCACTTGTTTCCTCCTTAAACAGCATGGTCATGGCTTTAAGAATTGTTGTTACCATGATTTTTTAAGTGCAGGAATCATCTTCTGTCTTATGTTTACATTGCTGTTTGTATAACTTGTAAGACACATAATTAAAGGCCAGGCCCTGCTAATGCCAGGCCCTTCCATGAAATTTAATGCTGCAAGATAAAGTAATAATAGCTGATGTCGTTTGGCGGCTTATTATTTGCAAAGTACTCTTCTAAAGGCTTCACATGTATTAACTCATTTAATCCTCATGCAGTTCTACAAGGCAGGGGTTATTATTATTGCCAGGTGACAGAAGCAGAACCTGGGAACCAGAAGACAGGAGTGAGTTGCTCAGAGGAACACAGTGGGTGAGTGTCAAAGCTGGGGTTTGAACCCAGGCATTGTGACTCTAGAGTCTGCACTCTCAGCGCTTGTAAACCAGCCAGTCCAGGAGCTCCCTGCAATCATGAAGGCAATTTACAATCTAATATGCAACATGCAGTAACATTTTCCAGTCAAGAGTAGTGTTCTTAGGATACAATACACATTCTGTCCTTGGTTTACACTCTAGACTCATAACACCATTTCCCAGCCATAAGTAACAGACCTCTCCCAAGGATGTGAAAAATCTTACAGGAAAAAGGATAGACAGCATAAGGACTTTTGCTTTTCTAAAACATTAGCCTGTATATGCCAACCATATAGCATCTACTACCTGTAAACTTAAAACTTATTTAGGCGAGCAATCTCCCATCAAGAGATGGATTGCGATGATATAGTAAAACAGGATAAGATAGACCATTTGTGTAGTGAGCCTCTCTTTCTTCAGAGTAGCATTTTAAACCCATCTTTCTCCTGAGCAGAGACAGATGGTCACACTTCCAAGGCCCAGAGTCTTCTTAGTTTTCTTTCTTTTCTCTCCTGCATCTTAAAAATCTTCCCATTTCCCCATCCAGGGAATCTGATATTCAGCCCTCTCCCTCCATTGTCCCTGCCTCCCCGTCACTGAAGAACTCCTGTGGGTGTGGGTTTTGGTCAGGGTCAAAGTCTCTATCCTCTCTTGAGAGCAGAGCTCCCCACATTAACCGTCGACTTGCCTAGCAAAATTCACCACCACGCACTCCCACAAATCCTTATCCTCTGGGCATCTCTCTGTATTTCTCCAATCCTGGGAAGGTTCCAGAGAAATCTATGTACTGCTCTGCACTTGGCTCTCCTCTCCCTGCTGGGGCCCCCTCTTGCTTTGACTCAGCTTGGAAAATCGGTCTTCCAGAGCAGAAGTCCCCTCAAATGAATCCTGCCCCAGAGCTTTGGCTGCGAAGGAGGCATCTGCCTGGACCCTCACAGGGCAAGGAAGAATGGACTTTGCTCCTTCCTTACTACTCTCCAATTGAGGCCTGCCTTTCTGGCCTGTATCCATCCTTACGCTTGCCATGGAAGACTCACCCTGCAAGAGAGTCTGAACCCCATCTTTGGCTCTGAATGAGGTCCAAGCTTGGACTGTCAGAGGCCGAGAAGGAGACAAGACGCTTTGGTCTTTTCTGTCCCTCTTCGTACACCCGCTTTTCTCCCCTACATTCAACCCATCTTTAGCAAAGGAAACCTCCTCCAGTGAGCCATGGCCCGATGCCACATCTGAGCACAGGCTGCCAGCCTGAGCACTCTGATAAGAAGTAACCAGTGACATTTTATCTTTCTCCTCCTTTCGATCCCTGCTTTGAAGCCCAGTGTTGACTCCATCATCAGCAACTGCTGAAGCCCCAGCAGGAGCTGTGGGTAACAGAGCTGTGGGTAATGGACCTGGGTCCGTATAAGATGCCCAAGCCTGTACCGTAAGAGGCCAGGGGCTACACATGATCTTCTTCTTTTTATTTCTCCCTTTATGGCTGTTTTCCTTCTCTACTTTTATCTCCTGGTTGTCCACCAGAGAGTTCCACTCAGCAGAGGACTGAGTTGGACTTGCTGCTGGCAACAGGGCACCAGCCGGTGCCATCCGAGACTGACTGAGAATGGATGCCTTTTTACCCTCACCATTCTCCCTTTGCTCCCAGGTTTCACCCTCCACACTGACATCCCCTAACAGAGGCCCCAGGACAGGAGCGTGACCCAGAACTGGGGCTGCCGAAGATGCTCGAGTCCGCAGCGTCAGAGGACAAGGAAGATACACCATCTTTCTTTCCTTCCTATTCCTCCTTTTACGGCTGTTCTTCTTCCCTATGCGTCCCCTGATGTTAGCCCTCTGCCATATAGCTTGATCGGGAGCTGCCTGTGGTTGTGGGGCCTCAGCTTCCATATCCTGACACAGACTGAGGTTGGACATTTTTTCCACCTCATCACCCTCTCTTGGACCCATGCTTTCCTGCCCCACATTTTCCCCACTACTTGCATCAAGATTAGCATCTTCGAGTACGGTTTGAATGGCAGGCGGGGCTCCTGTGTGCGCGGCAGCTGAATCTGCGGCGTTTGCCTGGGTCGTCAGAGCCTCCATGTGAGCTAAAGTGTCTTTTTCCACGTTTCTTTCCCCCTCCAGCTTTGCCTTGCTTTTGTTTCTGGATCAATGAAAATGTTGATCTGGAACAGAGAGAAAAGAAGTCATCCAAGAGGGAAATGAGAGTTACAATCAAGGCTAGCAAAATGGCCCTTCTGGAAGGAGAGTATCAAGCATCAGGTCTGGGGGACTTAAATCAACCATACCTGAAACCATTTAGAAGCAGAGCTGGTTATGGAGGTGGTGAACAAAATAAGGATGTCAGACACCTCGTTGGCAGCTAGCTCACTGATCGGTGCTATTCCACTACAACCTCCTACAAAGGGCTCACTCCTGCTATCTATCGGCGACCTGGACACCCTCAAAATCCTGATGGCTGGTATTTTCAACCTTCATCAGTCATCACTGTCTTCTTTGAAAGTAGAGGAAAACACTGGAAAGACATAAACAACAACATAAAAATATTTCCATTTGCATCTAAGGGGAATAGAGACATTGGTTAATGGTCAGGTATAGATCTTAGCATTGTTACCTTTTGATGCTTCAGATAGTCTTAAGAGACCAAAATTGTAGCAGAGAAAGCTGGAGTTGAGCCTATAAAGTCAGAGAAAGAAAGCATTATCAAAATGAGCCTGACTAGATGCCCCTGGGTATGACTTTGAGCAGACTCTTACCTGGCTGTCCCAGAAATGATCTGTTGCAGTTTCCCACACAGAAGAATTGGTGTACGCACCAAGGACCCAGGGCGTCTACATAATCCAGTGATGCTCGTTTGATAAAGAAGAGATTCTGGTTTCATATAAAACAACAAAATTCTGTAAAGAAAGTATCCTTAAGTTAAAAAAAATACATTTTTTTAAAAAAGAAGAGACTCTGTTCAGTTCAGTATGATACTAGCCTTTAGTTCTCCCTCACGGGTTTCGAATTCTTCGCCAAGTTGAAAATCCAGGTCTGGGTCTTGCACTAGCCCATATAATCCATTCATCACGTATTATAGGTGAGCATAGCTGTAGAGCCAGTTGCTAGTTCTCAAAGAAGTCCTGCTGCAAATTCCAGTCCCTTTTCAACCCTTCTATTGTACTATATATATGTACAAGATAATCTTGGAATGGGCTCACTAGTTACATAATATCCTTTCTATCTGAGCAAATACTTTTAGTTGAACTTTTGATCAAAAAGGAGAAAAGAAGAATAAATCAAGTAGGAATCAAACTCCCTTTCTCTAGTTATGACTGACACAGAGAACTCAGTGAGGCCCCTTTGTTTTACTTTGATAAGAAAGTGTTACCACACAACGGAGGAAAGCAAAGCCTGGCATTGACCTACTGGGCTTAGAAATGGAAAACTTGTTTTAGTTTTTTCTCTTGAATGTGTTTCTATCTAGAACGAGCATTGTGGCAGTATCCGTGTGACTGTGATATCCCTGATGGGGCTGGGGAAGGGCTTACTGAACCTTCTCTCGGGTGCCACAAAAAGCCTAGAACTCTTCTTGTACAATATTCTCAGCCAGTCCTCACTGAAGTTCTCCCAATGTAAGATTGTGGAAAGAGGAATCACACAAGAAAAACTACATACACTGATTATCTAGCATGGTTTCCACTTTTTAAACATCTTTCCTGATGCAATGGTTGCATGTTTCACTGGTCGGTACATAGGGTAAAGTAGTCACCGTGCTAAAGCTAGCCTACCTCATGACAAAGGCAGAGGTCATCACTAGATAAAAGCCAGAGGGCTGGCTGCCAAGAGGCCACAATAGGTAAAATTTACCTTGTTCAACACGGTAGAGTCCAAGGTTGGGTCCCCCTACTGAGAGAGGGTCTGTAGTCCAGGGGCAGATGTACATTAACCAAGCACACAGAGTCAGGTCTCTGTTTTCTCTATCCACAGCTGCATCCATGTTCCTAACCATATGTGTATCTATGTGAAATACTCTGTCCCCTGGACACCACTTGGAGGATGGCTGCCTGCTTTGGGCTCAGTAGATTTCCCTCCAGTCTGTTGACCCTTTTGCTCATATAGATTTATTCATTCATTCAACAAATATTTACTGAAACTGCCATGTGCCCAGCATGAGGCTGGGTGCAGGCGCATATATACTTGAGTTTCAGGTTACTTATTTACAGTCATTTTCCATTTTGGTCTCTTGGAGGTGACTGCCTAGATTGGAGTTCTGCATGTTTCCAACCTCAAGTTACACACATACAGACATTTTATTGGTTGACTCTCAGAGATAGATAATGGCATTCCTTCTATGAAGATTCTGTTAGCTTAATTATCAGAAGCCCACCTATTTATTTACTCTTTCTCCAGGTTATTGGGGTGTCCCTGATAGCTCAGTTGGTAAGGAATCCACCTGCAATGCAGGAGACCCCAGTTTGATTCCTGGGTTGGGAAGATCTATTGGAGAAGGGATAGGCTACCCACTCCAATACACTTGGATTTCCCTTGTGGCTCAACTGGTAAAGAATCTGCCTGCAATGTGGGAGACCCAGATTCAATCCCTGGGTTGGGAAGATCCCCTGGAGAAGGGAAAGACTACCCACTCCAGTATTCTGGCCTGGAGAATTCCATGGACTATATAGTCCATGAGGTTGCAAAGAGTTGGACACGACTGAGTGACTTTCACTTTCCAGGTTATTGAGTTCTCCACACTCTTAGCTCACCGTCCCCTCAGTGGCATAACCTCTCTGGCTTTTGGATAGGAAGCAAGTAACTCCTGATTCCAGTATCATCCTTCTGCTTTATATGAAAAATGTAGGTTCCTTTCCAACTTTTCAGTTATGGGGTAACCACTGTTTGATGCCTATTTATTTGCATGCTATGTGAAAATCCAATTTACATATGTTGTGTTACAGGAGCTGTCTGGTGTCCCTCCTTTGGTAGGCAGGAACCTATCATTTTAGGCCTAACAGGCAGGGTCCTATGAGACGTGATGATTTGAAATCATGTCCTAAGGGGACTGGCCCCCAGGAAAAACAGCCTATATCATTCGGGATTCTTTCACTGCAAGTGACCAAAAAAAAAAAAAAAAAAGACCCAAACTTGCTTAAGCCAAACAGGTGATTTATAGCTTACCATAAGCTTAATAAGTTCAGGTATAGAGCCAACTTCATACATGGCTTAGTTCACAGGCGGATTACTTCACCAAGACCATCAGAGATACTTCCTCTGGGTTGGTTTCTATTTTCAGGCTCTTCCTAGAGAAGAAGGTACCCCTGGTACCTTCAGTCTCACAATGCCTAATCCAGCAGTGGAGTTCCCTTTCCTGGTAGAGCAACGGAAGTCCCTAAGTTGAGTTTTTCTAATTGGCCTGACATGGGTCGTGTGTCCATCGCTGAACCAATCATGGGTGGAATGTTCCAGTACTGGGTCTCTTCAGATTCAAGAGGGAAGTTGGAAAGTAAGAATGAAAGTACACAATCAGACATAATTGAGAAGACAGGGAAAGTGAGGAATTGGGCAATGGGGAAGTGAAAAAAATCCCAGATCTTAGACATTGTCTTTTTTTTTTTTTTTTAAATAACTAGCTTTATTGAGATTCACCCTTTATTGAGGGTGAAAAATTCCCTGTAAAATTCACCCTTTTAAAAATTTGTATTGGAGTATAGTTGATTTACAATGTTGTGTTAGCTTCTGGTGTACAGCAAAGTGAATCAGTTATACATATACATATACACACTCTTTGTTAGATTTTTTCCCCATATAGGGGCTTCCCTTGTGGTTCAGCTGGTAAAGAATCCGCCTGCAATGCGGGAGATCTGGGTTCAATCCCTGAGTTGGGAAGATCCCCTGGAGAAAGAAAAGGCTACCCACTCCAGTATTCTGGCCTGGAGAATTCCATGGACTGTATAGTCCATGGGGGTCACAAAGACTCGGACACAACTGAGAGACTTGCACACTTCACTTTCCCTTGTAGGCCATTACAGAGTATTGAATAGAGTCCCTTGTTCTACACAGTAGGTTCTTATCAGTTGTCTACTTTGTATATAGTAGTATGTATATGTCAATCTTTTAATTTATCCTTCCCCAACCCCTGTTCTTCCCACAGGTAATCGTAAGTTTGTTTTCTACATCTGTGACTCTATTTCTGCTTTGCAGATAAGTTCATTTGTACACTTTTTTAAAATTAAAATTAACCTTTTAAAGTGGTTTTTAGTATATTCACAGAGTTGTGCATTGCTCACCTCCACCTAATACCAGACATTTTCATTAATCCGCACCCCCCCAAACTCTATGTCCATTAGCAGTCATTCCCCTTGTCTCCACTTCCCTCAGCCTTTGGCAACCACTAATATCTTGTGGGGTTGCACAGAGTCGGACACGACTGACGCGACTTAGCAGAAGCAGAAGCAGAATACCTTTCCTGTTTCTACAGAAACCTATTTGCCTATTCTGGACACTTTATATAAACAGAATCATATAACCACATATAATCATAGAAAACATGACATGATATATCTGGCTTCTTTCACATAGCATACCTTGTTTAAGATTCATCTATGTTGTAGCATGTAGCAGTACTTCATTCCTCTTATAGCCAGTTAATATTCCATTATATGGATATAACACATTTGTTTATCCACTCACCAGATGATGGACATTTGGGTCATTTTACTTTTTGGTTATTATGAATAATGCTACTAGAAATATTTATGTACAGGTTTGGGGTAAGCTTATTTTTTCAAATTTCTTGAGTATATACTTCAGAGTAGAATTGTTGGTTTATATGGTAACTTTACATTTAACCACTTGATTAACTGCCAGACTGTGTTCCACAGGGGCAGTATCATTTTGCATTTCCACCAGCAATGCATAAGGGCTTCAATTTCTCCATATCTTTGCCAACATTTATTACTGTCTTTTTGATTAATGCCACTTCATGAGTGGAAAGTGGCATGTCATTGTGGTTTTGATTTTCATTTCTTTATTATTTTTTAATATAAATGTATTTATTTTCATTGGAGCCTAATTACTTTACAATATTGTATTGGTTTTGCCATACATTGACATGAATCCGCCACGGGTGTACATGTGTTCCCCATCCTGAACCCCTCTCCTACCTCCCTCCCCATCCCATCCATTTCTTCAATGGCTAATGATGTTATGCATCTTTTCCTGTGTGTGGTTTTTTTTTTTTGGTCATTTCCATGTTTTATTAGAAGAAATGTCTAGTCAAGTCTTTTGCCAATTTTTAGATTGGGTTATTTATCCTTTTGTTATTGAATTGTAGAAATTCATAGTATATTTTGAATCTAAGTCATTTATGAGATATGTAACTTGCAAATATTTTCTCCCAATCTGTGGGCTATCTTTTCATTTAACAGTATCTTTTGAAGCATATTTTAAATTTTAATCAAATCTCATTTTGTCCTTTTATTTTTTGGTTTGGGCTTTAGTTGCCATATCTAAGTAATGACTGCTTAATTCAAGGTCAAAAAGACTTACCCCTGTGTTTTCTTCTAAGTGCCTAAAGCCTTTGGTCTTATATTTAGGTTTTTCCATTTTGAGTTGATGATTGTATATAGTGTGAGGTCGGGGGCGGGGGGGGGGGTGTCCACATTCATTCTTTTGCATGTGGATATTGCACTGTCCCAGCACCATTCATTGAAAAGACCATTCTCTCAGCATCGAATTGTCTTGTCACCCCACGTTGGCTTTTTAAAGTAATTATCATTTTGATCTAAAGGGCTGAAAAATATCTATAAAGCCATGTGACAACTTTTAAAACAGACATAATGTGCTTCACATATTTCCTTCAAAATTGTCATTTGGGGAGTAACACTGAGATATGGAAAATATAGGTGAAAAATCAAAGTGACTAGCAAACTGACCTTAAATGGTATTTCCAAAAACAGGGCTGTAGGCAGCAAGAGCTTCAATCAGATCAGATCAGTCGCTCAGTCATGTCGGACTCTTTGCGACCCCATGAATCGCAGCACGCCAGGCCTCCCTGTTCAACACCAACTCCAGGAGTTCACTGAGACTCGCGTCCATCGAGTCAGTGATGCCATCCAGCCATCTCATCCTCTGTCGTCCCCTTTTCCTCCTGCCCCCAATCCCTCCCAGCATCAGAGTCTTTTCCAATGAGTCAACTCTTCGCATGAGGTGGCCAAAGAGCTTCAATAAAATGAGCATATAATCCTCCAAGATGACTGCTTTAAAGAAAGCACTGACTTAGAAGCAGTTCTCAAAAGCAAAGTTGCTAATTTGAGACAATATGCCCTAATATTTAAGAGTATGGCCTTTAGATTCAGACAACCTTGTGTTTGAATCCAGATTTTACCTCCTACTTAAACTGTGGAAATTACTTAGCTTTCTGATTTTCACTCTCCTCATCTGCAGCATTGGATAGTCACAGTACCTATGTAATTTTTGGTAAATATTGTTTTGGTGTAATTTCAAACTTACAAGTGTTTATATCTTACCCAATCTACTTCATTTATTTTATTATTCTGTGTGTGTTATCGAAATCAAGAAATTTAAAATTGATACAATATTATTATCCATAGTACATATTCAAATTTGCCGCTTTTATGAATATTGTCCTTTCTAGCTACTTTTCCCAATTCAGGGTCCAAAACAGGATCACACACTAAATTCAGTTGTCATGTTTTGTTAATCTCCTTTAATCTGAAATAGTTCCTCAGTTTTTATTTGTGTTTCATGACCTTGACACATTTGAAAAGTACAGGCTGGTTGTTTTGCGGAATGTCTCTCAACTTGTTCTGTCATTTTATCATTAAGATTATGTGTTTTGGACAAAAATACCACTGACTTGTACCACTGAAGGCATGTCATGTCCTCCGTGCATCATATTAGCAGGCATGTGATGTCAGATTGTCTCCATATTGTAGTGTTAATTTTGATCACTTGATGAAGGTCATGTCCATCAGGTTTCTCCACTCTAATATTAATATTATCCCTTAGTAACTAACAAGTCATTTATAGGGAGCTATCAATTGGTTTTCCCAGGATCAAATGAAATAATACATATCAAGTATTGGGCACAATGTCTGGCATATTGTAAATGGACAAAACATGTTAGGCATCATCTTTGTTATTATTCATAGTGTTACCATAGTTACTGTGAATTAAAAATAGTTTAACACCTGGACCTAGTATTCTACATCTCATGTGATACAAAAGGAGAAGTTGGGAATGTAGAACAGTATAAGTTAAGAAACTATAGAGTTCATGTACTTGGTGGTATGGTAGACTGGATAACCTCTGTGACTATTCAGCCTTGGGATCCTAGGCTTTTTATGTTTTTGAACTACTGGTTGATTACAAGACCCCAGAGAAGGCTGCTGATGCAATTTCATTAAATTTACACCCTGACTTTAGGTCGTCTTTACTTCTCACTATACTGTATTCCTAGAAATCACATCACTGAAGGATCATTAAGAGCAACATCATAGTTAGATGATAGATTCCTGATTAAGCTTGAGCTAAATCATAGCTAAGGTAGGCAAAGCAAATATGGAACAATCATAAATTTAGTCATAACTGTTTTATGTAAAAACAGTTTTAAAAAATTGAAGCTATGCCCATGTAGGAACAGACAAAACAGTATAGAAGATCTTATGATGAGAAGCAGCAGTCTCTGGCTCCTTGTCTTCCCATTCCAGCTCCATATACCAAAGACAACCTCTTTAACTGCCTTAACCCTCAACCTCTTAACTCTATTGGTTACCATTTTTAGATGAGAGATTGCACACTGAAGGCCAGCAAGTCAGACTTGCCCAAAGATGCCTTTTGTTTACTTTCCATAGTGTTTTCTGTTCTCCTCTAAATGGTTGTTAACATTTTAAAATTGGAAGATTTCATCTAAAACCAATTTCCCAGCTTCTCTTAAGAAATTGGGACCTCTGAACTTGCATTGTGCAACCTAAGTTGAATAGCAGTTGCCCCTTCTCTTCAGGGTATATACTCGCTAGTTCATTACAATCCCTATCTAATCAGCCTCACACCTTTGCTACTCACCTGGCCTTGGTAGGCATCTGAGTTTGCAACTTACACTTTCTCTCTTTGTTACTCCAAATAAAGTTTTCCTATCAGCAGCCTGAGCACTACCTGGGAGCTTTTAAGAAATGTAGAATCTTGGAGCTCATCTCAGACCTGCTGAATCAGAACTTGCATTTTAAAGAGAATCATAAGTAATTTGTATACACATGAAAGTTTGAGAAGTCCTGGGATGTAGACTAGGCTTATATTTAATTCAATTTCTTTTTTCTTTTTTAAAATTAATTTGTTTATTTATTTGACTGGATTGGGTCTTAGTTGCCTCATTCAGGATCTTTCATTGCACTGTGTGGGCTTTTCTAGTTGTGGTGTGTGGGTTTAGTTGCCCTGTGGTATGTGGGATCTTACTAATAGTTCCCCGACCTGGGATCAAACCCATGTCCCCTGCATTAGAAAGCGGATTCTTAACCAATGGACCGCCAGGGAAGTCCTGTAACTCAATTTCTTGATATGTCAATTTTAGATGATCTCTAATTACATAGTACAAGAGATGAGGAAGTGGAATTACAAGCTCTTAGTTGATGTACATCTTTAGCTTTACTAGATATCACCAAATCAGGCTCCAAAGAAATTTTGCAGATTTTCGCTGTCAGTATGAATTTCCATTTCCCAATATCCCCACTGACACTTGGCGCTGAGTTCTTAATTTTTAGTCAATCTGATGGATTTTAAATGATATCTAGTTGCTTTATTTTGCATTTCTCTGGTGACTAGTGAGGATGAGCATTCTTCACGTGTTGTCTATCTAGGTTTCCAGTTCTGTGAATCACCTGTTCTTGTGTCTGTCCTCCCCTGCCCCTTTTGGGTTGTTTTCCTTTTTATTTATTGATGCATATTCTGGATTTGAATCCTTTTAGCTATATACATTGCAGTTATCTTCTTCAGTCTGTGCATTGTCTTTTTATATTTTGATGTACTTTGCTGTCTATAGTTTTACCATATAATTCATTAAAATATTAAGAATTTCCTTTTGGCTTGGTCTTCCTGTGTTTGGTTTAGGAAATCCTTTTCTATCTTGAGATCTAAAGAATATCCTCCTGTACATTCTACTAAAAGTTTTAAAGGTTTGTTTTCAGATGCAGTTCTTCAATCCATCTGAAATTTGTTTTCTACGTGGTATGAGTTAGGGTTATTCTTGGCTCTTCTGTCATCCTATGTTGGGATTATTATTGTAACTGCACTACATTTATTGATTCATTTGGGGGGGAATTGACATCTTTATAATAAGACTTCCCATTCATAAACATGATATATTTTTCCATTTATTCAAGTCTTCCTTTATGTACTTTGCTAATGTTTTATAATTTTCTCCATAAAAGGTCTTACACATCTTTTTTTCTTTTAATTTTTAATATATTATTGTTTTATTCCCACTTTGGTATGTTGACCTCATATCCAGCATCTGTCAAACTCTCTTTATAATTCTGTTTGTCTCTAGATATCTTGGATTTTCTATGTAGCCAATAGTATTATCTGCAAACAACAGTTTTGTATCACCCTTTCTAAATCTTGATTTCTTAAAAATTCTTTATTTTTTCTTATTTTATTGTAATCACCTGAACCTCCACACCATGTGGAATAGAAGCAATCCTAGCAGATATCCTTGTCTTGTTTTTTATTTTAGTGTGAAGGCCTCTAAAGTTTCAGCATTAAGTATAATATTATCTTTAGGTTTTGGATTGATATCCTGCATCAGGTTAACTTAAGGTTCACTTCCACGCTTAGCGTACCAAAAGTTTTGTTTTGAAATTATGAATAGATATTGAATTTTATCAAATATTTTTTTCTACATGTATTGAAATGGTTTTATATCTCTCCTTTGTCCATTAATGTAGTGATTAAGTTGCTTGGTCTTTATGTTAAAATATTATTGCATTCTTGAAATGAATCCTACTTGCTCATGATTTTTTTCAATACTGTGCTGAAATAAATTTGCCAAAATATTGTTTTACACTTTTACATTTATACTTTGATGTTTGTTTTATAATTTTTCTTGTAGTGTTCTTTCTTGGTTTTGGTGTCAAGGCTAATTGATTCATAGATCAGTTTTGCAAGCTTTCCATCATAAACAACTATGGTAAAATCCACACCTAAAATAATTGGGGCCTATGGTATATTTGGTAGGGAGTTTTTTAGCTGTTAAGTTATTGCAACTTCAAATTATTTAGTTGTTATTGGTTTATTTAAATGTCACTATTTGTTCTTAGGGCTTCCTGGGTGGCTCAGTAGTAAAGAATCTGCCTGCCAATGCAGGAGATGCAGGTTCAATCCCTGGGATGGGAAGATCCCCTAGAGGAGGAAACTGTAACTCACTCCAGTATTCTTGCTTCAGAAATCACATGGACAGAGGAGCCTGGTGGGCTACAGTCCATGGGGTCACAAAGAATTCAACATGACTGAAGCGACAGTACACACATACGTATTTATTCCTTCATGCTCTTAAAATTGATGCAGTTTATGCATAGATACCTATTTCACTCTTTTTCACACGAAGAGCAAAGCAGCACTGAACAGCATTGAACTTTGCAGCATTAATATTTAAAGCCTGGATACAATGCAGCAATACCTTCAAATCTCTGAGAGAATATTATTTTCATCCTATAATTCTATATCCAGTGAGGTTAAAGTAACTTTCAGCCATGCAAGGATATAAAAGGACTTAAAAAGTCTGACTTTCATTCACTCTTGGATCTCCAGCAAAATGAGGTAACAAAACAAGAAAAGACATGGGGTCCAGTAAACAATGACAGCAACAAGGTAAGGTAGTGAGAGAAGTCACAGGATGACAATGTGCCCCAGAGGCCAAGGGAACAGTCAGTTCAGTTTAGAGCAGGCAAATAAGGAAAGAGCCAACTCTGAGAAGGAAGTTGTCAAAGAATGAAATGGAATTGTTAAATTATCTGATACACTTATGAGATCAGAAAAAAAGCTTCATAGACATCTGACTGATCTAATGAAGCATTTTGATAGGTAAATAGAGCCAAAGGAAATGGGAAAAAACGCTCTCCAAGATCTCTAGGAAAAACTGAAGGGTATACAAGAGAGGGAAGCACAATCATAGGATCAACTTGCTTCAACAATACAAGATATTTTCATCATCATAGTAATATAAATACTGACAACTGATTTAACAAAAATGAATTGGGAGAATAGGAGCTACACTCATGTATCAAAATAGAAATTCAATAGATAATGCAAAAAAGTGATGAGGAAATAACAATATAAGCTTATAGATTACATATAGAAATATGCAGGTAAATATAAGAAGAACCCAGTTAATAGTGTTGTGAGTGGTTATCCTTCAGAAGTGTGACTAGAGGATGAGGAGGAAAAGAGATCACCACTTTTCATTTTAAGCCTTTGAGTACTCTTTTCTTTTTAAGATTTGTTTGTTTGTATAATTCAGTACTCAGGGATTACTGAGTATATAATTACTGAGTATATAATTCAAGATTCAGGGATTCTTGTTTAACCAGCCATTCTAATTTCTATTATATATTTATTTTTAAATAAAACTTTTAGTGTTGAGATAATTTTAGATTCACATGAACTTCTAAGAAATGATACAGAGAGATCTCTTGTACTCTACCCAAGTTCCCTAAACGGTAACATTTTACAAAACCATAGCACTGTCACAAGCAGGATATCGACACGGATATAGTCAAGATATGAAACAGTTCCATTACCCTCACGTTGCCTTTTATAGCTACACTCACTTCCTTCCTGCCTCCCACCCACTCCTTAATCTCTGGCAACCACTAAACTATTCTCTGTTTCTAGAGTTCTTGTCACTTCAAAAATGTTATATAAATAAAATCATACCTTTACATACCCAAAGGTATGTAACTTTTGGGATTAGCTTTTTTTCATTCATAATCTCTGGAGATTCATTCAAGTTGTGTGTAGTGATAGTTTCTTTTTATTCTGTCCATGGACTTCTCCAGGCAAGAACACTGGAGTGGGTTGCCATTCCCTTCTCCAGGGGATCTTCCCAACCCAGGGATCAAACCTGTGTCTCCTGCATCTCCTGCATTGCAGGTGCATTCTTTACCAACTGAGCCACCAGGGAAGCCCATTCCTGAGTAGTATTCCACAATACGAATGTGCTACCAATTGTTTAACTATTCAACTGTTTGAAAGGCATTTGTATTGTTTCCAGTTTTGACTCACTATAAATAAAGCTTCTGCTGCTGCTGCTGCTAAGTCGCTTCAGTCGTGTCCGACTCTGTGCGACCCCAGAGACGGCAGCCCACCAGGTTCCACCGTCCCTGGGATTCTCCAGGCAAGAACACTGGAGTGGGTTGCCATTTCCTTCTCCAATGCATGAAAGTGAAAAGTGAAAGTGAAGTCATTCAGTTGTGTCCGACCCTTAGTGACCCCATGGACTGCAGCCTACCAGGCTCCTCCGTCCATGGGATTTTCCAGGCAAGAGTACATAACCATTCATCTACATGTTTTTGTGTGAACATAAGTCTTCATTTATCTGAAATAAATGCCAAGAGTATAACTGCTGGATCATATGGTAGTTGCACATTTAATTTTATCAGAAACTGCCAAACTCTTTTCCAGAGATTTTACTACTTGACATTCCCACCAACGTATGAGTGATCTCTACTTCCACATCCGCATTCAGTGTTGTCACTATTTTTTATTTTAAGCAATCTGATACATGTGTGGTGATGTCTTGTTTAGATTTTAAGTTACATTTCCCTATTTCTCATCTTTATATCCTCTTTGGTGAAATCTGCTAATGACTTTTTCCCAGTTTTGAATTGGATTTTTCGTGTTTTTTTACTGTTTGATTTTGAGAGTTCCTTCTGTTTCCTATATGCTAGGTCCTTGTCACGTATGTGGTTTGCATATAGTTTCTCCTCAGTTCAATTCAGTTCAGTTCAGTCGCTCAGTTGTGTCTAACTGCAACCCCATGGACTGCAGCACGCCAGGCCTCCCTGTCCATCACCAACTCCTGGAGCATGCTCAAGCTCATGTCCATCAAGTCGGTGATGTCATCCAACCATCTCATCCTCTGTTGTCCCCTTCTGCCTTCAATCTTTCCCAGCATCAGGGTCTTTTCCAATGAGTCTGTTCTTTGCATCAGATGCACTATTTCCTCCTATTCTAGGACCATTCTTTCATCCCCTCAACAGGGTCTTTTGCAGAGCAAAATTTTTTAGTTTTGATGAGGCTCAACTTAATTTTGTCTTTTATGAATCACGCTTTTGGTGTCATGTCTAAGAACTTTTTGGCTTGTCTTAGGTCCCGAAGATTTTCTCCTGTGTTTTTTCTTCTAGAAAAATATTTTAAATTTAAGTCTGTGGTCCATTTTGAGTTAACTTTTGTGTAAGGTATGAAACTTAGGTTGAGGTTCATTCCTTTTTGGATGTTCAGTTTCTCCAGTACCAATTATTGAAAAAGCTATCTTTTCTCCATTGAATTGCTTTTGCACCTTTGTCAAAAATCAGTTGGGCATATATTGGGGTTCTCTATTTTGTTCTATTGATCTATGTGTCTACCCCTCATCATACAGTCTTTTTTAATGTTTGTTTATTTTTAATTGATGGATGATTGCTTTATAATATTTGTTTGATTTCTGTCATGTATCAACATGAATTAACCATAGGTGAACATATGTCCCCTCCCTCTACCATATAGTGTTGATTATTGTAGTCTGATAGACTGAATAATGCCCTGCCACAGATGTCCAAGTCTCAATCCATGACTGTTACCTCACATGATAAAAGGGACTTTGCAGATATGATTAAATCAAAGGTCTTGAGATGGGGAGATTATTCTGGATAACTCAGGTGGGTGCAGTGTAATTTCAAAGGAGGAAGGAAGATCAGAGTCAGAGAGAAGAGATTTGATGATGAGAGCAGAAATGAGAGTAAGTGCCATTGTGAGGATGGGGTCAGCAGCCAAGGAATGTAGGCAAGGAAAAGGCAAGGAATCAGACTCTCCCCTGGAGGCTCCAAAAAGAATATAGCCTTGTTGACACTTTGACTTTAGCCCAAACTTGATTTAGGATTTCTAATCTTAAGAACTGTAAAATAGTAAATTGTTGTGGCTTTAGTCACTTAAGTCATGTAGACTCTTTTAAGATACCATGGACTATAGACAGCCAGGTTCCTCTGTCCATGGGATTTCCCAGGCAAGAATACTGCAGTGAGTTGCCGTTCCTTTCTCCAGGGGATCTTCCCAACCCAGGGCTTGAACCCATGTCTCTTGTGTCTCCTGTATTGGCAGGCAGATTCTTTACCACTGAGCCACCAGGAAAGTCCTCTTTTTAATCATGCTGCTGCTGCTAAGTCGCTTCAGTCGTGTCCGACTCTGTGCGACCCCATAGACAGCAGCCCACCAGGCTGTCTCGTCCCTGGGATTCTCCAGGCAAGAACACTGGAGTGGGTTTTCTCCAATGCATGAAAGTGAAAAGTGAAAGTGTCTGACTCTTAGCTCAGCCATGTCTGACTCTTAGCGAACCCATGGACTGCAGCCCACCAGGCTCCTCCGTCCATGGGATTTTCCAGGCAAGAGTACTGGAGTGGAGTGCCATTGCCTTCTCTGCTTTTTAATCATAGCTGCCTTAAAATCTTTGTCAGATAATTCTAACATTCTTTCCATCTCATTGTTGACATCTATTGATCATTTATTCCTATTCAGTTTGGGATCATCATGGTTTTTGATATTATGAATAGTTTTAGAACAAAACTTGAGCATACTCATAATATATTATGAGACACTACACCTCCTTTAAACTGTTTTTGCTGACTTTCTCTAAAAATCTTCTAACACGGCAAGGAGTAGGGCTCCTTATTAATTTCAGATAGAAGTACATGTCCAGGTTGCCCATCTGGCCTCTGTTGACACCTGAACTGGGGGCTTGTTGTAATTGCCACATGAGGGTGGATATTCCCCCCACAATAGTTTCCACTGACTATTGGAGGTGGAGAAGGGATTATTACTGGCTAGCCAAGATGAAAGTCTGGATTCCCTACTTGGCTTTCCCTGACACCACTTAGGTTGGGATGTTAAGATACCTCATTGCAGCCTGGTGAGGAGGTAAGTCTAGGCTTACTGATTGGCATTTGCTGGAATGAGCGGGAATGAGGGGCACAGTGTTTTCTGTGTTGTTTGAGTAGAGTGGTATTGCTTGAAAATTTTCTGCCTTGCTAGATTGCCCCTGTCCCAGTTCTTTGGCTAACTAGAGCAGACTTAACTGGTTAGACTTTTTTTCTGCACCTGTTGGTAATTCTGGGTTACCAGCTTCTTCAACTCTGAGTCTAGAATGTCTGAAGCAAATGGAGAATCCAGCTAAATTAGTACTGTGTGATTCCTTGGGCCCTGAAGTTCGTAGCTGATCTGTTTTCTTCTCCGGACCTTTCAGAGTCTTCTTACATTTGTTTTATATAGAATATTCAGGATTTTCAGTTGTACTTAGTGGGAGAAATAGGGGAAAATATATCTACATTTTCTGAGAGGAAGGCCCTTATTTTATTTCTATAACCATGCTCATGCTTATCTTGATGTATCTTTCTCTCTATATATGTCTCTCTAAAGAAAGCCACCTCATGAAGTTGCAGCTAAAGTCTTCTTTCCTCCTTTTAGGAAGTAGAGATATCAGTAATCACTGCATTTACTTTAAAGCTGAGCTCAAATCACTAAAGCAGGTACTCAGTATATTTTTGTTGATGTTAATGGCATTCCTATCATTATACTTCTTTTCTAAGATACAATCCAAATAATATTTCTTCTCTACATTTTCTCTTACTACAAAATTTAGTTACTGGAGCAATAACCTAGATAGGGTTGCTAAGTGGTGTCTGCAAAACTACTGGATACAATGGATAAGAATCTGAAACCCTAATTTTGAAAAGACATAGAACATCCACTGATAACAATTTCTAGCTTTTATTAGATTTTACTGCCTGTGTGTATATAGGTTTTGTGATAACATAATGATATGAATTATTTAATTGGAAAAAAGAGATAGTCCTATGCCTGACATTCTTAACCCAGACAACAAATTCAAATGCTGAAATGTTTTTGTCAAAACCAGCTGCCTGGCAACCCTTGAACCTCACCCTACTGGAGCAGGGCAGGCAATCTGGGAAGTTTCCAGGAAGTTAAATTCAATAAGCATTTATTGCACAACAAGAGGACATCTGGACAAGTGTACAGAACACTGGTAAAGTCTAACACTAGGTAAACAGATTGCTGGCATCAGAGTGTTCTCCATAGGGACTCTATGTGTATTCCCCAGTAGCCTGGAAGAGCTCATTGAGAGAAGCATTTGGCTACAACAAAAGCACTGGGATGGATATGAGTATCAGGAAACAAGTAGAGGAGACTAAGTTCAAGCAGAGACAACAGAGAGACGGGAACGACAGGGCCCCAGGTCTAGAATTAGGAATCTGAGATGACCAAATTAGGTATGTGCAGATAAAGGAGCAAGATGAAGACCAAGTTAAAAGAAATAAGGCAGAAGTCTAATCACCAAAATCTGAGTACAAAGAAGCCAGACTCGTATATTGGAGCCACTTAATATGAACCTTGTACAGCAATTCATTTAAGCCTGTGCTGTGGTAACATGAAAAGAAGTGGGAGGCTTCTGTACTCATTTTGTTTCTGGTATTTCTTTATGTTTCATTTTATTCACTCAAATCTCTTTTAGTTCTTATTTGTTTGTGTTTATTTAGTTTTGTTTTTCCCTTAGTCTGATCCTAGCTCTTTAAAAGCTCTTGTTTGCTTCCCTTGTGGCTCAACTGGTAAAGAATCTGCCTTCAGTGTGGGAGACCTGGGTTCAATCCCTGGGTTGGGAAGGTCCCCTGGAGAAGGGAAACCATTCCAGTATTCTGACTTGGAGAATTCCATGGACTTTACATTATATAGTCCATGGCGTCACAAAGAGTCAGATATGACTGAGTGACTTAAAAGCTCTTGTTCTTTTTTGAACTGATTGGAATGCTGCCTCTGCAATTATACAAATTGCCTTGTCTTGGGATCATGGCACCCCCCAGGACTCCTGGAAAGCCTGCCTGTGCTCTCAGGCTTTTCACACTGTCAGTTCAGTTCATTTCAATCACTCAGTCGTGTCCGACTTTTGCGACCCCATGGACTGCAGCACGTCAGGCCTCCCTGTCCATCACCAACTCCCGGAGTTTACTTAAACTCATGTCCATTGAGTCGGTGATGCCATCCAGCCATCTCATCTTCTGTCATCCACCTCTCCTCCCCCGTTCAATCTTTCCCAGCATCATGGTCTTTTACAATGAATCAGTTCTTCACATCAGGTGGCCAAAGTGTTGGAGTATCAGCCTCAGCATCAGTCCTTCCAATGAATATTCAGGATTGATATCCTTTAGGATGGACTGGTTGGATCTCCTTGCAGTCCAAGGGACTCTCAAGAGTCTTCTCCAACACCATAGTTCAAAAGCATCAATTCTTCGGTGCTCAGCTCTCTTTATATTCCAACTCTCACATCCATACATGACTACTGGGAAAACCATAGTCTTGACTAGACAGATGGGCCTCTGATGGCAAAGTAATGTCTCTGCTTTTGAATATGTTGTCTAAGTTGGTCATTACTTTTCTTCCAAGGAGCAAGCATCTTTCAATTTCATGGCTGCAGTCACCATCTGCAATGATTCTGGAGCCCCAAAAAATCAAGTCTGTCACTGTTTCCCTATTTTCCATGAAGTGATGGGACCAGACTGGTTCCAAAGAGGAAAAGAAGTACGTCAAGGCTGTATATTGTCACCCTGCTTATTTAACTTATATGCAGAGTGCATCATGAGAAACGCTGGGCTGGAGGAAGCACAAGCTGGAAGCAAGATTGCTGGGAGAAATATCAATAACCTCAGATATGCAGATGACACCACCCTTGTGGCAGAAAGTGAAGTGGAACTAAAAAAAGTCTCTTGATGAAAGTGAAAGAGGAGAGTGAAAAAGTTGGCTTAAAACTCAACATTCAGAAAACTAAGATCATGACATCTGGTCCCATCACTTCATGGGAAATAGATGGGGAAGCAGTGGTTGACTTTATTTTTGGGGGCTCCAAAATCACTGCAGATAGTGATTGCAACCATGAAATTAAAAGATGCTTACTCCTTGGAAGGAAAGCTATGACCAACCTAGATAGCATATTCAAAAGCAGAGGCATTACTTTGCCAACAAAGGTCCGTCTAGTCAAGGCTATGGTTTTTCCAGTGGTCATGTATGGATGTGAGAGTTGGAGTATAAAGAAAGCTGAGCACAGAAGAATTAATGCTTTTGAACTGTGAGTTGGAGAAGACTCTTGAGAGTCCCTTGGACTGCAAGGAGATCCAACCAGTCCATTTGGAAGGAGATCAGTCCTGAATATTCATTGGAAGGACTGATGCTGAGGCTGAAACTCCAATACTTTGGCCACCTCATGCAAAGAGTTGACTCACTGGAAAAGACCCTGATGCTGGGAGGGATTAGGGGCAGGAGGAGAAGGAGACAACAGAGGATGAGATGGCTGGATGGCATCACTGACTTGATGGACATGAGTTGGGTAAACTCCGGGAGTTGGTGATGGACAGGGAGGCCTGGCGTGCTGTGATTCATGAGGTTGCAAAGAGTCAGACATGACTGAGTGACTGAACTGAACTGAACTGATGGGACCAGATGCCATCATCTTAGTTTTCTGGATGTTGAGCTTTAAGCCAACTTTTTCACTCTCCTCTTTCACTTTCATCAAGAGGCTCTTTAGTTCTTCTTCACTTTCTGCCATAAAGGTGGTGTCATCTGCATATCTGAGGTCATTGATATTTCTCCCAGCAACCTTAATTTCAGCTTGTGCTTCCTCCAGCCCAGCGTTTCTCATGATGTACTCTACATATAAGTTAAATAAGCAGAGTGACAAAATACAGCCTTGATGTACTCCTTTTCCTATTTGGAACCAGTCTGTTGTTCCATGTGCATTTTTACTGTTGCTTCCTGACCTGCAAACAAGTTTCTTAAGAGACAGGTCAGGTGGTCTGGTATCCCCATCTCTTGAAGAATTTTCCACAGTTTGTTGTGATCCACACAGTCAAAGGCTTTGGCATAGTCAATAAAGCAGAAATAGATGTTTTTCTGGAACTCTCTTGCTTTTTCAATGATCCAGCGGATCTTGGCAATTTGATCTCTGGTTCCTCTGCCTTTTCTAAAACCAGCCTGAACATCTGGAAGTTCACAGTTTATGTACTGTTGAAGCCTGTCTTGGAGAATTTTGAGCATTACTTTGGTAGCATGTGAGATGAGTACAATTGTCAGGTAGTTTGAGCATTCTTTGGCATTGCCTTTCTTTGGGATTGGAATGAAAACTGACCTTTTCCAGTCCTGTGGCCACTGCTGAGTTTTCCATATTTGCTGGCATATTGAGTGTAGCACTTTCACAGCATCATCTTTCAGGATTTGAAATAGCTCAACTGGAATTCCATCACCTCCACTAGCTTTGTTCATAGTGATGTTTCTTAAGGCCCGCTTGACTTCACATTCCAGGATGTCTGGCTCTAGGTGAGTGATCATACCATCGTGATTATCTGGGTCATGAAGATCTTTTTGTATAGTTCTTCTCTGTATTCTTGCCATCTCATCTTAATATCTTCTGCTTCTGTTAGGTCCATACCATTTCTGTCCTTTATCGAGCCCATCTTTGCATGAAATGTTCCCTTGGTATCTCTAATTTTCAGAAGAGATTTCTAGTCTTTCCCATTCTGTTGTTTTCCTCTCTTTCTTTGCATTGATCGCTGTGGAAGGCTTTCTTATCTCTCCTTGCTATTCTTTGGAACTCTGCATTCAGATGCTTATATCTTTCCTTTTCTTCTTTGCTTTTTGCTTCTGTTCTTTTCACAGCTATTTGTAAGAATTCCTCAGACAGCCATTTTGCTTTTTTTCATTTCTTTTTCTTGGGGATGGTCTTGATCCCTTGATCCTATACAATGTCATCAACCTCAGTGGATGATTCATCAGGTATTCTATCAGATCTAATCCCTTGAATCTATTTCTCACTTCCACCATATAATCATTAGGGATTTGATTTAGGTCATACCTGAATGGTGTAGTGGTTTTCCCTACTTTCTTCTATTTCAATTTGAATTTGGCAATAAGCAGTTCATGATCTGAGCCACAGTCAGCTCCCTGTCTTGTTTTTGCTGACTGTGTAGAGCTTGTCCAGCTTTGGTTGCAAAGAATATAATCAATCTATAGTTTTCACATTATAGCTGCAGGGAAACTGTGTTCTGTTCTGGTTCCATTAAAGTCACCCAATTGTCCTACAGTTTGTCCAGCCTCCTCCTGGCAGGGGAGGGGAAACCAATATAAACTTGTATAGTAAGTAAGTAATATAGTAAGCCACAGTTGGCTTACTGCTGAGGTTCCAGACCTACTTGCCCAGGGCTCTTTAAATCTCTTTGACCACCATCCTTGGTCCCTGAGGCCAGGGTGGGACTGAGTCTTTAGTTCAGTAGCTCAATGTGTTTGACACTTTGCAACCCCATGAATCACAGCACACCAGGTCTCCCTGTCCATCACCAACTCCCGGAGTTCACTTAGGTGGGGTCTAAATAACCCAAAAGACAGATCATTTTGCTGAACCTTCTAGTATATTTAATTCAATATAAAGTTTAAATAACACCACTTGGAAGTAATAAATGTTGTTAACTCACTCATTCTTGCATATTTTGACAGCATTCTAAGCTTAATAAGGGCTTCCCTGGTGTCTCAGATGGTAAAGAATCTGCGTGCGATGCAGGAGACTTAGGTTCAATCCTGGGGTTGGGAAGAGACCATGAAGAAGGGAATGGCAACCCAATCCAGTCTTCTTGCCTGGAGATTCCATGGATAGAGGAGCCTGGCTGGGCTACAGTTCATGAGGTTGCAAAGAGTTGGACACAACTGAGTGACTAACCTAACAAACATAACTGAATGACTGCTGCTGCTGCTAAGTCACTTCAGTCGTGTCCGACTCTGTGTGACCCCATAGACGGCAGCTCAGCAGGCTCCCTCATCCCTGGGATTCTCCAGGCAAGAACACTGGAGTGGGTTGCCATTTCCTTCTCCAATGCATGAAAGTGAAAAGTGAAAGTGAAATTGCTCAGTTGTGTCCGACTCTTAGCGACCCCATGGACTGCAGCCCACCAGGCTCCTCCGTCCATGGGATTTTCCAGGCAAGAGTACTAGAGTGGTGTGCCATTCCCTTCTCCAACTGAATGATTAACCTAAGCTTAATAGAAAAATTATATATGACAATTATCAGCTTATTAAGGCAGAGTTACAAAGTCATTTCTCATAGAATGTCCATGACAGAAATCAGACACACATGGGCTCTTATCTTGGTATATCGAAGACACTGGTGGGAAATACTGCATGAATGAAGAAAGGCCAACAAAAACGGAGGGGTTTCTAGGGTTTACTAGGAGCACCAAGTGAGAAACATCAAGGTCTAAGAAGCAGTGAAAGGTAAATAACAAGAGTCTATGCTTTTAGAATCACCTTCCTTTCCATGGTTCTTCAGCACCGAAGTGCCTGAATATTCCTGCCAAAAACGATGCTTTGTCTTGCCCATACATTCACTTCTCAGCCAGGGAGTTTCAAACAGCAACTCTCACTACATGCCTCGATGAAGTTTTCCAGGATTGGATCCTACATGAATAGGAATGATATTAAGTTACAAATCTCCGAAAAACTGGACAGTGACAAGCACTTGTTCACCCCTGTTACCAGGACTTCTTGCCTCTTCTAATCTTTGACACTAAAACTTCTACTGTGATTTCTAACCCTTGTAACCTCTGCTGAGTTTCAAGTCCATTCTTTCCACTGTGTCCCACATCCACTCTATTCTAATTTTGTAGTTTCCTAAACCTTCACTCTTGTCTGAGCATCTCATTCTGTCCACCATCTGGCTCTGCTGACCTTTCTTGTCTGGTTTCAGACTTCAAGCTTTGCCATTACCATCTGTTTTTGGGGTCTTCACCTGACATGGCCTGTTTGGATATTGAACCTTCGATTCTGCTTTTCAGGCCTAGGCTTTTATCCTGGTCCTTTATATTGTCAGCATCCCATGTTCTTAGTTTTGACCCAGGATCAACCTGACTTTGGTTGTTCAGTTAGGTAAATTGCATGGTAGGCATGCTCATGGGTCCTTTGGGCATTAATATTGATGAGTTTGCCTCCTATTCCTGGGACTCCCATCTCCCCCATCCTTCCAGTGACTGTACTCTATGTTTCCAACTTTTCTAGGTTCCAACCCTCCAACAAATACCATCTAGCTTTATGTTCTAATTTATTATGTATACATCTTAAATAAACTAGTTTAACAGTTATATAATCATTCCTTTGGGTTTCCTTGGCTTAATGGTAAAGAATCCACCTGCCAGTGCAGAAGACACAGGTTTAATCCCTGGTTTGGGATGATCCCCTGGAGGAGGAAATGGCAACCCACTCTAGTATTTTTGTCTGGGAAATCCCATGGACAGAGGAGTCTGGCGGGCAACAGTCCATAGGATGAGTTGGACATGACTTATTGACTAAACAACAACAAACCATTCCTTCCCCTTTTTGCAAATCTCTGTGCAGTTTAAATGGGGATTTTATCTAGAAAATTTTTCACTTGAAAGAGGAACTCTAACTGAGGATAGGTGGAGTGTTAACTACTTAAGTAGGTAGTTCGGGAGAGGTTTTTGTGTAGCGGAGGCTTTCAGGCTCTTATTCAATCCCAGTTGTTGTTCAGTTGCTAAGTTGTACCTGACTCTGCGACCCTATGGGCTGCAGCACTCCAGGCTTCCCTGTCCTTCACCATACTACAGAGTTTGCTCAAACTCATGTCCATTGAGTTGGCAATGCGATCCAACCATCTCATCTTCTGTCACCCCCTTTTCCTCTTACCTTCATCTTTCCTGCATCAGGGTCTTTTCCAATGAATCTGCTTTTCACATCAGGTGGCCAAAGGAGTGGAGCTTCAGCTTCAGCATCAGTCCTTCCAATGAATATTCAGGGTTGATTTCCTTTAGGACTGACTGGTTCTATCTGCTTGCTGTCCAAGGGACTGTCAAGAGTCTTCTCTAGCACCACAGTTCAAAAGTATCAATCACAGTAGCTCATCTATTTTTAATTAATTAAATTTATTTTTAATTATGGTAAAAGAACACATAACAAAATTTACCATCTTAACCATTAAAAGAATATTTATTTATTTGGCTGCGTTGGGTCTTAGTTGCAGCATGTAGGATCTCCATTGGATCATTCAGGTTCTTTTATTGAGGCACATGGACTCTGGAGCACGCAGGTTCAGTAGTGATGGTGCACAGCCTTAGTTGCTCTTCAGCATGTGAGATCTTAGTTCCCTGGGCAGGGATCAAACCCATGTCCCCTGCATTTCAGGTTGGATTCCTAACCACTGGACCACCAGGTAAGTCCCCCACCTTAACCATTTTTAAGTGTACAGTTCAGTAGCATTAAGTAGGTTTACATTGTTATATAAGAGATCTCCAGAGCTTTTTCATCTTGCAAAAGTGGAACTTCTTAACAGGTGTCTCCCGGTTTTCAAAAATTTGCTTTATACCACTTCACTTTTATGAAAGGCCTACATTAGTACATGTTTTTGATAACCAAAAGAAATGCAAACAGGGTTTTCAGTTTCACACACACACCAAAAAATAGCATTCAAAGTTTGTTTTGCAGCCAACCGTTATAGAGGCAATGCATCTGAACAGGCTAAGGGGTCCCACCAAGCTCCTTCCCCTGGAATAACAACTCAGAATCTTAGCATCAAGCTGCCATAGCTTTGAACTGTGTCTATAGGCATCTGTGCTTTATCTTGAATTATTTTGTGAGTCCATTAATCAGATGCATCTCAGGTAATTGCTTCTTCGCTGTATGCCATTTTAGCTTACAAAAGATTTCATCAGAATGCTCTACTTTTGCATGGTGGGGGAAACCCCTACTCATTAAACAACTCCCCTTCCCTTCCCCTAGTCTCTGGCAACCATTAGGCATGTATCTATTTTTGAATGGGGTAGGCTTCTGCCAGTGGGGCTTCCCAGGTAGCACTAGTGGTTAAGAACACTAGTGGTTAGTAACCCGCCTGCCAATGCAGGAGGTGTAAGAGAAACTGATTTGATTCCTGGGTTGGGAAGATCTCCTGGAGGAGGGCATGGCAACCCAGCCCAGTATTCTTGCCTGGAGAATCCCATGGACAGGGGAGCCTGGTGAGCTGCAGTCTGTGGAGTCACAAAGAGTCGTACATGACTGAAGCAACTTAGCTTGCACACTTCTGCTAATAACAGGCTTAATATGGATAGTGAAGGAAGGCCACACTCTGTTTTTCTTTTTAACCCAAAATTATGAATGGCAGATATGGTAGAGTTGGTGGACCAATTCTATCCCAACAAGCAGGAGTGACCTAAGTAATCCTGCTAGTTGCCCTTAATTTTGAAATGTGATAATTCTAGAGGTAAAAAATGCATGCATGTTCAGTTGTGTCTGACTTTTTCTAACCCCATGGACTATAGCCTGCCAGGCTCCTCTGTCCGTGGGGTTCTCCAGGCAAGAATACTGGAGTGGGTTGCCATTTCCTCCTCCAGGGGATCTTCCCGACCCAGGTAAAGAACCCGCATCTTCTGGGGCTCCTGCTTTGCCAGGCAGATTCTTTACCACTAAGCCACCTGAGAAGCCCAGAGGCAAAAATGAGTGCTGTGGAAATGCATTTTTGTTTGTTTGTTTAAAAATTCCCTTGGATCTTGAGTGTGCTATGATCTTTCTCTAAACTGGAAGACTTCAGCTAATTATCAACCCTAGGTCTTTCTTCCCCTCTTTGTGCAGTTGACATTTTCAGAATCTAAATGCAGCAAGAGAGGTTTTAAGGTGATAAGCATGTTTCAGTGTCATAAAACAATGCCATGAAGTGCATTCAGTGATAGGTATGAACTTGGTATAATCTTTAGAAAGGTATTTTTCAGTTAAGATGAAAAGATAAACATCTCCTAATTAGTTCATAAGATAAATACCTTCAGCATGAAGTAAGGGGAAAAAAATCCCCAGGAAACTGAGGGAAAGTTTGTACACCTAGAGGGTTTGGTTTTTGAACCATTAATCCAGTGAAAGAAGCTCTGAATCACCCGTGCATTTTACAATCCCAGAGGAACATGAGCAAATCTCTAGAGCCAGGAAAAGGCTTTAAGATGAGAAATGGTCCAAAGATTTTACTTGCTCATACTTGCCCTGTGATAGTCTGGGAAAAAAAGGCCTTTTTCAGAAGTGTTAGTTTTCTTTTGTATCATTTCAAATTTTATAGGTACGTCTTGCCTTCCATTTCAAGAGGACTTTCAATAGTAAATTCTCCCATGTGTGAGTACTCTCTATATTAATTTTCTACTGGCCCACATGCTCTCCAAGAAGTTCGTTTTTTGACTCAATGTTTCTGAAGCAAATTCACAAATGGTCTCCATAGCCTATTGTCTCTTCACCCTGGAGAATTCAGAAACATGGAGACTGCCTCCCATGGCCTACACGTTGGGGCATGGATGACATCAGGACAAGGGTCATTCAACAGAATGTGACTCAGCAAAGGGAAGAATCAGATATTCAAAGCCAGCAAAAAGAACAAGTTCAGGGAGTTAGGCAAGGTGTGAAGGCTCTCACAGTTCTTAAAGCAGAAGATGGGGAAGGGTCCCAAATCCAGAAAGACTTGGAATTTGAAGGGCAGTGACCATGGGTACCTTATAACCTTCTTGGCTTCATTTTTATTATCTGTAAAACGAAGGAATTAGATTAGTCGATGTTATGAGTTGAATTGTTTGCCTCAAAAAATATGTTGAAATCCTACCTCCCAGTATCTCAGATGTGATCTTATATCGATAAAAGAGTCATTGCAAATGTAATTAGTTAATATGAGGTCATACTGGAGTAGAGTGTACCCTTAATTCAACATGACTGGTATCTTTATAAGAGGAGAATAGAGACACACAGGGAGAATGCCATGTGAAGATGGAGGCAAAGATTTGAGTTATGAAGCTACAAACCAAGGAATGCCTGGGGCTACCAGAACCTGGAAGAGACAAGGAATCATCTTTCTTAGGGGCTGAGAGAGAATGAGTTTCTGTTGTTTCTAGGTATCCTACTTTGTTACTTTTTTTACAGCATCCCTAAGAAACTAATATGACCAACATTTAAGTTCTGTTTTCCCACTAACACTTTTTGATTATGATTTAGAAAAGCATTTCTAATGGATATTGTAGTGTGATAGTGCTAAGCACATTTACTAGCCAGTGAAATGCAAACGGCTATTTGACGTAGCCCAGTGAAATTTATGCTGATCAATTCAGTTCATTCGTTATGTCTGAATCTTTGCAATCCCATGAGCCGCAGCCGGCCAGGCCTCCCTGTCCATCAGGAACTCCTGGAGTCCACCCAAACCCAGGTGCATTGAGTCGGTGATGCCATGCAACCATCTCATCCTCTGTCGTCCCATTCTCCTCCTGCCCCCAATCCCTCCCAGCATCAGAGTCTTTTCCAATGAGTCAACTCTTCTCATGAGGTGGCCAAAGTACTGGAGTTTCAGCTTCAACAGTAGTCCTTCCAATGAACACCCAGGCCTGATCTACTTTAGGATGGACTGGTTGGATCTCCTTGCAGTCCAAAGGACTCTCAAGAGTCTTCTCCAACACCACAGTTCAAAAGCATCAATTCTTCGGCACTCAGCTTTCTTCACAGTCCAACTCTCATATCCATACATGACCACTGGAAAAACCATAGCCTTGACTAGACAGACCTTTGTTGGCAAAGTAATGCCTCTGCTTTTGAATATGCTATCTAGGTTGGTCATAACTTTCCTTCCAAGGAGTAAGCGTCTTTTAATTTCATGGCTTAAGTCACCATCTGCAGTGATTTTGGAGCCCCCCAAAATAAAGTCAGCCACCGTTTTCACTGTTTCCCCATCTATTTCCCATGAAGTGATGGGACCAGATGCCATGATCTTCGTTTTCTGAATGTTGAGCTTTAAGCAAACTTTTTCACTCTCCTCTTTCACTTTCATCAAGAGGCTTTTGAGTTCCTCTTCACTTTCTGCCATAAGGGTGGTGTCATCTGCATATCTGAGGTTATTGATATTTGTTCTGGCAATCTTGATTCCAGCTTGTGCTTCATCCAGCCCAGCATTTCTCATGATGTACTCTACATATAAGTTAAATAAGTAGGGTGACAACATACAGCCTTGACGTACTCCTTTTCCTATTGGGAACCAGTCTGTTGTTCCATGTCCAGTTCTAACTGTTGCTTCCTGACCTGCATATAGGTTTCTCAAGAGGCAGGTCAGGTGGTCTGGTATTCCCATCTCTTTCAGAATTTTCCACAGTTTATTGTGATCCACACAGTCAAAGGCTTTGGCATAGTTAATAAAGCAGATATAGATGTTTTTCTGGAACTCTCTTGCTTTTTTGATGATCCAACAGATGTTGGCCATTTGATCTCTGGTCCCTCTGCCTTTTCTAAAACCAGCTTGATCATCTGGAAGTTCACAGTTCATGTATTGCTGAAGCCTGGCTTAGAGAATTTTAAGCATTACTTTACTAGTGTGTGAGATGAGTGTAATTGTGTGGCAGTTTGAGCATTCTTTGGCATTGCTTTTATTTGGGATTGGAATGAAAATTGACCTTTTCCAGTCCTGTGGCCACTGCTGAGTTTTCCATATTTGCTGGCATATTGAGTGTAGCACTTTCACAGCATCATCTTCCAGGACTTGAAATAGCTCAACTGGAATTCCATCACCTCCACTAGCTTTGTTCATAGTGATGCTTTCTAAGGCCCACTTGACTTCACATTCCAGGATGTCTGGCTCTAGGTGAGTAATCACACCATCATGATTATCTGATCATAACATTTCAAAGCTCATTTTGGAGAAAGCCACATCTTGTTTGAAATTCAACACTTTATTCATGTCCATGCTGAGAAAGTAATATTTCCAGCATGAGCTATTATTCTGGAAGATACCAGGCCTGTTCTGGAGCCACGAAATTAATGTCCTTTCAAAATGTCTTAATTCAGAGCAAGAAACGAAAGTAAAAGTCTGTATGTCTCAGGTTGGAGGATTAATAAAATAGGAAGCAAGAGTCAGAGGAGCCTAAGTCTACAGTCATGACAAGGAAATTGGAAAGGTTAAGAGGACAGACTTCTTTTTACTTGAGTTATTTCATTACATGATCCCCCAAAAGACCAAATTCAGGGCCCAAAGTAAGAAGGTATAGTAAGAAAAGTGTGCAGATATAAATGGGAAAAAAAGATAAGAAGTCATCTTCTTTTCCCCTGATTTATAATAGTAATTGATGATGATGATGATGATTATAAGAAACAATCTGCCATAACCCCTGAGTGTTCCTTCATGTTCTTGCTGGGTAAGCCAATCACACAAAGCCCTGACTGCTCTTTACTTGGGCCATTTCTCAGAATTGTGATTTTGCACACAACCTTGCAAGATGAGGCAATTTCTCTTCCTGGACACAGAGCAGGCTTGCTTACCGCTTACTATCCAAGCTATAAATCCCCCAAGCTCAGAGTTCCTCAACAATGGTTCACATCCATTGTGTGCTCAATATCTGCCTGTGTTCTCACATGTCAACCCCGTGGGAACTGAGGGCAAAGGGAACTCATGCAAAAACACAGATGCTCATGTTGCTTGGTGTAAGTAAAATACTTTATCATCGAACCACTAGTCTCTCCTGTCTTATGCCAGCATCTAGGAACCTGCAGCAAGTTAATTTGTTAGTCTACAAGTAGCGTGAGGTTCCAGACTTGACAATAATAAGGTAAGCTGTTTTCATCTACTGTGGTTAATAATAGTAATAGATAATGATAATTTTAAAAGATAATAACAATGCCATTTACTGAGTGCTTACTAAGTGCCAGGCACTGCTTTATGCACTTTGAATAAAGTATCTCATATCATACCCACAAAAATCTCTCTAAGAAGTCAAATGACTCACCCAAGGTCATATATTCTCAAGGTGACCTGCTGATTATCATTACTGTTGTTTCTTACCTGCTAACATCTTTCTTTCTTGTTCATTTCTGCCTTCTTATTGTAATTCCTTTTTCTCACAATCAAAAGACTACCATATATATCGTATAAAAATAATATATTGATAAAACTCACTGACCCCCAAAACTCTTTTGTATCTCATGTTTCTTCTTCTTATCATAGTAGTTAATAGTCCAGACTCTGGAGCCAGTCTTCACTCACTAGCTGGGTGACCTTGGGTCAAGTTCTTTAATTTCCTTATGTGTCAGTTTCCTCATTTGTAAAATGGGGAATGAGGGTACCTACCTCATAGGGTTGTTGTGAGTCTCAAGTGGATTAATATATGTACAGTGTTTACAATGGTGCCAAACATTTCATAATACTTCTATTCAAATTAGCTCTTCTTATCATCTTCCTTCTTTTCTGAAGGCAGAATATTCCTGAATCATCTTTTCTACTGTATAAATTTTTAATTGACAATGATTGGTGTAATTGTATTCAACGTCATCATCATCTTCAATTGAGTGCATACTCTCTCCAAGGTAGGTACTATGTTTACATCAGAATCATATTCCATTTCAGTCAAGGAATCTATCATATCAGGAGTCTAACAGTGCTAGATGCAGCAGGGAATGCAAAGCAAGTTTAGGGCATTGTCCTAGCCCTAAACAATCTTAAATCTACCTGATGAGATGAAATTAACCCACACGAGCTCATTAGAGGGGAATAAATAATGATTGGTATGCTATTGCTCATATAAACTCATGTAAATACAATATGAAGGGCTTCCCTGGTGGTCCAGTGCTTAAGAATCTGCCTTGCAATGGAAAGGACACAGGTCAATCCCTGTTCCAGGAAGATCCCACATGCCGCAGAGCAACTAAGCCATGGGCCACAACTACTAAGCCCGCGCTCTAGAGCCTGAAAGCCACAACTGCTGAGCCCATATTCTGCAACTACTGAAGCTTATGCGCCTAGAGCCTGTGCTCTTCAGCAACAAAGAAGCCACAGGAATGAGAAGCCCATGCACCACAGCAAAGAGTAGCTCCTGCTCACAGCAACTAGAGAAAGCCCAAGTGCAGCAACAAAGACCCGGCACAGCCAAAAATAAAATAAATGAATTAATAAATCTTTAAAAAATACAATATGAATTGAGAGAAAAGTGACTAAAGCAGGCAAGAATTATGCTGAGTCTTAAAGTGTGAGCAACATTTACTCTGGGACGTGAGGGAAAAGATGAAGACTCTACACTGAACACTTTCTAGATTTATAATTCTTTTCTATGTACAGACTCATTTTGTTTTTGTGGCAAGCCCTTCAGATAGACAGAGAACGCATTCTTATTCTAGCCCATGTGTGTGTGTGAAAGTCGGTCAGTCGTGTCCAACTCTTTGGGACCCCATGGATTGTAGCCCACGAGGTTTCTCTGTCCATGGGATTCTCCAGGCAAGAATACTGGAGTAGGTAGTCATTCCCTTCTCCAGGGGATCTTCCCAACCCAGGGATCAAACCTGGACAAATTCTGTTTGGGGAAGGTTCAATTGACTTCGATCTCTTGCATTGCAGGCAGATTTTTTACCTTTTGAGTCATTATGGAAACCTATTCTATCCCATAGGTGGGTCTTGATGCACAATGGTAAGTAATTTGCCCTGGGTCTATAGCCAGGGAACGGAAGCGATTACCACTCCAGGTCTAGGAGAGCCTCTGCCCGTAAGAAGCTTACACAGGTTAATCATGACTCTCCTACAGGTATAGAATGAATGTGTTAATTTTATTTAACTTGTTATTAATGAGAGAGCTGGTAAGATGCTACAACCAGTTCAAAGGAGTAGTCAAAGATGCACACCTTTATATGGAGTAAAGAGATGATATTGAAATGAATTTATAAAGAGATGGGAAACTGTTTTTTTTCCATGGAGGGTGGGTAGGAGGAGGAATGTCAACAAATTTTCCCAAGACAGAATTTACTTCTATGTCTGTGGACAAGGATTATTATTCATTGCTACCATTTATCTCCAACTTGCAGAGGTTTAAAAATAGCTCCAAGAAAATGAAAGACTGGATCAGATAACTCAGAAGAATCTGCTCTAAACAATGCATAGTTTCCATTGGAGACAGCCAGTAATCTTTTTTTTTTTTTTCCTATTATAAATGTCCCTATTCATCTGAGTTATAGACATAAACAAAACACAAATGAAATAGTAGCAAATGGTATCAGGCCACAGGGTTGGAAGTTCAGTTCAGTCGCTCAGTTGTGTCTCACTCTTTGTGACCCCATGGACATGCCAGGCTTCCCTATCCATCACCAATTCCCAGAGCTTGTTCAAACTCATGTCCATCCAGTCGGTGATGCCATCCAACCATCTCATCCTTTGTCTTCCCCTTCTCCTCCTGCCTTCATTGAGCCAGCATCAGGGTTTTTTCCAATGAGTCAGTTCTTCACATCATGTGGCCAAAGTATTGGAGTTTCAGCTTCAGCATCAGTCCTGCCAATGAATATTCAGGACTGATTTCCTTTAGGATGGACTGGTTGGATCTCCTTGCAGTCCAAGGGACTCTCAAGAGTCTTCAACACAACAGTTCAAAAGCATCAATTCTTTGGTGCTCAGCTTTCTTTATGGTCTTATGGTCCAACTCTCAATCCACACATGACTACTGGAAAAACCATAGCTTTGACTATATGCACCTTTGTAGGCAAAGTTATGTCTGCTTTTTAAAATGCTGCCAAGTTTGGTCATAGCTTTTCTTCCAAGAAGCAAGCATCTTTTAATTTCATGGCTGCAGTCACCATCTGCAGTGATTTTGGAGTCCAAGAAAATAAAGTTTATGTTCCCATTGTTTCCCCATCTATTTGCCATGAAGTGATGGGACCAGATGACATAATGTTAGCTTCTTGAATGTTGAGTTTTAAGCCAACTTTTTCACTCTCCTCTTTCACTTTCATCAAGAGTTCATCTTCTTCACCATTTGCCATAAGGATGATGTCATCTGTGTATCTGAGGTTATTGATATTTCTCCCAGCAATCTTGATTCCAGCTTGTGCTTCATCCATCCCAGCATTTTGCATGATGTACTCTGCATATAAGTTAAATAAGCAGGGTGACAATATATACCCTTGATGTACTCCTTTCCCAAGTTGGAACCAGTCCGTTGTTCTATGTCCGATTCTAACTGTTGCTTCTTGACCCGCATACAGATTTCTCAGGAAGCAGGTCAGGTGGTCTGGTATTCCCGTCTCTTTCAGAATTTTCCACAGTTTGTTGTGATCCACACAGTCAAAGGCTTTGGTGTAGTCAGTAAACCAGAAACAGATATTTTCCTGGAACTCTCTTGCTTTTTCAATAATAAAACGGATGTTGGCAATTTGATCTCTGGTTGCTCTGCCTTTTCTAAATCCAGCTTGAACATCTGAAAGTTCTCAGTTCATGTACTGTTGAACCTGTCTTGGAGAATTTTGAGCATTACTTTGGTAGCATGTGAGTTGAGTGCAATTGTGTGGTGGTTTGAACATTCTTTGGCATTACCTTTCATTGAGACTGGAATGAAAACTGACCTTTTCCAGTCCTATGGCCAATGCTGTTTTCCAAATTTGCTGTCATATTGAGTGCAGCACTTTAACAGCATCATCTTTTAGGACTTCACATAGCTCAACTGGAATTTCATCACCTCCACTAGCTTTGTTTGTAGTGATGCTTCCTAAGACCCACTTGACTTCACATTGCAGGATGTCTGGCTCTAGGTGAGTGATCATACCATTATGATTATCTGGGTCATGAAGTTCTTTTTTGTATAGTTCTGTGTATTCTTGCACCTCTTCTTAACATCTTCTGCTTCCGTTAGGTCCATACCATTTCTGTCCTTTATTGTGCCCATCTTTGCGTGAAATGTTCCCTTGGTATCTCTAATTTACTTGAAGAGATCACTAGTATTTCCCATTCTATTGTTTTCCTCCATTTTTTTGCATTGATCACTGAGGAAGGCTTTCTTATCTCTCCCTGCTATTCTTTGGAACTCTGCATTCAAATGGGTATATCTTTCCTTTTCTTCTTTGCTTTCTGCTTCTTTTCTTTTAACAGCTATTTGTAAGGCCTATTCAGACAACCATTTTGCCTTTTTGCATTTCTTTTTCTTAGGGATGATCTTGATCCTTGCCTTCTGTACAATGTCACGAATCTCTGTCCATTTCTTCAGGCACTCTGTGTATCAGATCTAATCCCTTGAATCATTTGTCACTTCCATTGTATAATTGTAAGGGATTTGATTTAGGTCATACCTGAATGGGCTAGTGGTTTTCCCTACTTTCTTCAATTTCAGTCTGAATTTGGTAATAAGGATTTCATAATCTGAGCCACAGTCAGCTCCCAGTCTTGTTTTTGCTGACTGTATAGAGCTTTTCCATACTTGGCTGCAAGGAATATAATCAATCTGATTTTGGTATTGACCATCTGGTGATGTCCATGTGTAGAGTTGTCTCTTGTTTTGTTGGAAGAGGGTGTTTGCTATGACCAGTGTGTTCTCTTGGCAAAACTCTGTTAGCCTTTGTCCTGCTTCATTTTGTACTCTAAGGCCAAACTTGCCTGTTACTCCAGATATCTCTTGACTTCCTACTTTTGCATTCCAATCTCCTAAGATGAAAAGGACATCTTTTTTGGGTGTTAGTTTCAGAAGGTCTTGTAGGTCATCATAGAACTGTTTAACTTCAGCTTCTTCAGCATTAGTGGTTGGGGCATGGACTTGGATTACTATGATATTGAATGGTTTGCCTTGTAAACGAACAGAGATCATTCTGTTGTTTTTGAGATTGCACCCAAGTATTGCATTTTGGACTCTTTTGTTGACTATAGGGCTACTCCATTTCTTCTAAGGGATTCTTGCCAACAGTAGATATAATGGTCATCTGAATTAAATTCACCCCTTCCAGTCCATTTTAGTTCACTGATTCCTAAAATGTTGATATACACTCTTGCCATCTCCTGTTTCACTACTTCCAATTTGCCTTGATTCATGGACCTAACATTCCAGGTTCCTATGCAATGTTGTTCTTTATAGAATTGGGCTTTACTTCTATCACCAGTCACATCTACAACTGGGTGTTGTTTTTGCTTTGGTTCCGTCTCTTCATTCTTTTTGGAGTTATTTCTGCACTCTTTTTTAGTAGCATATTGGACACCTACTGACCTGGGGAGTTCATCTTTCACTGTCAACTGTGAGCCATGCTGTGTAGGGGCACCCAAGATGGATGGGTAGTGGTGGAGAGTTCTGACAAAACATGGTCCACTGGGGAAGGGTATGGCAAACCACTTCAGTATTCTTGCCTTGAGAACCTCATGAACAGTATGAAAAGGGTTGGAAGTGGGGGTTAGGAACACCTACCACAATACCTTGGTAGGTATCACCACTCACACACACTGAGACAGAGACACACTTACACACTGAGAGAGAGACTTCCATGCTGAGAGAGAGAAACACACACTGAGAGAAAAACACACACTGAGAGACATACACACTGAGAGAGACACAAACCCCGAGAAACACACAGAGTGACACATAAATACACACACACTGAAAGACACACACACACACTGAGAGACATACACATACAGAGAGAGAGACACACACACACTTAGCGAAACACACACACACAGAAAGACAGACACACTGCGAGAGTGACACAAACACTGAGAGACACACAGAGACACATAGAGACACACACACTGAGAGACATACACATACAGAGAGACACACACACACACTGAGAGACACACTGAGAGACATACACATACAGAGAGAGACACACACACACTGAGAACCTGGAATGGGAGGTCCATGAATCAAGGCAAATTGGAAGTAGTGAAACAGGAGATGGCAAGAGTGTATATCAACATTTTAGGAAGCAGTGAACTAAAATGGACTGGAAGGGGTGTATTTAATTCAGATGGCCATTATATCTACTGTTGGCAAGAATCTCTTAAAAGAAATGGAGTAGCCCTATAGTTAACAAAAGAATCTAAAATGCAGTACTTGGGTGCAATCTCAAAAACAACAGAATGATCTCTGTTAGTTTCCTTGGGCTCCCAAGCTGGTCTGGAGCTTCCTAGGACCATGAATCTAATCAAGGGTGAGGGAAGCTGTTTTGTATGAAGAGTTATTCAGAGGGTCCGCTTTAAGCCAAGCCAGTTTTTAGTTCAAAGGAGGCTTGAAGATGAGGTTTCCAAGTTTCTAAGTGGTAGATGGTGGTGGGTGCATTCCAGACTGGCCAGTTTTATAGTACCAAGATTCAGCGATTCAGATAACTATTTAATTTAAGTTTATATATAGCAGAGTTTTTTTTTTTTTTTTTTTAAGAAAGTAGTAATTTTATGATCACAACATGGATGCGCTTTCCTTCCTGCCAGAAACTAGGGGTACCAGGTGAGCAAGGAAGAAGTTTTTATTGATGTCCTAATGAGGGGGTTGCACAGACATCCACTTATGAAAGTCACATTCATATCCATATATGTGAATATATAGCTCATCCATTAAAGTGTAATTATGTACTTATATGAAGTGATACAGATATTAATTCATAGACTTGGTCTTACATGTAGGTAACCACCTACATGTTGTGCTCTAAAGGGTGATTAAAAGTCTCCCTGCTCCCTGATGTCCCCCTAGCAATCTGCATTAATTTATGACATTCCCACTGCTAATGTTACTTCTTTGAGGGAAGAGTTTGCTACAGAATGCCCATGTTAAAATGCAACAGGGTCTTTTAAAGAGGACTGACAGAAGAGTGGGATGCAAAGGTCTATAATGCAGGCAGAGAGGGCAAATCTGAGAAGAAAACCATGAGAGCAGCCTTGGAAAGTGCCACGTGAGGTGCCATGAGAACTCCAGATACCGAGGAGGATCAGTGACAAAGAGTGCAGGGAGGGAGAGAAGAGTGGAAGCATTAGAAGATGATATTGACCATACCACAGAGTTGTGATGGCTCTGTAAATGTATCCAACAATACAAATACTGTACATTAAGGATTACTCCATCGGAGAATTTAATTTAAAAGAAATTAAGTCCCATATTTTATGAAAGACATCTAATTTCCCTAACATTAGTATGTTGTTGAAAAATTATTTGGCTGGGACAAAGGTTGCAAATCAGGTATTACCAGAAAACAAGAGTAGAAGTGGGAAAACTGGTTTATCACCCAAGGTTCAGGACTTCAGTGCAAACCAAGAGAGACATCTTTACCATCATTTGCATCCTCATCAAACCAGTTATTAAATACCTCTTGGTGGCAACCCACTCCAGTATTCTTGCCTGGAAAATCCCATGGAGGGAGGAGCCTGATAGGCTACAGTCCATGGGGTCGCAAAGAGTCAGACACAACTGAGCGACTTCACTGATACACTGAGTGGTAGCAAATAAGCATAGTTAGGATACTCTGCCCTCAGGCAATTTCTAATGGTGCAGAAATATAGTAAACAAATTCAGAACTTGAAATACTGATACCTGACATTAATGTAAGGAGTTACATATTTTCACTGAGTGTAAATAAGAAGGTAAGTGCGTTTGCCAGAGAGTTGAGCAAAGGAGCTTTAATAGGGAGTTACTGACACTTTTTCAAGGCTTCTCTGGTATAGACAGACTTTCAAAAGCTGTTTAGATAATGGGAAAAATGAAAATCATAGAAAGAGATTTGGTATATTTTAGTAGAATATCAGAGATGGGCAGTTAATGAATAAGTAAATGACATCTTTTAGGATTTGAAATAGCTCAACTGGAATTCCATCACCTCCACTAGCTTTGTTCGTAGTGATGTTTCTTAAGGCCCACTTGACTTCACATTCCAGGATTTCTGGCTCTAGGTGAGTGATCACACCATCGTGATTATCTGGGTTATGAAGTTCTTTTTTGTATAGTTCTTGTGTGTATTCTTGCCACCTCTTCTTAATAATCTTCTGCTTCTGTTAGGTCTATACTGTTTCTGTCCTTTACTGTACCCACTTTTGCATGAAATGTTCCCTTGGTGTCTCATTTTCTTGAACAGATCTCTAGTCTTTCCCATTCTATTGTTTTACTCTATTTCTTTACATTGAGCACTGGATAAGGCTTTCTTATCTCTCCTTGCTATTCTTTGGAACTCCACATTCAAATGGGTATATCTTTCCTTTTCTCCTTTGGCTTTTGCTTCTCTTCTTTTCACAGCTATTTGTAAGGCCTCCTCAGACAACCATTTTGCCTTTCTGCATTTCTTTTCCTTGGGGATGATCTTTATTACTGCCTCCCGTATAATGTCACAAACCTCTGTCCATTTCTTCTGGCACTCTGTCTATCAGATCTAATCCTTTGAATCATTTGCCATCTCCACAGTATAATCGTAAAGGATTTGATTTAGGTCATACCTGAATGGTCTAGTGGTTTTCCCTACTTTCTTCAATTTCAGTCTGAATTTGGCAATAAGGAGTTCATGATCTGAGCCACAGTCAGCTCCCTGTCTTGTTTTTGCTGACTGTATAGAGCTTTTCCAACTTTGGCTGCAAAGAATACAATCAATCTGATTTTGGTATTGACAATCTGGTGATGTCCATGTGTAGAGTCTTCTCTTGTGTTGTTGGAAGAGGGTGTTTGCTAAAACTGGAAAAGATCAGTTTTCATTCCAATCCCAAAGAAAGGCAATGCCAAAGAATGCTCAAACTGCACTCAATTGCACTTATCTGGCACAATAGCAAAATAAGGCTCAAAATTCTCCAAGCCAGGCTTCAGCAATACGTGAACCATGAAATTCCAGATGTTCAAGCTGGATTTAGAAAAGGCAGAGGAACCAGAGATCAAATTGTCAACATCCATTGGATCATCAAAAAAGCAAGAGAGTTCCAGAAAAACATTTACTTCTGCTTTATTGACTATGCCAAAGACTTTGACTGTGTAGATCACAACAAACTGTGGAAAATTCTTAAAAAGATGGGAATACCAGACCACCTGACCTGCACCCTGAGAAATCTGTATGCAGGTCAAGAAGCAACAGTTAGAACTGGACATGGAGCAACAGACAGGTTCCAAATTTGGAAAGGAGTACATCAAGGCTGTATATTGTCATGCTGCTTATTTAACTTATATGCAGAGTATGTCATGAGAAGTGCTGGACTGGATGAAGCAGAAGCTGGAATCAAGATTGCCAGGAGAAATATCAATAACTTAAGATATGCAGATGACACCACCCTGATGACAGAAAGCAAAGAACTTAAGAGCCTCTTGATGAAAGTGAAAGAGGAGAGTAAAAAAGTTGGCTTAAAACTCAACACTCAGAAAACTAAGATCATGGCATCTGGTTCCATCACTTCATGGGAAATAGATGGGGAAAACAATGGAAACAGTGACAGACAATTTTTCTGGGCTCCAAAATCACTGCAGATGGTGACTGTAGCCATGAAATTAAAAGATGCTTACTCCTTGGAAGGAAAGTTATGACCAACCTCGACAGCATATTAAAAAGCAGAAACATTACTTTGCCAACAAAGGTCCATCTAGTCAAAGCTATGGTTTTTCCAGTGGTCATGTATTGATGTGAGAGTTAGACTGTAAATAAAGCTGAGCACCAGAGAACTGATGCTTTTGAACTGTGGTGTTGGAGAAGACTCTTGAGTCTCTTAGACTGCAAGGAGATCCAAGCAGTCCATCCTAAAGGAAATCAGTCTTGAATATTCATTGGAAGGACCAATGGTGAAGCTGAAACTCCAATACTTTGGCCTCATGATATGAAGAACTGACTCATTGAAAAAGACCCTGATGCTAGGAAAGATTGAATGGGGGAGGAGAAGGGGATGACAGGGGATGAGATGGTTGGATGACATCACTGACTCAATGGACATGAGTTTGAGTAAACTCCAGGAGTTGGTGATGGACAGCGAAGCCTGGCGTGCTGCAGTCCATGGGGTCACAAAGAGTCAGACAGGACTGAGCAACTGAACTGAACAGAAATGACATCTGTTAAAGAACTCTGTTCCCTTAACCTCACTTTTTTTTTTGAGGTAACATAGACTAGAGGGATGCCCATGGTCTTCCTCCTTGACCCTCCCTTATGCCCTGTCAAGTGAAGAAAGTTTTATCTGGGTAATGAGTTTTTGAGAAGAGACTGAGAGTGCTCTGCTGTGCCGTTTCTACGTCTTCTGTTTAAGGGTTTTATTGTGATCTTCTCTTAGCTTATGGGAGAAGGCCTGAGCTTATCTCCCTGAACCAGTGACTAGATGAATCAAGATCCTTAATTCACGGCTGGAAGGAGGTATTAGAAAAACAGTTGAGGTCCCACATCTTAGCTATGTCTTCCAACCCAGTTTTGTAACTGATATTTTCATCTCCTGTCTGACTCTGGTATTTGTCTCAGTTGCTAGGAAGAGGAAAAGAGCTGTTATTTATTGTTCTCCTAAAATCCAGCAGAGCAATGATTAAATTTGTCAGGGAGAAGTAGAGAGGGATGGTGAGAACAGAAATAAAACTCTCACAAACCTCATGAAGAAGCTCAGACTTCACTACCTTCCATTTTTCTTACTACAATAGTCATCATGAAGATATGCTTCTCAAACTGTCTATGGTGAAAGACCAGTGTTTTTTTCTTTTTTCAAAAATTCCAATCCATCATGGAATGATGCTTTTAAAAAAAAATTAGTCTATCAACAAACAGGTGAACTGATAAAGAAGACATGATATTACTCAGCTATAAAAAAGAATGAAAGATTTCCATTTGCAACAACATGGATGGACATGGAAGGTATTAGGCTAAGTGAAATAAATCAGACAGAAAGACAAATACTGTATGATATCACTCATATGTGGAACCTAAAAAATACAACAAACTAGTGAACATAACAAAACAGAAGCAGATTCACAGACTTTGAGAACAAATTAGTGCTTACCAGTGGGGGTGGGGGAGGGGCAATATAGGGGCAGAGGAGGTACAAACTACTATGTATAAAGTAAATAAGCTACAAGGATATATTATTCAGCATAAGAAATATAGCCAATATTGTGTAATAACCATAAATGGAGTATAACCTCTAAAAATTGTAAATCACTATATTGTATACATGAAACATATAATACATCAACTGCTGCTGCTGCTGTTAAGTCGCTTCAGTTGTGTCCGACTCTGTGTGACCCCATAGACGTCTGGCAGCCCACCAGGCTTCCCCGTCCCTGGGATTCTCCAGGCAAGAACACTGGAGTGCGTTGCCATTTCCTTCTCCAGTGCATGAAAGTGAAAAGTGAAAGTGAAGTCACTCAGTCGTGTCCAACTCTCAGCGACCCCATGGACTGCAGCCTACCAGCTAGATCTCAATAAAAATACAATAAGAATGAATTACGATAAAATGATATTAGATAAAAACCAAAGACACAGAAAATGCAAGCCCTCAATTTTTAATAATTAGGTCCAAGAAACATAAAAATTACTGTCACATTGCTCTAATTGTTTATAAAAGCTAGGTCTTAATTTCTGACTTATTGCAGATGAGTAGCAAGCAGTCCATGAACCACCACTAGCCTACAGCCCATGCTTTTTTAGTAATGTTGATCCGGTCCACTGAGTATAGTGGTTAAGAGCACAGGTTCTGCCAACAGACTTTGAAATTCCAATGAATGACTGGTGGAGTTAATATTTATGCCTCCCCCAAAGGGTTGGTATGAGGATTAAATGGGAATTTGTGTTAAGTACTTGACTGTGTCAAGCCTCTTATAAGAGTTCAATAAATCTTATTTTTATTCTGGACCAATATTCACATTGAGTGGTAGGTTTTTGCTTAATGTTTCAGAAGAGGCCTAAATGGGTGCAAATATCTCTAAGATGTGTCCTTTGAGTGAGTCAGATCGTATTATCAATTGTGCTGTGTAGGGATATTTACACCCATTTAGGCCTCTTCTGAAACATTAAACAGAAACCTAGTCAAAATTGTAGTCATAAGTAGCCATAAATAGTCATAGCCAAAGGTTTACCTTAGCCTCAGCATATCACTGTGTCTGTTTCCAGTAATATTTGCAATGTTTGCTAGTGCTGCCTAATACTGTCTCCTAAAATATTGGTTCTATTTTCCATGAGAAAAGTAGTCCTGGAGGGCATGCATGGAAGTAGAACAACTCAGGTTTCAGGGGTAGGGGTGAGTTGGGGGTGCCCTGGAGCCTACAATGTATCTGACTGAGTTGGGTCAGGAAGCAGAGTGTGCCAAATGGCCTTGTAACAGGGTCTTGTAACATAGAGATTTGTTTTTGTCAGAGAAGCAGCTGACTGTTCCAACCCCCCCATCCCCCTTTCTTGGTATTTCCGATTCTGCAGTCTTCCGGTGCCAGCTAAATCCACCTCATTATAAAAGAAAGTAATAAAGTATAAAAAAAGTAATAAAGCTACACCCAAGTGGCATAGAACATTAACTGGTTGTTTCCCCATATCAAACAAACAAATATGCTTTTCAGAAAGGCAGAGCTAATGAAAGGCTGATTTGCTCTCACTGTTCCCATCTGTTCACTCTAGAGGGCCAAAGCTGAGGTGGTTTGGGTCATGGGGGCTGTTTAGAACCTGGCTCTGGCCTCACCTGGCCACCGAGTTTCCTGCTCTATGGAGAACTGAGCTGATTTTCTTTTTTCCAGTTTGATCTGATAAAACTACAAGTTTCATGCTCCAAATTTACTTCAAGGCACTGTAGAGTTGATTCCTGTGTGGTTATAAAGGGAATGCTATTTACTGAGACAGGTGAACCAAAATTCTCAGAAATTAAGTTTTTTTAAGATTTATTTTGATGTGGACCATTTTTAAAGTCTTTATTGAATTTGTTACAGTATTGTTTCTGTATTATGTTTGGGGGGTTTTTTTTGGCCATGAAGCATGTGGGATCTTAGCTCGATGACAAGGGACTAAACTCACACCCCCTGCATTGGAAGGCAAAGTCTTAACCACTGGACCACCAGGGAACTCCCTAAATGTGTTTTTTAACAGAGGGAATAAACCCAATGACATTTGAGGGCCAGTGTGTGTGTGTGCTGCTGCTCCTGCTAAGTCTCTTCAGTCGTGTCTGACTCTGTGTGACCCCATAGATGGCAGCCCACCAGGCTCCCCCGTCCCTAGGATTCTCCAGGCAAGAACACTGGAGTGGGTTGCCATTTCCTTCTCCAATGCATGAAAGTGAAAAGTGAAAGTGAAGTTGCTCAGTCATGTCCAACTCATTGAGACCTCATCGACTGCAGCCTTCCAGGCTCCTCCATCCATCGGATTTTCCAGGCAAGAGTACTGGAGTGGGTTGCCATTGCCTTCTCCAGTGTGTGTGTGTAGTAGAGTGATATTTTAAAGTCAGGCCTTCAACAGGTATTTTATGTTCATCTCTGAACTTAATGCTTCTGAAACCCCATGAATTCTCACCAGTGGCAGAGAAGAGGGCCTAAGGACTACCAGAAGGGAAGGAGATTTGTCACATTGCTATACTAAAAGGAAAGCTGAGTGATGAGTAAGACATTTCCCCCTAGAGGCAAGACCATCTGGCAGGTCCTTGACAGAACTGAATACAAAGAATGTTAATAATCAAATCCTCCTTCAAAATTAAAAGCCATTCTTGTTTCTCAGCTAATGAGCAAAAAAGTAAAAAATATTTACCTGGAATATAAACTGCAAATGCCTGTCTTACTGTTCTTGAATTTTTTGAGATGAATGGGGAAGACTGCTATCTTAACATTTGAAATAAAATTACTCTCTCATTGAAATGATCCACTTCCTGGTGGGAAGCCTCACCTGGGAAACTGAAGTTTTGTAGCCAGATATTCAGATCAATTAAAGAGACGATGAGAAATAATGGAAAAGTCATTTAAGAGGAAGTCACTCTTTCAATAAAGCAGAACCAAAGACTGTCCCCCAGAAGGCCTCTCATTTCCTTATATTATATTCTGAAAAAGCAGAGTGTACAGTAGTCACTAGTGGCTTCCCTTGTGGCTCAGAAGGTAAAAAATCTGCCTGCAATGCAGGAGACCTGGGTTCGATCCCTAGGTTGGGAAGATCCCCCAAAGGGAATGGCTACCTACTTCAGTATTCTTGCCTGGAGAATCCCATGGACAGAGCAGCCTGGTGGACCACAGTCCATGGAGTTGCAAAGAGTCAGACATGACTGAGCTACTAACACTTAACTTACTCATTGAATGACAACACCTTAGTTCCGATCCAATGGAATCCTTGGATAGCCAGGGCCACAGTGAGAGAACTCTGGGCTAACATAATCCTGGTAACCTAGAGCTGGCAAGCACATTGTAGAAGCCACTGATGTTTCATAGCATTTAGCCCCCGCCTACACCCCCAAATTCCATCTGTCATAGATGATTCACCTGTGTTCCTCCCACCATTAGAGTTTTATTTATTTATTTTTTGGTTCATTCATTTATGCTGCAGATTAAGTAGCATTTAGTTGTGTGGGAGTCCTCTTTGGTTACCATGTGACAATCTTCTAAAGACTTTCTAGCCTGTCTTTATTTGAGGCTGGCAGCCTACTCAGGAAGAGTCAATGGTTTTTGTTTTAGACTTCCTGAAGTCCTCTGAGATCTAATCCAGACCTCCAATAAGATTCTTGAACTGTCACAGTTTCCTGGTATCCTCAAGATTCCTGAACTGGCCTAAATGCAGTATGACACTTCTACATACAATTACTGTGTTATAAAGGGTTCTAAACCTTACTTGACTTCCATAGGAATTTTAAGAATGTCTTAAACCATCCTTGGACCCAAGGATTTGGGATGAGTATACTCAGTGGTCTAAAGTTAGTTCTGGAGCAGCAAGGCTAGCCACTGTGCTACTAGGGCTGAGAGAGAAAGGACGCCTGTTATATTTAACACTTGATTAATACTTTACAGTTTTCAATGTGTTTTAATACTGTCTCATTAATTCCTCCCAAGCTGTGAGGTGAGGGTGTGGGTATTCCCATAAGGAAACTGAAGTCAGAAGATTAAGTAACTTCCTCAAATGTACTATTTCAAACTCTTTCAACAGGAAAGGTAACTTGAACACAAAAGTGGATTTACTTGTTCACATAACTCTGCGGTACCTGGCAGAATTGAAGGGGAAAAAGTTGCCAGGAACCAGGCCTCAGACGTTGAAATAAAGACTCAACATTGCCAGAAATTTCTCTTTAATCACCGTTATTTCTTCTTGTCTCTGTTTGGATTCCTTCTATATACGGGCTATCTTTATATGTTGGGAAAGTTTGTGGGTAGTAGCCCCAATCATATGCCTTTAACAGCTCATTATCAAAGTGACAAGTACCTGTACTTCAGATAATTTAGGGTAAGGATTCCAATTTGCTTAGCCTTGGTCATTCGCCCTATCCCTTGGACCAATTACCATTGATGCAGTGCTATGGTTGGGCCAGGCCTGGATCACATGCCCATTCTTGTAGTGTGGGGTTGAGAGTGGGGCACTTGATTAACCGCTTCACCAGGAAGGTAAGGAATAGGAAGAGGGTTCTCTAAAGGGAAGGGAATGATGTTATTAGGCAAAGAACAATGGGGAAGTATCTGGGGTAGACAAAAACCACAACTACCACTGCAGACTACACCAATATTCTGGAAAATGCAGATCGCTCTTTCCAAAATACCATACTAGGTATGGTATTTTGTAAGAGAGAGTAAGGAGAGAGTAAGGTATTTTGTAAGAGAGAGTAAGGAGAAACAAATTGGGTGAACACACAGGAGAATGTTTCAGTTTTAGAAGGCTATCTTAGAGCCCTTTGTCATTATTTTTGAGAAGTCATAAACAAGAGATAGACCTGGAGATGTGAAAAGTTTGTGTACAACACATAATTAAAAGAGGAAACTTGTCTTGATAAGAGTCATGCTTGTCAAGTTAAGAGAGCAACAGTTTTCAAATATTTTGGTGTGAAGAGCCTCTCACATTCTTAGAAATCATTGAGGACCCCAAAGGTATTGTTTGTGTGAGTTATAGCTATCCATGTTTTAGAAAGTAAAACTAAGACATTTAAAAGTTAAAATAATAATGAATCACATGTTAAAAATAACATTTTAATGAAAAGTAATTATAATTTATACTGCTTCATCAAATATATTCCTAAGCAAACTGGCATTTCTTTTTCTGAAAGTGGATGGTGGTAAAGAATACAATGACTAGTAATATAGTTTTGTACCTCTGCCTTGATTCACACTAACACACCAGATGTTTTACTCACCACTGCTTTTCACCATCCGTACAAATGCCAACACTCCAGGAAAAGCAAACCCTACTTTAGTATTATTATAAAGTAATTCTGACCTCTCTAATGCCCCCAAAGGGTCATGGAAACCCCCAAGCATCTGGGAACTATACTTTGAGAATCAGAATTGCTACAGGAGAGGAGATTGTCCAATAATCCATTTACTCCCTAGACTAACATCAAGTACTGTGTAGCAATCAACCCAGCTTTATATAAAGCAAGTCATTTCATGACATTTTAATTTCCTTCTTTCATAGAAAAATAGGCCAAGGAGTTAAGAGTGAAACAGTATCATTGTAATAAAGTCACTTTGAAATTGTTTAAAAGCCTTGTTAGATTTTCACAGTCATCAACATCAAAAAGTATTTGTTAAGCTTGCACTTCCCTAGAATAAAGCCCTCTTTCTCTTAAAGATTTAAAAATGTAAGCTAGGATGTACTGACAGAGTTTGCCACAGGAATAAATGTGTAGGAGAAGCAGGTAACAAACCAAAAAGAAGAGCTCATATTTAAACAGTTGAATTTATATATCAAATACTCAGATCTAATCTATAGTCACAGTCTTGCCCATGATAGCACCATCAATGGCTAGTCACATAGACTTGTCAATATGAACAGCACAAGGGGACTACATCTATCTGGAGGCTCACACCCCAAAAAAAGAGACTTTCAGTGCTTCTTTATTATAACCTGGAAGCAATGTGAAACATAGTGTTTCACAGGCAGAGCCCTGGGAATGGTATATCAAATCCATTCATAATTCCAAAAAGAAATAGAGTGAGTAATACATCTGCATAAAGTTCTAACCAGAGCACTTGGTTAAATTGGAACTGCAACTTGGGAACAAGTCAGGAAATTAAATATATATATATATATATATATATATATATATATATATATTATCAGGCCATTGGACAGAGTCTTGGAGCATCAAACTTCTGGAGAAGGAACTTAGTTATAGATTTATTTGTGTGTTTGTTTAATGTCTGCCTTTCTCATTCACCACAGTATCCAGAGTCTAACATAGTGTTCAGTAAATATTTGCTGAATAAATAAATAAATGATTGCTTCTACCTGGTCCTGCATGATCTGACCTCTGCCTCCCTTCCCAGCCCCATCTCCACCACGTTCCACCTGGCTCTCTGGACTCAAGTCACAGTTACCTTATTTTCATTCCTTGATTACACTCTACATTCCACTATCAAAAAGACCATTCTGTTCCCTTTGCTTGGAGTGATCTTCCACTCTATTCCCTAATTAAAACTCATTTGTCAGATATCAGCTCCAGTTTTAGGTTTATGTTCCTTAGGAAAGCCCACCTTGAGGTCCATTTCTAGAGCAGACCCCTGCTTGGAAGGTTGGGCAGGACCTAGCACAGGTGCAGGTTTCCATTTGTTTGTGTGGTTATTTGACTGATGTTGGTCCCTATTCCTACCTGATGAGACTGTAAGTGTCACAAAGGTAGGGACTAGGTTGGCTTTCACTTAGCCTTAGAAGTCAGAGCATAGTGGCTGGGCATGGTGAGTGCTTCCCCATTACTTGTGAAATGAAGGAGAGAATGAATGGAGCATGCTGTTCCCTTGTCATGGAAGGAATCTAATACCATTTAGGATGGGGGAGGGTCATTGGAGGAGACATTGCTTATTTTCCGATTTCTTCAATTCTTCTCACTCCCTTTATTCCCCTCTGCAATTTATTTGCCTTCTGTGGTTGCTCAGCTGAAGTGGCCATTAGTATCCTCATCGTTGTTGTTGTTGTTTTTGTCGCTAAGTCATGTTCAACTCTTTGAGACCCAATGGGTCCATGGGTTTTCTCAGGCAAGAATATTGGAGTGGGTTGCCATTTCCTTCACCAGAGGATCTTCCCAACCCAGAGACTGAACCCTTGTCTCCGGCTTGCAGGCAGATTCTTTACTGCTGAGCCACCAGGGAAGCTCAGAATCTTGTTAGCCTAGGATAATTACTTGGAGCAGGGATAGGCCAACTATGACCCGTGGGCCAAATCTGATCCACAGCTTTTTGAAATAAAGTTTTATTGTAACACAACTATGCCCATTCATTTACACAGTGTATATGACTGGTTCTTCCCCACAGCAGCAGAGTTGAGTACTTGCAACAGAAGCCGTCAGTCCTGTGAAGCCTAAAATAGCTCCCATCTGGCCTTTTACAGAGAAAGTTTGCTAACTCCTTTTTACAGAAATGTGGTGTTTTGAAAGCCCAGTGTCTGAGTTTAACTTCCCATGTATTGTTGGACTTCCAAGTTATACACTTAAAATGATGACTGTGTGTGAGGGCTTAACACAAAAAAGATATTAGGCAACTAATAGTCTTTCCATGCAATCTTCACAAAAAATATGTTTGATTTGTAGCCAAAGTTGGCCCTAAGTAGCTTGCAAATTTTGAGTTCCTTGGATAATGATAGCTAATATTTATTAAGCACTTTTAATGAACTGGGCTCAGTTCATAACACCTTATGTGAAATTATCTCATTTATTCCTCACAACAATTCTTTGGTGCATAGATTATAATTATTCCTGCTCTGCTGATGAGGAAAGTAAGGCAAAGAGAGGTTATACTGCATGCCAATATCACACAGCTTGTGGAAGTACTTAAGCAAGAATTTGATTTGGAGGATTCTGACTCCAGACAGGACAGGACCTGTGCTTTTAATCATTCTACCATCCTGCCATTTGGTTCCTTCACTCCAAAAAAAAAAAAAAAAAAAAGCCACCCTGTTTCTGATTTCTAAATATGAAGACAGTTGATGTGATATTGTTTACAAGTGGGACCACTTAGAGTTTTGAGCTTTGGAGGTAAGATGTGGAAAAGTTTTTAAAATCCCAGGGCTTGGCAGAGTGCCAGGCACACAAAAGTCAATCAATAAATGTCTTTATTGTGGTTGGTAGTGAGATGGCATTGAAGAGGAAAAGGATGAAGACAAAGAATAAGTTTCACCTCATCCTAGGTCATTGCCAGTGGATGAGAAAGTAGTTCCAGGTACTGGATTCACTGCTTAGGGATCTGGCTACCTCTGAGCATGTGAGTGGAAATAGCTGACCTTTCAATAGAAACTCTTCAGGCCAGAAGGGAATGGCAGGACATACTTAAAGTGATGAAAGATAAAAAACCTACAACCCAGATTACTATACCCAGGAAGGATCTCATTCAAGTGTGAAAGAGAAATCAAAAGTTTTACAGACAAGCAAAAGCTGAGAGAATTCAGCACCACCAAACTAGCTTTTCAACAAATACTAAAAGGATCTTCTCTAGACAGGAAACACTGAAAAGGTTTATAAACTCAAACCCAAAACAATGAAGTAAATGGCAATGGGATTATACTTACCAATAATTGCCTTAAATGTAAATGGGTTGAATGCCTCAACCAAAAGACAAAGAAGGACACCACATAATGATCAAAGGATCAATCCAAGAAGAAGATATAACAATTATAAATATATATGCACCCAACATATGACCATCGCAACATGTAAGGCAAATGCTAACAGTCCATTCTGAAGGAGATCAGCCCTGGGATTTCTTTGGAAGGAATGATGCTAAAGCTGAAACTCCAGTACTTTGGCCACCTCATGCGAAGAGTTGACTTATTGAAAAAGACTCTCATGCTGGGAGGGATTGGGGGCAGGAGGAGAAGGGGATGACAGAGGATGAGATGGCTGGATGGCATCACTGACTCGATGGATGTGAGTCTCAGTGAACTCTGGGAGTTGGTGATGGACAGGGAGGCCTGGTGTGCTGCGATTCATGGGGTCACAAAGAGTCAGACATGACTGAGTGACTTAACTGAACCAAACTTAACTGAACAAGTATGAAAGGGGGAAATTAACAGTAACACATAATAGTGGGTGACTTTAATACTCCACTCACACCTATGGATAGATCAACCAAACAGAAAATTAGCAAGGAAGCATAAACTTTAAATGATACAATGGACCAGTTAGACCTAATTGATATCTATAGGACATGTCACCACAAAACAATGAATTTCACCTTTTTCTCAAGTGCACATGGAACATTCTCCAGGTTGGATCACATCCTGGGCCATAAATCTAGCCTTGGTAAATTAAAAAAAAATTGGAATTATTTCAAGCATCTTTTCTGATCACAATGGGGTAAGATTAGATGTCAACTACAGAAAAAGACATGACTGAGCGACTTCACTTTCACTTTTCACTTTTCACTTTCATGCATTGGAGAAGGAAATGGCAACCCACTCCAGTGTTCTTTCCTGGAGAATCCCATGGACAGAGGAGCCTGGTGGGCTGCAGTCTGTGGGGTCACACAGAGTCAGACAGGACTGAAGCGACTTAGCAGCAGCAGCAGCCGCAGGATTTATTTTCAGAGAAGGCAATGGCACCCCACTCCAGTACTCTTGCCTGGAGAATCCCATGGACAGAGGAGCCTGGTGGGCTGCAGTCTGTGGGGTCGAGAAGAGTCGGACACAACTGAGTGACTTCACTTTCACTTTCACAGAAAAAGAAAAAAAACTATTAAAAATACAAACATATGGAGGCTAAACAACATGCTTCTGAATAACCAACAAATCACAGAAGAAATTTTTTAAAAATCAAAATATGCATAGAAACAAATGAAAATGAAAACATGACAACCCAAAACCTATGGGATTCAGTAAAAGCAGTCCTAAGGGGAAGGTTCATAGCAATACAAGCTTACCTCAAGAAACAAGAGAAAAATCAAATAAATAACCTAACTTTACATCTAAAGCAACTAAAAAAAGAAGAAATGAAGAACCCCAGGGTTAGTAGAAAGAAAGAAGTCATAAAAATTAGGGCAGAAATAAGTGAAAAAGAAACAAAGGAGACTATAGCAAAAATCAACAAAACTAAAAGCTGGTTCTTTGAGAAGATAAATAAAATAGACAAACCATTAGTCAGACTAATCAAGAAAAAAAGGGAGAAGAACCAAATCAACAAAATTAGAAATTAAAACAGAGAAATCACAACAGATAACACAGAAATGCAAAGGATCATATGAGACTGCTATCGGCAACTATATGCCAATAAAATGGACAACTTGGAAGAAATGGACAAATTCTTAGAAAAGTATAACCTTCTAAAACTGAAGAAATAGAAGAAAGAAATAGAATATCTTAACAGACCCATCACAAGCACAGAAATTGAAACTGTAATCAAAAATCTTCCAATGAACAAAAGCCCAGGACCAGATGGCTTCATAGCTGAATTCTACCAAAAACTTAGAGAAGAGCTAACACCTATCCTACTCAAACTCTTCCAGAAAATTGCAGAGGAAGATAAACTGCCAAACACATTCTATGAGGCCACCATCACCCTAATACCAAAACCAGACAAAGTTGCCACACAAAAAGAAAACTAAAGGCCAATATCACTGATGAACATAGGTGCAAAAATCCTCAACAAAATTCTAGCAAACAGAATCCAACAACATATTAAAAAGATCATACATCATGACCAAGTGGGCTTTATCTCAGGGATGCAAGGATTCTTCAATATTCACAAATCAATCGATGTGATACACCACATTAACAAATTGAAAGATAAAAAACATATGATTATCTCAATAAATGCAGAGAAAGCCTTTGACAAATTCAACATCCATTTATGATTTTAAAAAAACCCTCCAGAAAGCAGGCATAGGAGGAACATACCTCAACATAATAAAAGTCATATATGATAAACCCACAGCAAATATTATCCTCAATGGTGAAAAATTGAAAGCATTTTCCCTAAAGTCAGGAACAAGATAAGGGTGCCCACTCTCACCACCAAACTATTCAACATAGTTTTGGAAATTTTAGCCACAGAAATCAGAGAAGAAAAAGAAATAAAAGAAATCCAGATTGGAAAAGAAAAAGTAAAACTCTCACTGTTTGCAGATGACATGGTCCTCTACATAGAAAATCCTAAAAATACTACCAGAAAATTACTAGAGCTAATCAATGAATATAGTAAAGTTGCAGGATATAAAATCAACACACAGAAATCCCTTGAAATCCCTTGCATTCCTATACACTAACAATGAGAAAACAGAAAGAGAAATTAAGGAAACAATTCCATCCACCATTGCAATGAAAAGAATAAAATACTTAGGAATAACTCTACCTAAAGAAATAAAAGACCTATATATAGAAAACTATAAAACACTGATGAAACAAATCAAAGATGACACAAATAGATGGAGAAATATATCATGTTCATGGATCAGAAGAATCAATATAGTGAAAATGAGTATACTACCCAAAGCAATCTGTAGATTCAATGCAATCCCTATCAAGCTACCAACGGTATTTTTCAGAGAACTAGAACAAATAATTTCACAATTTGTATGGAAATACAAAAAACCTCGAATAGCCAAAGCAATCTTGAGAAAGAAGAATGGAACTGAAGGAATCAACCTGCCGGACTTCAGACTATACTACAAAGCTACAGTCATCAAGACAGTATGGTACTGGCACAAAGACAGAAATATACATCAATGGAAAATAGAAAGCCTAGAGATAAATCCACACACCTATGAACACCTTATCTTTGACAAAGGAGGCAAGAATATACAATGGAGAAAAGACAATCTCTTTAACAACTTGTGCTGGGAAAACTGGCCAACCACCTGTAAAAGAATGAAACTAGAACACGTTTTTACACCATACATAAAAATAAACTCAAAATGGGTTAACGATCTAAATGTAAGACCAGAAACTATAAAACTCCTAGAGGGAAACATAGGCAAAACACTCTCTGACATAAATCACAGCAGGATCCTCTATGACCCACCTCCCAGAGTAATGGAAATAAAAGCAAAAATAAACAAATGGGATCTAATTAAAATTTAAAACTTTTACATAATGAAGGGAATGAAAAGCAAGGTGAAAAGACAGCCTTCAGAATGGGAGAAAATAATAGCAAACAAAGCAACTGACAAAGAATTAATCTCAAAAATATACAAGCAACTCCTGCAGCTCAATTCCAGAAAAATAAACAACCCAATCAAAAAATCGGCCAAAGAACTAAACAGACATTTCTCCAAAGAAGACATACAGATGGCTAACAAATACATGAAAAGATGTTCAACATCACTCATTATCAGAGAAATGCAAATCAAAACCACAATGAGATACCATCTCATGCCAGTCAGAATGGCTGCTAACAAGAAGTCTACAAACAATAAATGTTGGAGAGGGTGTAGAGAAAAAGGAACCCTCTTACACTGTTGGTGGGAATGCAAACTAGTACAGCCACTATGGAGAACAGTGTGGAGATTCCTTAAGAAACTGGAAATACAACTGCCATACAACCCAGCAGTCCCACTGCTGGGCACACACACCAAGGAAACCAGGATTGAAAGAGACACATGTACCCCAGTGTTCATCACAGCACTGTTTACAATAACTAGGATGTGAAAGCAACCTAGGTGTCCATCAGCAGATTAGTAGATAAGAAAGCTGTGGTATATATACACAATGGAATATTACTCAACCATTAAAAAGAACGCATTTGAATCAGTTTTAATGAGGTGGATGAAACTGGAGCCTATTATACACAGTGAAGTAAGTCAGAAAGAAAAACAGCAATACAGTATATTAACACATATATATGGAATTTAGAAAGATGGTCATGATGATCCTATATGCAAGACAGCATAAGAGACACACCTATAAAGAACAGACTTTTGGACTCTGTGGGAGAAAGTGAGGGTGGGATGATTTGAGAGAATAGCATTGAAACATGTATATTACCATATGTGAAATAGATCACCAGTCCAAGTTCAATGCATGAAACAGGGCACTCAAAGCTGGTGCCTGGGACAACCAGAGAGATGGGGTGGGGAGGGAGGTGGGAGGGGTTTCAGGATAGGGGACACATGTAAACCCATGGCTGATTCATGTCAATGTATGGCAAAATCCACCACAATATTGTAAAGTAATTAGCCTCCAATTAAAATAAATGAATTAATTAAAAAAAGAAATATCTCAATACTTTGATTAGTTCTTCCTTATAAACAATATGGAAGATGGAAGCAAGCAGTAATTAATTATAGTAAAGAATCAATAAGCCATACCCTATAAATATTAAAAAATAATGAGATCACATTTCACTAAATGAAATATAACTACAATTTCATTCCAATTTTCTGATATGATTGAACAGACTTCATCAAAACAGTTTTGTCTCCACAATCAATGCTTAGCTCTTTTTTTCCTATGTCTTGTTAATTGTTCTTATGGGCTCTGGTTAGTTCAGTGATGTACCCTGACTATCCCCCCCTCTCATAAAGTGGTCATATGATCTTAGACGCAAGAGCAGATGCCCAAATTGCAACAAAATTGAGATTTTCACCCCCACCAACAGATAAGACATATTTGTGCTTCAGTTTGGACACAAAGCTTTGTTTCTGCCTTCTGTGTTGATAACTGTACCATTTGGGGTCAGCACTAGCATCAGTAAATTGCATGTCCTCTATCCTCTGATGTGTGTTGCCATGAATTTGAATTGTTTCAATGCCTGTAGTCTAGTTGTACTCCAGGACTTGGTTATTGGGGAATCGAACCTGGTAATGCTAATTATAGCTTGTAGCTGACCCCAACACACTTAATTTGTTAAGATAACAAGTTTAAGGGACACCTAGATGTGATGTCCAATTCCCACTAACAGGCCCATACTGTTTTAGTGAGAGAGAACTTGTAAACCTGCTAGACTTCTCAAGACAGCCAGATTTATTCAAAAGTTTCCATAGTCCATTTCTGTAAATCGCATTAAGGGCTTCAGTTAGGTCAATATATCATGTTTGATCTTGATGCTCTTCCCCACATTTTTGCTAAACCAGCCATAGGATCATGTCCAGCAGAAGCATCCTACTACTTTGCATCTCATTCTGATTTGCTAAGTCCTTGATTTCAAGGTACTGTGTTAGGAAGGATTTTACTAGCTGGAGGAGTGGTATAATTATGTTCCTTCACTCTTCTATTCAACAGCTATTTATTGTGTGCCTATATGCTCTAAGTACTAAGGATGCAACAGTGGAACAAACTAGACAAGAAGCCCCTGCTCTCATGGAACTTACATTTTTGTTGGGAGAAAAACAGAAAAACAAATACAGGATGTCAGGTGATTATAAGTCCCACAAAGAATAATAAAGCAATTTAAGAAGAAGGAATGAGAGAGAGACATGGATGACCAGTGCAAGGGATATATACTAATTTAGGGAGGGTAGTGGGGCTTTCCTGGTGGCTCAGATGATAAAGAATCTGCCTCCAATGTGAGAGACCCAAGTTCAACCCGGTTGGGAAGATTCCCTGGAAAAAGGAATAGCAACCAACTCCAGTATTCTTGCCTGGGGAATTCCATGGTCATAGGAGCCTAATGGGCTACAGTCCATGGGGTTGCAAAGAGTTGGACATGACTAAGCAACTGACCACACGCACAGGGAGGGTTGTTAGGGATCCACTGAGACCTGAAAGAAATGAGGGATGTCAGAGGGAAATACATGAGTAGCAGCAAAGCGAAGTCTGTGGGGCGAGAGAGTGCTTGGGTTGTCCAGGAAACAGCAAGGAGGCCTTTGCTAAAGGGCAAAAGCAAGGAATAGTGGGAAGGAATGAGGAAAGAAGGGAGTAATGCATAGGGAGGTCAAAGAGATAGTTAGGAACAAGACAGTGTAAAGTCTACTGAGCTCAGGTCATGCTATGATAAAAACTAATCTCGATTCTACATTTTTTGTTTTAGAGTTTCATTTGTAAACTGGGTCATGGATTAATATAACAATGTTTTATTTACATATTTTGATATTTAGTTGCAGTGGTAAAAGCAGCTAGCTTATATATCAATAGCTGGGAAACCTTTATTTTAAAGGAAACATGATTTGGAAATAAAACAATTAGAACAGAAACTGATACATGTGTGGTGTAACAAAACTGTGCTTTATTCAAAACAGACCAGTTTCCCGGTGGATGGCTTACTTGTGGCCTGATAATGTCTGACATTTTCAAAATGCTTTTAGATTTGTGATTTCATCAGACTCTCATAACAACCCAAAGAGATGGGGGGACAGGTGGTATTACAGATATGGAAATAGAGGGAGTTGATATGGTTTACCCCAAGATAACCCAGAGTATGAGTCAGTATCAGAACGGGAGACTCCTGACTCTGAATATTCACCTCCTCACCGCCTGCTAAAAGGATTATTGAGTAACTTTTTGACTCAGGGGTCAGAATGTTGAATCAACCAAACTATTAGCTTGTTCCTCCCTTTTACCTCCCAAGGGCATAAAAAATATGCACTATAGAGTTGAGAAAGAAGGCAAGGGATCTCCTCCCTCTCTCTCTCTTTTGTTCCCCAAGCAAAGTCATTGACCACTTTGAAAACATAGTTCTACACTCAGAGAAATATTGGGTATGTGGGACCATCTTCTGGATCACCATAGTACAGGGGCTATCCTTTTCCCACCCTCCCAGAATCAACCCTGGAAGAGTACAGTAGCTCTCTGTGTGTCCCATGCATCTATGAGTAAGGCTCAATACTTCAACAAGTTAAACTTCTGCTACCATATTCTCAACAGTATATAATTTTTTCTAGTTTTTTGAGAAGTACTAACAGTGTATTTACTAACATCCTCCTACTGATATCTGGTAAAAAGTAAAAGTACTCCCTCACAAAAATAGCACAATCTCCTTCAAGAAAGGGAATGTTGATTTAAAGAGGGGAAAAGTTATTTTTTTGGATGTAGTCAGGGTGATTGAGTGGCAAAGTGAAAGAAAGAATTCAGGATTTTTGATTTCCATCAGTGAAGGGAGAATCCACATATTGTTGTAGCTACTTTTTCCTTTTGGAGTACAAAAATGAAACAGGGCAAAGGCTAACAGAGTTTTGCAAAAGAACACACATGTCATAACAAACACCCTCTTCTAACAACATAAGAGATGATTCTACACATGGACATCACCAGATGGTCAATATCAAAATCAGATTGACTATATTCTTTGCAGCCAAAGATGGAAAGCTCTATACAGTCAGCAAAAACAAGACAGGGAGCTGACTGTGGCTCAGATTATGAACTCGTTATTGCCAAATTCAGACTTAAATTGAAGAAAATAGAGAAAACCATTAGACCATTCAGGTATGACCTAAATCAAACCCTTATGATTATACAGTGGAAGTGACAAATAGATTCAAGGTATTATATCTGATAGAGTGCCCAAAGAACTATGGATGGAGGCTCATGACATTGTACAGGAGGCATTGATCAAGACCATCCCTAAGAAAAAGAAATGCAAAAAGGCAAAATGGTTGTCTGAGGAGGACTTACAAATAGCTGTGAAAAGAAGAGAAGCTAAAGGCAAAGGAGAAAAGGAAAGACATATGCATTTGAATGCAGAATTCCAAAGAATAGTAAGGAGAGATAAGAAAGCCTTCCTCAGCGATCAATGTAAAGAAATAGAGGAAAACAATAGAATGGGAAAGACTACAGGTCTCTTAAAGAAAATTAGAGATAGCAAGGGAACATTTCATGCAAAGATGGGCACAATAAAGGACAGAAACAGTATAGATCTAACAGAAGCAGAAGTTATTAAGAAGAGGTGGCAAGCATACACAGAAGAACTATACAAAAAAGATCTCCATGACTCAGATAACCATGAAACCATGATGGTATGATCACTCACCTAGAGCCAGACATCCTGGAACGTGAAGTCAAGTGGGTCTTAAGATTCATCACTACAAACAAAGCTAGTGAAAGTGATGGAATTCCAGTTGAGCTATTTCAAATCCTAAAAGATGATGCTGTGAAAGTGCTGCACTCAATATGACAGCAAATTTTGAAAATTCATCATTGGCCACAGGACTGGAAAAGGTCAGTTTTCATTCCAATCCCAAAGAAAGGCATTCCCAAAGAATGTTCAAACTATCACACAAATGCACTCATCTCACATGCTAGCAAAGTAATGCTCAAAATTCTCCAAGTCAGGCTTCAGCAGTACATGAACCGAGAACTTTCAGATGTTCAGCTGGATTTAGAAAAGGCAGAAGAACCAGAGATCAAAATACCAACATCCACTGGATCATTGAAAAAGCAAGAGAGTTCCAGAAAAACATCTACTTCTGCTTTATTGACTATGCCAAAACCTTTGACTATGTGGATCATAACAAACTGTGGAAAATATTTAAAGAGATGGGAATACCAGACAACCTGACAGGCCTCTTGAGAAATCTGTATGCAGGTCAGGAAGCAACAGTTAGAACTGAACATGGAACAACAGACTGGTTCCAAATCGGGAAAGGAGTATGTCAAGGCTGTGTATTGTCACCCTGCTTATTTAACTAATATGTAGAGTACATCATGTGAAATGCTGGGCCGGATGAAGCACAAGCTGGAATAAAGATTGCCAGGAGAAATATCAATAACCTCAGATATGCAGATAACACCACCTTTATGGCAGAAAGTGAAGAAGAACTAAAGAGCCTCTTGATGAAAGTGAAAGAGGAGAGTGAAAAAGTTGGCTTAAAACTCAACATTAAGAAAACTAAGATCATGGCATCTGGTCCCATCACTTCACAGCAAATAGATGGGGAAACAATGGAAACAGTGACAGACTTTATTTTTGGGGGCTCCAAAATCATTGAAGATGGTGAGTGCAACCATGAAATTAAAAGACGTTTGCTCCTTGGAAGAAAAGCTATGACCAACCTAGACAGCATTTTAAAAAGCAGAAACATTGCCAACAAAGGTCTGTCTAGTCAAAGCTATGGTTTTTCCAGTAGTCATGTATGGATGTAAGAGTAGGACTATAAAGAAAGCTGAGTGCCAAAGAACTGATGCTTTTGAACTGTGGTGTTGGAGAAGACTCTTGAGAGTCCCTTGGACTGCAAGGAGATCAAACCAGTCAATCCTTAAGGAAATCAGTCCTGAATATTCATTGACAGGACTGATGCTGAAGCTGAAACTCCAATACTTTGGCCACCTGATGGGAGGAACTGACTCATTGTAAAGACCATGATGCTGGGAAAGATTGAAAGCAGGAGGAGAAGGGGATGACAGATGATGAGATATTTCAGTGGCATCACTGACTCTATGGACATGAGTTTGAGCAAGCTCCGGGAGTTGGTGATGGACAGGGAGACCTGGTGTGCTGCAGTCCATGGGGTTGCAAAGAGTTGGACACGACTGAGTGACTGAACTGAACTGAACTGAACTGTTTTGTTACACATGTGGACTTTTCCTGAGGACTGGTCCTCAGTTGTCTCCCATCTCTATGCTCTCTCTCCTGGCAAACTCACCCACATCCACAGCTTAATTACTACGTGCACACACATGAGGTCCCCAATTTATATTTCCATCTCAGTCCTCTTGTGTGACCTTCAGACTGGTATATCCAAATGCCTACTGGACTGGTCTGAAAGGATGTCTGAAAGCCTACTCAGACTCAACTTGTACCCCAAACCTGGTCCTCTTGCAGCCTTCCCTATTTCAGTTGATTGGTCTACCATTCTATCCAGTGGTACTTAGAGATCTTTTGATACCACTTGGTTCCTCCCTCACTTTGAAACTTCCTTTTGGGAGGGAAGTCAAATTTTGCTTATTTTTTTGTTTATTGCTTACTTCCTAAAACCTTAGGAATCCATTCACTTCTTTCCATCTTCATTCTCACCATGCTACCATCAACCTCTTTCCTAGACTACTGCAGTATCTCCTCACGTACAAACATTCACTCTGATCTGTTCTGTTAATTGCTACCAGAATGGTCTTAGCATAAGGAATGCCATGTCATTCTTATGCTTAAAAGCCTTACGGCTTTCCATCACTTTTAAAACAAACACAAACAAGACTCCTTAATGTAGCCTACAAGGCCCTCCATGACCTGGCATGTGTACTTATTTCTCCAGCCTCATCATAGACCCCTTCGCTCTCCTCACTTACTATCACATTAGTCTTAAGTTCTTCAAGTCACCAGGCTCCCTCCTGCTATGGGGCCTTTGCATATTCGGATTTGTTTGTTTTCTTTGTTGCTCCTTCCTTTCTCATCTCTTATTCATTCTTTAGATGTCATTTTGAGTGACTCCCTTAGGGTTATCTTCTTTGACCACCATCCCACAACCCCAGCCACCCTCCTCTCCGTAGGTCAATTAGTGTCTTGGTACTGTGTACTATCATTTGTAGCACTTACTATAGTTCCTGTTTGACATTTGTTAGTATGATTACTTGATTATTATCTGTCTCTCCAGTAGATTGTTAGCTCCTGGAGAGCAAGAACTTAACACAGTATTCCTAGGGCCTAGTAGTAGTCCTAGGGCCTAGCACACACTATATGCCTGGTACATAGTAGTAGTAGTGTTAGTCGCTCAGTCGTGTCTGACTCTTTGTGACCCCATGCACTGTGGCCCACCAGGCTCCTCTGTCCATGGGATTCTCCAGGCAGAAATACTGGAGTAGACTGCCATTCCCTTCTCCAGAGGATCTTCCCGACCCAGGGATCGAACCTGGGTCTCCTGCATTGCAGGCAGATTCTTTATAGTCTGAGCTACAGGGAAGATCCTGGCACATGGTAGACACCTAATAAATACTTGTTGAATGAATAAGTATGTTTAAGTACATTAGATCAGTACTTTTCCCCTGGAGAACAAACACTGGGCCTTTTTAATTTTTTACATTCCTTAGAGCTACTGACTGGATTCCATAGCCATGCCCAATGGTTACCTATATTTTTAACAGTAGATTCAAGGATGAGAAAAAATAGACCTAGTTCAGTTCAGTTCAGTTCAGTAGCTCAGTTGTGTCTGACTCTTTGTGACCCCATGAATCGCAGCACACCAGGCCTCCCTGTCCATCACCAACTCCCAGAGTTCACTCAGACTCACGTCCATCAAGTCAGTGATGCCATCCAGCCATCTCATCCTCTGTCGTCCCCTTCTCTTCCTGTCCGCAATCCCTCCCAGCATCAGAGTCTTTTCCAATGAGTCAACTCTTCGCATGAGGTGGCCAAAGTACTGGAGTTTCAGCTTTAGCATCATTCCTTCCAAAGAAATCCCAGGGCTGATCTCCTTCAGAATGGACTGGTTGGATCTCTTTGCAGTCCTAGTTAGGGCTCCCACAAATTTAAATACCAGGGAAATAAAAGAGTTTTGCAACTGGAATTGCTGATGTAAACCATTGAAAAAAATGACACCTTATTAATGCTGTTAGAATAATTTAATTTTTAATATTTTGTCCATTGTGGTTTTCCCCCCTTTAAGTAGACTTTATTTTTCAGAGCACATTCTTTTAGGTTCATAGCACAATTGAACTGAGTTCCCATATACTCTCTGCCTTCAAACACATACTGCCTCCTCTACCATCAACATTCTGAACCAGACTGGTAGATTTGTTACAGTCAATGAACCTACAGTGACACGTTATAGTCATCCAAAGTGCAGAGTTACCTTAGGGTTCACTCATGGTGTTGTATGTTCTATGGGTTTGGTTTAGTCTCTCAGTTGTGTCTGACTCTTTGTGACCCCATGGACTGTAGCCTGCCAGGTTCCTCTGTCCATGGGATTCTTCAGGCAAGAATACTGGAGTGAGTTGCCATTTTCTTCTCCAGGGGAACTTCCTGACCCAGGGATTGAACCCTGGTTTCCTGCATAGCAGGCAGATTCTTTCTTGACTGGGCCGCCAGGGATGCCTAATTTTTTCAAAAGGGCTGAGAGGCTGTAAACGATTCCTTCCCTTCAAGTAGTGTCCATGGGAAAATCATTGAAAAAGAATTCAAAGCATGGTCCAAGTCCAAAAGCACTTGGAAACATACTCCACATTGTAAGGCGAGTGCAGAGGAAAAGAGAGTGAGCTGGGCAGTCAGGCAAGAAAAGGGAAATTTTTTAGAGGGAAAAGAGAGTGTGACTGGCCCTTAAAGAGAACCAGTGTCCTCCCTTTCTGACGGATTCCTTCTTATACCCCATCAATGAAAAATTCTTTGGGTTTGGACAAGTGTATAATGATATTGTAGTATCACACAGAATATTTTCACTGTCTTGAAAATCTTGTGTTCTGCTTATTCATCCGTCTCTTTCCTGCTTATTCTCTGGTAACCATTGACTGCTTTAAAAATTTTTTTTTAATTTTTTAATTTTATTTTATTTTTGCCTGTGTTGGGTCTTTGTTGCTGCATGGGCCTTTCCTCTAGTTTCAGTGAGCGGGTACTACTCTTTGTTGCAGTGTGTGGGCTTCTCATTGCGATGGCTTCTCTTGTTGCTGAGTACAGACTCTAGAGCGCTCAGGCTTCAGTAGTTGCTGCATGTGTGCTCAGTAATTGTGAGTCCTGTGCTCTTGAGCACAGGCTCAATAGTTGTGGCACATGGACTTAGTTGCTCTGCAGCATGTGGGATCTTCCTGAATCAAAGATTGAACCTGTATCTCCTGTATTGGCAGGCAGATTCTTTACCACTGAGCAAACAGAGAAGCCCACCACTGATGTTTTTATAGTGACTATAGTTTTGTGTTTTCTAGAATGTCATATAGTTAGAATCAAATAGTATGTACCCTTTACAGATTAGCTTCTTTCACTTAGTAATATGCATTTAAAGTTCCTCCATATCTCTTCATGACTTGACTTCTTTTTAGCTTTAAGTAATATTTGACTGTCTGGATGTATTACAGTTTATTTATCTATTCAGCTATTGAAGGACATCTTGGTTGCATCCAGGTTTGGGGAATTATAGAATAAAGTTTCTATAAACATTCATGTGCAGGTTTTTTAGTAGATGTAAGTTTTCAGCTCATTTGGATAAATACCAGTGTGAATGCTCTATCATATATTAACAGCATATTTCATTTTGTGAGAAACTGCCAAACTAGCTTCCAAAATGACTGTATCATTTTGCATTCCCACCAGCAATAAATGAAAGTTCCTATTGCTCTGCATCCTCACCAGCATTTGTTGTTGTCAGTGTTCTGATTTTTGGCCATTCTAATAGATGGGTACTGGTGCCTTATTGTTGTTTTAATTTACAGTCACCTAGGCAATGGCACCCCACTCCAGTACTCTTGCCTGGAAAATCCCATGGGCAGAGGAGCCTGGTAGGCTGCAGTCCATGGGGTCGCAAAGAGTTGGACAACTGAGTGACTTCACTTTCACTTTTCACTTTTCACTTTCATGCATTGGAGAAGGAAATGGCAACCCACTCCAGTGTTCTTGCCTGGAGAATCCCAGGGACAGGGGAGCCTGGTAGGCTGCCATCTGTGGGGTCGCACAGAGTTGGACATGACTGAAGGGACTTAGCAGCAGCAATAATACATGATAGGGGCTTCTGCAGTGGCTCAGTGGTAAGGAATCCACCTGTAAGGCAAGAGATGTGGGTTTGATCCCTGGCTCTGGAAGATCCCCTGGAAGAGGAAATGGCAACCCACTCCAATACTCTTGCCTGGGAAATCCCATAGACAGAGGAGCCTAGTGGGCCACAGTCCATGGAGTCACAGAGTTGGACACGACTGAGCAACTAAATAACAACAAATAATATACAATTTGGAGATTTTTTTTCATATGCTTATTTGACATCTGTATATCTTTTTTTTTTTTTTGGGGGGGGGGTGAGGTGTATGTTCAGGTCTGGTGTTAGAAAAGGCAGAGGAACCAGAGATCAAATTGCCAACATCCACTGGATCATCGAAAAAGAAAGAGAGCTCCAGAAAAAAATCTATTTCTGCTTTATTGACTATGCCAAAGCCTTTGACTCTGTGGATCACAATAAACTTTGGAAAGTTCTGAAAGAGATGGGAATACCAGACCACCTGACCTGCCTCTTGAGAAACCTATATGCAGGTCAGGAAGCAACCATTAGACAGGACATGGAACAACAGACTGGTTCCAAATAGGAAAAGGAGCACGTCAAGGCTGTATATTGTCACCCTGCTTATTTAACTTCTTTGCAGAGTACATCATGAGAAACGCTGGGCTGGAAGAAGCACAAGCTGGAATCAAGGTTGCCAGGAGAAATATCAATAACTTAAGATATGCAGATGACACCACCCTTATGGCAGAAAGTGAAGAATTAAAGACCCTCTTGATGAAAGTGAAAGAGGAGAGTGAAAAAGTTGGCCTAAAGCTCAACATTCAGAAAACTAAGATCATGGCACCTGGTCCCATCACCTCATGGCAAATAGATGGGGAAACAGTGGAAACAGCGGCTGACTTTATTTTTTTCGGTTCCGAAATCACTGCAGATGGTGACTGCAGCCATGAAATTAAAAGACGCTTACTCCTTGGAAAGAAGGTTACGACCAACCTAGATAGCATATTAAAAAGCAGAGACATTACTTTGCCAACAAAGGTCCATCTAGTCAAGGGTATGGTTTTTCCAGTAGTCATGTATGGATGTGAGAATTAGACTATAAGGAAAGCTGAGCACCAAAGAATTGATGCTTTTGAACTGTGGTGTTGGAGAAGACTCTTGAGAGTCCCTTAGACTGCAAGGAGATCCAACCAGTCCATCCTAAAGGAGATCAGTCCTGGGTGTTCATTGGAAGGACTGATGTTGAAGCTGAAACTCCAATACTTTGGCCACTTGATGAAAAGAGCTGACTCATTTGAAAAGACCCTGATGCTGGGAAAGATAGAGGGCAGGAGGAGAAGGGGACAACAGAGGATGAGATGGTTGGATGGCATGACCAACTCAATGGACATGAGTTTGGGTGGACTCTGGAAACTGGTGATGAACAGGGAGGCCTGGCGTGCTGCAGTTCATGGGGTCGCAGAGAGTTGGACATGATTGAGTGACTGTACTGAACTGAACTGATGTTCATGTCTTTTGTCCATTTTTAAAACTAAATTGTTCATTTTCATATTGTTGAATTTTAGACTTTGTACATTTTGAACGATAGTCCTTTACCTGATATGTTTTTTACAAATATTTTTTCCCAGTCTGTGGCTTGTGTTTACATTATCTTAATGTTGGGTTTCACAGAAATGAAGCATTTATTTTTAATGAAGTCTAGCTTATCAATTATTTCTTTCCTGATTTTTGCTTTGGTGTTGTACCTAAGGGGCTTCCCAGTTGGCATTAGTGGTAAAGAACCCACTTGCCAAAGCAGGAGACATAAGAGACACAGGTTCAATCCCTGGGTTGGGAAGATATACTGGAGTAGGAAATGGCAACCCACTCCTGTATTCTTGCCTGGAGAGTCCCATGGACAGAGGAGCCTGACGGGCTGCAGTCCATAGGGCCACACAGAGTTGAACACAACTGAAGACACTTAGCATGCACATGCACTGTAACTGAAAAATTCATTGCCATACTCAAGGCAATGATATTCTCATATGTTATTTTGTAGGAGTTTTATAGTTTTGCATTTTATATTTAGGTCTGTGATCCATTTTCAGTTAATTTTTGTGGAGAGTATACCTAGATTTTTTTCTTTTTTTACATATAGATGTCCAGTTGTTCAAGCACCGTTTGTTAACAGAATTATCTTTGCTCCATTGTATTGCCTTTGCTCCTTTGTCAAAGAACAGTTGACTGTGCTTTTGTGGGTCTATTTTGAGGCTCTCTATTCTGTTCCTTTGATCTGTCCATTTTTTCACTAATCCCATTTGGTTATGGTATAGAATTCTTTTTATACATTGCTGGATTTGATTTGCTAATATTTTGTTGATAAATTTTACTTATATATTTCTAAGAGATATTTGGTCTGCAGTTTCCTTTTCTTGTCATGTCTTTGTCCAGTTTTGGTATTAAGGTAATGCTGGCCTCATAGAATGAGTTAGAAAACATTCCCTTTCTTTCTATTTTCTGAAAGACATTGCAGAGAATTGGCATAATTTCTTTCATGAATGTTTGATTGAACCCACCAGTGAATCTATCTGGCACTAGTGCTTTCTCTTTTAGAAGGTTATTAATCAGTGACTTAATTTCTTTAATATATATTGGCGTATTCAGATTGTCTATTTCTTTTTGAGTTTTGGCAGAGTGTGTCTTTTGAGGAATTCCATTTAATTTAGGAGGTTCATTTCATTCAGGTTAAGAAATACATGGGTGTGGCAATATTCATAGTATCTCTTTATTATCCTTTTAATGTCCATAGGGTCTTCAGTGATGTTGCTGCTGCTGCTAAGTCACTTCAGTCGTGTCGGACTCTGTGTGACCCCATAGACGGCAGCCCACCAGACTCCCCCATCCCTGGGATTCTCCAGGCAAGAACACTGGAGTGGGTTGCCATTTCCTTCTCCAATGCATGAAAGTGAAAAGTGAAAGTGAAGTCACTCAGTCGTGTCCCACTCTTTGCGACCCCATGGACTACAGCCTACCAGGCTCCTCCATCCATGGGATTTTCCAGGCAAGAGTACTGGAGTGGGGCGCCATTGCCTTCTCCGACAGTGATGTTACCTATTTCATTTCTAATATTAACAATTTGTGTCATCTCTCTTTTTTCCTAATTACCCTAGCAAGAGGTTTACTGAATTTATTCATCTTTTTAGGAAACAAATTCTTGGTTTCATTGATTTTCTGCATTGATTTCCTGTTTTCAATTTTATGGAATTCCTCTCAAATTCTTATTGTTTTCTTCCCTGTGCTTGCTTTCGGTTTATTTCGCTTTTTAGTTTTGGAGGTCTCTACTGACATGTCCTCAAGCTCAGAGGTTCTTCTATCCTCAGTTGTGTCCTATGATGGACCACGCAGAAGCGTGGCTCACAGGACCTACCCCATGCCCGAGGTCAAGGGCGGCAGCCGAGAGGAGCAACCCCATTCCTGAGGCCAGGGGCGGCGGCTGGGAGGAGCAACCCCACGCTTGAGGTCAGGGTTGGCTGTGCAACAGTTCTATGAAGACCTACAAGACCTTTTAAAACAAACACCGAAAAAGATGCCCTTTTCATTATAGGGGACTGGAATGCAAAAGTAGGACATCAAGAAACACCTGGAGTAACAGACAAATTTGGCCTTGGAGTATGGAATGAAGAAGGGCAAAGGCTAATAGACTTTTGCCAAGAGAATGCACTGGTCATAGCAAATACCCTCTTCCAACACAAGAGAAGACTCTACACATGGACATCACCAGATGGTCAATACCAAAATTAGATTGATTATATTCTTTGCAGCTAAAGATGGAGAAGCTCTATACAGTCAGCAAAAACAAGACTGGGAGCTGACTGTGGCTCAGATCATGAACTCCTTATTGCCAAATTCAGACTTAAATTGAAGAAAATAGGGAAAACCACTAGACCATTCAGGTATGACCTAAATCAAATCCCTTATGATTATACAGTGGAAGTGAGAAATAGATTTAAGGGACTAGATCTGATAGACAGAGTGCCTGATGAACTATGGACGGAGGTTCGTCACACTGTACATGAGACAGGGATCAAGACTATCCCCAAGAAAAAGAAATGCAAAAAAGCAAAATGGCTGTCTGAGGAGTCCTTACAAATAGCTGTGAAAAGAAGAGAAGCGAAAGGCAAAGGAGAAGAGGAGATACACATCCATCTGAATGCAGAGTTCCAAAGAATAGCAAGGAGAGATAAGAAAGCCTTCCTCAGCGATCAATGCAAAGAAATAGAGGAAAACAACAGAATGGGAAAGACTAGAGATGTCTTCAAGAAAATTAGAGATACCAAGGGAACACTTCATGCAAAGATGGGCTCAATAAAAGACAGAAATGGTATGGACCTAACAGAAGCAGAAGATATTAAGAAGAGATGGCAAGAATACACAGAAGAACTGTACAAAAAAGATCTTCATGACCCAGATAATTACAGTGGTGTGATCACTCACCTAGAGCCAGACATCCTGGAATGTGAAGTCAAGTGAGCCTTAGAAAGCATCACTACGAGCAAAGCTAGTGGAGGTGACGGAATTTCAGTTGAGCTATTTCAAATCCTGAAAGATGATGCTGTGAAAGTGCTGCACTCAATATGCCAGCAAATTTGAAAAACTCAACAGTGACCACAGGACGGGAAAAGTTCAGTTTTCATTCCAATCCCAAAGAAAGGCAATGGCAAAGAATGCTCAAACTACCGCACAATTGCACTCATCTCACACGCTAGTAAAGTAATGCTCACAATTCTCCAAGCCAGGCTTCAGCAATATGTGAACCGTGAACTTCCAGATGTTCAAACTGGTTTTAGAAAAGGCAGAGGAACCAGAGATCAAATTGCCAACATTCACTGGATCATCAAAAAAGCAAGAGAGTTCCAGAAACATCTATTTCTGCTTTATTGACTATGCCACAACCTTTGACTGTGTGGATCACAATAAACTGTGGAAAGTTCTGAAAGAGATGGGAATACCAGACCACCTGACCTGCTTCTTGAGAAACCTGTATGTAGGTCAGGAAGCAATAGTTAGAACTGGACATGGAACAACAGACTGGTTCCAAATATGGAAAGGAGTATGTCAAGGCTGCATATTGTCACCCTGCTTATTTAACTTATATGCAGAGTACATCATGAGAAATGCTGGGCTGGAAGAAGTACAAGCTGGAATCAAGATTGCCGAGAGAAGTATCAATAACCTCAGACATGCAAATGACACCACCCTTATGGCAGAAAGTGAAGAGGAACTAAAGACTCTCTCGATGAAAGTGAAAGAGGAGAGTGAAAAAGTTGGCCTAAAGCTCAACATTCAGAAAACTAAGATCATGGCATCTGGTCCCGTCATTTCATGTCAAATAGATGGGGAAACAGTGGAAACAGTGTCAGACTTTATTTTTGGGGGCTCCAAAATCACTGCAAATGGTGATTGTAGCCATGAAATTAAAAGACGCTTACTCCTTGGAAGGAAAGTTATGACCAACCTAGATAGCATATTAAAAAGCAGAGACATTACTTTGCCAACAAAGGTCCATCTAGTCAAGGCTATGGTTTTTCCAGTGGTCATATATGGATGTGAGAGTTGGACTGTGAAGAAAGCTGAGCACCAAAGAACTGTGGTGTTGGAGAAGACTCTTGAGAGTCCCTTAGACTGTGTGGAGATCCAACAAGTCCATTCTAAGTGAAATCAGTCCTGGGTGTTCACTGGAAGGACTGATGTTGAAGCTGAGATTCCAATACTTTGGCCTTCTCATGTGAAGAGTTGGCTCATTGGAAAAGACCCTAATGCTGGGAGGGATTGGGGGCAGGAGGAGAAGGGGATGACAGAGGATCAGATGGCTGGACGGCATCACCCCCTCGATGGACATGAGTTTGAGTAAACTCCAGGAATTGGTGATGGACAGGGAGGCCTGACGTGCTGCAATTCATGGGGTCACAAAGAGTCGGACAGATGTTTGTATGTTTGATTTCTAGTGTTGCTTTTGTAATCTTATCTAGAATTTCTGTCTCCCTGCTTATATTATGCACTTGTTCTTGCATATTGCTTTCTTTTTCTTTAGAACCCTTAGCATATCCGTAACAGTTGTTTTAAATTCATGGTCACAATTCCATATCCCTGACATACTGAGTCTGGTTCTTTTTCTCTTCAAACTGTATTATTTTTACCATTTAGTATAATTTATTTTTTTTTGAAAGAAGACATGATGTACTGAATGAAAAGATCTTCAATAGATAGGCATTTAGTGATACGCTAGTAATGTGTAGGAAGAAGGGAAAGTTTTCTGTAGTCCTATGATTAGGTCTCAGTCTTCTATGAACCTGTACCCTTGGGATATAAATTTCACCAGTATTTCTCTGTCATCCCTCTTCACCTTAAGTCAGACAGGATGGCCAGAGGGACTTGGAATCGGGTATTTCCCTTCTCCCAAAATTGGGTATTTCTCTTTCATCAGGTGGAAGGCTAGAATAAGCTGAAACTAAGTATTTCATTTCTTCCAAGTCAGGCTCCAATATAAACCCAAAAGTTTAGGCTCTGGTAAAATAGATTCTCTTGAGGGTAAGTCTTGTTAAGAAGAACAGAATGCTCTGGTCTACTTGAAAGTGGCCACTTTTCCCTTCTTCCTGCCAGAAGCCTGAGGGGATTTTCTTTTTCTCCTCCCTGTAAGAACCTGGTAGGGCTCCAGGAGATAAAACTCACAAAAATGTTGGGTTTCCCTTGGAGTTTTTAACTCACAGAACTGTCCACACTAAGCCTCCAGCATTTCATCATTTACATCTCAGATTTTCCTACCCTAGTACCCAATACAGGTTCCACTGGAGGTTTCTGCTTTGATAAACTGTGATTCTCTATATACGCCTGTCTGTTTCTCCAATTTTCAGAGCAACATTTTACCCTGTGACCTCACTTCTTTTGTGGATCTAAGAAAAACTGTTGATTTTTCAGTTTGTTCAGCTTTTTGCTTTTTGTCAGGATGGAATGCCGACTCCCAAGCTCTTTACATGTTAGACAGGAAACCAGAAGTTCCTGTTATGTTTTTAATGCCACCTTTTAGCATAGATGTTATCTCTGCAATCCTTAGATAAAAACTTTAAAAACAAAAAAGTAATTTGATCTGTGTTAAAGAGTGAATTACTTATTGAAATCTTGGTAGGCTAGAATAATATGCACTTTGTTGTACATTAACTGTACAACTGATCAAACAGCTATCGTTGCCCCCAGGCAAGAGTTAAGTTTTTTGTAAGAAAAGGACTTCAACTATAGCCCTATGATTAGGTCTCAGCCTTTTATGAGCCTGTACCACTGGGATTTAAAATTCACTGATGGTTAACTCTCAGATGACAGGGACTACACCCTAAGCCACTCTTACCTATGAATATTTGACTCCATCACTGCATCATCATTACCTTCTCTTGTATTATTTAAAGATGCCACTGTTGGCAGAGTTCCCCATGTGTGGAAAAATAATTGAAAAGGCTCAAAAGTGAGGCAGTTTTCTCTACACTTGTGTGTGTAAGGAGATGGACTGCAAATGGGAATAGACCTTTAGAGCTGTAAAAGGCCACAGAAATAACTATTTTTAGTTGTCTATCTCCATGATAATCTCAGGATGTTATGTAATGTTTCCATTGATATATCTAATATATGACCTCAGAAGTATTTCTATTTATTTCCTTGATCATTGGCATATTATCTTGTGAATATTTTCATTGCACACATTCGGACTACAGGAGTACTTGGATCTTGTATGAATTATATACTTATTGAGAAGAAGAGTGAAAGTTTACCCCAAAGACAAGTTTCTAAACCCCTTGCTGGGTTATGTCTTGGCTTAGCTTCCCTGGTGGCTCAGATAGTAAAGAATCTCCCTGCAATGCAGGACACCCATGTCCAATCCCTGGGTCAGGAACATCTCTTGGAGAAGAGAATGGCTACCCACTCAAGAATTCTTGCCTGGAGAATCCTATGGTCAGAAGAGCCTAGCAGGCTACAGTCCATGGGGTTGCAAAGAGGTGGACATGATTGAGCAAGTAATACTTTCACTATGAAAGATAAAAATGGATCTATGACACAATCTTTTTTTTTTTTTTTTTTTTTACAGCCTTAGTGACTGAGGGGAATGTTCAGGATTGTTGTTCATTGCTCAGTCACCTACTTGTTTCTGACTCTTCACCCCATGGACTGTAGACCTTCCTGTCCCTCAGTATCTCCTGGAGTTTGCCCAAGTTCATGTTCATTACATCAGTGATGCTATCCAGCCATCTCATCCTCTGACACTCTCTTCTCCTTCTGCCCTCAATATTTCCCAGCATCAGGGATTTTTCCAGTGAGTTGTCTGTTCGCATCAGATGACCAAAATACTGGTGCTTCAGCTTCAGCATCAGTCCTTCCAATGAATATTCAGGGTTGATCTCCCTTAAGATTGACTGGTTTGATCTCCTTGCTGTCCAAGGGACTTTCAGGAGTCTTCTCCAGCACCACAGTTTGAAGGCATCAATTCTTTGGCATTCTGCCTTCTTTATGGTCCAGCTCTCACAATTGTACATGACCACTGGGAATAGCCTTGACTATACAGACCTTTGCTGGCAGAGTAATGTCTCTGCTTTTTAACACACTGTCTAGGTTTGTCATTGCTTTCCTGCCAAGAAGCAATCGTCTTCTGATTTCATGGCTGCAGTCACTGTTCACAGTGATTTTTGGAGCCCAAGAAGAGAAAATCTGTCACTACTTCCACATTTTCCCCCTTCTATTTGCCATGAAGTAATGGGGCTGGATGCGATGATCTTAGTTTTTTAATATTTAGTCTTAAGCCGGCTCTTTCACTCTCCTCCTTCACCTTCATCAAGAGGCTCTTTAGTTCCTCTTTGCTTTCTGCGATTAGAGTGGTATCATCTGCATATCTGAGATTGTTGATGTTTCTTCCTCCTATCTTGATTCTGGCTTATAGCTCATCCCCTTCAGGGATCACTGCCTTGTCATGGCAAAGGAGCCTGCATAACTCAATGAAGCTATGAGCTATGCCATGCAGGGCTGCCCAAGATGGACAGGTCACAGCAGAGAGTTCTGACAAAGTGTGATCCACTGGAAGAGGGAATGGAAAACCATCTCAGTATACTTGCCATGAGAATCTCATGAACTGTGGTCGTGATGGTTCAGTTGCTAAGTCGTGTCTGACTCTCTGTGACCCCATGACTGTAGCCTGCCAGGCTCCTCTGCCCAAGGGATTTTCCAGGTAAGAATACTCAAGTGGATTGGGTAGCCATTTCCTTCTCCAGGGTATCTTCCCCACCCAGGGATCAAACCTGGGTCTCCTGCATTGCTGGTGAATTCTTTACCAACTGAGCTACTAGGAAAGCTAAAAAAGATATGTTCAGGATACCAATATCTATAATATAATTGACCATATTATTATGGGATATTAAATGGATCTTATCTGAATCTTAGCTGTAAGACAAGGGATTAGGCTTCAAGAAATTTGTGCTAAATCTTTTGTTAGTGGATAATATGGTCTAGAAATCTTAGTGTTCATTGAAATTTTTTTCTGTATTTTTTCTCTGTATCTGTCACAATGCCAAGAAAGTGAATGCTTGTTATTCCACAGTAAGTAAACAGTTCAAAGAAAATGAGGAAAGGAACAAAATAATGTTATATTTATCCAAGAGTTGCAAAAGTCTGGGTTTTCAGCAAAGTAATGGTTTGAAAATGTCTGCTTTTGTGAAAAGAAATACTGGTCATTGAGAGAAGCAAGTGGCTCCCTGTGTGAAGTGTTTATAAAAGGGTATGTTTAGGGCTTACCACGGGAGATAAAAAGAAGAATCCTAGTTGATTTAAGAGACTATCTGAGGAAGAGCAACTCTTGGGAATTTGCAGAGGATAAGAACTATAGCCCATTAATATGACATTAGATAAGATAGCTCAAAGGACTTTCAATGCAAGCTGTAGTGGAATTCCTTTAACTGTGGGATGTGAATGATGGCTTAGGCCTGGAGAAGTAGCAGTCTTCTATGATGGAGATAAGCTTAAGAAGTGTGAGTTTTTATTAGAAGTGAGGCCTAGATAACAAGAATTATGTAACACAAATATGCCAGATTTTTCCATTTGGTGAAATGAGATCACATGAATGCTACTATCCAAATTTCATCAGCTGCAAAGCCCCACCTGCTCTCAGAGGAATTTAATCCCCTTCCAAAGACTATTCAGTTATTTCTAGCCATCCTCTGCAGAAAGCTTTACCACATGTGCTTGTAACAATATCATTCATATTCTTACAGTCCAGCCTATCAGACAAGGCACCTCATCAACTATGTCTGTTGCTGATACCCTTTGGGCAAATAGCATTGAGCTTTCAGTCCTTGAGGTATTGAGATTGGGACCCTCACCTAACTTTATATAAATTTTATCAATTTGGCCCTAAACAGCAACATTTGAGCTCAGAATCACAAAAGGTCCTTCATGAAAATGTTTTTTCTTTTTTTCAGTTTTTGGCTCCATCTTCCATATTGAGCCTTGAATCCAAAGTGCTAGCAGGAGCACCAACACTCTACCTTTCCCTCTGTTCTTTTAAGCTCTCTCTCCTCTTCTGTGTGCCCCAGCAAAAACCCAACAAACAAAAACCGAACTTCTCACTCCTTCGGGCAAAACCAGAAAGCCTCAATGTGCACAGAATTATGCTAATAGGTAAAGGAAGTAATAGGGGTAGGTGTCATCTGATTTGTTGAAAAAGTGCTATCACTAGCACCAGCCTAGTCAAGATAATCTGTAATACATACAATAAAAACACAGGCTTATGTTTCTGTTACATCCTGGGTGGGAATAGGAAGAGCATATCAAGGAAAACAGTGGTATAAAGGAACCACCACTTCAGAAAGAGAATTAAACCTTTCAAGAGTGACTGACTGCTTTTGTCATTCTTTCTTACTGCTCTCTTTCATTTTTTCAGGTTTAATTTCAATATTGAGTCAAACTCTTTTGTTCCTTCGTCTCCTTCATCTTTAGATCCAGGAGAGGACAGAGATTAATTAGTATTTATAATTGAACAACCAGGAATTAAGATGAGTTTTCATTATGAAAGCTATGGAAAATGATTGATGACATTAAGTTTGATAGACCTCTTTGCCTTAAGTTAATTCTACTTTATAGCCAAAGCAGAAGGCTTCTGTTCCATAATTCAGTGGAATATCTTTTCAGACAAAGCAGCCTTATAATGAGGACAAGACCACACTTGAACTATGATTATTGAAACAGTAAGGACATGCAAGTACTCCCCCCATCCTGTTTTTTGGAGAAGAGGAAGGATTATTGCATGGCCATTCAAGGAGAACAAATGGCTCATATTCAAATGACCCAAACTCCAACAGTAGCCCAGTTAAATTAGTCATATCACTGAAGATTTTCATACCATAAAAAAGAACAAATAGTTGAACAATTATCTCATGTCTTGAAATGGAAGAATTTATAGACTTGATTTGTTAGATATCGGAGAAGGCAATGGCACCCCACTCCAGTACTCTTGCCTGGAAAATCCCATGGATGGAGGAGCCTGGTAGGCTGCAGTCCATGGGGTCGCTAAGAGTCGGACACGACTGAGTGACTTCACTTTCTCTTTTCACTTTCATGCATTGGAGAAGGAAATGGCAACCCACTCCAGTGTTCTTGCCTGGAGAATCCCAGGGACAGGGAAGCCTGGTGGGCTGCTGTCTATGGGGTCACACAGAGTCGGACACGACTGAAGTGACTTAGCATAGCATAGCATAGCATTCCCCATGAGGGAGATGATGATGAACCTCACTTCAATAGGTATGATGTGAATTGCCAGACAAAAGTGGAGAGGAAGAACATTCTGGAAGCTGTAGGTGAGGACTCAGAAGATTTTAAAGTTTTAAGAAAAATTCTTAAACATCAAGAGTTTGATAGACATAGAGAAGAATCTCAAACTTGGTAAAATACTATAAGGTGTTGTTGTGCTGTTTAGACACTAAGTTGTGTCTGACTCTTCTGCAATCCCATGGGCTGTAGCCCGCCAGGCTCCTCTGTCCTTGGGATTTCCCAGGCAAGAATACTGGAGTGAGTTGCCATTTCCTTCTCCAGGGGATCTTTCTGACCCAGGGATTGAATCCATGTCTCCTGCATTGGCAGATGGATTCTTTACCACTGAGCCAGCAGGGAAGCCCAGTACAGAGGGTGGAAGTGCTATAATGAAAAAGCAAATGATTAGATTGAGTTAGAGCTGTGGTTCTCAACTGGGGAAGGTTTTGCCCGCTAGGGGATGTTTGGCCATGTCTGCAGACATTTAAAAAATAACCTTTCAAATATTAGTATATCTTTAGAGTTACAAAAAAGTTACAGAGGACAGAGACTTCCTAAATACCTCTAGTTTCTCCTATTGTTAACCTGTTGTCCTGGATGGTGAAGAATTCCCCCACAATGCAGGAGACCTGGGTTCCATCCCTGGGTTGGGAAGATCCCCTGGAGAAGGGAATGGCTAGCCAATTCTAATATTCTTGCCTGGAGAATTCCATGGGCAGAGGAGGCCAGCAGGCTACAGTCTATGGGGTAGCAAAGAGTCAGACTCGACTAAGAGACTGTGACATACTAGTATGATATATTGTTGCTAGTATGATATATTGTTACAACCAAAGAAACAATATTGATACATTATCATTAACTAAAGTGCATTCCTATTCAGAAGTCCTTAGCTGTTATCTAACACTTCCTTTCTGTTTCAAGAAGCTACATTGTATTAATTGTCATGTCTCCTTAGCTTTCTCTAAGTTAAAGTTTCTCAGATTTTCCTCCCTTTTGATGATCTTGACAGTTTTGAGGGGTACAGTTTAGGTATTTTATAGAATGTTCCTCAACTGTGATTTGTCTGAAATTGTTCTCAAGATTAGACTGGGGTTGTGGCTTTTTAAGGGGAAGAAGAATAGAGGTGAAGTGCCATTCTTATCACATCATATCTAAGGTTATCAACATGACTTACCAGAAATGGTATAGACCTAACAGAAGCAGAAGATATTAAGAAGAGGTGGCAAGAACACACAGAAGAACTATACAAAAAAGATCTTCATGATCCAGATAACCACAATGGTGTGATCACTCAGCTAGAGCCAGACATCCTGGAATGTGAAGTCAAGAGGGCCTTAGGGCATCACCAGGAACAAAGCTAGTGGAGGTGATGGAATTCCAGTTGAGCTACTTCAGATCCTAAAAGATGATGCTGTGAAAGTGCTGCATTCAATACACCAGCAAATTTGGAAAACTCAGCAGTGGCCACAGGACTGGAAAAGGTCAGTTTTCATTCCAATCCCAAAGAAAGGCAATGCTAAAGAATGCTCAAACTACCAAACAGTTGCATTCATCTCACATGCTAGTAAAGTAATGTTCAAAATTCTCCAAGCCAGGCTTCAGCAATATGTGAACCATGAACTTCCAGATGTTCAAGCTGGATTTAGAAAAGGCAGAGGAACCAGAGATCAAATTGCCAACATCTGCTGGATCATTGAAAAAGCAAGAGAGTTCCAGAAAAACATCTACTTCTGCTTTATTGACTATGCCAAAGACTTTGACTGTGTGGATCATAACAAACTGTTATGATCTGAAATTCTGAAAGAGATGGGAACACCAGACCACCTGACCTGCTTCCTGAGAAATCTGTATGCAGGTCAAGAAGCAACAGTTAGAAGTGGACATGGAACAACAGACTGGTTCCAAATCGGGAAAGGAGTATGTCAAGGCTGTGTACCATCACCCTGCTTATTTAACTTAAATATGCAGAGTACATCATGAGAAATGCTGGACTGGATGAAGCACAAGCTGAAATCAAGATTGCTTGGAGAAATATCAATGACCTCAGATATGCAGATGACATCACCCTTATGGCAGAAAGTGAAGAAGAACTTATGAGTCTCTTGATGAAAGTGAAAGAGGAGAGTGAAAAAGTTGGCTTAAAACTCAACTTTCAGAAAACTTGGATCATGGCATCTGGTCCCATCACTTCATGCCAAATAGATGGGGAAACAATGTAAACAGTGACATACTTTATTTTTTTGGGTTCCAAAATCACTGCAGATGGTGACTGCAGCCATGAAATTAAAAGATGCTTGCTCCTTGGAAGAAAAGCTATGACCAACCTAGACACCATTTTAAAAAGCAGAGACATTACTTTGCCAACAAAGGTCTGTCTAGTCAAGGCTATGGTTTTCCCAGTAGTCATGTATGCATGTGAGAGTTGGACTATAAAGCAAGCTGAGCACCAAAGAATTGATGCTTTTAAACTGTGGTGTTGGAGAAGACTCTTGAGAGTCCCTTGGACTACAAGGAGATCCAACCAGTCCATCCTAAAGGAAATCAGTCTTGAATATTCTTTGGCAGGACTGATGCTGGAGCTGAAACTCCAATACTTTGGCCATGTGATATGAAGAACTGACTCATTGCAAAAGACCCTGATGCTGGGAAAGATTGAAGGCGGGAGGAGAAGGGGATGACAGAGGATGAGATGGTTGGATGGTATTACTGACTCTATGGACATGAGTTTGAGCAAGCTCTGGGAGTTGGTGATGGACAGGGAGACCTGGTGTGCTGCAGTCCATGGGGTCGCAAAGAGTCAGACATGACTGAGCGACTGAACTGAACTGAACTGATCAACATGACTTATCACTAGTGGTGTTAATCTTGACCACCTGTTCAAGATAATATTTGTGAGGTTTCTCCACTGTAACATTATCCCCCCTCATCCCACCCATCTCATACTCTGTCCTTTGGAAGCAAGTCACTCCCTCTTGTAGCCCTCACTTGCAAGGTGAGTAGTTATGCTGCATTGCATTAAAGGGGGAGTATCTATGTAAATGAGTTAGAATTTTGCACAGGAGATTTGTCTCTTCTCCCATATTGATTTATTCATTGTTCATTTACATTAGTATGGACTCCTGTATATTTATTACAAACATGTAGATTTTTATAATAATCTGGGTAGAGTGCTTATGGCATCTAGTGGGCAGAGACCAAGGATGCTGGTCCTGTATTACACAAGACAGACCTCCACAACAAAGAGTTGTGTGGTTCCAAATATCAATAGCACCATGGTTAAGAAACCCCACTTTCGAGTCCTGGATGTTCTATCCTGCTAGAGATTGCATATGGAAATACAGGTCTAAAATCATAATTGAAGTCAGTGAATAAAAGTTGTATTTTCAGAGAACTTCATTGGAATACATAAAATGAATGATTCTTTTGGTGTTATAAAGACGTAAATAAAAGGCTTAGTCTCTCTAGGCTGTGCTCAAAATGAGCTGGAAAGTTAAGGCAGTTACCCAGACTATTTAAATCCAGAGGTATAGTGACTCAGTAGTCCACATAGGTAGTGTACATTGAATGAATTTACTAAATATTTACTTAGCACCAATGTATGAGTTCTGGGAATCAAGAGATGCTTTGGAATGGGCCTGGAGATGGGAAGGTTAAGCATGGTATAATGCACAGGACAGGCTCTTCTGTCCATGGAATTCTCTAGACCAGAATACTGGAGTGGGTAGCCTTTCCCTTCTCCGGGGATCTTCCCAACCCAGGGATTAAACCCAGGTCTTCCACATTGCAGGTGGATTCTTTACCATCTGAGCCACCAGAGAAGCCCAAATAAAGAATTATCCAGCCTCAAATGCCAATATTGCCAAGGTTGAGAAACTCTGGACTAGAAGGGAAAACAACAATCTTTCAACTTGATCAAATTGATTTCTCACAGAGAGTGGTGTAATTATCTTGGATATCTCTTTTAAAATTGTGTGTGTGTGTGTTTCACCAGCCTCTTTGTCCAGATGACTGCTGGTGCTGAAAGCCATTTCAGAGCATAGGTGCATCTGAATAAAGTCAAACTTCTTATGCTAGCCTATGAAACTGAAAAAATCAGGCCCTCCCCACCTTTCTGTCTTCTTTCCATACTCTTATGCCCTTGGTTCTCTTGATCCATCCAACTGTAGAAGATGAAAGCCCCATCTGACTTTAAAACCTTTGTACTTCATAATCCTTCTGCCTGGACCACTATTGTCTGAGACTTAAGCATGGCTTGCTTTCTTTCATCATTCCCATCTCAACTCAAACATCACCTTCTCAGTAAAGTTTTCTTTTTCTTTCTTTCTTTTTTTAATATGGACCATTTTTAAAGTTTGTATTGAATTTGTTACAATATTGCTTCTGTGTTATGTTTTGGTATTTTGGCCATGAGGCATGTAGGATCTTAGTTAGCTCCCTGACCATAGATTGAACCCACACCCTCTGCATTGGAAGGCAAAGTCTTAAACCACCAGACAACCAGGGAAGTACTTAGGACTCAACATTTTCACTGCCATGGGCCAGGATTTGATTCCAGTCAGGGAAATAAGATCCCACAACCCAAACCATGTGGCTGAAAAAAAATGGAATTATACATTATGTGACCTTTTGTGTCTGGCCTCTTTCACTTGGCATGCTGTTTTTAAGGTTCATCCATTATGTATCACATATCAGTGTTTCACTCATTTTTATGACCAAATAATATTCCATTGTATGGTTATACCATATTTGTTTATCCATTCATAAGATGATGGATCTCTGGGGTGTTTCCACTTTTTGGACTATAATGAATAGTGTTACTTGAACATAAGTTGTTCCTGTATCGTTTGATTACCTGTTTCCAATTTTTGGGGGTAAATGCCTAGTGGTGGGATTGCTGGATTACATGGTAATTCTATACTTATCTTTTTGAGGAACTGCTGAATTGTTTTCTACAGCTATAGCATTTTGCATTCCCACTAACAGTATGGGAGGGTTTCAATTTCTCCTTTTTTGCTTTCCTTTTTTAAAAATTAGCCTTCCTCGTGAATGTGAAGTGGTACCTCAGTGTAGTTTTAATTTACATTCCCTAATGACTAATGAGGCTGAGTATCTTGTCCTGTGTTTATTGTACATTTTCCATGCAGATTATTTCTGACTGTAGAGCATTTCTGAACTTTTACAGTTTCTTTTATATAGCGTAGAAAATAGAAAGATCAGAAGCAAACAGGAACAAGAGAACTAGTGTTATAAAATTATATTTGGCAAATACCCCAAATGTCTTTCCGGCCTCAACTCCTGAGAATTTCACATTTTCCGTAACACTGGAAAGTTCCCTTCTGATATCAGGTATTATCAGCCTTGAATATTTGCTGATACAGTTAAATGACATTGCAGGAATGTCATAAAAATGACAGGAAATATGGAAGGCATCTACAGATGGGGCAAGCCATCAACTCCATGCCTCCATTGGGTAAGGAAGAGGTTGCAATCTGAAGTGGACCTTTGTAAAGTATATTGACCACATGCAGATAATCAACAAACACATTGGAAGAGTTTGTTTCTTTCCCTTAACAAATTAGATTAGGGAGCAGAAATGATCTTTTCCTTCAAAATTTCCACTTGCTTTCTCAGACACATTCCACGTAAATTGAACAGACCACATTTTCTTGCTATTTTTAAAAATGTATTCCTGATTTAAAAAAAGAAAACTGAGCAATCAGGGCACTTTCATAAATGTGGTTATGGAAACATAACCTTTCCAATTTGCTTCAAATATCAAATGACCATAGAATGGTCAAATATACATATATATATATATATAGAGAGAGAGAGAGAGAGACAGAGAGACAGAGAGACAGAGAGATGGAGAAGGCAATGGTACCCCACTCCAGTACTCTTGCCTGGAGAATCCCATGGACGAAGGAGCCTGGCGGGCTGCAGTCCATGGGGTCACGAAGAGTTGGAAATGACTGAGTGACTTCACTTTCACTTTTCACTCTCATGCATTGGAGAAGGAAATGGCAACCCACTCCAGTGTTCTTGCCTGGAGAATCCCAGGGACAGAGGAGCCTGGTAAGCTGCTGTCTCTGGGGTCGCACAGAGTCGGACTCGACTGAAGCGACTTAGCAGCAGCAGTAGCAGCAGCAGAGAGAGAGAGTGAGAGAGAGAGAGAGCGAGCTTATTGTTAGATCATCAAACCTCTGGCAAACTGATATGAGGTAGGCAATGTAGCAAAATAGGAAGAGCTTTGAGCCTGGTCAGGAGATCCATGTTCTGGTCTCTAGTTCTGAAACAACTAGTTTTATAACCTTGGATAAATTAAACTCATGAAGCCCTAGTTTCCTCATTTGTAAATAAATGAGTGATTGTACTCTAGATTAGCCTTCAAGTCCATTACAGCTCTAAAATTCTATTTGAAAAGTTCATATGTTATGCTAAATTTCAGAAGCAACACATACTCTTTTTATGTTTGCATACGTAAAAATTAAAACCGTTGCCTCAGTTCAAACCTGTGTCAACAGAAAAAGTTAAAAAGAAAAATAAATAAGGCCTAGGGACACAGGTTTTCAGGTTCCAGAGCCACACTCTTCTTTGTGTACTGGCTAAATGCCTGGGTGCTTTCTACGTGTGATGATCTGTCCTCTACCCTGAGGTTTCTTAATCTACGTTTTGCAATGTGTGTCATAGATGTTTGTTTATCAAACATAACTGACTCACACAGGACATAGAACTCTTTCCTAATCAGCGGCTCAAATATTTCTTATCTCCTGAACTTTTCCAGTCTTAAATTCTGGTCTGAAATGAGGATACTTTGACTTTCACTTAATCTGATGATGCATTTTATTGTTGCAGGAAGATACTGGCTTTCGAAATGTTTTCCCCCATCCCCTTCATTTGTAAGAAAACATTACATGAAATGGTAAGGTGATTCTGTTCTGTCACCCATAGAGTCTCTTTCCAGGCACAAGACCTAGGGAGCTCTGGGTCATTTCATTGCCATTGCCAGGAGAGTGTAACTAGCAACTTTAGTCCCTGATGAAGAATCCAGAGTTTATGATCTCTCCGGGAAGGGTTGTGTTACATTTAGGTACAGTATAGCATGAGGTTTTTGTAATCGGGATTAACATAAAGCCAGTGGAAGGGAAAGGGTGAAGCTAGTCATCTCAGATGAGAGAAGCTGACGTGATCTTTGTATTAGCATTTATTTCCAATTTGGAAGATGTTCTCACATGAAAAACTGTCCTAGATAAGATAAAGGCTCTATGAAATTTTATGATCAGAGAACTTTATCAGAAAACTGATCTGTTCTGCACTATCTTAAGACTCATTTTTCATGTGTTTATTACCTCTTGACTATTTCTTTTATGTTCATTTCTTTTATGTTCATTTACAGGTGTACATTGCATTAGTGCTTTTCTTGGTTTTCTGTATTTGGTCTTTTAGCCCTAGGTCAGCTTGTGTATTTCCCCAAAAGCAGCAGCTTCTGCAAAATGCTGGCAAACAGGGTGGAGTATGGGGTGTGAAGGAGGGAAATGTGATTGAAGCTGAAAGGAACTTTTATAGTTAGTGTGTTCTGTTCATCTAAGCTATCTCTCCCTCGACTTTTTTCCCCAGTAGAATGTTAAAATATTGTACTCCTGCCAAAAAATTTCCTAAACTCAAATCCTACACAAAAGAAACTACCTCTCTATCCTGAACTAAGCTGTATTTATTTTGTTTGTGTCTTATGTCAAGAATCATTATATTTAATTTAATTTAAAATTACCTTTGTGATTTTACAGCAGAAAAGTACACATATTTTTTTTCCTATTGGGGTCTATTGATAAATGGGACTATCATTACAAATCATTGTTTTCAATTTCTTTTTAAAATCAGAGGAAAATTGTTTTGGTTATGTGAGTCAATTACCTTGAAATGCATCATTTGATTCAATAAGTCTATATCTAGTCTATTTCTAACAAAATAATTAGGAAGACAAATTTATGTCCAAGAATGTTCACAACAACATCATTTATAATACTGGGAAAATTTAAAAACCAACATAAATGTCTGGCAAAGACTAGGCAACTAGTTAAATAAATTATGACTCTCATATGCTAGAACAGTATGCAATCCTAAACATTATTTTTAAATAATTTTAGCAAATGGGGGAGAGCTCGTGTTATATGTCAAGTGAAAAAAGCACACAGTATCCAATTTTGGAAGACATATGCATAAGACAAAACTGATAAAAGTATATCAAAATATTAACAGTGAGTAGAATTGTGGAATTAAACAGCATTCTTCATACATTTTTGGTGTTTCCTATATTTTCTATGATGAATAGTCATTACTTTCATAGAAAAATACAGTTACCAAACATTTTAATGAAAGCCAATTAAACAACAATGAGATGGCATTACCTATCAGATTGGCAAGATTTTTAAAGATTGATAATATTCAATGTTTTCAAGAATATAAGGAAAACGTTACTCTTATACACTCTAAGTAGGAGTATTAATTCATCTGGCCCTTTTGAAAGACAATTTGACAGTATCTTTTAAAATTTAGAATGCACATACTCTTTGACCCAGCATCATTTCCACTTACAGGGCTCCACTGTAGAGATGCTTAGACAAATACACAATGCTATATGCATTGGGATATTAGTTGGCATATTGTGAAAATTAGAGAAAACTCCTGACTGTATATCAGTAGGCCTTTGGCTAACACATCATGGTATATCCATACTATGGAATACGGTGTAACAGTGAAAAAAGGATGAGGTATAACTCTTTAGATATCTATCTACACACAAATATAAAGACATGGGATAATGTTTGTGATGTATGATAAAATGCATAAAGGCAATCTGTAGAGCAATATGAATAATCTCATTTTGAAAAAATAAGTATATGAATGTACCTGTGCACAACAAACATTTGGAATGATATATACCAGATTATTCATAGTTATCTCAGAGATTCTGTTACTTCATACACTTGAACCAAAGAAGTGAACATGCACTTCGTTTGTAAAAATAATAATAATAATAATAATAAAGAGGCAATCAATGGAAAATGAGGTTTGCTGTGTGAAAATCTGATTTATTAATAGCCTTTCAGGAATGTATTACAGTGGTATACAGCTACGAAGAGTTTGGCCACCTTAACCTAGGGCCTAATCTGTACGATGGCTCAATAAAGAGACAGAATAGTCTCAGGGAAAGAATTGATTCATAAACTGATCTAGACTGCCATACCTGAATTTTTCCCAGTGGCTACAAAATCAGATTTGTTGAACTCTTTCATAAATACCATTGAAGTGAGCTTACAGAGAGTTGAGGTTAGCCAGTGATATTGAAATCTGCCTGCATAGGTGGATTAGATACATATCATAGCTAAAAATGACTCTTCTAACCTATGAGTTAAATATTTAAAAAAAAATTCTATGTGTTCACCTTCAAGGTATTTGCTTTAAATTTCCTTTCATAGGAGGGATTTTCCCTGGGTCTGATATAGAAGTAGGATGTTCCCAAATGAGACTTTGTTTCTCTTCTAGATAGGTTTATGTGATAATGAGATGGACATTGGACATTTTACTTATTCAATTATATGTATATTTCCTCTGGAATAATAATAGTATCCACCTCATAGGCTCATTGGGAAGGTAAAACGAAATAACACATGCAGTGTTTGTGGCAGTGCCTTGTACATACTAGGTACTCAATAGCTGGTGGCCATCATTATCCAACCACTTACTAAAGCTTTTCCATTTAAATAGTCATAACTTGGCCTGAACCAGGTACTATATATGGTCCGAGTGAAGGAGACAGTTTTCTTATAGTATTTTAGTTTGAAGAAGAATTGCTTTGAATGGAAGTTTGCCAGTTTAAGCAGAGTGAATATCTAGGTATAAAGATGGGGCTTGTCCATTTCATAGAAAGCATTAGCAAAGGCACTTTTAGAGGATTAAAAAGAATGGAAGCTGGCTTGTAGGTCAGAGAGTGATTTAGTGAATGAAAGTGAAGGTGGTGGTTGTAGACAAAGGGATTTAGCCCTTGGCTTTAAAGAAAGTCACTCAATAAGTAGGAGAATCTGGAGAAAGACTGGTGGAGTGTAACGGAAGGACATGAGTTTTGGTTCTAGCTTTTTTTTTCAAATCTGTAAAATGAGGTCTAAGTTGGTAATGAATAGCCCCATTTTCTATATGCTTGCCATCAGTTCAGTTCAGTTGCTCAGTCCTGTCCAACTCTGTGACCCCATAGACTGCAGCACACCAGGTCTCCCTGTCCATCACCAACTCCTGGAGTTTACTCAAACTCATCTCCATTGCGTTGGTGATGCCATCTAACCATCTCATCCTCTGTCATTCCCTTCTCCTCTTGCCTTCAATCTTTCCCAGCATCAGGGTCTTTTGCAATGAGTCATTTCTTCACATCACGTGGCCAAAGTATTGGAGTTTCAGCTCCAGCATCAGTCCTGCCAAAGAATATTCAGGACTGATTTCCTTTAGGATGGACTGGTTGGATCTCCTTGTAGTCCAAGGGACTCTCAAGAGTCTTCTCCAACACCACAGTTCAAAAGCATCAATTCTTTGGTGCTCAGCTTGCTTTATAGTCCAACTCTCACATGCATACATGACTACTGGGAAAACCATAGCCTTGACTAGACAGACCTTTGTTGGCAAAGTAATGTCTCTGCTTTTTAAAATGGTGTCTAGGTTGGTCATAGCTTTTCTTCCAAGGAGCAAGCATCTTTTAATTTCATGGCTGCAGTCACCATCTGCAGTGATTTTGGAACCCAAAAAAATAAAGTATGTCACTGTTTCCATTGTTTCCCCATCTATTTGACATGAAGTGATGGGACCAGATGCCATGATCCAAGTTTTCTGAAAGTTGAGTTTTAAGCCAACTTTTTCACTCTCCTCTTTCACTTTCATCAAGAGACTCTTTAGTTCCTCTTCACTTTCTGCCATAAAGGTGGTGTCATCTGCGTATCTGAAGTTATTGATATTTCTCCAAGCAATCTTGATTCCAGTTTGTGCTTCATCCAGTCCAGCATTTCTCATGATGTACTCTGCATATAAATTAAATAAACAGGGTGACAATGTACAGCCTTGACGTACTCCTTTCCCGATTTGGAATCAGTCTGTTGTTCCATGTCCAGTTCTAACTGTTGCTTCTTGACCTGCATACAGGTTTCTCAGGAAGCAGGTCAGGTGGTCTGGTATTCCTATCTCCTTCAGAATGTTCCACAGTTTGTTGTGATTCACACTGTCAAAGGCTTTGGCATAGTCAATGAAGCAGAAGTAGATGTTTTTCTGGAACTCTCTTGCTTTTTCAATGATCCAGCAGATATTTGCAATTTGATCTCTGGTTCCTCTGCCTTTTCTAAATCCAGCTTGAACATCTAGAAGTTCATGGTTCACATACTGTTGAAGCCTGGCTTGGAGAATTTTGAGCACTGCTTTACTAGCGTGTGAGATGAGTACAGTTGTGCAGTAGTTGGAATATTCTTTGGCATTGCCTTTCTTTGGGAATGGAATGAAAACTGACCTTTTCCAGTCCTATGGCCACTGCTGAGTTTTCCAAATTTGCTGGCATATTGAGTGCAGTACTTTCATAGCATCATCTTTTAGGATCTGAAATAGGTCAACTGGAATTCCATCACCTCCACTAGCTTTGTTCGTAGTGATGCTTCCTAAGGCCCACTTGACTTCGCACTCCAGGATGTCTGGCTCTAGGTGAGTGATCACACCATCGTGATTATCTAGATCATGAAGATCTTTTTTGTATAGGTCTGTGTATGCTTGCCACCTCTTCTTAATATCTTCTTCTTCTGTTAGGTCCATACCATTTCTGTCCTTTATTGTGCCCATCTTTGCATGGAATTTTCTCTTGGTATCTCTAATTTTCTTGCTTGCCATGGTTTCTCGCTTCTTGGTTTATGCTTGCCATAAACCAGACATTTGATGATCATGATTTCATTTAGCCGTCCCTCAGAAAAGCCTGTGTAACCATAATGAATGTGGTATCATTATTATCCTTGACTTACAGATGAGCAGGCTGATGCTCAGAAGAGGTTATGTAACTTGTCTAGGGGGGTCCAAGTCCAAAGCCCATAGTTTCTCTCCTGCTCCTCTGACTATGTGACCTCCTGACTCCAGTAGTCAATGATTCCCAGTAAAGGACATTAAAAAAAAAAAAAAAACCAAACATTTGTTTAGTTATTTTTGCCTGTGCTGGTCTTCACTGCTGTGTAGGTTTTTCTCTAGTTGCAGCCAGTTGGGGCGGGGGGTGGCTATTCTTCTCTGTGGTGCACAGGCTTCTCGTTGCAGTGGCTTCTCTTGTTGCAGAGCATGGGCTCTAGGGCACATAGGCTTCAGTAGTTGTGGCTCCTGGGCTCTAGAGCACAGACAATAGTTGTGGTGCATGGGGTTTAGTCGCTGTGTGGCATGTGAGATCCTGCAGGACCAGAGATCAAAACTGTGCCTCCTGCATTGGCAGGCAGATTATTTACCACAGAGCCACCAGGGAAACCCCGAGTAAAGGAAAACCTGGACTCATCTTTTAAGAATGGGTAAAGAAACCAAATCTTCTTGCATGTGAAAAGGAAAGGAAAATAAAGATTTAAAGCGAGTTAAGATATTGATGACCTTTTGTACACACTGATATATTCAAAATGGATAACCAACAAGGACCTACTGTATAGCACACAGAACTCTACTCAATGTTATGTGGCAGCCTAAATGGGAGGAGGGTTTAGGGGAGAATGGATACATGTATATGTATGGCTGAGTCCCTACACTGTTTACCTGAAATGACCACAATATTACTAATTGGCTATACCCCAATACAAAATGAAAAGTTTAAACTTGAAGAAGTAAATAAAACAAAAAGGAAAATTCTAAAAAAAGAAAAAGATATTGATGACCTTTCCCTCTAACATTACTAGGCTAGAATCACTACAGAAAATGGGCAAACTATACAAAAGGTAACTTTTTGCAGATTTGAGGACTACCACTGCACATTCAATTTGCCTCTGGCCTTATGGATAAACATAAATATTTTGTTCCTTTTTTCTTTCTTTTTGGGAAGGTTGCAAAAGTAATTTGTGAGGATATTGCAGAGGATCTTATCTAGAGGGGATAGAATTCATTTTTAAGAAGACAGAGTTAATGAGAGACACAGAAGTCAAATTTCATTAAAATCCTGCTGGTATTTGGTTTGGACTGCATGATCTTTACAGATGAATTTGGGAAGAATTGGGTCTTTACTGAGTTTTGCGATCCAGATGAGTTCAATATCTTTCCATTTGTTTTGTCTTTTCAATTAGTTTAAAAGCCAGTGGAATGTACTAAAGTGACAAGAAATTGTGGTCTGAAAAGATAAAAGAGTTGTTTCTCAAAAAATGACATTAAATCTAGCTACAATGGCAATGGTCATTTTTGAAAGGATTAGCTTAGGTTATTATTTATGTTCACAGTTAGATCAGCTTCTGTTTGGGTTTCTGATTTCACCAGTTGTTTCAGACACACCACTGAAGACAATATTTGGCTTGGTTATTGAGTCTAAAAAAAATAAGGTCTCATGAATGACAAAGCATAACATCACTTGGCTATGCAAATATTATTATAAAGTCCTGCTGCTTGTAGTGAGACCAAAAAGGAAATTATTATTTTACAAACATGTGAAGTATGTTTAACATGCAAAGGCTTGTTACACAGTCAATGAAGAACAGTTGTTTTCTGCCCTTCCATAAATAACTAATGCCAAGAGCAGCCTGGCTATCTGTTTCAGCTTCTTGTTACAGAAGAGTAAAATGGGCAAGGTCTAAATATCAGTACCTGCTAACAGAGCTGTCCTGTAAGTTCTGTTTGCCTTCAGTTTAATTTCCATGCTTTCAGTGCTTTTTATGTTGCATGTTGAATCTGTCAATTGCACTGTACATTTTACTAACTTTTCTCCATGTTTATATGTTTCTCTCTTCTGTTTCTAATTGGACTGGTTGTCCTGGGTAAAACTTATTACCTAGGAAGCCTGATGTAGTGCAAGCACCCTGGTCTAGGAATCATAATTGTGATGGGAAATCCAGGCTCTGCTACTGGTTAGTTGTATGTCTAGACAAGTCGATTAACCTGCATCTGTTTCTCTATCTGTAAAATAGGGATAATAATCCCATGTCTTCCAAACTAGTAAACAATGATGCAAATGTTCTCTCTAAAATGTCAGACAGGTGGCTTGGGGGATGTTTTGCTTCTGGGTAGTACACTTCTAGAGGGTTTCTGATGACAAGAAATTAAGCAGTTTATTTTGACCTTGAAAAAGTGAAAAAAAGCAGCTAGAAACAGCGTGGATACACTTGGTTTCCTTTTTGGAGATCCTTCTATCCTCTTCGTCCTGAGTGTGGTTAACTAGAAAGGAAAAGGTGAGAAAAGGCAGATGATAAAGGTAGCCAGAACTGTTAGCATGAATGACTAGCATGTGATAAAGATCTTGAAAAATACAACTAGTTTCTTGGTCTGATAAATATCTCTGTATCTGTATTTACAGACATGCTTATACATAGGTAGGTATATGCACAGATTCATACATACAAACAAAAACTGATAGCTTCAGGTTCTTTCCTTTACACCTTCTAAAGCTGGAGGAACTTTAGCAACCTGCGCTCAGTATTAAGAAAAAATTACCCAACTGAAAAATTCTGGGCTAAATGCCTGCTAGTAAAGGAAACTGACAAAAGTATATACTTTCATTACGAGGTTGTTTTTTTTTTTTTTTTTTTCATTTTGGTCTGATTTATGTGGTCTACTGGGTCTGTTCTCTGTGTTTTCATTCCATCACTAGACACTAAGTTTGTTGAAGGCAGGGGTGATCATTTGTTTGATTTCGTTTGTGTTTACTATACTTGACAGTCCTCTGTATGCTGTTGGTGCCCAGTGAATTTTATAGATGACAAATGATTACTTATTTCTGGTATTACAACAAGATCTCATAAATAAACATGACAATTAAACTTGTTGTTTGAAGTCCCGAACTTTCTAGGTCAGTCTTGAAAAAAGAAGTTATATGACTGCCATAGCAATATTCATAGGCATATTATATATAAGTGGGTGGGCCTGTTGAAAATTGGATGAGTAATCCCACTTCAAAGAAGTAACGTATAAAGGCTGCAGCTCTCAGCTCTCCAATTGCTGGCTTCCAACCACCTATAGTGTCACCTGAGATGCTTATTAAAGATTCAAGTTTCTCAGTCCCACTCAGATCCAGGTATCCATATTTTAACAAGCACCCCGGATGATTCAGATGCATACTAAAGTCTAAGAACAACTCTAGCCTGTAATCTGAGTTGCCCCCCCCGCCCCCCACCACACACACGCAAACACACATGCGTTGTTACGTCCCATAATTATATGGGAAAGTGAAAAACAGTGAAATGACACGTCCATGCCTAGCAAGAAAAGGAAGCTAGTTCTCCATTAAACATCAGGGAACTGGAAGAATACTGGCATTTTCTTTCTTTTGGTGATATATTCTTGGCAGTTTGTCGTGGCTTATTTACAATTACGGTCTCTTTTGAAGCCCCAAGGCAGTTCGCCAGCATTTTATTTTTAACAGCAGTTTCTTGAATCTCTTGGGAAGATTATTTGTAGGACTGTCTTAGGAGCAACGATTAAGGGCCAGTAAGATGTCACAGTGCTGCGGTGACATTTCCTTATCGGTTGTGAGCTCTTTTTGCCACAACACCATCGTAGAAACACAAGGCATAAAGTGAAAACCCTGCTTTCTTGTGATATTTCATAAGTGGGGATGGCTGTATGGGGTCTTAACGCAGTGAGAGGCGCGATAGAGATGCGTTAGGTGGGGCTTGGAGGGGCAGGATGTCTTAGGCAAAGAACGTTAAGATTCCTCTCTAAAGAGTAGTGAAGTCCGAAGATGAGTATCTTGAAAGGGCAGCTGGAATATGACCCGAGGGGAACTTTCATTCTAGGGTGGAGTTCTGGGAAAGCGAGCGCAGGTACGGGCGTGGGCCCATGGGGTAGCTCGCGGAAATCAGATAAGCGCCGGAACCTCCCCAAAACAAGCTCCATCACCAGGCGGCGGGTGCGGGAGCTGGACCCTAAGGCAAGCCCGCGAGGAGCCGTTAACCAACTCGGTTCCCCCGCACTTCCCCCCGCCCCCCGCGTTCTAACGGCCCTCGCCGCCCCTCCTTTTCGGCTGACGTCGGGTGAGCGGAGGCGGGAGCGTGGGTGGGCTGAGCGGGCCGTCGCCCGCGATTCGGCCGGCTGTGCCACACCACCGCGCGCCCCCGCTCCGCCCGCCCCTCCGGGCGCGTCTTTTCCGGGCCCGCGCGGCGCTGCGCCTCGCCCCGCCTCCGTTGGCCCTCCGGGTGCGCGCGCGCTGCTGCGGCTTTTTCTCCGGCGTCCGCGGCGCGCCCCTCCTCATCCCAGCGCTAGCGGGCACGCGGCTCCTTTCCGCCGGCTTCTGGAGTGCCGAGTCCCCGCCGGCTGCGAACACGCCACAGGCAGCGCCTCGGGTAAGTAGCCGTAATCGGAGAGGCTCCGGCCCCGGCACCTCTACCCCGTTGCTATGTCCCAGGCCCCCCGCTCTGGCCGCGCCACCGTCCCACACCTGAGCCCAGAGGACGTGGGGCGGGGTGGGGGGGGGACGTTCCTGTTCCCGAAATCCGTTCGCTTTCTTCTAGAGCCTGGGCGATTTACCCGCCCGCCTCCTCCGGGGCTGGGAAGATTTCCCGAGATGCCGGCATCATCTCCATTGCTGAGGTGTGGGGTCTTCGAGACCCTGGTCTGCCTCTTCGTGCCACTCACCGCCTCCTCGAGGGCCAAAAGCTCTTCCTGATCGGGGTGCTAGGCTTTGCCATGACCTTTCCCCAGTGAGCACACCAGGGACTCGCCAGACCTCCAAACGACCTTTAGGACGCCCCCGGACCTCAACTCCATTTTGTCCGTTTCGAGTCGCTCTATATCTGAGAGCTTGGGACTCTTTCTGGCTCTAGAAGCATCCGCCCTTCGAATTTGAAGGATGCCCTTGCTTCCGATATCCTCTTAGCTTCCTATCTTTAGTTAGGTTAGAAAATGACTAGTTTCTAGCAGAAGCATGCTCTTATTTTTTCCTGTCCTACCTATCTACATCCCTGCCCTCCGTGGGTGCTGTATATTTAGCATCAGCTTTATTCACTTCCTCTTCCTCTCATTCAAGTGCCCTACAGAAAGAACTGTGGTCGATGTCTATAGCACAGAGAAAAATCGAGGAGAATATGATTCACTGCCTAACCACCATTAAGGGGTTACATATTTTAAATAAGACGTCATTTCTCCTCTTCACTCCAGCATCTCCTCTTTCAAAGGCATTTTTTTCCACCCTCTTGAAATGACTTTGCTCTAATCAATCATCGCTCTAAGAAACAACGGCGAAATGGCATTTAAATAAGTCCCTCTGAAAAAGTAAGCAGTCTGCTCTATTGGTTAATGGTTTAATCAACGCCTCAGTTAGCTCATTTACAAAATTGAGGGTGTTGAACGAAGGTTCCTTCTAGTATTTTGATTTTAAGACCTGTGAATTCATGCTTAGTATTGTAACGTGTTGCAGCGTAAGGGAGATTTAACCTGATGAAATCCACGTTTCCCAGTAGTTGCTTGTCACATTAGGTTTTATATTACTTATAAGTACTTATATTACTTTATATTACTTATATCTTTTATATTATAACAAATCCTTTTAATTGCTCTTGATGCATAAGTTTGTAGGGAGATATCCAATGTCTGTACTGTCAATGAGTGTATCAATTAAGATTTGCATAGTGTGAGGCCTCTTCCTTGAATTATAAAATAGCTCATCTTTTAGATTGAAAAGAAGTGTGAAACACCTAAAACTCCTGGAAGAATTAACACCCTTTCTGCCATTTTGGCAGAGGATGAAACACTGAGCTGTTCTTCTTCTCCCAACATAGAATAAAATACCTTATTGTTCTGATAGAAGTAATTTGACACCTAAAAATCCACAGAAGGTGTAATGCAACAATAAACATCTTGAATAAATTCAATTTTTCCCCCTAAAGCACCGATTTTAAAAATAAGTGATTCAGAAGAACATTTTTGAGTGTTTTGGGTAGGGGCAGGATGGGTGGAGAAAGAAGAGGCTTGCCCAATTCCGTGGGAAGAGAAATGAATTGGGACTCTGGAGAGGCTGACGTGCAGTTCCAGTGGTAGCTAAATGTATAACCTTGAACAAGTCACTTTACCTCACTTCATTTTTGCATCTGTAAAAGGGTCTTGATGTTGTCAGAATAATCTGCATGCTGCTGCTGCTGCTGCTACGTCGCTTCAGTCATGTCCGACTCTGTGAGACCCCATAGATGGCAGCCCACCAGGTTCCACCATCCCTGGGATTCTCCAGGCAAGAACACTGGAGTGGGTTGCCATTTCCTTCTCCAGTGCATGAAAGTGAAAAGTGAAAGTGAAGATGCTCAGGCGTGTCTGACTCTTAGCGACCCCATGGACTGCAGCCCACCAGGCTCCTCCGTCCATGGGATTCTCCAGGCAAGAGTACTGGAGTGGGTTGCCATTGCCTTCTCTAATAATCTGCATAAGTCCCCTAATTTGACAATACATATCTATCACAGTTTGCATTAAGGCTGTGCCGTAAATCATTAGTTAAGTCCTTAGTTATTTAGAACATTTTTCTCAAAGATCTGCTTATACTAGTTCCAGTCTATATATCCATAATTCTTAATTCATCCATATCAAATGAATTACTCTATGTGAAAGTCTATATATTGGGACTATCGGGACTATATATTGGGACTATATTGTAGACTATATATAGTCTACAAAAGTCAGGTATTGTTCACTTCTGCTTGCAAGTGAAGGGTGTGCATACCACACTTTATTTTTCTTTAAAGGTTCAAGGCTTTTAAGAAATGTGTATGGGAATGTATACAGACTGCCTTGTAACTGTAATTGGCTAGGCAACTTGAAAAGAATATGCAAGCATCTCATTCATTCATTCATTTGTTCCTTCTTTCAACTTATCTCATTCCTCCATCTGTCATTTATTTTGTGCCATAGGCCTCTAGGGTATGATGGTCGAGAAGACAATCCTTTGCCTCCAAGGTTTAATTTTATAGTCCAGGATGGAGGCGATGGTGGTGAGGGTTGTGGAGAGATGGTTTTGTGTGCCAGTTTATTTTTATTAACAACAGTCAAATCAGGGACATAAAATCCTGGGGAAGTTAAGGCTCCACAGGGGAGGAGGAGATAATTGTGTTAATTGTAGCCTGTAGACTCTCTTCTTGGTGTTCCTTTTTTTTTTCTTTCCATTCGTTGACTTTCAATTACTGAGACTTTAGCAAAAATGAAAGATTTGTTTTTTTCACTCCTGCCGTTGACTGGTTTTATATATTCCTTTCATTTGTTTCTCTTTTAGCTGTTTAAGATAATTATACATTCTCATACAATTGTAAAAAACAATACCCTTTAATTTTCTTAGTGGTAACATCTGGCATAACTGTAGCATAATATCACAAGGAGATCGAAGCAGGTACAATCCATCCACCTGATGCAAAGATCTCCAGTTTTACATGCACTCACTTGCGTGTGTGTACTTAGTTCTGTGGGCTTCTCTATAGGCAATATATAGTGGTAAAGAATCCACCTGCCAATGCAGGAGACATGGGTTTGATCCCCGGGTCAGGAAGATCCTCTAGAGAAGGAGATAGCAACCCCCTCCAGTATTCTTCCCTGGAAAATCCCATGGACAGAGGAGCCTGGCCAGCTACAGTCCATGGAGTTGCAAAAGAGTTGGGTATTAACTTAGCGACTAAACAACAACAGTTTGTCTCTGTGCAGTGTTAGCACATGTAACCACCACCACAGTCAAGAAACAGAACAGTTCCATCACCCCAAAGGTCTCTGATGTCCTTTTATAGCCATCTCACTCCCTCCCTGAGCCCCTGGCAACCCCTAATGTGTTTTCTTTGCCTGATTGGTGTTTTTTCACTCAGTGTAATTGTGTGGAGATTCTTGCATGGAATATATCTTGTATCAATAGTTCTTTTCATTCTTGAGTCGTATTCCACGCTGTGGATGTATTATAGTTTAATCATTCACCCATTGAAGGATATCTGGTTCTTTCTTGTACTTTGTAACCCGTTATGAATAAAGCTCCTATGAACAGTTATGTACTGGTTTTTGTATGAATGTAAATTTTCATTTCTCTAGGATAATTGCTCAAGAGTGCAATTGATGCTTGTATTGGTGTTTAGTCTCATAAGGAACTGCCGAACTGCTTTCCAGAGTGACTGTGCTATTTTATATTCCCTCAGCAATGCATGAATGGTTCTCATCTTTGCCAGCACTTGGAGTTGTTACTATTTTTTATTTTTAGCCATTCCAATATATATATATATATATATATATATATATATATATATATATACAGTGATATCTTGTCATAGTTTTAATTTGCATTTCCCTAATGGCTATGATGTTGGACATCTTTTCATGTGCTTATCTGCTCTCTCTGTATTTTCATCAGTGAAATGTATGTTCATGTCTTTTCTCCATTCTCTAGTTGGACTTTTTTTTTTTTTTTTTTTACTGTTCTGAGAGTTCTTTATATAATTCTCAATACTAGTGCTTTGTTGGCCACGTGGTTTGCAAATATCTTCTCCCAGCCTGCAGCTTGCGTTTTTGTCCTCTTCATAGGCAAGTTTCACAGAATAAAAGTCTTTAATTTTGATGAGGTCCAGTTTGTCAATTTTCCCTCTTACGGATAGTGTGAAGGAATCTTATGTACCTTTGTTATTTAATTTTATTCCTTGCTGTTCTATATAACATCCAGTATTTCTGTGAGCAGTGTGAACATGTTTTTTTCTTTGAGCATTCCTGGAGCTCAGATGTATTCTTCAAACAAGTGACCTTGATGGCTTAGAGTGTGAATCCATACTTATACATATTCTCACTGGATGAAAATGGCTGCCATCCTTTTGTGCCTTAAAACTATAATTTCTATATTACCAGGCAGTCACCGTAACATTAAAATTAATATTTTAAAATTAAGTATATGCGTCATATGCCAAGGAGATTTTTGGTTTCACTTTCTAATTTTAAAATATTTTGGCAAAACTGTGTAGTTTCTAATCAACATTTCTGGTAAGTAATCCAAAGAAAAAAATTTGAGTTCTCATTTAAATGTACTTTGAAAGTCTGCTTCTGCATTTTGAGTAGTGAAGTTGTGAATATAATGATAGATTTAGTAGGCTTGTTCTGCTCAGAATAATGAATCGAATGTTGAATTTGTCTGTCTAGACTGTATGTTTTTCTTTTATAGTAGCTATTTAATGTTCATTTTAATTATCTTTGAAAATAAGCATTAGTTTTAAGGTAGCTTACAAGTGTTATTTTGAAAAATATATGTGCTCATGTTTGAGAAGAACTTAAGGAAAAGCTTCGTGATTGATTTTTAAGAGTATTCATTTCTGTAAGGGGGCACTTAAATTATTAATTGTCCCTTCAGTGTCACAATATTTGCTCAATAAATTTATAGCCAAGATAGTGGATTCCTAGTTGGAAGAGATCAATCATTGGTGTGAGACAGTGGTGGGTAAAGTACTGCTTGTGACGAAATCCTGCCCACCACCTGTTTTTGTAAATACGTTTCTGTTGGAATACAGGCACATCCATTCATTTATGTGTTGTTTGGCTGCATTCAAAATACAGTGTCAGAGTTGAAACAGAGAACTTAACGGCCCTGAAAGTCAATTTACTCTCTGGTCCTTTACACAAAAAGTTTGCCCAGAGATAAAGCAACCTTATAATAAATTATTGAGTCTCTATGCTTTAAAAGAAATTTAACAAATGTTACCTTGACTTTTAGTACCTTTTAGGTATATTTCCATGTGGAAATTGTGGTTTGGAAGAGTGTATTCATTTTCTTTATTGTGTCCAAAGGCACTGATCCTAGGGGCAGCATTAAGGAATGGATGGAGAGTTGGGAAAATTGATTTTGTTGTTTTTGTCAAGTGTGGGCTCTTTCAGTGTGAATGTCAGTTTGCAAGTTTGGTAACTGGTGAGATTCAGAAGGAGGCCTATCTAGTCGCCATATCCTTTGGAGATTCTGTTGTGTGCCAGAGTGGTAATGACAGCCAGGTATGGCAGTTCTGTTGCTCCTCCTCCCAAAGTTACTGCGATCTTTAAATACATAGTAGTTTGAGCCTGTCAAGCTGAACTTAAGACTGTTGGTTTATTATTTTGTGTGCACAGCTTCCTTTTGTAAGTTAGAAGTTCATACTTTAGTTCTTTTGAATGCCCCACCTACAAGTAAGGTTGAAAATGGAAACTGAGTTTGGACTGTTTCACTGTATATTTGGAAAGAGATGGGTCCCTGCCTCACATCATACTCCAAAATAAGTTAAAGATGTATTTTTAAAAAATATATGTATATATTTTAAAAACTTCTGGAAAGCACAATACACCATAACAAAGTTGAAAAGTCATATGACAGGCTGCAGGAAAATAATTTCTATATATGCCATGGGAGCTTTTACTGACTTCCACTTAACTGACCCACCATATTAAATGCTATTCGTTTGTTTTGTAAAACACACTATGAACTGAACACTTGGTATCTGGTACGCCAGGCTTGTGAACCCACCAATACAACAGATGCTTTTATTACTGAATTATTATGAATTAAAATAATTAAATTAAAAATATGAATTATTTTATTATGAATTACTGTGCTTGTTCTTGTTTTTGTAAATATAAAATTTATTTTCATATAACTTGATACAATCTGAGTAGTGAGGAATTGAAGTTCTTACTGAAAATTTACATATTAAATGATATGATGTCTGGGATTTGCTTCAAATTATATAGGAGTTGAGGTGCAGAGTGCATAGAGATGTGAAAGAAATAAAATTCAGCAAATACAGATGATAGTTGAAGTTGGGGGATAGGTTTATTGTAACAAAACAAATGGTATATTATGAAATGAGTTGATGAAAGCAAGTTGTAAGTGTATAATTAGGTGTGTGTAAGACAATGATAAAAGATTTGTATAAAATATATATATAAATCTGAAGTGTTCTCCACTAATAGTTCCTTACAGGTATCTTTTAAGTTCTTTGAAGTTCTGCATTATCTAAGAATTCAGTTTAAATTTATTTACAGTCAGTGGGCCTGGAGTTAAAGAAAGGTTTTGGCCTTCTGGCCGTTTATCAAAAACTTGATGAATGAGTGTACATTTACCACTGATAAAATGAAGATAAAATGAAATGTTTGTCATGAGCATATTTTTTTATGATTGTCCACCTTAGTTGACTTTTTAAATTAGCTAATTATGTTCCAAATAAAATTAGGTTAAAAGGTTTCTACTATATAATATCTATGCTATGTAAAGAGCTCCTCCAGATCAATAAATAAAAGGTACCTGTTAGAAAAAGTGGCAGAGGGTTGTGAATTGGCCTTTACAAAAAAAGAAAAGAAATTGAAATAATGATTCAAAAAGAAAAGATGCTCAAATTCACTCTAGTAATTAGGGAAATGAAAATCATTTTTTTACCAAATACATTGGCAAAAACTGTAATATCCACTTTTAGAAAGGAATGGGCACTGTCATACACTTTAATGAGAGTGTGAATTGTGTAGCTTTTTGATAGAGTGCCAAAATCCTCTCATTTTTAAATGTGCATATATTTTTGACCCAGTAATTCTGTAGAAAGCTATTCTTGGTAAATATCTGCACATTTGTATAAAAATAAATACAAGATTTCAAAGCAATGAACCTTGGTAACAGTGAAAACTTGGCAGCAAGCTAAATGTCCATCAGAAGGGGAATGACTTAAATAATAACATGTTGTTCTGTGGAATAATATGAAGCTATTAAAGGAAAGCAATCCCTTAGACCTATATAAATGGACATGGGAGTTCCAAAATATGTTGTTAAAGGATGGAGGGAATTATATAACACTCCATATACCATGAATCCACCTATCTAAAAAAGACAAAACCTTGCCATGCATATGGATAATACAAAGAGGTGTGACTGATAGGCACCATGCATGGTTATCTCTAGGGCAAAAGGGAGTGGTGGTAGAGGAAGGCATTATAGAGATACTTATACTTTTTACCCTATACAATTCTATAATGCATTTTATTTTTATTTATTTTGGGGGGGTACCAAATTACTTTATTTGAAGGAATGGTACTAAAGAAAGAACTTATGTAGATGTTTTGTTACAACTTATAGAAAAGATGAAGGTAACCCAAATATGCATGCACTGCCTTGCTGACCAGGGAAGTCACCCCTGTGGCTGTGGGAAACCAGCCTGAGGCTTAGCTCTCACTGTGTCCCAGGGTGTGCTTGTCAAAGAGGTACTCTGCCATGCCAGATCCAGGGCCCCCCATCTTGCGCAGGTTGGTTATGTGGTCACCCAATTCTTTGATGGCTTCCACCTGCTCATTCAGGTAATGAGTCTCAATGAAATCACACAGATGGGGATCATTTTTTTCAGTGGCCAGTTTGTGCAGTTCCAGTAGTGACTGATTCACACTTCTGTCCAAGCACAGCGCACATTCCATTGCAGTCAGCCCATTCTCCCAGTCATCACGGTCTGATTTCTTGATATCCTGAAGGAAGATTCGGCCGCCTCGCTGGTTCTGCAGCTTCATCAGTCTCTCAGCATGTTCCCTCTCCTAATTAGATTGGTGAAGAAAGTATTTGGCAAAGTTCTTCAAAGCCACATCATCACGGTCAAAATAGTACGACATGGACAGGTAGACATAGGAGGCGTAGAGCTCCAGGTTGATCTGGCGGTTGATGGTGGCCTCCGAGTCCTGGTGGTAGTTCTGGCGCATCTGCGAGGGGGATGCAGTCGTCATTGTGGGCGGCTGAAAACGGGCAGTGGTGGTGGTGGTGGTGGCGACGGCCGAGCGGCGCTGGAGCAATTGGCGGGGACCTTGGGCCGGTCGGAAGGCGCTGTCAAGTGGTGACGAGGGCTGGCTCTGAGTGGCCGGCCGGCCGGGGTGCTTGAACGGAACCCCACCGCCGGGTTCCGTTCAAGCACTGTTGAAGCAGGAAACCGCGGCGACTCTCTGCTAAGACTGTCTATAATGCATTTTAATATATGATTACCCTTTTGATAGTAATTTTACAGATTCTTCATATGCAACATTACACATTGAAGGATATTTACAATGCAGTTTCTTCACTGTGCTTTATACAGTAACATTGTGCTAGAAATGGGGTGAATGCCTTGTATTTAGAGAGTACTTAGTACTTTAACAAAGGAAGAACATTATTTTTAAAACTATTTGTATTTTCTGAATGTTCTGCACTGAAAATATAAGTATAAAAAAAGAATAAAAGCGCCATAATGCCATACCCAGGGAGATCTATTGTCAACTTCTGGGCACATGTTTGTGTACATACATGTATGGACACTTGCATGCACACACACACGCACGTGTGCAAACATATGTATCTTCTTTCTACAAAAGAAGGGTTCTTAGTGTACATGCTGATTTGTAACTTGCTTCCTTTAACTGGACTCTATACAGTGAGCATCTTTCATGATCGATAACTGTGAATAAGTGAAAAAGACATACTAGTGGGAAAAAGAACAACCACGTGCCAGGTAAACATAGTGTTCCACTTAAAATAACTGATTTCTGGGACAAACTATAATCTTCAAGCAAAGTCATGGCCATCAAAAGTAAATAACCAAGGAATGAAAAAATTCTCAATGTTAAACCAGTTCAGTTCTGTTTTGAATTTATGCATGTTGTTTAAGTTGTAGTTACTAGTAATGATATATAAGTACAGTATATTAAAAGGTCATTAGGGATCTTTTGGGGTGGGGTTTGGTTTTAATGAAGGTTTTAAAACTGAGCTTAAACAGTTATTTTGGTTCAAAGAAAAACCAACCGCTCTGACTAATTTTTGGTGAATGTGTGGGCGTAGTTGTGTTCTTTTGCAGCTTATAAAAGTAAAGAAAATCTGGGTGTCTGTGGCAACATGAATCTTTGTCTATGGTATCTCAGTCTACAGTAAAATTGAACATTATGAGAAATGTGTTGCAGGACCAAGTTTGATTTGTATAGTATGTATTCTGCTCATATGTCATCGAGAAGCATTTATTAAGCACATCTGCCATAGGCTCATTATAACCACTTCTGAGTTTATACTGTGGGATTTAGAGGTGAAAATACTTTATGATGAATTCAATAGAGTATTTAACAAAAGAATATTCTACCTTGTAGACAGTGGTGTTAATGTGATGGCCCAGTGTAGCTGCTCATATTTTCGTTATGGTGATTGAAATAGCATCCCATTCTCCAAGGCCTTTCTAGAATTGATTTTGCAGCAAGAGGATTTTTTTTTCATAGGCACTGTGAAGTTTGAAGATTTTATAGGGGAGTAAAAATCCCATGGACAGAGGAGCCTGGCAGCGACAGTCCATGGGGTCGCAGAGTCAGACACGACTGAGCCACTAAGCATGCACGCAGAATAGAGTTTTCCCATTTCTCACTTGAGTAATGACAGGTGTGTGTGAGATGAGACTATTAACAGAGGTATTTGAAACATTTATGGGGGCTTCTAGTGATTGTTAGGAAGTTAAGGCAGTGGAAGGCATGGTGAAATACCTGTTTTCTCTTAGGTATTCTGTTTATTACCTTCAACGTGCCTGAAGCATTCTAATACTGTTAAAAAAAGAAATGACAGGGTTTTGGAGGACCACTCCCCTGGGGGTACCCAGGTGATGTCATAAAAAAAAAGGTCTGCAAAAATGGGCAGAGCTGCTCCCTATGAAATGGTGATCATTCGTTTTTCTCAGAATATATTAGTCATTTCTGCTTTTCAAATAAACTGAAAGCTGAAAACTTCCCACAGACAGGAAACAGGAACTTGGTCGAATGAGCTTAAAGTTCAGTTATGGCTTTGGAAACAGAAGAGAAGACACAACTAGCACTAGTATCTCATGGGATGCATCCAAGTAAAAGGTGCTCTGTTCTCCATGACTGCTGAAGATGGTAAGTTGAGAAGTAGCTTCAAAGAATAGTTGAAAAACCGTAACTTGACTCAGGGGTGGAACTGAGCAGAACTAGCCATAAATAACTGTCAGATGAATGTGTTTCAGACAAATAGAGGAGAAAAGAGAAAAGCAGGCCGGGATAATGGTATTCTTATACTTGGAACCACAGAAACCTTCGGGATTTGGTCAGTTGCAGGTTAGTCTAGAATGGTTTAAAGCCTTTGGTAAAATATTTGGGATTTCTCTGTGCATTTCCTTACAGAAGTAGGTTAGAATATCTGTGAAGAAAGTGGTTTACATACTCTGGAAACTAGAAAAGGCAGGGTTCAGGCTCACTGTTTGGTGAATTATAGCGACCTGCAGATGGGAAAATGTGTAGTGTTTATTTCCCTCAGTAGAAAGAAATGTCAGTGTTAGCATATTCATTCAAATATATTTACATGTTATACATTTTTAAGCAAAATGACTGAACTTGGAAGGATATTATACAACTCAGATTTTCCACCAGAAATTTTGGGATCCCTTTCCTTCGATTTTGTTTTTAGTGTCAAGTGTAAAGGCCAGGATTTTTATGTAGAAGCAAGTTTTTAATTTATGCCCTTATGTACATTAATTTTAATATTCTCTTGATCACCAGGAGATCGTTGAGAATTAAACTGTTAATAAGGGAGTAGCTTTCTTTAGGAAGTATCCCCCCCCCCCCAAATAATTTACTTCTTTACAAGTAACTTTAGAAAAGACAAGTGCAAAATGGAAACCTCCCTGGTGAATCTCCATTCTCTGTTTTTTATTCTTGTTTTGAAATGGAGTTCCCCAACCTCACTATTCCAGTCTTTCTTTTAGGACTGAGTAGAATTGAATCAGGGATGATGATTCTCAACCCCAGAAGTACAAATTGTTCACTGCAGTTGTAAAGACACGTGCACTAGTCCTGCTGGTTGACTTGAATCCTAGCTCAGTAGGGTCTGTTTGCAGTCACTGTAAGTATAAGGAGTCTGCAAAAGAAGACTGTTCTACCTGGCTCTTGGGAGAAGAATATTCCAGTGCTCAGATAGTTACCTAATCTCTGTCCTATGTCAGCAGTACCCTGCATTTGAGCCATTGTTCTTTGGTTATATGAAATGTTTGTGTGGAGTGATTGGCGTATGATTGCAATGATATACATGTGGTGAAATGGTGGAGTTGTTCCTAACTCAACTTTCAGACCACTGATCTTTTTCTCATAAAGCCCCTAACCCTTAAAGATTGTAGGGTGTTTTTTTTTTTTTTTTTTAACTTCTTAGGGAGGAAGCATATTTCCCTGGTGGCCCAGTGGTAAAGAATCTGCCTGCCAATGCAAGAGACTCCAGTTCGACTGCTGGGTTGGGAATATCCCCTGGAGGAGGGCATGGCAACTCACTCCAGTATTCTTGCCTGGGAAATCCCATGGATAGAGGAGCCTGGCAGGCTACAGTCCATGGGGTCACAAAAGTCGGACATGACTAAAAAACACAAGGAGGAAGTGCTTCCTATTAATCTTGCTTCTAATTGTCCTCAACTGATGAAGACTGTTGTCCACCGCCCTCTCTGCCTTTGACTGAAGGGTCGTGTTGCTTAGGGCATTGCCCACAGGAAAGAGGAGGTGGATGCTATACTAGGGCATGACCAAAGGAGTGGGAGGTGGCTGTGAGCATACAGTCTCTAGCCAGAACGTACCTTGAGTTTTGAAAACTAGGAATCTCAACTCCAGTTTGTAATTTAAAGACATATTTTAGAAACCAGTTATAGCCTATTGAATCCCTAAACTAAGAAAATATTGAGAAGCCTTGCAGTGTTTAATCTGATGATATCATAGTCCTCAGTGGAAATCTGCAAAATTGAGTCAAAATTCTATTTGTCTTCTTCAAATATGGGATTGTTGTTATGAAACACATATATGTTATTTTAATGACTTTGATGAAATGCACGAAACTCATTTTGATGCAGCTAATTCTGGTTGAAAGAATTACTTTTCAACCTAGACTAGATTTCTTCACTCTTGCATCGTTTCTAGCTATTTTGACACTAAGGTCATTTTATTTGTCTGGTCTCTTCTAGATGTCATAACATTTTGTCATGAGATCATGAGAAATGTTTCTTCTGCTTTGAGAGGAGTGTTTAGGAATCTGTTTAGGATGGAAAATCTATTCTTAGATTTGTTGCCTCTACTGCTTACCTCTATCTGCTGCATGAAAGAAAATCAATAATGTCTCAAAGCCTCACAGTTACATATTTGAGTTACATAAAATTGTTCTGTGGAATGATCTAAACTTTTAGAATTTGTTTTGAGTTTGGTACTTGGTTGGGTCTGGGGCCATGTCTTGCTATTGCTTGACCTTAAAAAATTTTTTTTTCTTTTTTTTTTTTTACCAGCACTGCCCCATTGCTGATGAAAGATCAGGATGTTGTCTAGGTGGGCTTGGCACCAGGTGCCAAACCTCAGTACCTTTCTCTTCTATTTTCAGGCATAGCAGCCCTGGAAACCATCAAATTGAGGTGCTGGAAGCATTTTGATAATATCTTTTCTTATTCTTTAAAAATCTGGCCTGTCGCCGTCACGCAACCATCAGACCTCAACATGTGTGCTTAACGGAGAACGTTTGTTTTCAGAACCGCCTCTGTGTTGACCTTAGTTTTGCTTTTGAAGAAGAGTAAGCAGTGTATTGCCCCATGCAGTACATGAGAAAGCAAACTGCTTTTACTGCTCCTCGTATTGTTTGCAGATGTTTGTAGGAGGATTGAATTATAACTTAATTAAAGATGATACATTTTTGCTTAACAATTCACAGAAATAACTGCAAAGGGATGTCTTAAAGGCGGATTACATTATAGATACAGCAGAAATTAATTGCTTTAGAGATCAATGGGTGATTTCTACTAGTAGTAAATATCAACACTGTTGAAATTGCAGCAAGTTTCTTGGCTGACCTTTTTATGGGGACACATAATAGCCCTTCCTTAAGTAGTGTTCCATTGAGATGGGAAAGACTTCTCCTCTGCTTGGGAGTTCTTAGTACACTGGTGCTTCTTTTTAAATCTGTTTTTTGAAATTTTTGTTTTGGGTCTCATCGGCAGAAATACCTTACTGATGCATTTTCAATACTCAACTAATGAAACTTCCAGGTAACAAAACCTCAGTTGGGTGTGTTTTGCAATGGAACTAACCTATTCCAAATTTTACACTTGCCAGAGTAGTAGTATAACCAGAAAGCTGTAACCTGTTTGTAACAGCTGGGTAGCAGTCTGCAGATGAAATTGATCAAAACCTTTTAGTTTTCTGTTTGTGTACTTCAGCTCTGCATTTTCCTTTCCTTTATTTCTTTTCAGAACCTCACTTTCATCCTTTGTCTTTGCATAATTCTTCTTGCTCCAATATTTAAAGATTAAAAAAAAATACATTTTGAGCAAGCCAGCTGGTCCCTAAGCAGTAACAGGTATAACTGGATAATTCTAGAGGGTAGTTATTATTATTAGCTTTTTATTAATAAAAGGTAAGATGATAATCTGACTGGGCATATAGGGTTGAGGGTTGACTCATGGGTGACCCTCCTTTCCTGTTACAGGTGTATGTCTGCTCTCTGTGTTAGTCTCATGGCCTCTTTTTAAAAAAAGTTTTTAAAGATTTCTCTGATGTGGATCATTTTAAAAGTCTTTATTGGATTTATTACAATATTGCTTCTGTTTTATGTTGTGGTTTTTTGGCCACAAAGCATGCAGCTCTTAGCTCCTGGATCAGAGATTGAACCTGCACCCCCTGCATTGGAAGGCAGATTCTTAACCACTGGACCACCAGGCAAGTGCCTAGTCTTAGGTCCTCTTAAAATGTTATCTACTGAACACTAAGCTCCAGAAGGAGAGGGCATAGTAAATGTTCACTGGATTTTTCATGAATGAATGCATGTTCATGTACCTGTAGCTGCCTGCAATTTGACAACTAGAAGTACTACAACTAAAAATATTACAAAAGAAGAGGGTTGGGACTTCCCTGGTGGTCCAGTGATTGAGAATCTGCCTGCCAATGCAGGAGACATGGGTTCGGTTTCTGGTCTGAGAAGATCCCACATGCCACAGGGTAACTAAGCTGGTGCGCAACAACTACTGAGCCTGCGATCTAGAGCCTTTGAGCCACAACTGCAGAAGCCTATGGGCCCAGAGGCTGTAGTCCGTGCTCCGCAACAAGAGGCCACAGCAGTAAGTGTGCACCGCGACTAGAGAGTAGTCCCCACTCACTGTAACTAGAGAAAGCCCAAGTGCAGCAATGAAGATCCAGTGCAGACAAAAAGTAAATACATTTTTTGAATTAAAGGTTGTTACTGGCTGTACTTACTTTTAATTCCTTCCCTCAAATGTTCTTATGGTGGTTGGTCTTCAGCAATGATGATTACAAAATCAAAGAAAATAGAGACTCAGCCATTTATTTCCAGCTTCAGTGAGTCTTTGCCTAATAGGGTAACTTCACTTTCATATTATGAAAGGCAATGCATATGTCGTTAAGTCTTTATAGCTTTTGGTTGTCATGCTAGAAGGCATACCTTCTTCAAAGCTTCTATCTATGAAAGAAGTTTGATTCCACAATATTATTCTTTAAATGTAGGAATCTTTTTAACCAAATGGATTTTTTCTTCTAGGTTTAAAAGGCGTGATCTTAATACATGGCTTATTTTTTTAAAAAAGTATTTCATGTTGGAATAATGTTAGATTTACAATGAATTTGTGAAGATAGTTCTGATGTTCTGGATATCTTTCCCCCAACTTCCCCTAAGGTTAACATTTTACATAACAGACAGTGGCACAGTACTCTACAGTATAGAATTTGTTTGGATTTCCCTAGTTTTTCTGCCAAAGTCTTTATTTTTCTTCCTGTTCCAGGATCTAAAATTGTTATACATGTTTATTTTAGAAACATGTATGGATAAAAAGACAAAACAAAGTAAGGCTAACCCCCTACCCAGAGACATCTATTGAGGCTTTTAGTATATATCCTTCCATATGTCCCCAAACATTTTGAATGCCCCTAAAACACTGGGTCTTAGAAAAGACCCTGATGCTGGAAAAGATTGAGGGCAGGAGGAGAAGGGGATGACAGAGGACAAGATGGCTGGATGGCTTCCCCGACTCCATGGCCATGAGTTTGAGCAAACTCCAGGAGATAGTGAAGAACATGGAAACCTGGCATGCTGCAGTTCACGGGATCAAAAAGTCAGACACGACTGAGTGACTGAACAACAGCAACAAAACACAAAATGTGTTTTATATACTGTTTTGTAATTGCTTTTTACACTTAATATAGCATTTACTTTTTTGGTGAACATGTTCCCATGTTTGCTGTTTTTTAATATAGTTTAATCTATTCCTTATCCTGAGGGTGTTTGTTTGTTTGTTTGTTTTGGTCATGCTATGTGGCTTGCAGAATCTTAGTTCCCCAGCCAGGGATTGAACACATCCTCAGCAGTGAAAGCACCGAGTCCTAACCACTGGACAGCCAGCAAATTCCCTATCTTTAGTTATTTTGTTTCCATTTGTTTGTTCAATTAACTCTTCATGATTAAAGAGAAACTATGCATGTATTCTCAACCTTTTTCCCCCAACAAACCTGAGAGATAGGACACTCTTATCAGTAACAGTGACTCACTAAACCACTGATTCTAAATAGGTGTGTATTTGGTTGAACTGTTTGAAATTGCTATTTTGGGGGATATGTAACAGTTTTTTGACTATCAGCAATTTTATTTGGCTCAACTTAATAGTTTTTTTTTTTTAGTTTTTAAAAAAATCTGTATTTGTATTTTGAAAAATTTCCAATAAAGATCATGTTTATTTACTAAGACAAAGTATATTCTTTATTTCTACTAAAAGTGGTTTAAGAGGGACTAAAGAAAAACTGCCAAAATCAATTCATGAAAGTTTATTTTAAAATGTGGGATAATACCACCTAATAGTTTTTAAAATAGCTTTCTAAGTCATTCTGATCCCTTTGCTTCCTTATCACTCCACTCAGAATCCCTGGCATCTCACTCTGAGATTCTCTGCATTTAGAATGATAAGCTATGAAAAATTTCACCAGGTAAAAATGTTGACAAACCACCTTCTAGGTGTCTCTGATAAACAAACATCCTTAAAACCTATGCCTGTGTTAATGATACATGCAGAGAACTTGAAATCTGGTGAATTGCATCTGTCCATCAGTATGCTGAAAATAAACTTGTGAGCATTTAACCTAAGCTCTGGGAGATGCAGGCTAATTGATGGCTCTGCCTCCTGGTTCCATACCTGTATTGGAAAGCCAGGGGCACTGGCGCCACCCAGTGGTTCCTTGTAGACTAGCAGCTGATGTTGCTCTTAATACGGCTGCTGCTGCTGCCAAGTTGCTTCAGTCGTGTCCGACTCTGTGCGACCCCATAGACGGCAGCCCACCAGGCTCCCCCCGTCCCTGGGATTCTCCAGGCAAGAGTACTGGAGTGGCTTGCTATTGCCTTCTCCGCTCTTAATACTACTTTCACTCTTTTTTCTTTCCTGTTTTTCTGTGTTCATGGTCTCACCTTCCTTTGCTTCTCTCCATCTGTGCCAATTGCACTAACGGATTTCATTTAGCCCAGCTGATGAAAATCGGAGTGGTACCCTAACCATATAATTTTGCTGCGATATACTTATAGCAGTAAAGGCTTTGGAATATGAGACATGAAATCGTAGATGTAAACATACTGAACAGACTGTTACTTTCTCTGCTTGTGAAATCATTATTCCTACCCAGAATGGCTATAAAATTTGTATTCTACCGGAATGTGGCATGTCTCATGTTTAATTTCAAGCTTCTCAATAGATGAGAGGAAGTATTCTTATACATCTCAGATATGAAGAGGCATACATTTCTGCCTAGAGTGAAAGATTTAAGTGGGAATTCGTTCTTTGGTCTCCTTCCTCTTTAGCATGACTTGTTATTTCAGTCCAGAACTGTTTTGTAAGCATCTACTGTGTACCTGTACTGTGCTGGGTTCTCGGAATTATGGCAATGATGGGGACAGACATGACTTCTGTCTTTAAAGAGCTTATAGCCCAGCTGGGGAACAGAAACTTGAACACGTTTAGGTGTTGTGCTATATGAGCACTGGGAGGACAAACAGCAGAGGCACCTGACATAAAGTGGGGAGGTCAAGGAAGGCTTTTTAGAAGTGTCATTTAAACTAAGACCTAAAGGAAGCCAAGAAAAGGGAGAAGAGAATGTTCTTGGCAAAGAGAAAAGCATGTGCTAGATGCAGAGGTGAGAGATTAAGCTTGGTGCTTTTGAGAACCTAAAAGAAGTTCATGATGGCTGGAGCTGTGAGATCAGCTCATTTCAGCTTCACAGCAGTCCCAGAAAGTAGGAGTATTATTCCCTCCATTTCAGGGTTGTGGCAAATGAGGCACAGAGGGTACATAACTTGCCCGAGGTCACTCAACTCTAGTAAGTGGCACCACCAGGAACTGGATCTAGGCCGGCTGGCTCCAGCACGTTGGTTCACAGTTACCCTCATCAGGGTGGTGTGTTGTGTGTGCTGGAGCTTCACTGTCCCCCTCCCTTTAGCCTTTGATGGAGCATAGCACCTTATCCTTTTCATCTGTGGTCTTTTTTTTTTTTTTTTTCTGATGGGCCTAATTAAATAAAATCGTTCTTAGTAAGCTGAATATTAGGCTGTACTGGATACAGCCTCTTCCAAGAACTGAAGCTTATAAATAGGTGAAAAATTCCTTAAGCTTACAACATCTGGGTTAGCCTGGAATGTCTCCTGTTTGCTTTAGTCTTTTATCACTGGGAATCAAATACCTCATTCAATATGCAGCTCTATGGTTGCTAACCTGTATTTTCCAGAAAATCTTAGATGGCAAGTTATAATCGGTTGTATTTTTCAGAAATGAGTATCAGATTTGTATTCCCTGCAAAGTTAGAATTTTTGTTTGCTCAGTCCGTGGGGTTGCAAAGAGTTGGACATGACTGCCTAAGCACAAAGTTGGTTTGGCAATAGGTTAATTGCCAAATTAACCTATTTGATTTAGGTTAATTTAGTGAAAGGGTAAACACAACTTCTTAAATAGGATTATAGTCTTTAAAAGTCATAAGTTAAAAACCTATTTGTGGAGGTATTTTCTTAAAATGGATCTAATTTATCCTTTATGTACTTAATATACAAGTGTATGCTTTGTAAGATGAGGAATTGACTTCAGTTAGAAATTACCAATTAAAATCTAAAACAGTAGATTTTAGAAGTGGGATTATAAATATTTGGTTGTAGATAAAATATTTAAAGTTATCATAATTTGATATTGTTGAAACACTTGGAATAAAAAGTCATGTGTGTGTTTAATGGCACAAAGCTGATTATTTCATTTACTTGCCCATTTGTATATGACTGTGGATTCAGTCAGTACTTAGTACTTTCCAGTTGTGGAGGTTGGCTTCTGCTGGTGTAGCCATATATTCTTATCTTGTTCTCTGTGGGACCAGAGTTAGGGTTATTACTGGGTCATCACTAGGGTTGCCTCTCCCAAAAAAGGAAAAAGGTTGGGCGTGGGGGATGACTCTGATAAGAATTCTGGTAAGAATCTGGGACAACACATGACAACCAGGGAATATACATTAGCAAGCTGAGAAATGTGATTGCCTTTTTTTTTCACCAATTCATGTGCATGTGAGCTTGGTCACTCAGTTGTGTCCAACTCTTTGTGATCCTATGGAGCCCACCAGGTTCCAGTGACCATGGAATTTTCCAGGCTAGAATCCTGGAGTGGGTTGCCATTTCTTTTCTCCAGGGGATCTCCTGACCCAGGGTTCGAACCCTCATCTCTTGCATTGAAGGCAGATTCTTCACCAGTTCACACAGGGCTCAAATTTGTGAGCTTAGCTTCAGAAGCACTGGCTCAACTCAATTGAGTTAACCAGCAGCCACAGACTACTTTCCCTTAACTTTGGAGTAAAAACATTAATTTTCAAGTAAATTAAAAACATTAATTTTCAAGTAAATTGTATATTGCAGTGGGATGTTATGCGTAGCTGCTGTGTGCCTTTTATCATTTTGAGCATTGTGAACTCAGTGCCACTAGGCCCTGTTGAGGTTATTGCAGGACACAGTTGGAGCTGTGTGGGCCTTTACAGGAAATGAGATTACTTAATGATACTTTACTGTTGCCCGAAACATTTTGAAATGAAAACTTTGAGGGAAAGAAATGATTCAACCCTTTCTGCCTCCTACAGCTTTTTGAAGTCAGCTAGTACATATTAATAACCTGATATCACAGTTGATTGGAATGTCTGAAGTAAGACAGTCTTAGGTAAGATGAGATCTTCTAATATTCTGAGCCACTGGTCCCAGAGTTCAGGTTGTAAACAAGTGGGTACTGATGGAGAGTTTAGTTCTGAAATCCCCTGCCTGTATCATCCCTCCCATCACCATGTGGAAAGCAAAGAAAGGATACTCATTTGCTGCCTTTTGCCTGTGATGCTCACCTGGGGGCAGGCAGGCCTCAATTCCCATTAGGGGGCTGATTGATATTAATATTATATTAATATTAATAATATATTAGTATTAATATACTTGGGCTAGCTGAAAAGTATTTTCTTTGTGGGGCAGAAGAATGCCAGTATGACTCTTCTCATACCTCTTAAATCTTTTGGCAGTGTCACCTGGCATTTGAGTTCCTGTTTGTTTTAATAGGATAAGTGGGTGGAACTGTGGGCATTAAGGAAATTATTGATATTTCCATCTGTACAGAACCCCTTGTGATTATCTGGCTTTTTGATATTGTCTATTCACTTGCCAGTGGGCTTCTCTTGTGGCTCAGATGGTAAAGAATCTGTCTGTAGTGGGGGAGACCTGGGTTCAATCCCTGGGTCAGGAAGATCCCCTGGAGAAGGGAATGGCTACTCCAACTCCAGTATTCTTGCCTGGGAAATCCTGTGGACAGAGGAGCCTGGTAGGCTACAGTGTAGTTACAGCAAGAAAAAAACCCACTGATTTTATTTTGCTTTATAGATCATATTACACGAGCAAAAGAAGTTTCTCTTACTTTGAGTCTAGTTTAAAAACTGAAGTATCTAATCTTCTCTCTACAATGCAGTTATGTCAGCAAAATAGCATCACTTTACCATGTCAGTAGGGCCAAATACCTTATGGGCCATGTTCATTGTCACTTATCAATACCCACATATAAACATAGACACACACTAGGATTAATTGACACTGGTGCTATTTTTTTTACTTATGTATTGAATGAGAAAAGTAATATGTTCACTGCAGCAGTTTTAGAAAATGTAGGAAAAAATAGGACAAAACTAAAAATCACCTGTAATTCTACAATCCAGAGATGAATATTTCAGCTGGTAGCCTGCATATATTTGGTTAAGTTTTGTCTTAAACCAATTTCACTTGACTGTTTTTTCATATCCTTAAAAATCTTTGACAATACTGCGTTTGATGACTGTAGTGTTAAATCATGAAGATACATCATTGTTTTACCAGTCTCCTTTTGGATATTTGCTGTTGTTTCTAGTTTTCTGTTATTTATATCACAGCAGTGACTATTGTCTATGTTTTTTTGTGCATGTGCATTTCTCTTTCCTTAGGCTAGTCCTAGAAGTAGAGAGTGAAATTACTCAGTCATGAGATATGTATGACTTAAAGCTTCTGAATGCCTATTGCCAAATTACTTTCTATAAAACTTGTACCAATTTATACTTCCGTCAATGGGATATAAAGTGCCTTTCTGTATACATTTGGCAACACTGAACAATTTCTTTATTCTTAATTGGCACTACTTTCGACGGAACTCCAGTGCATTTTTTTTTTTCAGCAAATAAAAATTATTCCTGGCAGAAATGAAAGTGGTGCTTGCAATATTATGAACAGTAGTACCGCCAGGAACTGGTGGCCCCAGATACTTTGAGAGTCATCAAAACAGGCCATATTTTAGCTCTAAGAGTCTGTATTTCTAAAAATATATTTTCTTTTCTCAGTGGTTTATCAATCTCATCTTTAATGTAGAAGAAAATGCTAATGTTTTTCTCCTAAAATGATTGCTTCATGAGTACTTATTGTTCATTACCTTGGTGCTCTCTGTGTGTTTATTTATTGAGTCATGTCTTTAAAAACAAAATGTAACTTCTGGCAAAAATTACCCAAGCTTTTGGAAAGTTTTGATTGTTACACAGCAGTACTTTCTGGTCAAGATCTCTTGAAGTAACAAATACTTCTTTCAGGCATTGTTCAGTTCTTCAGTATTTTAATAAAGGCCTTGTAAATTCAGAATTACCCATGTATCAACACACGGCTTGAGTAAACTTGGAAGGAAGAGATGTGGTAAGTCCAATGTTTGATATTATGCAATCAATTTGTTCAAAACACTCTTTTAAATCACTATTGGGAGATTGTTGCTCCTGAGCCGAGTAGGCAATGGCACCCCACTCCAGTACTCTGGCCTGGAAAAATCCCATGGACGGAGGAGCCTGGTGGGCTGCAGTCCCTGGGGTTGCTGCGAGTCCAACACCACTGAGCAACTTCACTTTCACTTTTCACTTTCATGCATTGGAGAAGGAAATGGCAACCCACTCCAGTGTTCTTGCCTGGAGAATCCCAGGGACAGCGAAGCCTGGTGGGCTGCCATCTATGGGGTTGCACAGAGTTGGACACGACTGAAGCGACTTAGCAGCAGCAGCAGCAATTTTCAGCTATTAAAACAGTTCTACCCCAGTGATTGCCTCCTAATAATCAAGCTATATCTTAGGTGGATCTTACAAATAGGATTCTTGATATATGTGACTTTAAAAATTTCTTATTTAAATGCAGTTGTTCTACTGAGAGCATTTAAAGAGAATGTGCCTTTCTGTCTTGATACTGTTAATTTCATCCTAGGTAACCAAAAGGTTAGAAATAGTGTAATTTTTTGCTTTCTAATATTCTCACATTTCATCTTAAAACTAATCAACACTGATTAGAAAGAAATTCTTACATTATCTGTATAGGGAAGCATATAAGAGGCTTTCCTTATGTTCTAGAAAATAGATCCTCTCTTAGCTCCTGTGATCATTTGGAAGGGGAGGGAAGAGAGTTTCTTTTTAGAGACTAATTACTCTCATTTTAGGGAGAAGGAAATGGCAACCCACTCCAGTATTCTTGCCTGGAGAATCCTGTGGACAGAGGAGCCTGGAGGGCTGCTGTCCATAGGGTCACACAGAGTCAGACATGACTGAAGTGACTTAGCATGCATGCATGCATTGGAGAAGGAAATGGCAACCCACTCCAGTATTCTTGCCTGGAGAATCCCAGGGAGAGAGGGGCCTGGTGGGCTGCCGGGTATGGGTCACACAGAGTCAGACATGACTGAATCGACTTAGCAACAGCAGCAAACTTTCATTTTAAAGCCTATTTTAGCTCTGGAAGTCTATAACTTTGTAGGTAAGGAATGGTATTTATATGTGTATAGTTTATCTTCCTGTCCCAGGTGAGGTCTGGTACTTATATTGTAGGTAGATACTTGTCATTTTTATACATACACATAATTTACATATGTGTGTGATATGCAGATTGTTTGTGTGCATGTATATATATAAAGCCATGCTAATGATGAAACTGTGTGTGTATATAATTCATATAATTTACCATACTAATTATAAGGGCAAAAGTTATGTAAGAAAATGGGTGGTAACAGAATTCTTAACTATAGTTGAAGTATTTCTCTTAATGTTCAAACTGGACTCTGTCTTTGAGCTTGGGTAAAGACAATGGGTAGAGTATAAATAAACATTGCTTCAAAACTGAGAAAATGAAACAAAGAATTTACCGCAGAATACTGCAGATCTAACTACGTAAAGAAATATTCATTGTTGTCATGGATATGCAATTTATATATTGTTCTAGCACTGAAAAGAATAATTTCTAACGAGTAAAACAAAGGATTTTCTCTTTGGTTAAAATTGATTATCATTGTATCATTGTTCTAAAATATAATGGTAGTTTTTTGTTATAAGTACTTTTCCAAAATATCTGCTGAAGTTGATAATGTAAAAAAATACTGTCTTAAAAATAGTTACTAATGAAGTGAAAGCTGATATTAAATGTGAAGAAAAAAAATGACTTAAACCAGCTGTATTCTCTGACAGCTGTTAGTTTCCTTTATCCATTCCAACAGATTTTTAATGCTCTTTCAAGCCAAAATAGATGCAGAGATAATAAGACACAATCCTTGCCTTATATGACCTTCTATTTATGTTTTCTAAATATCAATAACCTCAGACATGCAGATGACACCACCTTTATGGCATAAGGTGAAGAGGAACTAAAGAGCCTCTTGCTGAAAGTGAAAGTGGAGAGTGAAGAAGTTGGCTTAAAGCTCAACATTCAGAAAACTAAGATCATGGCATCTGGTCCCATCACGACATGGGAAATAGATGGACAAACAGTGGAAACAGTGTCAGACTTTATTTTTTTGGGCTCCAAAATCACTGCAGATGGTGACTGCAGCCATGAAATTAAAAGACGCTTACTCCTTGGAAAAAAAGTTATGACCAACTTAGATAGCATATTGAAAAGCAGAGGCATTACTTTGCCAACAGAGGTCCATCTAGTCAAGGCTATGGTTTTTCCAGTGGTCGTGTATGGATGCGAGAGTTGGACTGTGAAGAAAGCTGAGCGCCAAAGAATTGATGCTTTTACACTGTGGTGTTGGAGAAGACTCTTGAGAGTCCCTTGGACTGCAAGGAGATCCAACCAGTCCATTCTAAAGGAGATCAGCCCTGGGTGTTCTTTGGAAGGAATGATGCTAAAGCTGAAACTCCAGTACTTAGGCCACCTCATGTGAAGAGTTGATTCATTGGAAAAGACTCTGATGCTGGGAGGGATTGGGGGCAGGAGGAAAAGGGGACGACAGAGGATAAGATGGCTGGATGGCATCACCGACTCGATGGACATGAGTTTGAGTGAACTCTGGGAGATGGTGATGGGCAGGGAGGCCTGGCGTGCTGTGATTCATGGGGTCACAAAGAGTTGGACACGGCTGAGCAACTGAACTGAAGTGATTAAGATAAATTCATAAATGGTATAAGGTGCAGTTAACCTAGCAGTTTGACTTAACAATTCTTCTAGAAATGTATCCTATAGAAGGGCTGGCATAAATATATTGTTAAGGGTGTTTATTGCTGTTTCTAATGATGAGAAATTAGAAAATCCCAAATACCTATCAATAGGGAAGATTGGTGAAGAAGGCAATGGTGCCCCACTCCAGTCAGATCTCTTGCCTGGAGAATCCCATGGATGGAGGAGCCTGGTAGGCTACAGTCCATGAGGTCGCTAAGAGTGGGACACGACTGATCGACTTCACTTTCACTTTTCACTTTCATGCATTGGAGAAGGAAATGGCAACCCACTCCAGTATTCTTGCCTGGAGAATCCCAGGGATGGGAGAGCCTGTTGGGCTGCCATCTATGGGGTCGCACAGAGTCGGACACAACTGACGAGACTTAGCAGCAGCAGCAGCAGCAGCAGCAGGGTAGATTGGTAAGACTTAATTTTGACATGGCCATACAATGGAATACCATATAACTGTTAAAAATTTAAAAAGCAATAACAAAGTAGTATTATGTTAGATCTATGTATTCTGACATGGAAAGGCATGTAAGAGCCGTTTTTTAAAAAGAAAGTTGCAAGCTTGTATAGATAGTATAATTCAGTTTTTAAAAATTGTGTGTGTGTATTAGAATATGCTTAGAAAAAAGTCCCCAACGGTATTCACCAAACTGTTAAAGCTCTTATTTCTAGAAGATCGAATGAAAAAGATAGTTTCACTTGTATTTGATAATTTGTAATGTTTGTTTTTCAAGTAGCTTTTTGAGATCATGAGTATTTTATAAACACTTTTTGGTTTTAACTTTTCCATGAAGCAACATTATAGTCTATGATTAGTCTGTGACTAGTCTAGAGTCTGGAATTACATCCGTACTCTTTTCATGATAGATTTTGGGTAGTTTTACTTAGGTTATAACATTTCTTAAATAGTTTTAATGTTTACAAGTCAAGTGACCCACAATCTTAGGAGCATTTAAAGCTCCTGGACCACTCATACTCAAGTATATTTTTAAAGGGAAAAGAAAAGATTCTATTGTAGCTTAGACTCTGAGCAGTACCTCCGGTGATTTGACTACCTTATTACTGTCATGTAGGCATTTTAAATGAGTCATTTTCTTGTTCCATTAGGATTTTGAAAAACTAATTTTTTTTTTTTTATTCTTCCAATTTTATTTTATTTTTAAACTTTACATAATTGTATTAGTTTTGCCAAATATCAAAATGAATCCGCCACAGGTATACATGTGTTCCCCATCCCGAACCCTCCTCCCTCCTCCCTCCCCATACCATCCCTCTGGGCCGTCCCAGTGCACCAGCCCCAAGCATCTAGCATCATGCATCGAACCTGGACTGGCAACTCGTTTCCTACATGATATTTTACATGTTTCATTGCCATTCTCCCACATCTTCCCACCCTCTCCCTCTCCCACAGAGTCCATAAGACTGTTCTATACATCAGTGTCTCTTTTGCTGTCTCGTACACCGGGTTATTGTTACCATCTTTCTAAATTCCATATATATGCGTTAGTATACTGTATTTATGTTTTTCCTTCTGGCTTACTTCACTCTGTATAATAGGCTCCAGTTTCATCCACCTCATTAGAACCGATTCAAATGTATTCTTTTTAATGGCTGAGTAATACTCCATTGTGTATATGTACCACAGCTTTCTTATCCATTCATCTGCTGATGGACATCTAGGTTGCTTCCACGTCTTGGCTATTATAAACAGTGCTGCGATGAACATTGGGGTACACGTGTCTCTTTCCCTTCTGGTTTCCTCAGTGTGTATGCCCAGCAGTGGGGTTGCTGGATCATAAGGCAGTTCTATTTCCAGTTTTTTAAGGAATCTCCACACTGTTCTCCATAGTGGCTGTACTAGTTTGCATTCCCACCAACAGTGTAAGAGGGTTCCCTTTTCTCCACACCCTCTCCAGCATTTATTATTTGTAGACTTTTGGATCGCAGCCATTCTGACTGGGGTGAAATGGTACCTCATAGTGGTTTTGATTTGCATTTCTCTGATAATGAGTGATGTTGAGCATCTTTTCATGTGTTTGTTAGCCATCTGTATGTCTTTTTTGGAGAAATGTCTATTTAGTTCTTTGGCCCATTTTTTGATTGGGTCGTTTGTTTTTCTGGAGTTGAGCTGTAGGAGTTGCTTGTATATTTTTGAGATTAGTTGTTTGTCGGTTGCTTCATTTGCTATTATTTTCTCCCATTCTGAAGGCTGTCTTTTCACCTTGCTAATAGTTTCCTTTGATGTGCAGAAGCTTTTAAGGTTAATTAGGTCCCATTTGTTTATTTTTGCTTTTATTTCCAATATTCTGGGAGGTGGGTCATAGAGGATCCTGCTGTGATGTATGTCGGAGAGTGTTTTGCCTATGTTCTCCTCTAGGAGTTTTATAGTTTCTGGTCTTACGTTTAGATCTTTAATCCATTTTGAGTTTATTTTTGTGTATGGTGTTAGAAAGTGGTCCAGTTTCATTCTTTTACAAGTGGTTGACCAGATTTCCCAGCACCACTTGTTAAAGAGATTGTCTTTAATCCATTGTATATTCTTGCCTCCTTTGTCGAAGATAAGGTGTCCATATGTGCGTGGATTTATCTCTGGGCTTTCTATTTTATTCCATTGATCAATATTTCTGTCTTTGTGCCAGTACCATACTGTCTTGATAACTGTGGCTTTGTAGTAGAGCCTGAAGTCAGGTAGGTTGATTCCTCCAGCTCCATTCTTCTTTCTCAAGATCGCTTTGGCTATTCGAGGTTTTTTGTATTTCCATACAAATTGTGAAATTATTTGTTCTAGCTCTGTGAAGAATACTGTTGGTAGCTTGATAGGGATTGCGTTGAATCTATAAATTGCTTTGGGTAGTATACTCATTTTCACTATATTGATTCTTCCAATCCATGAACATGGTATATTTCTCCATCTATTAGTGTCCTCTTTGATTTCTTTCACCAGTGTTTTATAGTTTTCTATATATAGGTCTTTAGTTTCTTTAGGTAGATATATTCCTAAGTATTTTATTCTTTCCGTTGCAATGGTGAATGGAATTGTTTCCTTAATTTCTCTTTCTGTTTTCTCATTATTAGTGTATAGGAATGCAAGGGATTTCTGTGTGTTGATTTTATATCCTGCAACTTTACTGTAGTCATTGATTATTTCTAGTAATTTTCTGGTGGACTCTTTAGGGTTTTCTATGTAGAGGATCATGTCATCTGCAAATAGTGAGAGTTTTACTTCTTCTTTTCCAATTTGGATTCCTTTTATTTCTTTTTCTGCTCTGATTGCTGTGGCCAAAACTTCCAAAACTATGTTGAATAGTAATGGTGAAAGTGGGCACCCTTGTCTTGTTCCTGACTTTAGAGGAAATGCTTTCAATTTTTCACCATTGAGGATAATGTTTGCAGTGGGTTTGTCATATATAGCTTTTATTATGTTGAGGTATGTTCCTTCTATTCCTGCTTTCTGGAGAGTTTTTATCATAAATGGATGTTGAATTTTGTCAAAGGCTTTCTCTGCATCTATTGAGATAATCATATGGTTTTTATTTTTCAATTTGTTAATGTGGTGTATTACATTGATTGATTTGCGGATATTGAAGAATCCTTGCATCCCTGGGATAAAGCCCACTTGATCATGGTGTATGATCTTTTTAATGTGTTGTTGGATTCTGATTGCTAGAATTTTGTTAAGGATTTTTGCATCTATGTTCATCAGTGATATTGGCCTGTAGTTTTCTTTTTTTGTGGGATCTTTGTCAGGTTTTGGTATTAGGGTGATGGTGGCCTCATAGAATGAGTTTGGAAGTTTACCTTCCTCTGCAATTGAAAAACTAATTTTTAAGTAAAAGCAACTTTTATTTCTGGAAACTTTGGAAGACACTAAATCAAAGAATACACAACTTAAAATTAGTAAAGCATGTAAAATTCCCCTTTAATTGTACCATGCAATAATAGCAGTAATATTTGGTGCATGTCTTGCTAATTTTTCTATGAATATGTGCCTTCTCAAATATGTATGTATATATATAATGATAGACTCATACATACTGTTTTGCACCTGTGTTATTTTTTATTTCAACATCTCTGACCTTTAAAATATATGCTAGCATGGCAGTTTTCATCCATTAGTATTTGCCGGTATATAAATTTTGTATACATAGATTTATAAAACACTGTTGCTTAGGGAATTGTTTCATAAGGGACTTTCCAGGATTTACTTTTAGATTTGGACACAATGTGCGTAGGACTTTGTTAATGTTTCCCACTGTTTCCCGAAACATTCTCTTTTAAACTTACTAAGATTGGTCCTTGAGTCATTAAGGAAAGAATGATTGATCATGCCTGAAACATTTCCATCTGATGCTGTCACATTTTTAGTATATGGACTTTACTTTAGAAAAATGTTTCCAAAATATTCATTAGCACACAAACTTATTTACAGAAAGGGCAAAAACTAAACACATTAATGGTTTGTTATGAAGTCTGTCTCAAAACATGAGGTTGAACAACACTGCCTTCTATTTGTATTACTTTTTCCCTTAGTCACTCTCTTGTTAGCTGCAAGGACACTGTTATGCTCCCTGATATTTAGTGGGAAGGCTTTCTCAGAGCTACCTCATTCCCTAATTGAAAGATGATCAACTCTAGATGCTGTATTACTCCTTTTGTTCATGCCACCAAGTGACTATAAAGTGGAAACAAACCATGGTATATGCTTCAGTCTGTTTAAAAATTTGCTATGCTAAGGATTTCCAACTTCCTTATGTTGCAAAAGCTTGCATATCCGTGAAAGTGAAAAGTATGACTCAAATTTACATTGTAATTTTAGCCAGATCATCCATATTTCTGATCATCTGTAAAGAGAACCTGCATGTTGATAATCTGTTTAGTTTTTTTATATCAGATTATTTCTTCAATTTAATAGGATGACTTTAAGAGGAGGATGCTATTTTGTAGGGAGGAGGCTAGAGAGAGAGGCGAGTGCCAGTTTTTCTGTTGTGCAGAGAAACTTAATTAGGCTCAGTTAGGAAATGTGATTCGGAGAAGGCAATCGCACCCCACTCCAGGACTCTTGCCTGGAAAATCCCATGGACGGAGGAGCCTGGTAGGCTGCAGTCCATGGGGTGGCTAAGAGTTGGACACGACTGAGCGACTTCATTTTCACTTTTCACTTTCATGCTTTGGAGAAGGAAATGGCAACCCACTCCATTGTTCTTGCCTGGAGAATCCCAGGGTCAGGGGAGTCTGGTGGGCTGCCGTCCATGGGGTCACACAGAATCGGACACAACTAAAGCGACTTAGCAGCAGCAGCAGCAGGAAATGTGATTTGATTCCCTTTTATCATCTGTAAAGTAAGTAAGCTGTTGCTTACTTACTTTTAAGCAAGTAAGCAACTTACTTACTTACTTACTTTTAAGTAAGCAACTTACTTACTTTCTTACTTATCATCTGTAAAGTAAGTAAGCTGTTGCTTACTTACTTTTAAGCAAGTAAGCAACTTACTTACTTTTAAGTAAGCAACTTAAGTAAGTAAGCTGAGAAAAATTATGTCTGTCTTTTGTATTAAAGAACATCTGAGAGTTACATTGTCCTGCCCAATTGATTGAGGGCTCTCAGACTGGAAATTAGCCAAAGGTTGGTATGGGCCTCTCATCCAACTGAAAGAGTTCTCTTATACTTTTGAGTATCCTCTCCAGCCTCTCTTTCTGTAGGACCAATGACCAAGTGTCAGGTCTCCTTTGGAAACTTTCTCTATGGAAATTATTTTTCAAATTACACAAACTACTGGATAGTTTTGTATCCCGTCCCGACTCTGCACCACCTATAGATGAGTTCATGTGATTTTATGAAAGGTTGGTTTTTTGTTGTTTGTTAGTTATCTGAATTAAGCTCTGTGTGGAAGAGGAAATACATGCATTTGTATAAGAAATATGAAGTTTTTCTTCCTCAACGTTCTCTTTTTGAGCTCTTGGGACTTTGTTTTAATACGAACATGCAGAGATTTCCCCTCTTGGTGTTAATATCAAGTGTTAGCCCTCAGGGAGTAAAGGAAGAAAATATTAAATAGTGTGTCTTTTGTTTATAAGTAATCTTAACCACTTGTATTTGCACAGGTACTGATACTACTGCCAGAGCCCCCTTTCCTAGAGTAGATTGTGGGTATTAACTTGAAGTTGAAAAGTAGTTCTATTAAGCCAAACGATTGGCATACTTAGTGATTGATCTGGGTATAAACCTTTGTTTCCTTCACCCTCCTGATAGCAAAAGAGAAAACCAACTGTTTGAGTTAATACCAGCTAGTTAGTATGTTGATTAGTTATATGGATGTTTGATTTGCAACTTCCATTGGGATGTCTATAGTAAAAATTTTGTTTGAATGTTATTCTTATAATCATATGGAAGTAGTACCGAGTACTACTGGATGGAAAGAAAACTGAAGCATAATATGATGCCCAGTCGTGTTGAAATGTAAGTAAACAGTATCTGTTACTGGAGAGCTTTATTTTACTGTTCTGAGTATTCAGATGGTAAGAAGTTTTCTCCTGCATTTTCCAAAATAGACTAACTCTCAACTATAAATGGATCCTAAACCTTCACAGTGTATATATCTTGAAGGATGTCACAAGACTCTCTCTTTATTCACTGAAGGAAGATGAAAATTATCTCTCATTTCTACTTAGACCAGTGCTGTATTTGAATTTGGAAAGAGCCATGTATTGTTTAAAGGAAATAGTTCATTTTTAATGAGAAAATAGCTGGGTGCCTGTGGGCATTGAGGTTGGGGTTAACCAGTCAGATTGACCTACTAGTTTCCCATAGTCAGACTTTGTCTCTGAACTTGGCTCCTATCCTGACTATGGGAGAATAGGTAGAAATAAAACCATTTACATCATGACTCCTGCTCTCTGTCATTTAAAAACATTTAATTGTGTGTATATATATATATTATTGAGATATAATTAACATATAACATTGTATAAGTTTAAGATGTACAATGGGTTGATTTGATGTATTTATATATTATACTGATTAATACCTTTGTATTGGCTAACAACTATCACATCATGTTAACTATCATTTCTTTTTTGTGACAAGAACATTTGAAATCTAATCTCTTAGAAATTTTTAAGTATGTAATACAGTATTGTTGATCATAATTACTGTGCTGTGCATTATAGATCTCCAGAACTTACTCAGCATTCTAGTTGCAAGTTTGTATCTTTTAACAGCATCTCCCCAATTCCTCCACCACCCCACTCAGCCCCTGATAACCAGCCTTCTAGTCTGTTTCTTTGAGTTTGACCTTTTCAGATTCCATATAAGTGATATAATACAATATTTGTCTTTCTTTGACTTAATCTAACTATAATGTCTCAGGGTCCATCCATGTTGTTGAAAATGGCAGGATTTCCTTTTTTTTCATGACTGAATAATACCTCCATTGTGTGTGTGTGTGTGTGTGTGTGTGTGCGCACGCATATCACATCTTCTTTATCCATTCATTCCTTAGCAGACACTTAGTTTTTTTCCATATCTTGGCTAGTGTGAATAATGCTTCACTAAACATGGGAAGGCATTGAAGAGATCTTCAGTATCCTGTTTTCATTTCCTTTGCATATATAAGCAGAGATGGGAATGCTGGATCATGTGATAGTTGTTTAAATTTTTGAGAAACCTCCATACTGTTTTCCATAGTGCCTGCATCAGTTTGCATTCCCACCAACAGTGCTCAAGAGGTCCCTTTTTCTCCACATCCTCACCAACACTCATTATCTCTTGTCTTTTTAGTGACAGCCATTCTAACAGATGTGAGGTGAGAACTCAGTGTAGTTTTGATTTCCATTTCCCTGATGATTAGTGATATTGAGTACCTTTTTATGTACCTTATTGACCATTTTCTTTGGGGAAATGTCTGTTCAGTCCTCTGCTTGTTTCTTAATCTGCCCTTTTCCCGTAGGGTTTTGACTACTGTTTCTTAGAGCCAGGCTCAGTTACTTTTGTAAGACCCCAATAGTACTAGTTCTAGTCATTTTTTGTTTTTCCTTTGGTACCTGGCTTATCATGAACTAAGGTGCACAGGTAATGCGAAAAAGCAGATGGGTTTCTTTTTAAAAAGGATCTTTTCTTATGTCACCATACACATAAATATTGTCTCTTATTGCAGATTCAAATCCAGAAAGATATACGGGTTCTTCTTAAGAGAAAAAGAGAAAATCTGTAAGTATTTGTCCTTTAAAAATTCTAAATTTGCAATCTTGTCAGCTTTTGGAGAAAGTTAAGTGACCAAACTAATAGACATTTTTTCTCTCTTTATATTGGAAAAGCCCTGCCAATATTTATATATTAAAAAGGCATTATTTGGAAAAGTAAAATAGGAGAACTTTTTACTCTGGACAGCTTCTAAGATTTAAAACATCTGTCACTCATTTATGAATGGGGAAGTGATAATTAAAATCTAAATATAATCTCTCTTTTTTTTTTTGTTTTTGAGTTTTACCAAAAAGTGGAGTCATAATTGGAGTTCCAGTTCTGACTCCTGAGGCAGTGTGTCTCTGAAAAGTTATTTAGTTTACCTTTGCCTCAATTTCTTCATCTGTAAAATGAGCTTAATAGTAAGTGTCCAGTGAATGGTTCATTAATATTGATGAAGTTGAATCTGTAGTAGTGTATACTTCCTCCAATAAATTGAAGCTTAATTTTAGTTATTATTTCTCAAAATGATTTAAATGTATTTCTAATCTTCAAAAATCTAGGCATCAGTGCTGTCCTTCATGAAACGCCTACTCTAGACTATAATGTAGAATGAAAGAAATATAACAGAGCACCTACAATTATAATTTAGTGTTTGAGCCTTGGACCTTGAAAATTACCTAGTTCCGGAGTTCCCAAACATTTACTTTTAGACAGTACCCTGACCAGTGAAGACTTTTTACTGACCCATGGTGAAGTGAGGGAAATAAGCCCCACAGGCCATGAGATTTTTAAAGCTGAACTTTTTTGATTTGAAAAATTGCTGCTTATTATAAGTTATATCCTTCTAATTTTGAGGAGTTAGACCCGTTCTGTATTTTATGAAATGTTGGTGATAGTAAATGATAGGTTTTTGTTTTTTATGTCCATGCTTGGCCAAAAAAAAAAAAAATTGGCAGTTGTGTCATTGCCCTCACCATCATTCTTTGTTTATAAAACTTTTACTTGTCTATGATATCTTAAAATCTGAATCCAACTTTCTCATGTAGATGAGGAAATAGACAAAAGGTAATTTAATTTGTTCCAGGTAGTGCAGCTTGTCAAGCTGCTGAGCCAGGACCAAAGCCCTGTATACAATGCTGTCTCTCTTGTATTTCTGGTCTTCTGAGAATCGCTCTCATTATAATAGATTATGAAACTGAAACAGAAGAAATAGTAGTTTTTATGTGCTCATAACTATTTTTGAATTCCAAGTATAAAGAAATTCAAAAGACTTAATGTGCTTGTATAGCAAAGATTGCTACAGTTGACTGATTAGGCTGCATTAGAAAAATCTTGAACATGAACAAAGATTTTCATCAACAGACCAAAATTAGTTGTCTCCGAATTCAGCTACACAGGCAGCATGCTGTCCCATGATTGACAAAGGAGATAAGGTAACAGGTTTAGTGTTTCTTTTGGGAAATAGACCATAGTGCAATTGTATGGGCTGTAGGATTCAGGCTCCTATAGTTATTTATACACAGAGAATCTATTTCCTGTTTCTTTTTCCCTCTCCACCCCCACCCCACACGTCCCACACACATAAAAATTTATTGTAATTGGCCTGCAGCCCACTTAGATGTGTAAGAGAAAGAACTACCAAGGTGAAGAGCAGGAGTTCCCAGAAGCTTTAGCAAGAGTATCTGGCCAGTTCAGGAGTCAATAAACACTTTGGAGAGAGTTCTTCAATTGGCATAGTGCCTTGCCTCTCCCAAAGTACACTTCAAAATAGAAATACCTAATTCCCTTATCTCACTCACGTTCGTGAAGCTTGCATGGGTCAGGTGAACAAATGAACGTGAAGAGAGAACAGAATGGAAAATATTCCTCATCCTTAACATGGAGACATTACCTCTCAGAGTATTTTTCCATGGCTTCTTGTATTTGACTTCGTGTGGCATCCTTCTTTAGTTAAGAATTCTTTAATTTCTCAAATGTCAGGAACACCCATAATTCAGTGTGAATAATTTAACTATGTATTGCATTAATAATAATGTTAATAATAAAAATACATATTGAATTTTTTCATTGTCTTTGGAATATCCATGCCCTTTTCTTTACTAGCGCTAATATTTGAGCGCTATAAGATTTGAATGGCTTTTGATTTGAATGGCTATAAGACTTCAGTCTTCAACAGATTTACCAGTCACTGAACTCTTTTATTAATCTCAGTTATAAGATATATTTGCTACTGAAGAGCAGAGCGAGGTTTTGTTGTTTTATTTTGTTTGTTATTTACCACAGTACAGTTTCACATTATGGTGGCCTGGTAACTGAATCATAGTGACTTATTTAGCCATTTTGTAAGAAATGGTTTAAGACTACCTTGCTGCATGGCTTTTTAACAGTGTGAGTACTGGGAAACAACATTCATAGAGAACCAATCTATTAAACTGGTCCCTCCTCTAGGAAAGGCCAGAGGATAGGGCATGTAGCCAAGATGTAAGTTGCAAAATTCTCCCTGTAAAACAAAGGCTGTGGGAAATACCACTGCAGATTAACAGATTTGTTTTTTAAACCTGTGCTCAGGGTTGGCAGCTCACAGCTGTATTGATTTATTATAATTAGTAGATAAGATGATAGGAGACAGATGTGTAACAAATAGCAATGATAATAGTCTGTATATTTCTCATTCAGATAACACATTTATAACTGTGAGTTAATTTGTCAGATATGTAATCCAATTGTTTTTATTAACTTATGTTAAGATCATAAAGAAAAAAATACCCAGTACACGGAAGACTTTACAGACAAAAAGTCTACACCATGCATGATGGGCTGTTGAATGTAGCAGCAGGGTTTTGTCTAGAGGGACCTGTAGCAGATCCTCTTTAGCAGGAATTAGGGATTGGGGTTGTCATTGTCGTTGTCTGCTTCCCTTCTACAGCGCTGAACCCTTTATATTTCTCTGAACACGTAACTCCTAGAACTTAGTTTCTCTCCCATTTTTCATGATGTCTGAAAAAGTTGGATTATAACATCATGTCTTGTTGGCAGGTGCCACTTCTAGCATGATATATCCTCAAAATTCCTTATATGTAAGCTTTGGATTAAATTATATCCAATCCACTCTCAACTTTGGAAAGCTTTAAAAAATCAAGTGTGTTTTTAAAAATAAAAATCAAGTGTGTTTCAATCACTTAAAATGAGGAAGATAAATGTACTTGTACACAGTGTGTGTGAGGTGTGTAGGCACAACATTGTATGAGGCTCCCACATTTCAACACGACATCTCCTTATTTCAACATATGTAGATAGGATCCAAATTATACTATCCTATGACCTATAAAAAGCATTATCTGATACGTGCTGGGCATGTTCTTAACGCATTATGGGAGGGAACGCGTGCTCGAGCAAGAAAGGGCATCTTCAACATGGCAGCTGAGGTGCTTTCTTTGCTGGGGAAAGCTGGGAAGAGACTAGCAGGATGGCGACTTCAGGAGTTAATATCCATCCAGGTGATGAAGCAAACAAGTTTGGTTCATCTTGTTTGAGATGTTACCAAAGATCAGTCATTGCTGTGAGACTCTTCTAGTCAAACTAGCTAGGCAGGCGTACAGTGTGTGGTATAGAGCATCTGTCTAGTCATCCTAGGTGTTTGCTTTTCTTTTGCTTTTTTTTTCAGCTTTCAAATGTATTTATTATAATTACTGTAAACTTCAAAAGTTTGACTGTATAAGCTATTTCATATTGATTAAATTGACTTACCAACTTTGAGTCACATGAGACTTACATAGAGCAGACAGATATATATTTCACATGATTATTCAGTCCTGCAAACTGTCTGAAAGCAAAAGATCATGCTAGCTACTCTTACTGCCTTTTATTTTCTTAAAATATTAACATTTAAAAAGTTTTAATGTTGAAATATAAGGTTAATTATATTGTAATGTAGTGCCTATGAAGTTTGATTTCATTAACCAAAGCAACTGTTTTCTTTAATGGGTATATAACCTTTCTCCTATATGTTTTAAAATCACTTGAAACTTTTTAATACTGTGTGAAAGAAAATAGGAATTTTTAAAAAAGCACTCCACCCCTTTACAAAAGTCTTGTTGATGCAATATCTATGTCGAAGTATGATCTTTTAAAGTGCAACAGGTATGCATATCTGTTTTAACCTCTTGGAATCTTTATAATTGTTTTCTGATTTAATGTTTAGTGGATACAGGCTTATCCTTTTCAGAAGGCAAATTATCTCTGTATTTGGTATTTAAATTACTCTTAACTGATGTGTGATTTGAAAATGTGATTTCTTAAAGTACCACTGACAGTTAATCACAGATTATCACATTGATATCTGTTACATTTTCATAAGGAAATATATCAAGGACAGATGAAGAATATTTGTCTCTACCATGTGTCTCAACTTGGTAGATGCATGGATCCTTGCTTGGTTTAGACCATTTTCTAAAACTTGTTAAAAAAAAATTATCTTGGTATGGACTTTAGTTTATTATTTTTTCTCTTTCCTGAATGGGTGTTGTGTCACATGCTATTGGAAAAGATGATGATTTCTTTTAAATTCAGCCTTTAATCAGTATGTCACGTTTGTTTACTTTGTGTGCTGGAGCTTCATGTATTACTAATGCTTTTTGTGTTTAACCTAACTATCTCAGAGCGTTTGAAGTAACTGGAATGAAATACTTAACATTAAACTTGGCCTCAAAACAAGAAGCAAAGTAAAATTACACCTGATTTTCACTTAAACTTCTAGGACTTACTGGGCAGCTAAAGGGCTCCCCGCCCCCTGCACTGCTATAAAAATGCTTTAGACTGTAGGACAGATCAGTGCTCAAAGTTGTCATCAGGATTTTTTCATACACAAAGTTTGTCACTCTCACCTATTTAAATTATACCAGTATGACCCAGGTCACAGACAGTACAGCTAAAAGCATGGACTTTAAAATCCAGTAGACCTGGATCAGAATCCCTACTTAGCTGTGTTATCTTGATCAAATGATATGTCTGAGACTATTATATCATCAGTTATAAGTTACATCCCTAGTTCATTAGTATATTAGTTCAAAGTGTGTTTCTGAAGGATTAAAGGAAATAGTGTATCTAAAGGACTGAGCATAGCCCATAGTACAGGCTCAATGAGTGGTTATTAATCTGATGCTCGGGCTTCCCAGGTGGCTCATTGGTAAAGAATCTCCCTGCCAATGCAGGAGATGCAAGAGACGCAAGTTCGATCCCTGCGTCAGGAAGATCCCCTGGAGGAGGGCATGGCAACCCACTCCAGTATTCTTGCCTGGAGAATCCCATGGACAGAGAAGCCTAGCAGGCCACAGTCCATGGGGTCACTGAAGAGTTGGACACAACTGAGTGAGCATGCAATCCGATTCCCAAATGGAATGCTGAACATCAACAGGAATGATTCGCTATCCCCTGACTGAAGCTGACGCCCTGCCCTTTCCAGCTGAAATACAAGTGCATTATTTGATTTTAAGGAAGTGCAACTCAGAGTTCATGTCCTCCTGGTGGGACAGCAGTATCCCTCTTCATACATGGCAGGACAGCATTTGCGAAAGGCATCCGTGAAAAGGCACATGATACAAATTCTATAATCCTCTTGCTTTTGTAACAACTTGTCTTTTCCTCTGTGGAAAAGGCAGTTTGTCCAGTTTCATGTTTTCTATCAAGCAACTAAACACATGTTCAAGGTAATTACCAGGAATTTTAAGAGTATACCATTTCCTGGAGTGTTGGCATGGACAAGTGATTTTTTAAAAAGATGACTAAGATTGATTGTCTTCTGACTATTGCCCTTAACATACATTTTTACTTTATAGTTTCAGAGCAATCCCATCTCCAGTCTTATTTCAGTCAACAAGTTTATTGAACACTTCATACACAGAGGTACAAGTGTAGGAGGATTCAGCAGCAAACAATAAACTCTGCCTCACGGAACCTTTATGTTCTAATGGAGGCCTTGAAAATAAACATGAAAGATAAAGCATATGATGTAGTAGTGTTAAGTACTAAGGAGAGAAATCAAAACGGGCTGTGATTTTGGAGTGACTGGAGAAGGCCTTGGGCTTCCCAGGTGGCTCTGTGGTAAAGAATCCACCTGCAATGTAGGAGACTCAAGAGACCTGAGTTTGATCCCTGGGTCAGGAAGATCCCCTGGAAGAGGGTATGGCAACCCATTCCAGTATTCTTGCCTGGGAAATCCCATGACTGCAGCCTGGCAGGCTATAGTCCATAGGGTCACAGAGTCGGACACGACTTAGCAACTGAGCACGGGGAAGACCTTACTGAGGGAGTGATATTTGAATAAAGGCAAAAAGGAGATGAGAAAATAAGCTGGGAAGGTATCTTGGAAGAACATTCCAGGTAGAGAGAATAGCGTGTACAAGAGCCCTGAGGCAGGATCATGCTTGTTGTGTCCCAGAAACATCAAGGAACAAGTTGGCATGGTAGCAGAAGGAAGTGGACAGTGTCGCAGATGAAGGCAGAAACTTGAGGTGGGGGACAGGTCCCTTCTTATAGATTGGAGTAAGGACTATGTTTTTTTCTGAATGAGTCACATGGGGATTCTTTGAAAGGTTTTGAGCAGAGGAATGGCATGATCTAGCTTACAATTGAACTGGAGCACTCTGGCTGCTGAGTTTATAATTTGTTATAAAAGTGGAAGCAGGGAGCTCACATTGGGTATTGCAGTTCTCCAGGTGAGAGGAGACAGTGGCTTGAGCCAGGTTGGTATGTGTGGAGGTGGTGAGAAGTAGTTAACTTTGGTATCTGTTTTGTGAGTAGAGCTGGTAGGATTTGCTGCTGAATTGGCTGTGGAATTGTGAGAAAGAGAGGGGGATGAAAGTGAACCTGATTGAAGGCCTTTGGTTAAAGCAACTGGAGCTACAGAGACGGGCAAGACTGAGTGGGCTATTTGTGGAAGGATGATCAGCAGCTCAATTTCCTATTAATACATATGTATTAAATGAGTATGTAACTGATATCTAAATGGATCTGTTGAGGAAGCAGTTGGATATACAAACCTAGTGCTTAAGGGAGACCTCCAGGCTTAGCAGAGAAACTTTGGGATCATCACCATATTTATGTTGTTTAAAGCTATGAGCCTAAATGAGATCACCTTGGGAGTGAGCTTAGATAAAGAAGAGGTTCAAGGACTGAACACTGTATCATTGAGAGGTCTGGGAGATAAGAAGCAGCAATGAAGATGGAGAAAGAATTGTCAGGGAAGTCGGAAGAAAATCTGAAGAATGGGTTCTCCTGGAAGCCAAGTGAAGAAGTTTCCAGCAGGAAAAGAGGGGTCAACTGGGCTAAAGGCTGGTGGTGGGTCAAGGGCAGGGTGAGGCCTGAGCTTTAATTGACCTTGGGATCTGACAACATGGAAGTCATTGGTGACCTTGAGCAAAGCAATTTTGTGGAATGGTAGGAGGAAACCTGCAGAGAAGGCAATGGCACCCCACTCCAGTACTCTTGCCTGGAAAATCCCATGGACGGAGGAGCCTGGTGGGCTGCAGTCCATGGGGTCGTGAAAAGTCGGACACGACTGAGCGACTTCCCTTTGACTTTTCACTTTCATGCATTGGAGAAGGAAATGGCAACCCACTCCAGTGTTCTTGCCTGGAGAGTCCCAGGGACGGCGGAGCCTGGTGGGCTGCTGTCTTTGGTGTCGCACAGAGTCGGACACGACTGAAGCAACTTAGCAGCAGCAGCAGCAGCAGGAGGAAACCTGAGCTTAGTGGGGTCAAAAGAAAATGGGAGATAACTGGGTGACAGGGCATGGGGACAACTCTTTAAAGGAGTCTTACAGAGAAGGAGAGGGTTTCTTAGGTGGCGCTAGTGGTAAAGAACCCACCTGCCAATGCAGGAGACTTAAGAGACATAGGTTTGATCCCTGGGTTGGGAAGATCCCCTGGAAAAGGGCCCAGCAACCCACTCCAGTATTCTTGCCTGGAGAATCCCATGGACAGAGGAGCCTGGCGGACTATAGTCCAAACAGTCAGACGTGACTGAAGTGACTTAGCACACACACAGAGAAGGAGAAGAAATGGAGCCACAGGCAGAGAATAAGGTACAAGAGAGGGAATGGTTTTTAAGATGAAAGAAATCATAGCCTGTTAGAATATGGGTGGGACCAGTTCAGCAGAGCAGGAGAAATTAATGAGGCAGGAGAAGGAAGAGTTAATAGAGCAGCAGAACAGAGGAGCCTGGTGGGCTGCTGTCTATGGAGTCGCACAGATTCGGACATGACTGAAGCGACTTAGCAGCAGCAGCATCAAGGTCTTTCTAGTCTAGACAGGGGCTTCATGCATGAGAGAAGGGGTCGGCCTTGGCTGGGAGCATTACCAGCCCATCTCTAGTCATAGGAGAGAGGAGAGAGGAGAGATGTGGCCACAGATGCGAGTAGTTGCAGAGACACTGGTGGGAGTCTGTGGACGTTCTCTTCAGACGGTTTCAGTTTTCTCAGCCAAATGGTAAGCCAGGTCAGCAGCTGAGGTTGAGGACAGTGAAGGAGACTTGGTGGTCTGAAGAGAGAAAACAAAGCATGAACCCCAGGAGAGCAAGCCTGTGGATGGCCTAGGGCAGGGCAGCATGGCTTCTCTGCAGCTTCAAGGGTCCATTTGAGGGAGCAGCCATGGATCTAAAGGGGGATGTTTGGCTCTGTTGGGTGTTTCTCCAGCCAAATTCAGCTGCATGGGGAAGGGTGCAGATAAGGTGGTAAACTGGATTTAACCAGGTCGTGGTTTAGCTGAGTGAGTACACCAAAGTGGGAGAGGGGCAAGAGAGTTGAGAGTGTATTCCAGGGACCAATACCACACACCCATGGAAGTGAAGCTGGATCAGACAGAGGACTTTCCCAACAGTGCCATGAAGTAGATGGCAAGCAAGTAGAACACAAGCAGTATTCCCGATTGCACATGATGCCGCTGGTACAGAGCTTTACATGAGAGGTCGTATATCTTGTCCAGAGTCACATTTAAGAGCAGATACTGAGTTGAGAAGCCAGATCTCCTTTGATTAGGGTGTTTACCACCCAACCTATCATAGGCTTTCTTCTAATATAATAGCAGGGTGTTTAATCTTAAGTTACCAAATCACTATACACATGTGTCTCTTATAGTGACATTCTAGTAGCATTGACTCTGAAATAATATGACTTAGATCACAAAAGGGGACCAGCACTTTAAAAGCAGAAAGCTCGAAAGCATCTGCCATGCTGCTTGCTGTTTTCTGATACATCCTGCAGTTCTGCTGCCAGCCATTCCCCAGAGTCCATGAGGACCATCCTCATTTCCCAGTCTTTGTCCTCTCCTTTTGAAAATGTTCCCATCCTTTACACCAACCCAAAATACTGTGCTTTTTTTGTGAAACCTTCCTAGGTAGTTCTCCTTCGTCCTCCATCTCTCCCCGATCCCCAAACTGGGTGTAATCTCATCCCTTTTTTGAATACCTTTTGTTCTTGCTTCTCTGATGGGATCTATCATAGTCTACTGTATATGTTTGTGAACTCATCTCCCTGCCCCCTACCATACATATGGACATGCAGATGTGCATGCAAAGGATTGAGAGCATGTTTTACTCATCTTTGTATTATGTGCTCAAAACATACATAGTCGGTGTTCAAATTTTTTTAAAAAATTAATTTATCAGCAGACTGTGTGTAATGCTGGAAAATTTTTGATACAGAAGGATTTTTAAATGATAGGCCAAAGTGAGCGGAGGCTGCCTGGGAGCGGGGGGTGCTTGAAAGAGCACCAAACTTGGGGACAGACCTCGGATGCAATTTGCACTGTCACTCATTCACTTCCCTTGGAGATGAAAGATCAGACAGCATCAGTGGCTCAAATACTCAGCTGAAATGGAGGTTCCATAGAGTCCCTTCAGGTGCTCACACAGCTTCCCCAACTGAAGCAACTCTGCTTTTTTCTTTTATCTATACTTGTGTTTCCATGTGCATATAAGATTTTATTCAAATGAGTGACCCATACCCACCCCATGCCCCCAGCCTCAGCACCACCAGAAAAAATAGAAAACTTCTAAACTAAATGATCTCTCTTTACCTCAGTGTTCTTTGAGCCTTGTGGGGTGTGTGTGTGTGTGTGTGTGTGTGTACTATGAGGATTAAGTAGATGTTTCCCTACCTCTAAGACTTAAGGGAAGTCTGTGTAAAAAATTAAGTGTATATAACAAAACAATTGACTGAAAAGCATGCAGCACAGTTTAAATCCAGCTAGTTTGTAATATTGTCAAAAGCTGTCTTCTGCTTCTTCAGCCCCATTTTTCAAATGAGACTGAGGTGATACTCCCCACTTAGGGGGATTCTATCAGTCTAAAGACTTTTGTCTTCTGGTATTGTCCCTGAGAATTTATGTATTGAAATAAGTATTTATTTTGAATTAATTTCCTTTCAGTACTTCTTTATATTATCAGTAAGGAATTATTTTTAAAACTGTGTGTGTAAGTAGACTATCATCTCTGAGTACCCTTTAGGGTTTATAAAGGAGTATTATAAAATATTTGTTATAATAAAGAGGTGCTGGATTTGATAGGGTTGCGAACTACTGGTCTGTGCTGCATACTTAGATGCTTAGATGTTTAAAAATGATGACATAATCAAGGATCAGAATGAGTGGTAGACATTTCTAGTGATGTGGGAAATTAGGAAAAGGAGAGACTATCATGGATTTGGGTAGTCATGGAATGTTTGATGGAGGAGAGGATTATTAGAGGGGATCTTGCATACTGAGGATCAGGCACTATGATAGACCCTTGGTGTATTCTATCTTGAAAAAAAAAAAAAAGGGTGATGAGACTTGTCAGAGAGATGGAGAAAGCAATTTCTAGGTATATTGTTTAGTAACTCAATTGTGTCTGGCTCTTTGTGGCCCCATGGACTGTAGCCCTCTAGGCTCCTCTGTCCATGGGATTTCCCAGGCAAGAATACTGGAGCGGGTAGTTGTTCCCTTCTCCAGGGGATCTTCCCAACCCAGGGATCAAACCCACATCTGCTGCATTGGCAGGCAGATTCTTTCCACTGAGCCACCAGGGAAGCCCTTTTCTAGGTATAGTAAAGCATAAAGTTAAAGTTGCAAGGGCCCCAGGAAATTGTAAGGGTGGTGTCAACCTTTGGTGTTCATGGATGGATTCCAGGGAACTCAGGAATTCCCTGAATTTGAGTATACCATTTTGCATATCTTTCTGAGGAGAACTGGGTCTATAGTACTCATTGAATTCTGAAAGTGGTCCATCACCCCTAGGAAGTTAAGGCCTACTGATCTAGCCAGATCTTATGCTCAGAGGCTTTGCCCAAGGTTACACAGCTAGTCAGTGACAGAGAAGGGGCCTGAATCACAGGTCGTTTCATCTGTAATTTCTTGCTCATTTCACCACGCTCAGTTGAACAACATGAATAACAGCAGAGCAGGCTTAAGGATTATGTTACCATTTTATAGTAATTGGTGTAAAAAGGCACAACTGTCTTGGGGTCAGTAGTTGATTTTCACAGGAGTTGCAGAAGGATGCACTTTGCTTTGGCCCCTCAAAGTGAGCTAATACTATACTTTTTTCTAGTTGAAATATACTGCCACTCACCAAAATAGCTTTCTCAACGGAAGGCAAGCTCCTGGAGAAAGATTATTCTCCATGAGGCTGTTTCTGCAGTTCCTTTCCAGTTGGCACTGTTTTTCTGACCTGCAGTGGCCTCCAGTTTCCTGCCAAATCAAATGAAAACTACTTCGCCTGATTTGTCAGATCATGTACTACTGTGGCCTGTACTGCTGTGGCGAGTACTTTGTGCCCCAGTCAGGCGAGTGTCCTTATTATTTGCACTCATTCCTCTCCTAGAGTCTTTTCATTCCTCTCTTCATGTGGTTCCCCAGCCCAGAATGACCTCTGTCCTTTTCCTTTGTTTCCAGATCCCCAACATAAGGTCCAGCTTAAGTCTAATCTCCACAAAGCTTCCCTTTGTAACTGTGGACCATTTTGCACTTGCTCTGAACTGCTATCACATTAATTGCTTGCACTGTGCACCACAGGACTTAGGTATTTCTACAGACTCTTCATTGGAAAGAAGGTCGAGTGGTCACTTTGAGAATGGGGTTCCAGGAAGTCCAGGGTGGGACTCAGGGCACCCCCAATCCCTGCTTCTGCCAGAGCAATTCTACTTTAGTGTTTACAGATGGGAAATCTTCACTAGTGTTTATTTGATGAAATGGGTTAGCTGCCCCTTTCTCCTGCAAACAAAGTTTGAAAAACATTGGATCTATCTTGTGTGCTGATGACCTCATAACTGTTAACTCATAATGAGCAGGGGCCAGGAGACTTACACTGCCTTGGACTTAATACTGCCACTCCCAGGCAACTGGTGCAATTTGAGCACAAAACAGACATGTAGGAAATGATTTTATGATTATATTAGTCCAATTTGGGGGATAGGCGATAATGAATAGCATTACTAAAAAATTATCATAATGAAGAACTCAGAATATTTCTGGGTTGATCATTGAGAAATAAACCAAAATTGGTGGGTTTATTTCCCCTCTTTTGAAAAAGTCAAATACTATTTAAAGCTGTTTAGTTTACATGTGCATATTGAAGAGAAACCTCAGTATTGGCATTCTCTACTCTCCTAAAATTTAGCCAAACTTAAATATCACAGGCATGTGCTCATATAGTTGCTATAGTGTTATACAACGGACTTGTAGAGTCACGTGCAGTATACCAGATAACCTACAAAAATTCATCTAAAATTTATGGCCATAATGATTAAAACTGGAAAATACCAGTCTTTCAGACCAGTTATTTCCGCTTTCTCGTATCAAATCAATGCTAGAAACTAATAAAAACCTGAGTATTTAAATCAATGGTGCTATCAACTTGTTAATACTCTTTTGTTTTTGTTTTGTTTTCCCTGCTCTCTGCCTGGTTCATTGTCTTCACCTGCAGGTGTACTTTATTGTCGGCTTCCAAAGATTACTAACTCTTTCTGTATCATTAAAATTGAACTGCCTTGACTATTCTGCTACTCTTACTGCTGCTCCCATTATTGCCTTCTTCAGCAAAATCAGGCTTTCTGAAGCCAAAGAATAACAAGAAATAAACATCATTTTAGAAGCCTTGCCACCATGAAACTTAAGCAAAGTGTGCTCACCATTATTTTGCTGCCTATCCACCTGTTAATAACAATATACAGTGCCCTTATATTTATTCCATGGTATTTTCTTACCAATGCTAAGAAGAAAAACGCTATGGCAAAGAGAATAAAAGCTAAGCCCACCTCAGACAAACCTGGAAGTCCATATCGTTCTGTCACGCACTTCGACTCGCTAGCTGTCATAGACATCCCTGGAGCAGACACCCTGGATAAATTATTCGATCATGCTGTCTCCAAGTTTGGGAAGAAGGAGAGCCTGGGAACCAGGGAAGTCCTAAGTGAAGAAAATGAAATGCAGCCAAATGGAAAGGTTTTTAAGAAGGTAAAGCATTTTGGGGCTTTCTATTTTTTTTTAAGGGGAAGGTACACTTGACTATAAATCAAGTGCATTTAAAACATGCCAACATTTCATTATAGTGCCTGTAACTAATTCTCCAAAGCTGTTCCTAGCGTCTGTATATTCACTTAAGGGCAATTTTGAGTTCTCCCCATTGAATAGTATTTTAATTGCTTGTTTGAGCACATATGCTAATATTACAGCATCTCTCACTCTAACAGTTAATTCTCGGGAATTATAAATGGTTGAACTATCTCGAAGTGAACCGCCGAGTGAATAACTTCGGTAGTGGACTCACTGCACTGGGACTGAAGCCAAAGAGCACCATTGCCATTTTCTGTGAGACCAGGGCTGAATGGATGATTGCGGCACAGACCTGCTTTAAGTACAATTTTCCTCGTAAGTGCCTGGTGGTTTTGGAGGGAGAGAGTGGGCTGTTCTTATACATGAAACTGTCCTGAGCAAGTGTTAAGCCAGAACCTGTTGACCTTGAGAATCCTAACTGATGAATTTGTGCCCAGTTTGTGGCACTTTTAGTATTTTCTGGTTTCTTTAGGTTTAGAGAGTTATAATCCTGAGAATTTGTAAGACACATTTGCAACTGCCAGGAAGTTTGAGGCAAAGTGGAAGGGTAAGAGCAGAGACTATGAAAGCAAAGTAGATTACAAAATATATTCATGTCTGTGAGTCTACCATTAAAAGTTGGCTGAAATAATATATCTAAGAAATGTTTATCATTTAATGTTTGTGTTTATTTTTTATTATGTAGTTGTGACTTTATATGCCACCCTTGGCAGAGAAGCTGTAGTTCATGGGTTAAATGAATCTGAGGCTACATATCTGATTACTAGTGTTGAACTTCTGGAGAGTAAACTTAAGGTAAATATGACATTTTCTTTTAATTTATGGTAGCATTTGACAGCATAGGAAAATATTCAGTAATGAAGTTGATTGCGGGCCCATATTTAATAGCTGGATTTTCCTTCTGTTCAACAGACTGCATTGATAGATATCAACTGTGTTAAACATATCATTTATGTGGACAATAAGACTATCAATAAAGCAGAATACCCTGAAGGATTTGAGATTCACAGCATGCAATCAGTAGAAGAGTTGGGATCCAAGCCAGAAAACTGTAAGTAAAGCAAACAAATTTATTAATTGGTTCAAGGCTTCTTATTCCAGTAAATTAAAGAAATAATACAAGTGAAAACTGTTAAGTTCTCTGATTTAAAAAAAAGGTTTGTATAACTCAATAAAAAATAACATGAAAAATGTTTAAAAACTATCAAGACCATATAATATTAAGATTTTCTCTCCCTCCTCAAAAAGGTAACCACTGTTTGAAAATTTACTAAATTACTGAGAAGTATTCAATGGTTCAGGGCTTCCCTGGTGGCTCAGATGGTAAAGAATCCGTCTGCAATGCAGGAGACCGGGGTTCGATCCTTGGGTTCAGAAGGTCCCTGGAGAAGGGAGTGGCTACCCATTCTAGTATTCTTGCCTGGAGAATTCCATGGACAGAGGAGCCTGGCAAACTACAGTCCATGGGGTTGAAGAGAGTTGGACACAACTTAGCAACTAAGCATGCATGCATTCGATGATTCAGATTTATGGCAGCTGCTGCCAAACTTTCTTCCCCCCCCCTTTTTTTTTTTTGTTAAAAACCTACTATAACCTTCCAGTCTGAACCTCATGTAAGGGACAGATCTCAGGCCTTGCATTCAGTAAAATTTTCCTTTATTTTTTTTAGTGCTAATGCTACTGATTTTAATCATATCTCTGAGGATACAAACCATAAATAAAACCATACTTGGATTTATTCTACTACTGGTATGGTAGTTGGTGTTCCATTTGAAATAAGTTAAGTGTGTCATATCAAAATGTCAGTTGGTCATCAGGTCAGAGAGGGTTGAACAGTTGAAATATTCCATTTAAATTATTTTCTTTCACATGTTTAATGAGAAGATCACAATACTCTGCTAGATGAGGAAGCCAAGTCTTTTATAACAGGCAGTCAGCATGCCTGCCCTTTGCTCTGAGGAAAAGTATTATCTTTATTGCACTGGACAGTGAGCATGCCTGTTCTTTGCTCCAGAGGGAGACACTTTTTCTATCTTCCAAGGCTGTTCACTGTGGAATCATCCTTGAAAAGATAGTCCAGAATAAAGTCAGTGCCTCTGCTCACAAGATGTGCAGAAACTCAACAGACCCATGGAGAGTTGTGTCTCAACACCAGGTTGACACTGCAAGATTGGGATAAAGTTGACTGACAAGTCCTGATTGGTTGGGATTTGTTGGCATAAAACTATGGGAGGTAGGGGTCCTCATAATTTTGTGTGAGCCATAACATGATAGACCCACATATCCTACCTAGTCCACTCATCTCTACCTTCTTTTATTGTATTTTACAAATGCATCCATCCATAAATTATTAGGGGGAAAAAAGGTCCTCATAGTTTGAGAAGCACAACTCTAGCAGACAGGTTAGCAAGCTTCAACCTGCATCTGTTTCTCTAAATGAAGTTGGATTGGAACACAGTCACATCCATTTGTTTAACAACTGCCTATGGTTTCCTTCACTCTCCAGTAACAAACCTGGGTAGCTTTGGCAGAGAGACCATACGACCCTCCAAGTTTAAAATATTTACTCTATGGTCCTTTGCAATAAAAGTTGGCCGATCCCTGCTCAAGACAGCTAACTGTAATCTGTTGGGAAGACCTCTCTATTTCTTTCCCTTAATCATTCAACAAGCAGAGGCGGCACTGGAGCTCAGGACACAAGATGATTAAACATTCCTACCTGAAGGCAGACAGCAAGAAGAAACAAAGTTTAGAAACTGTTTAGATATTACCTTTGGTGGGAATTGAAGGCCATCTAAGCCCCTCTAAATTGTCTCTTTTTCTTGGTTTCCTAAAATTCCTGTTTGATTTTGATTAAAAAGAATCGAAGTATGGTCTGACCCTGATAGGGAAAGAAGCATTAATTCTGAAAGACCCAAAAGAATCCCCAGTCCAGACACATACCAAATATTCTAACTACAGGCATGAGTGAGTGTATGTGTGTGTGTAGCAGAGAGAGAAACAACTTCCTGTTACAGTTTTTATGTCACTGCACTTTCAGCAGTTTCAAGAAATGATTTCCTTTATAGATTTCAAGAAGTAACCATCAAAACACAGACATCATTTTGGTTTGATGTCCTTTGGATTTTACTTGCTACTTGGAATCTAATTAAAAAAATATGTTAAATGTATAATGGTTATCTTATTGTTATCTTACTCAACATCCATGGTTCAATTATTTTTTAAAATAAAATTATTTTTCTAAAAACTTGAAAAGAGTCAGGTCCAGTTGGTTTTCAATCAGGAGTGTGTATGAGTGTCACCTGTGGAGCCTGTGATCCATTCCAGACATACAAAACCAGAATTTTCAGAGCTAGGGTCCAGAGATAGTATTTTATTTAAGTTGCACAGGCGATTCTTATGCCCACCAGTGGTTAAGAACCAAAATCTAGTCCAACCATTTCATTTTAGACATGAGAAAACTGAGGCTTGAGGAGCTCACACACAGTACTCTATCGTCCTAATTCTCCAGATCTTAGATATCTTTCCACAACAAAACCCTGTAAACAGCACTGTGGAGAGGGATTAGGCTAAACATTCAGAAAATGGGCCAAATTAAGTTTGAAGTTCTCATTGCAGGTAACCAGAATTGGATAACCATTTTCTTGTTGATGATCAATAGAGAGTATTTGTTTTAAATAGTTTATCATTACACCAGAATCTAAAAATCTTATCTCTGTTTGACAATTTAACTTTTAAACTAAAGGAAATGTGCTTTTTCATTCATTTAGTGAGCGTTTCTCCAAATAGACCAACTCCTTCAGACTTGGCTATTGTCATGTATACCAGTGGATCTACTGGCCGACCTAAGGGAGTGATGATGCATCATAGCAATTTGATAGCTGGAATGACTGGCCAGTGTGAGAGAATTCCTGGGCTGGGGTAAGAGAAAATTATTGAGTGTTCTTAGAACTAATGTTTGACATTCTCTAAACTCAGACTATAGTAAAACAATAATTGATGTTTCTAATTTACAATGTCTTTTTAAGAATGGCTAGAATCTTTCTCTTACTTTGTTTTAGACCAAAGGATACGTATATTGGCTACCTGCCTTTGGCTCATGTGCTTGAGTTGACAGCAGAGATCTCTTGCTTTACCTATGGCTGTAGGATTGGATATTCTTCTCCACTTACACTCTCTGACCAGGTGACAAGCTTTTCAGTCTATTGACATGATCATATTAAGTTACAGTGTTCGGCTGAGAACAGTTTACTAAAACATGAAATATTTTAATTCAGCTAAAACTTTCTCCTTGGCTTCAAAAATAGCTCCCATGAGCAGTATGTTGCTATAGAAAATAACCTTGAGGATTTGTTAGCATTGCTTTATCTATATATTTTAAAATTATTTTGAGACTGATAATTACTTTCATTGTCTTCAGTATTCTATCAACCAAAATGTTACCAAAATAGTATTTCTATATGATGCTAGTTGATGTTCATAGAGATGACTTTGAGATGTGGCTTTGCCTTCTGGCTGATCAAAGAAAATTAAAATTTTTTTCAGTTTTGTTTTAGTGTTTGATCTACCTTAGTTTAGGTTTTTTCACCTTTTTTTGTTTTTGTTTGAAAATGGATAGTCTGTGCTATGTGTGATATGTTATTAGTAAAAACGCTCAGTTTACCAAAATACCCCATTTTCTTTTATCCTGGATCAGAGTTTCTCCTATAAGAAAGACTGAAATGTGCTAGAAGAAATCATCTACAGGACAAAAACACTAATATCCTCATACCTCAGACTTGTAGGTTATGATAGTTGGAACAGATAACTCACAGAGCAGTACAGAGCAAATTCCATGTGTAAATGTCTGTCTTTGCTCCTGCTAATACTTAAATTATAACCTTTTTCCTGCTAAGGTTTCTTTCCTTGATCCTATTTACTTTTTGTTTACTCTAGTCCAGCAAAATTAAAAAGGGAAGCAAAGGAGACTGTACTGTACTGAAGCCTACACTCATGGCTGCTGTCCCGGTGAGTATAGCATGTCAGTGTCATCCATGGCCTGCACTTGGACTTTAAAAAAAGTAACCCTCTTAAATATTTGTCAACGTTTTTAAACAATTGTACTTTGTGGAAATTACAGTAAAATGTGTCCCTTAAAATCTTAGATAAGCATCTGGAAAAGATGAAATGGCAAACTTCTAAAGTGGATGCCTGTAAGGGTTTGCTGATTCTTGAAAATTAAGTGATGAAACTGACCTAGCTCAAATTACCTAGTCTGAGAATTGGTCATAATACTATAAAGATAGATGACACTCCAAAGATCATTTAGTTTAGTCACTTCATTTAAAAATGAGGCAACTGAGGCCATCCTAGAAAACTGGGGCAGTGTATCCAAGGTTACAGAGCTGGTTCATGGCAGAGCTGAATCTAGAATCCAAGCTGCTGACCCTTATGGTGGCTAAGAAAGATTAAGGAAACTGTCATATGAGAGAACTCCCAGAGAAAAAAAGTTGAATTCTCAGTTCAGTTCAGTTACTCAGTCGTGTCTGAGACTTTGCGACCGCATGGACTGCAGCACGCCAGGCTTCCCTGTCCCATCACCAACTCCCAGAGCTTGCTCAAACTCATGTCCATAGAGTAGGTGATGCCATCCAATCATCTTGTCCTCTGTCGTCCCCTTCTCTTCCTGCCTTCAGTCTTTCCCAGCATCAGGGTCTTTTCCAATGAGTGAGCTCGTCACATCAGATTGAATTCTAGATATTAAAAATCTTTATGTGAAATATTGCCTTTCATAAAAATAAGATGTTACATTTTATAGCCTTGTAATGATAAATTATTAAATATTTAACAATGTTTCTAACTTGTATAGTCAAATATATTCTAGCACTTTAGGCTTTAGAAACTCCAGTGGGAGTATCACTACTGCTTGTATTATGATCAGACTTTACATCTTATCCGATTATCTTTCTAAGAATTATTTTTGCATATGGAAAGCCTGTGATTAGATAATGAAGTGTTCAGTCCAAGTTTTTCTAAGAATTACAGATGGAAGATAATTTTTTTTTACCTTCAAATTACCAAAATAACCAAAGTATTCGATCAGAGTAGCATTTGCATTTTTATTTAGAAAGTGAAGTGAAGTCGCTCAGTCGTGTCCAACTCTTTGCGACCCGTGGAGCCCACCAAGCTCCTCCGTCCATGGGATTCTCCAGGCAAGAATACTGGAGTCGGTTGCCATTTCCTTCTCCAGGGGATCTTCCCGACCCAGGGACGGAACCCAGGTCTCCCACATTGCAGGCAGATGCTTTAATCTCTGCACCACCAGGGAAGCCCTTAAATGCAAGCAAAGATTTCAAGGGAGGAAAGGAAGCCAGGTTGAAAGATGGGGGAGGAGGCGGTGCTGTAGAATTCAGCAAGTTTACAAACTGAAAAGAGAGTCTTCTGATTAAAAGCATCATAAAATGCTGATAATAGGTTTCACAGTACTTAACTATGTTCCAGACACTGTGCTAAGTGCTTTAGATGGATCATCTTGCTTAATCCTCTCTAAGACTCTGCTGCTGTTGCTGCTGCTAAGTCACTTCAGTCATGTCCGACTCTGCTAGGTGGGTCCTTGTATAAAGAAAAAAAAAAATACTTGCCAAAGGTCACAGAGCCCATAGATGGTAATTAAAACTTGAACTGTGATGGCAGAGACTTCTTAACCACTGTGGCTGTCTATTTACGATTGTCTTTGGGAAACAGTATGTTGGGTTTATTACCCAGAAGTTCTTAGGAAACCGTATCGGAGGACATAATTAGGGAGGGGGAAGGACCGAGGAGTCTAGGAAATAATGTTTGAATTTAGGCCTGAAAGATAAACAACAGTTAGCTGATATGCTGTGTATCTTTTAATTACCTGTTTTTCATTCTTTACTTTGTGTCTTGGGAGGATAACTCCAGGAGGATTTGCACGTGTTTTGATTTCTGGTGGGGCTTAGCCACTTGTTGGTGCTCATGAGAGATCAGAGGACGGAGAGAGAGGTCTACCTATTTACTGACTTTGCCTCTTCCCTGCTAAGCTGCCATTTTTGGTAGTTGTTGCCAGTGCTCATTGGATAGTCTCTTTCCTATTGGCTCTAACCAGGTCTTTCCCATGGCAATGGTCCTCCATCAGATTCTAGTAATACTTCTCTCCTCTCACTTCTTCAGACCTAGAGATAGTAAACCATCTCCTATGTTGCTAGTTCACTGATGCTTCACCATACCTTATTGGTTCCCTTAGCTCTTTCCACTCCTCTTTAAATAAGCCTTAAAAAATCTTTTTATTGAGAATTGTTTCTGGTAGACTATTTTCTCAGTTTCTTTCCTGAGTCAGAATAAAAGATACATTTAGTATTGTAATATTCACGTACATGATGAGAATTCACAGTAAATCACTACTTATAAGTAATGACTATTGAATGTCATGTAATATTATTAGGTCGATTTAAAGGGTGACTGAATGTGCTAACAATAAACCCTGCCAGTGTGTTGCAACTGTGTTGAGTTCTTTATTCATTAAGGCCTTTCTGTATCTGTGACTGGTATCTAGTGTTGGAAGGAGTGGTGAAAGTAGTTCTCACACATCTGCCTCACTCCCATGTGCTCTTTTCCACCCAACCTTTTTTTTTTTTAAATGACTTATACATGATTTCGGTGTTGACCATCTGGTCATGTCCATGTGTAGAGTCTTCTCTTGTGTTGTTGGAAGAGGGTGTTTGCTATGACCAGTGCATTCTCTTGGCAAAACTCGGTTAGCCTTTGCCCTGCTACATTCCGTATTCCAAGGCCAAATTTGCCTCTTACCCCAGGTGTTTCTTGACTTCTACTTTTGCATTCCAGTCCCTTATAATGAAAAGGACCTCTTTTTTGGGTGTTAGTTCTAAAGGTCTTGTAGGTCTTCATAGAACCATTCAACTTCAGCTTCTTCAGCATTACTGGTTGGGGCATAGGCTTTGATTACTGTGATATTGAATGGTTTGACTTGGAAACGAACAGAGATCATTCTGTCATTTTTGAGATTGCATCCAAGTACTGCATTTGAGACTCTTCTGTTGACCATGTTGGCTACTCCATTTCTTCTAAGGGATTCCTGCCCACAGTAGTAGATATAATGGTCATCTGAGTTAAATTCACCCACTCCAGTCCATTTTAGTTCTCTGATTCCTAGAATGTCGATGTTCACTCCTGCCATCTCCTGTTTGACCACTTCCAATTTGCCTTGATTCATGGACCTGACATTCCAGGTTCCTATGCACTATTGCTCTTTACAGCATTGGACCTTGTTTCTATTACCAGTCACATCCACAACTGGGTATGGTTTTTGCTTTGGCTCCATCCCTTCATTCTTTCTGGAGTTATTTCTCCACTGATCTCCAGTAGCATATTGAGCACCTACCGACCTGGGGAGTTCCTCTTCCAGTATCTAATCATTTTGCCTTTTCATACTGTTCATGGGGTTCTCAAGGCAAGAATACTGAAGTGGTTTGCCATTGCCTTCTCCAGTGGACCACATTCTGTCAGACCTCTCCACCATCACCCATCTGTCTTAGGTGGCCCCACACAGCATGGCTTAGTTTCATTAAGTTAGACAAAGCTGTGGTCCCTGTTGGAGAAGGCAATGGCACCCCACTCCAGTACTCTTGCCTGGAAAATCCCATGGATGGAGAGGCCTGGTGGGCTGCAGTCCATGGGGTTGCTAGGAGTCGGACATGACTGAGCGACTTCACTTTATTTTTTCACTTTCATGCACTGGAGAAGGAAATGGAAACCCACTCCAGTGTTCTTGCCTGGAGAATCCCAGGGACGGGGGAGCCTGGTGTGCTCCCGTCTATGGGGCTGCACAGAGTCGGACACGACTGAAGCGACTTAGCAGCAGCAGCAGTCCCTGTGATCAGATTGACTAGTTTTCTGTGATTATGGTTTCAGTGTGTCTGCCCTCTGATGCCTTCTCGCAGCACCTACCATCTTACTTGGGTTTCTCTTACCTTGGACATGGGATATCTCTTCATGGCTGCTCCAACAAAGTGCAGCCACTGCTCCTTACCTTGGACGAGGGGTGTCTCCTCATGGCTGACCCTCCTGACCTTGAACGTGGAGTAGCTCCTCTCGGCCCTCCTGCGCCTGCTCAGTCGCCGCTCCTTGGACGTGGGGTAGCTCCTCTTGGCCGCTGCCCTTGACCTTGGGCGTGGGGTTGCTCCTCTCAGCCCTGCCCCTGACCTCAGGCGTGGGGTAGTTCCTCCCTGCTGCCACAGCACCTGACCTCAGGTGTGGGATAGCTCCTCCCAGCCACCGCCCCTGACCTCAGGCGTGGGGTAGCTCCTCTTGGCCGATGCCCAGATTATGACTCCTTATTGGCAAATTCAGACTTAAATTGAAGAAAGTAGGGAAAACCACTCGACCATTCAGGTATGACCCAAATCAAATCCCTTATGATTATACAGTGGAAGTGAGAAATATATTTAAGGGCCTAGATCTGATAGATAGAGTGCCTGATGAACTATGGACGGAGGTTCGTGACATTGTACAGGAGACAGGGATCAAGACCATCCCCATTGGAAAAGAAATGCAAAAAGCAAAATGGCTATCTGAGAAAGCCATACAAATAGCTGTGAAAAGAAGAGAAGTGAAAAGCAAAGGAGAAAAGGAAAGATATACCCATTTGAATGCAGAGTTCCAAAGAATAGCAAGGAGAGATAAGAAAGCCTTCCTCAGCGATCAATCCAAAGAAATAGAGGAAAACAAGAGAATGGGAAAGACTAGAGATCTCTTCAAGAAAATTAGAGATGCCAAGGGAACATTTCATGCAAAGATGGGCTCAATAAAGGACAGAAATGGTATGGACATAACAGAAGCAGAAGATATTAAGAGGTGGCAAGGATACACAGAACTGTACAGAAAAGATCTTCATGAGCAAGATAATCACGATAGTGTGATCACTCACCTAGAGCCAGACATCCTGGAACGTGAAGTCAAGTGGGCCTTAGAAAGCATCACTACGAACAAAGCTAGTGGAGGTGATGGAATTCCAGTTGAGCTAGTTCAAATCCTAAAAGATGATGCTGTGAAAGTGCTACACTCAATATGCCAGCAAATTTGGAAAACTCAGCAGTGGCCACAGGACTGGAAGTGGTCAGTTTTCATTCCAATCCCAAAAAAAGGCAATGCCAAAGAATGCTCAAACTACCTCACAATTGCACTCATCTCACATGCTAGTAAAGTAATGCTCAAAATTCTCCAAGCCAGGCTTCAGCAATACGTGAACCGTGAACTTCCAGATGTTCAAGCTGGTTTTAGAAAAGGCTGAGGAACCAGAGATCAAATTGCCAACATTCGCTGGATCGTCGAAAAAGCAAGAGAGTTCCAGAAAAACATCTATTTCTGCTTTATTGACTATGCCAAAGCCTTTGACTCTGTGGATCACAATAAACTGTGGAAAATTCTGAAAGAGATGGGAATACCAGACCACCTGACCTGCCTCTTGAGAAACCTATATGTAGGTCAGGAAGCAACAGTTAGAACTGGACATGGAACAACAGACTGGTTCCAAATAGGAAAAGGGGTTCGTCAAGGCTGTATATTGTCACCCTGCTTATTTAACTTATATGCAGAGTACATCATGAGAAATGCTGGGCTGGATGAAGCACAAGCTGGAATCAAGATTGCCAGGAGAAATATCAATAACCTAAGATATGCAGATGACACCACCCTTATGGCAGAAAGTGAAAAGGAACTAAAAAGCCTCTTGATTAAAGTCAAAGAGGAGAGTGAAAATGTTGGCTTAACTCTCAACGTTCAGAAAACGAAGATCATGGCATCTGGTCCCATCACTTCATGGGAAATAGATGGGGAAACAGTGGAAACAGTGTCAGACTTTGTTTTGGGGGGCTCCAAAATCACTGCAAATGGTGCTTGCAGCCATGAAATTAGAAGATGCTTACTCCTTGGAAGGAGAGTTGTGACCAACCTAGATAGCATATTAAAAAGCAGAGGCATTACTTTGCCACCAAAGGTCCGTCTAGTCAAGACTATGGTTTTTCCAGTGGTCACGTATGGATGTGAGAGTTGGACTGTAAAGAAAGCTGAGCGCCAAAGAATTGATGCTTTTGAACTGTAGTGTTGGAGAAGACTCTTGAGAGTCCCTTAGACTGCGTGGAGATCCAACAAGTCCATTCTAAGTGAAATCAGTCCTGGGTGTTCACTGGAAGGACTGATGTTGAAGCTGAGATTCCAATACTTTGGCCTTCTCATGTGAAGAGTTGGCTCATTGGAAAAGACCGTAATGCTGGGAGGGATTGGGGGCAGGAGGAGAAGGGGATGACAGAGGATCAGATGGCTGGATGGCATCACTGACTCGATGGACATGAGTTTGAGTAAACTCCAGGAGTTGGTGATGGACAGGGAGGCCTGGCGTACTGCAATTTATGGGGTCACAAAGAGTCAGACATGACTGAGTGACTGAACTGAACTGAACTGATACATGATTTATTGGTAGGATACACATGGTGCAATTTATTTACCTTGGTGGGGGTTTAGATTGAAATATAGTTAAGGTATGCTGCTGCTGCTGCTGCTAAGTCGCTTCAGTCATGTCCGACTCTGTGCGACCCCATAGACAGCAGCCCACCAGGCTCCCCCGTCCCTGGGATTCTCCAGGCAAGAACACTGGGGTGGGTTGCCATTTCCTTCTCCAATGCATGAAAGTGAAAAGTGAAAGTGAAGTCACTCAGTCGTGCCCGACTCTTAGCGACCCCATGGACTGAAGCCTACCAGGCTCCTCCATCCATGGGATTTTCCAGGCAAGAGTACTGGAGTGGGGTGCCATTGCCTTCTCTGAGTTAAGGTATAGTATTATATTAGTTTTAGGTGTACTTGTACTACATGGTTTGTCATTTGCATACCATACACTTTCTTAAGAGGAATAGTTATAGGATGTTAAAATCCGTTTAGAGAGTCTTTGGGATTTCTCAATCACAGATATAAAGAAGGATTTCAGTGTATCCAATAGTGATTCTTTTTGAGGAAATGGAGAGAAACAACATTGTACCATACCTGAGTTGCCATGCAACCGTCCCTCCCCAGCTTTATTGAGATATAATTGACATATAGCATTATGTCAATTTTGGAGAAGGCAATGACACCCCACTCCAATACCCTTGCCTGGAAAATCCCATGGATGGAGGAGTCTGGTGGGCTGCAGTCCATGGGGTCGCTAAGAGTCAGGCACAACTGAGCGACCTCACTTTCACTTTTCACTTTCATGCATTGGAGAAGGAAATGGCAACCCACTCCAGTATTCTTGCCTGGAGAATCCCAGGGACAGGGGAGCCTGTTGGGCTGCCATCTATGGGGTTGCACAGAGTTGGACACGACTGAAGCGACTTAGCAGCATTGTGTCAGTTTAAGGTCTACAATGTGATGATTGGATATACATATGTATTGCAAAATGATTACCACAATGTTAATTAAAACATTTATCACCTCACATAGTTACTATTTGTGTGTTTATGAAAAGAACATTTAAGATTTTATTTTACCAACTTTCAAGTATACAATACAATCTTATTGATCATAGTCACCATGGTGTACGTTAGATCTCTAGACTTGTTCAACTGGAAGTTTATACCCTTTGACCAACATTTTCCCATTTCCCTCACCCCCTAGACACAGGCAACCACCAATTTATTCTCTGTTGCTATGAGTTCGGCTTTCTTATGTTTCACATATAAACGAGATCATGCAGTAGTTGGCTTTTTCTGTCTGACTCCTTTCACTGAGTATAGTGTAAGGGCTGATTCTGCTGTCTTCATTTGAGAATGACTCTGTTCTAGCATTAAAAGAGCCATCCATAGAGTTATTCATTGTAGCACAACTGAATTTACATTACTTGCTATTTTAAATATTTAAATTAGGTATACATGTGTATGCTTTATGTAATAATTCTTATTGATTTGTGCTAAGTAATGCCAAAAAAACATCATCTAGTGATATAGTGATAGTTGGGGCTTTTACTGCTTGGTTGGTTTGTTTTGTTTGTTTTCTGTTTTCTACGTATTAGCTTGGGAGTTAGTATATCCCAAACCTTGAACTACTTCTAATTTTCCAAAGAGCTGTGAGGAAGAATCCTTTTGTTGTTGTTGTTAACTTAGCTTCTATTAAGATGGAATAGGAATGCCTCATGTATAAGGAAATAATTTTAAGAAACTGTAAAACTCTCTGCCAGGCTGTGAGAGTTACAAGGTAGCAGTAAGAACAACATTATGATTATATTCAACATTGTTGGATGTTTTAGTGCTGTTTGAGAACAAGTCAATATATTTAAAAGAAAAGAAATATTTTAAAGTTATTTTTATGTTACATGTGGACGAATTATTTATACTTTCAGTTCAAGTCAGTTCAGTCACTCAGTCATGTCTGACTGCAACTCCACTGACTGCAGCACGCCAGGCCTCCCTGTCCATCACCAACTCCTGGAGTTTGCTCAAACTCATGTCCATTGAGTTGGTGATGCCGTCCAACCATCTCATCCTCTGTTGTTCCCATCTCCTCCTGCTTTCAGTCTTTCCCAGCATCAGGGTTTTTTTTTCCAGTGAGTCAGTTCTTTTCATCAGGTGACCAAAGTATTGGAGCTTCAGCTTCAGCATCAGTCCCTCCAATGAATATTCAGGACTGATTTCCTTTAGGATGGACTGGTTTGATCTCCTTGCAGTCCAGGGGACTCTCAAGAGTCTTTTCCAACACCACAGTTCAAAAACATCAATTTAGTCAATGTTTAAAACACTTCCATTCAATAGATTTATTAATTAGCCACACCACGTGGCTTCCAGGATCTTAGTTCCCCGACCAGGGATTGAACTCAGGGCCGTGGCAGTGAAAGCACTGAGTCCTAACCCCTGGACCTCCAGGGAATTCTTGTAAGAAATTTTAGATAAAGTTAGTGTAAAGAAGTGAAGAAACCCCTATACTTGCTCTTAGTGTTTTTGAAATAGTAAACAAGTTAGTGAAATTAATTCTTTAATAAAGTAAATATTTCCATTATGTTAAAGACTATTAAGATTTTGTAAATAGAGTATTTTCGACTAAAGGCTATCTCAGTGTTCATGTAGTTCTTTTCGTATTATTTAATATATTGCTTACCTTTCAGGAAATCATGGATAGAATTTATAAGAATGTTATGAGCAAAGTCCAAGAGATGAATTATATTCAGAAAACTCTGTTCAAGATAGGGTATGATTACAAATTGGAACAGATTAAAAAGGGATATGATGCACCACTTTGCAATCTGTAAGTATATTTCACAGACTCTGTAGTTTGAGCTTTTAAATATTTTTGTGTTTTAATATCTGGAAGATGAATAAGTAAATGACAAGTTAATTTAGTTTGAGCATCACCACCATGATCATAACATTGAATTTCTCTCTTACTCACTTCTAAGCTTTGTTGCTTATATAGCAAGCAGAGAACCTTGAACTCTAATCTTGGCAGTTTAACAAATTTTAATAATTGGTGTACATATTTAAGATTTAATTATAAAATTTGGTCTCATGAAGAAAAACTAGAGTAGACTTTTTCTCAAGATAGTTGAGAAAAAAGTCATCTAACTAAAAAAGTGATTTTCAATATTTATTTTGTGTGAAGGTTTCTGATTTATTGTATTCATAAAATATTAAGCATATGAATATAATGGTTACTTTAAATGTAGTGCTGGGGAGTCAAGATGAGGAAGCATTTTTCATTGGAAGGGAAATAAGATAGATGACAAAATGTTCCAAAGATTACGTTTTTTTCCATTGACGTCATCCTTTTCTTTCATTTACTATGTGTCAAAGCAGTTTCCCAACACTGTACAGTTTTCTTCTTGCATTTTTCAGAGTTTTTCTAGCATTTTTTAAGGTGTTACTAGTTGTTGCTTTGATCGCCTCTCATTATCACAATGGTCCCAAAATTTAGATGTTCAACCAAAGTTGAGACATCTTTTCCAGAGGCTATGAATTATGACGCTTGGTGAGTCACCAAGAATAATCTATTCATACATTAAAATACAGATAGCCAGTGGGAATTTGCTGTGTGACATGGAGAGCTCAACCCAGTGCTCTGTGACAACCTAGAGGGGTGGGATGGGATGGGAGATGGGAGTGAGGCTTAAGAGGGGAGGGGACATATGTATACCTGTGGCTGATTCATGTTGATGTATGGCAGAAACCAGCACAATATTGTAAAGCAATTATCTTCCAATAAAAGATTTTTAAAAATCATTTATTGCCCCTTTTTATCAAGGATACTGTTTAAAAAAGTGAAGGCTCTGCTGGGAGGGAATGTCCGTATGATGCTGTCTGGTGGAGCACCCCTGTCTCCGCAGACACAGCGATTCATGAATGTCTGCTTCTGCTGCCCAGTTGGTCAGGGTTATGGATTAACAGAAACGTGTGGTGCTGGGACAGTTACTGAAGGTAAGTTTGTTTTTTTTTTAATTAAAATTTATTGAAGTATAGTTGCTTTACAGTGTTTTGTTTGAACGTAAGCATTTTTAACATGGCAAATAATTATATAATTATAATTGCTATTGGGAACCGTGGTGACTTTATGCCTCTTAAGTAATATTGGATTCAGTGCAAATCTACATATTTTAGTTTTAGAAACTTTTAGTTGAGTCATGTGTACCCTTTATTTGTCAGCCTCATAAATATTTATGACACATTGTCAGTCCTCAAAGTTCTTTTACCCTGGTCTCATAATCTCTCTCTAAAATGATCACTTCCTCAGAGCACTGCACTCTTGGATTAGGTATCACTTTTTTTTTCTCCTAGCTTTCTTTTTTTATTATCATTGGAGTAGAGCTGCATTGGAGAAGGAAATGGCAACCCACTCCAGTGTTCTTGCCTGGAGAATCCCAGGGACAGAGGAGCCTGGTGGGCTGCCGTCTATGGGGTCACACAGAGTCGGACACGACTGAAGTGACTTAAGCAGCAGCAGCAGCAGAGTTGCTTTATGATGTTGTATTAGTTTCTGCTTTTACACTTTTGTGCTCCCTCTTGAACCTGTGTTCCTATCCTGACTTCTTGTTTGCTTTCTTTTCTGTTATTTTCAACAGCCTACAGCAGGGTTTCTCAACTTCAGCACTGTTGAGATTTTGAACCAGATAATTCTTTATTGTTGGGACTGCTCCTGCATATTGTAGGATGTTTAGCTGCTACATAGCTGCCAGATGATGTGACAATGAATTATATCTTTAGTTGTTGCCAAGTATCCCTGGGTTGTGAAACAATGGAGTAGAGCAATCTTTTTTGTTATCTCACTTTCACTTTAAACTCCTGTCCAAAGTCAGTGCCATTGTCCAAAACCATCTGTCCATTGCAAGATTGTGTATGACAGTGTTATTCAGTTCAGTTCAGTTGCTCAGTCGTGTCCGATTCTTTGTGACCCCATGGACTGCAGCACACCAGGCTTCCCTGTCCATCACCAACTCCTGGAGCTTGCCCAAACTCATGTCCATCGAGTCAGTGATAAAACCATTCAGGGCATTAGCTTTGAAGTCATTGGATTGTTTATTTTTAATATCTTTAAATTTCACTCGATCTCCCCATGTTTTTCATTGGATTGCTCCCTCCCCTGGCTGCCACCTTTGGCATCTCACCTTTTATTACTTCACCATGTCCTAAAGTAACAGTCTTTCAACTGCTGTGTCTGCCTCTATTATATCACTTCTGTTTCATCCTGTATTCTTCTGTTAGACATGTCCACATCAAACACTGCTTCATACCTGGTGAACCTAGATTTCAAGCATCTCTAACCTGGCACCATTGTACCTATTCATCATTATTTCCCACCTGTGTATACACCTGGGTTCTTTTCTCCAGACAAGCCAATCTTCTCTATCTTGTATTTTCTGTTCCCTTCTCTTGGAATGCCCCTTTTGCTGTCTGGTCCCAGCCATCTTCTCACGTGCAACTCTTCTTTCCCAGCCATTTCATTTTATGTTGATCTTTCTAGCCTCCAAGGTGCTAGTGTGCTCACCTTCAGAACCATGCAGTTTACTATTTAAATGTGCTCCAAATTATTTAATGTGCTTTTCTCTCCAGGTAGTTTGTTTGTAAGCTTGGTGAGGGCAGGGTCTCCTTACCTTTAATGTGTTTTTCTCACAATGTTTAATGTAATGCTAAGGTACATAATAAGTTGTCCATAAATACTTGATTAATGCACGCAATAATCACATACTACAAAAGAACAATATCATCAGTGAAATGTCATGCACTAATTAATATCCTTGTTACTCTTTCCCTTATAGTTACTGACTATACCACTGGCAGAGTTGGGGCCCCTCTTATTTGCTGTGAAATTAAGCTAAAAGACTGGCAGGAAGGTAAGCATTTTATGACAAACTCTAGTGTTTCTAGATATGCTGAAAATCACCACGAGCCTCTAGACTTCCATTTTTTTAAAAGTGTTAGGTTGTCAATGGTAGCAAGTGAGCCTTTGCTGTTGCTTGTTTTTTGTGCTTTCTTTTTCTTCAGTAACATCATTAGGTTCCCAATAGAAAAAGAAAATCTCTAGAATCTAGGCATGAAGATTCTGAACTTGGGAGTACTTGATGGATGATAAAAAGGAAAACGTTCTTAATGGGGCATTCCCTGGGTTCAGAGAAGGATATATTATCCTATCCTTTGAATCTCGAGATTGCTAGTGAGTAGATTTGGGCTGAGAAATGAAACCCCAGGTTTTCAGGGGATACAGTGACTAATCACACACACACTCCCCCAACTTCTTAGCTCTTGACCCCAGCAAACATTTTTATAGTTGAGAATCCACTGTCTATCTTTGTATAGTTTAATTTTTATAAGTAACTGTAGAAGGTGAACCACTTAGAGACCTGTGCTTTACAGACATTAGTGATAATCCTTTTCTATAAATCAGCTGAAGGCAAAAGTAAGGCAATCTTCCTGTGATGAAATTGTGAAAAAACATTAAGCATATTCATTAACTGCAAAATAATTAACAACCTAGCCATGCCAAATGAAGAGTAATTAAAAAGTTTAAGATTTCCTTCTATTTTTAATTTACTGTATTTGGTATATAATATGTAAATTGAAGACATACAACATGTTATTTTGGTACCTTTATATATTGTAATATGATTGTTGCTGTAGCGACATTCAGCATCTCTATTACATTACATAATTGCCTTTTCTTTATAGTGGATGGGATAGTTAAGTTTTAGTCTCTAAGCAAGTTTGATGGATATAGTACAATATTATTGTCTGTTAAGAAAAAATCAAAGCTTAACATTTAAAAAGGGAATATTCACCTTAGGATGGAGTCATAGACTGAAATTTTAAAGGACCAGTTATCTTGTTGTACATATCCCTTAGGTTGTTCAAACCCAAGAAAATGAATGTGCTTTGTCTGACATAAATTTGAAGTTTCTAAAAGTGTTCTTCCTATGTGACTTTTTAATTATGTGCGTTATTTTTGGTGCTCTATGAGCAAACAACCATTTCTTTTTAAATACCATGTTGAAAAGCCAGTTTCATCCCCAGGTGTTTTACATCTTGGAAATAAGACTTCATTCTCCCATGGTAGTGCCTTTGCAGCTTTAGAATGAAAATTTGAAAAAATATAGGGGCTGTGTGTCTATGTATATTGGGCATCAGCATCAAAATTGCTGTAGTCAGTGGGTTATTTATTAAGCAGTGGAATCAGAGAAACAAGGTATATTATAAAACTTGGTAAGAATAATTTTGCCTTTAATTTTTATTTTCTGATTTTTCTGGTACTGGGCTTTAATGTCAGTTTTGTGGGGAGTGGGTCCATGTTTGGAGTTTTCCTTGCTATGAAAGAATCTTTGCTTTATATAATACAAATGATGTTCATGCTTTACATACAGTGAGTTTTGTCATATTAAAATATTGAATTGTTTTAAATTTATAAGAGTAGCTAACAGCTGGAAAGAACTCTGCTTTTAATTCTTTTATGACTTAAAATCTAACCAGCATCTCAGTTTATCAATTTGAATTTTTGTGTATTTTCCTTAGAGTAAGCTTTGTTCAGTAATAAACAAGTAATGAGTGTAATAAAATGTTTCATTACTCATTGTCAATGATTTCGGTGTTTTCACTTTTAAAGCCATGACTGACCAGAGGCAAAGTGAAGAAAATAATGTTTCCCTCTCACTTCATAGCTTCTCTGGTGGCTCAGGTGATAAAGAGGCTGCCTGCACTGCAGGAGACCCAGGTTCGATCCCTGGGTCAGGAAGATCCCCTGGAGAAGGGAATGGCTACCCACTCTAGTATTCTTGCCTGGAGAACTCCATGGACAGAGGAGTCTGGCAGGCTACAGTCCCTGGGGTTGCAAAGAGTTGGGCATGACTGAGCGACTAACACTTTCTTACTTCATGGTGTTGCCTTTGAGAGCACTTACTCTCAAACTGCTCTCTTTGATTAAAACAATATATTTGAAACACATTTGATATCAAAATATTAATAATTTATTTATAATAGCTTCAAATATTATCCTACTTGGGGTGATTTTATTTTAGTAGATGTCTGTGAACCCTAATGATGTCTGTGAAGCTTTAATGATGTTCTGAGTGTGAAATTTTATGGTCCTTGAAAGGTTTCAGATGGGTTGGTACTTCTGCAGTCACAGTCACCCTCTGTCCTCACACAAATCTCAGTAAATATTAACTAGTATGCTCCTGTAGAGTGAAGTAAAATTTGACCAGCAAAAAATATTAGCAAAGGATCTTTAAGAATTAATGCAAGTAAATTTTGCTTTGGAACAGTAACTAAATAGTTTTTATGACCTCCAGGCGGCTATACAATTCATGACAAGCCAAACCCCAGAGGTGAAATCGTAATTGGTGGAAAGAATATCTCCATGGGATATTTTAAAAATGAGGAGAAAACGGCTGAGGATTATTCTGTGGATGAAAATGGCCAAAGGTGGTTTTGCACTGGTGATATTGGAGAATTCCATCCCGATGGGTGTTTACAGATTATCGGTCAGTGTGTTCTCTTTTTGTGCTTTTCTGTAGTTTTTGCAGCTTCAACAACTATGAAAGGTAATATTGATCAAGTCATTAATAACTTTGATGATGGTTCCATTGGTTTAAACTTCAGACACGTTATTTAATTAATGTCTGTGCTTCCCCATCTGTGAAATAGGGACAGCAACACTGACCTGGCAGGGGTTTTGTTAGGATGAAATGAGTTTGTATAAAATGCTTAGAGCAGGGCAGTGCTTTCACCTTAGTAAGTGGTAGTAGAAGCAACATTAGAGTGAGCAGACATAAATTTGAAGTTTCTAAAAGTGTGCCTTCTTTGTGACTTTTTAATTATGTGCATTATTATTGGTGCTCTATGAGCAAACAACCATTTCTTTTTAAATACCATGTTGAAAAGCAGGAAAATAGCAGTTGGTGATGAGAAAACAAAAATTGCTCAGAAGAGGGATTTTTGGTTGGTTGGTTGTGGGTTTTTTTCCTTTTTTCATCAACTACATTTGGTTACATATAACCATGTACTGCAACATACCCTATTCTAGGGCTTCCTCACCATTTACCTCCCCACCCAAGAGGCATTGTGGACACATTATTTTCCCTGCTGCTGCTGCTGCTAAGTCGCTTCAGTCGTGTCCGACTCTGTGCGACCCCATAGACGGCAGCCCACCAGGCTACCCCGTCCCTGGGACTCTCCAGGCAAGAACACTGGAGTGGGTTGCCATTTCCTTCTCCAATGCATGAAAGTGAAAAGTGAAAGTCGCTCAGTACTTTTATGACTCTAACTAGCCTAGACTCTTAGAACGAACTTTTTGGCCAACACATCTCAGTTCTTAACGTTAATCTATTCTGAGAATGTCAGTTGGCTTGGCACTGCCTTTATTGAGCCTACTAGAATAGACTTTGAAGTTCAAAACTACTCCAAAATAGCCCTTACACTACTCACTTTAATCAGGCAAAAGTGAAAAATTTGACTAGCTAATACCGATCACAGCGTTGGGTCTCATTCAGGCCCTTTTAAAGCCATAAAATTTCCTCAGTCGTATCTCCAGTGGTCCATTTAAATCTGTCTCTGGACCCGTATGTGACCTGAATAGAATTAGAGATTTCCTGAGAAAAGCTGGTTCTTCGCCTAGAAGTTTGATCTGCCAGGGAAATTTCCTGGAAGCATGGCTTGATTTAGAACCAGTAACAACCTCATTGCCTTTTTCCCCTTGATCCTTAATTGTGCTAGAATCAAAGGTGGTCTCTGTTGGCATGTAGAGTGGGTTCCCAGCCCATGGGTAGGGATATAAGACAACCTGATGATTAGCCACGCTGTGCCATCCTGTGCCAGCATGTTATTAGAGCACAGTCATTTTAACAATAAAAAATTGAAAAACTTTTGGTGTGGGATATAACATTTTAGCCAGTACTTCTTTAAGTAGGCATTTTCTTTTTAACTGATGTGTGTGAGCAGGCATTCTATATAACAAGCTTTTAGAAGTATCTTTATAACTAAAGGTTAAGGCAGTGGGATGGAAAGGAAATCAAAATTGTACATACCTGTACTGTGGGTAAGCTAACATGCTTCATGACTTACAGACCGTAAGAAAGATCTGGTGAAGTTACAAGCAGGAGAATATGTGTCTCTCGGGAAAGTAGAAGCTGCACTGAAGAACTGTCCACTTATTGATAACATCTGTGCTTTTGCCAAAAGGTAATTTTAAAGTCGCATTTGTTTCATATACTTACAGTAACAGGATAATTGGGAAAATATTGATACAATCATAAGGGAAACATTAAACTTTCAGAGTTGGGGAATGTTATACATTTTATGAAAGTTCTTGAATTCAACAGCTTAAAGGTCATTTGAGATAACCCGGACATTTTAACCATTTATGGACCACCTACAATGTCTTGCTATGCCACAACAGTTACTTGGTTTAACATCCATAACAACTGAAACTTAGCATAAGTAATTTTCCTAGGAAGGTAACACAACTAGTGTAAGTTTTCTAAATAAAAAGCCTGAGAGACTGAACCATTTTCTTTCTTTGTATGTTAATATGATTTATTTTTCTGGACTTTATTACCCCCTTTAAAAAATTTAATTGTAAAAATCACAAAACCTAAATTTACCATCTTAACCATTCTTAAGACAGTTCACTAGGGTTAAGTATACTTACATTGTTGTACAACCAATCTCCAGAACTTCTCATCGTGCAAAAATGAAACTCAATATCCATTAAACAACTCCACATTTCCTCCTTCCCCCCATCCTCCCCACCCCCTGTCCACCAACATTCTCCTTTCTGTTTCTGTGAATTTGACTACTCTAGATACCTTAAATAAATAGAATCATACTTGTCTTTTTGTGACTGGCTAGAATATTATTCAGCCTTAATAAGGAAGGAAATTCTGATACATACTACCGTATAGATGAACCCTGAGGGAAATTCTAAGTGAAATAATCCAGTTACAAAAAGATAAGCACCATATGATTCTGTTTATTCAAGGTATCTAGAGCAGTCAAATGGCAGAATCTCTTTCTTTCTCATGGCTCAGTAATATTCCATTGTACATATAGACCACATCTTTATCCGTTCATCCACTGATAGACACTTGTTTCTGTATCTTGACTATTATAGACTAATGCACGCAGTCCATTACATGGACTATGCAGCTGTGAACATGAACCAGCTATCTCTTTGATATCCTGTTTTCATTTCCTTTGGATTTATACCAAGAAGTTAGATTACTGGATCATATGATAGTTCCATTTTTAATTTTTTGAGGAGCCTCCATACTGTTTTCTATAGTGCCTGCACCAATTTGCATTCCCATCAACAGTGCACAAGTGTTCCTTTTTCTTCACATCCTCCCCCAAACTTGTTATTTCTTGACTTTTTGATAATAGCCATTTTAACAGGTATGAAGTGATATCTTATTATGGTTTTGATTTGCATTTCCCTGGTATTGAGCACCTTTTCATGTACCTGTTGGCCATCTGTATGTCTTCTTTGGAGAAATGTCTATTCAGATCCCCATACCTATTTTAACTGAATATTTTTTGCTGTTGAGTTATATGAGCTCTTTATATATTTTGGATATTAGCCCTGTATCAGATACGATTTTCAAATACTTTTCTCCCATTTTGTCGGTGGCCTTTTCATCTCGTTGATGGCTTCCTTTGCTGTGCAGAAGCTTTTAATTTTATATGCTCCTACCTGTTTGTTTTTATTTTGTTGCCTTTGCTTTTGGTGTCTAATTTAAAAAGTCATTACCACACCTATGTCAGAGAGCTTCCACCTTTGTTTTCCTCTAGGAGTTTTATGGTTTCAGGTCTTTGCCCATTTTTTAATAGAATTATTTTTTTTATTATTGAGCTGTATGAATTCTTTATACATGCTAGATATTAACCCCTTATCAGACATATCATTTGCACATAGTTTGTCCAGTTCCATAGATTGCCTTTTTATACTCTGTTGTAACCTTTGATACACAAAAAATTTTTTCTTTTTCTTGTACTCTTCATCTATTTTTTCTTTTGTTGCCTGTGCTTTTGGTATCATACCTAAGAAAGCATTGCCAAATCCAATGTCATCAATCTTTCCCCTTGTTTTCTTCTAGGTGTTTTATTATTTTAGATCCTACATGTTTGGGTCTTTGATCTATTTTGAGTTTAATTGTCCTATGTGCTATAAGATACAGATCCAGCTTCGTTCCTTTATATGTGACTATCCAATTCTTTCAACACCATTTGTTTTAGAGACTGTCCTTTCCCCATTGAGTGGTCATGGTGCTCTTGTTGAAGATCATTTAACCATATATGCAAGGATTTATTCTGGACTATATTCTATTCCATTGGTCTATCTATATGTCTGTATTTATGGCAATACTATGGGCTTTATTACTTCTTAATGAACTTGTGAAAAGAGAAATATACACTTGGACTTATATGTACTATTTTCGTTGAATTTATGTTTTTAAATTTCTGTTCTGCTTTATTATCTAAATTTTTAGTGACCAGTCCTATGTGATAAGTTTTGTGGTTCCTAATCAGCAAAAGTTGACACTTTTGGCACAACAGAAAGGGGTAGAAGGAACTTGGGTTGATATCTGCAATAACCCTGCCATGGAAGCTGAAATACTGAAAGAGATTAGAGAAGCTGCAAATACCAGTAAGTAAGAAATTGTTTGTCTGCTGAAGTCCTCAAAAGGTATTTAATGAGGTCCTATGCATTAGGCTTTTCAAGATGTTTATTTGTTTTGATAATAAAATACAAGTTTTTTTTTTTAAAAAAAACTCTTAAATTATATATAATGAATTTTCTTGTTGAAAGGATCTTTAAATGTTATATGGTGAAGTAACCTATCTAGTTCTTTATTGCATGTCACAGCATCCCTGCTAAGTGGTCATCTGGCCTGTGTTTGGAATGGTCTGTCTTTGTTCTCATTGGGCTTCCCTGATAGCTTGGTTGGTAAAGAATCTGCCTGCAATGCAGGAGACCCCAGTTCAATTCCTGGGTCAGGAAGATCCCTTGAAGAAGAGGAAGGCTACCCACTCCAGTATTCTGGCCTGGAGAATTCCATGGACTATATAGTCCATGGGGTCGCAAAGAGTCGGACACGACTGAGCGACTTTCACATGTGCCCTGGTGTGAATCTTTTATCATTTACTATTATGTGTACTTACTTGGTGTGGGCCCTTTTAATCTAGAGATCTCTGCTCTTTGTTTCTGGGAAATATCCATTGACCTTTTGTTGTGTGTTTGCTTTTCTTTCATAGTCTTTCCCCCCTTTAAGTTTCGGGTTCATGTTTTTATCTGGGACTACTTTTATATGACTGTTGACCTTCTACATTCATCCTCTTATTTTCTTATCTATTTTTTCTTTCGTATTGTGTCTTGTCCATTTTGTTTTATATGCTGGCAGATCCCTCAACCTTATCATTGCTTCAGTCTATTGAATTTCCAGCTTCTAATATCAGAATTTAGATTTTCAAGAGCTCTTTCCTGCTTTCTCAGTGTCCTTTTAGTAGCATCCAGTTGCTCTTTCAGGGATGCAGTCATCCTCTGAGGATAACTTCTATGAAGTTTTCTTCTTCTGTTAGTGTTTCTATTTCCTCCAAGTTCCACTTTCTGCTTGCTTTGGTTAGCCTCACATACATCTGCTGACCTTTGTCCATTCATATTTGAGAACAAGGTACTAAAAAGCTATTTGGAAAACTTACTGGGCTTCACTGAAAAGTTACTCAAATGTTAATATCTTGGGTAATACTGTTGCTGCAAAGAAGACTTCTCCACTCTCTTCCCTGGAGTGATATTAACCTGAGTGTCAGTATTCTGGCAGCCACAAAAGGGACTCGGGGCTGGGGTTGGGGTATGTAGATCTTCTCCTCACTGAATTCTTAGGTTTTCAGCTCTATTCCCTCACTCTCTTGTACCTGGTGTCCTTGAGTCCAGAGTCTCTAGTTCAGTTGGGGCTTCCCAGGTGGCATTAGTGATAAATAACCCATTTGCCAATGCAGGAGACTTAAGAAATGCAGGTTTGATCCATGGGTTGGGAAGATCCCATGGAGGAAGGCATGGCAACCCCCTCCTATATTCTTGCCTGGAGAATCCCATGGACAGAGGAGCCTGGCGGGCTACAATCCATAGGGTCACAAAGAATTGGACATGACTGAAGCAACTTAGCACACATGCACACCTATCTCCAGCCTGGTTGGGGACGAGCAGAGTAAGAGAGAACTGTCCTCTGAAGAGGCGGGGGTCAGCCCTCCTGTTTGCAGTGTGCCTCTCATCCCTTTCTTTGGCCCCTGTAGCTTCTGTCTATGGGCTCGGGAAGTTGGTTTGCCTCTGTCAGTGTCCTTCAGTGTCAGCAGTTAGCTTTTTAGCCAGAGAAGGCAATGGCACCCCACTCCAGTACTCTTGCCTGGAAAATCCCATGGACGGAGGAGCCTGGTAGGCTGCAGACTATGGGGTCGCTAAGAGTCAGACACGACGGAATGACTTCACTTTCACTTTTCACTTTCATGCATTGGAGAAGGAAATGGCAACCCACTCCAGTGTTCTTGCCTGGAGAATCCCAGGGACGGGGAAGCCTGGTGGGCCACCGTCTCTGGGGTCGCACAGAGTCGGACACGACTGAAGCGACGCAGCAACAGCAGCAGCAGCAGCTTTTTAGCCCGTTTGCTTTTGGTCTTCTAAGATTTTATTGAGTCCTCTCACCCACTGTTCTCTTTCTCATGTTCCTGTTTTTTGTCTGTGAGGTTAATACCTTTTTAATATAAAAAATTATTTTCAAACTGCTTATTTTCCAGGGGGACCTGTATAAACTGTGTACTCTGTATGCTTAATTGGAAGCTGTTAACCTAGTTTAACCTGTTGGCTTCCCTCCAAAAAATGAAAATATCATTTTTCTGAGGATAGGTTACCTATATTCATTCTAAACTACTGGACAATACAGAAAATTTAAAGGAGGAAGCAAAAATCACTTGATATTAGTTACCTTTGGGTGGTGACATTACTTTCTGGTATATATACTTAACGTATCAATGTCATCTACTTTCTTCTAAGTCAGTAGATATAGAATTGCACTACCTTTTTTTTTAGCTAAATAGTATTCCAGTACAGGGAGGCCTGGCGTGCTGCGATTCATGGGGTCACAAAGAGTCGGACACGACTGAGCGACTGAACTGAACTGAACTGATAGGAGTGTCTACTTGTTAGACTTTTTCCCTCTACTGTTAAACAAATAGACCCCCACCTGTTGTTGCCTCCAGTCAATTTTCCTTATGTAATTATTTTATTAGTGTGAATCCTTAGCCATTGAATTTCTTTTTTAAAAATAATTTTATTTATTTAGTTTTGGCTGTGCTGGGTCTTTATTTCTGTGTGTGGGCTTTTTCTGGTTACAGCGAGTGGGGTCTTCTCATTGCAGTGGCTTCTCTTGTTGCAGTGCACAGGCTCTCGGCACATGGGCTTCAGTAGTTGCAGTCCCTGGTCTCTAGAGCACAGGCTCAATAGTTGTGACACACTGCTTAGTTGCTCTGAGGCATGTGGGATCTTCCCAGACCAGGGAGTGAGCTTGTGTCTCCTGCATTGCCAGGTGGATTCTTTACCACTGAGCTACCAGGGAAGCCCCAGAAATGAAATTTCTGAGTTAGGGAAAATGTATATTTTAAAGGCTTATGGTTTACCTTAGACTTCCCAGGTGGCGCTAGTGGTAAAGAGTCTGCCTGTCAGTGCAGGAGACATGAGACGAAGGTTCTGTCCCTTGGTCGGGAAGATTCCCTGGAGCAGGGCATGACAATCCACTCCAGTATTCTTGCCTGGAGAACCCCATGGACAGAGGAGCCTGGCAGGCTGTACTCCATAGGATCGCACAGAGTCAGAAGCAACTTAGCACGCATGCCTTATATTGCCAAATAACTCCCTCTTCCCCTAGAAAAATTGGACTAGTTTATACTCCTGTTAGAGATACATGAGCACACCTATTTCCCTAACTAGGGTACTATTATTTTTATAGATTACCTACTTGAGTTCCACTTTGGTTTAAATAGTTTGCAACATTTGTTAGCAAGTTGAAGTTAAAAAACTATTTCCCCCAAGAAGAACATTCTTCTAGTTAACCCTGGTCACTGTAAGTTTTGGATAACAGTTATTAACATAATCTAAAAAGTATGTTACTTTATAATCATAAAAACAGTGGCTTAATTTTTTCTTAAAGTTGGTTTTGTTATAGTATTATTGACATATCACACTTTTTATGTTAATATCACCAGGCTTCCAGAATTTTCTTTGACACAAATCCTCATTTTTTTCTTTAAATGTAGTATTTTAAAAACAATTTCAGTCAATAGGCTGTTAGTCACTCTCAAAGTACTAATGGACTGGAATGTGATTTGAATAATTCATCATTGAATATTTAACTGTGTGAAAGCAATAATGGCGGAAGTTTTTCAGGCTGGAAAATGGAATAAAATTCTAGGACTTAATACATCTACATAACTTTCCTGTGTTTGGAATGGGCATGAAACTGAACAGTTCATGATTTGGTTAATGAACAGTAATCATGAGTTAAGTCTGTATAATTCATGAGCTTGTCTGTGCTGCAAAAGATTTATTTTACTAATCTTTTGCTTCAGATTATAATTTCAGAAAGTGAAAGTGTTAGTCACTCAGTTGTGTCTGATTCTTTGTGGCCCCATGGACTGTAGCCCACCAGGCTCCTCTGTCCATGGGATTCTCCAGGCAAGAATACTGGAGTGGGTAACCATTCCCTTCTCCAGGGGATCTTCCCAACCCAGGGATAGAACCTGGGTCTCCCATTCTTTAACTTTTGAGCCACCAAAGAAGCCCTAATTTCAGAGACTAAGGCAAAAAAGTATAAAATAGTTATGACTGATCTCAGCTAAATCTGCCTGAAATCATGCATTGTTCACAGCAGGCCTTTTCATGTTTTAAATAAAAGTGCAAGGTATTGATAAGAATACAAAATAATTGTTTTGGGGTGATTTGACAATTATCACTGGCTAAAAACCCTGACATTTGCTGCCACCTGCAGGTCACATTTCATAATGTCCGAGGTGATTCTGATAAAATGCCATGATTACAATTATCTTTTTTTCTTCCCCCTAATCTTTTTCACTTGTTGGCAATTTTTCCTTTTTATAGGAAACTGTGTGATTGCCTATTGTTCTCTATAACTTGTGGTACTAGATAATGTTTAGGCATTTCCAAAACTGGGAAACCTCTGATGCAGCATTTTAAAAATATATATGCTTTATTTGCTTGTGTGCAATTGAAATAATATGCCTGTTTTGTCTCATTGTTGTCAGTGTTTCTGGAATAGGACCTAGGTAAGTAGGGAAAGTAATACAAAATAAAAGGTTTTGGAGCCTGATCAATACTTGAGTTATTCCCTTCAACTTTGGCTTTATTTCAGGGACCTCTGTGTAACTGAGCTGTAATGTATCATCGGAGTAAATACGGTTAATTTGAACAAGTTTTGACAGTGTTAGTCGCTCAGCCATGTCCTACTCTTTGCAACCCCATAGACTGTAGCCTGCCAGGCTCCTCTGTCCATGGAATTCTCAAGGCAAGAATACTGGAGAGTGTTGCCATGCCCTCCTCCAGGGGATCTTCCTGACCCAGGGATCAAACCTGGATCTCCTGCATTGCAGGTGGATTCTTTACCATCTTAGCAACCAGGGAAACAAGTTTCATATCCTTTTATTTACCTTTTTAGGCATCACTTTTAGGAAGTTGGTTTTAAGTAGGTCAAAAGATTACTTTTCATACTCAGCTTTATATTTTTCTCTTATTTTAACGAGAAACTCACTAATTCAACCAAGTTTTCATAAAACTTAGACTAGCCTTAGAACAAAAGCTTCATTGAATTTGAGTTCTTTGTGCCTATCACTAAAACCAAGTTATCCCTAAAGTTACCTAAGGCTGTTTAGTAGTAGTTTTAAAGCATGCGGATGTTTGTGTCTTCAAAACTGCTGTTTTAAATAATAGTGTATAAAATAAAGCTCATCTGTACATTAACATTATTGTTAGTAGTGGGCCTTCAGAATCTTAAAGAAGATGTTGTATTAATAATAAGTAACTTCACTGACTATAACTTATTGAGATTTAAAATCACTGAGTACTATATTGATCGCTTCTCTTTATTTTCACCGTTTTCTTATATTTCTTTCAATAAGTGTTGTCTAACTCAAACCCATTATGTGCTACATCAGTTCTTGTATCATTTAAAAGTATGAAATTCACAACCCCCTTTTGATTATTTGAATTATAATAAAGTTTCTGAAAAACAGTTATCTAGAGGCTAATTTTCTGTGGAATGAGTGAATAAATATGTATGTGCTTCTTGAGGGCTCAATGTAGCCTGTGAATGGCAGCGAATAGAACAAAGCCCCTGCTTTCATGAAGCTTACATTTTAATAAGTGAGACACATATACAATGTATGGGGTGGTGATAAGTATTTTGAAGAAAAGATAGCATAAGGGGATACAGAGAGACAAAGGGACTTCTGTTTTGTTAGGAGTGGTCAGGGAAGTCCTCTCTGAGGAGGTGGCATTTGAACAGACACTTGGATAAAGTAAGGAAGTGAGCTGTGCAGCTACAATAGGGAATGCCATTCCAGGCAGAGGGGGCAGCAGATAGACTCTATATAGGAGGGTGTCTACACATATATATATGTGTGTGTGTGTGTGTGTGTGTGTGTGTACTCAGTCATGTCCGACTCTGCAACCCCGTCGACTATAGCCGCCAGGCTCCTCTGTCCATGGGATTCTCCAAGAAAGAATACTGGAATGGGTCGCCATGCCCTTCTCTGGGGAATCTTCCTGAGCCAGGGATAGAACCTGCATCTCCTGCATTGGCAGACAGATTCTTTACCACTGCACCACCTGGGGACATATATATTAGGGAAAAAAAACTGCATAGACCAAAACCATCCAACTGAAACAATTGATGTGTACTTTGAGAAGTATAAAATGAAATTATAAGGTGGTGGTATTATTAATTAACTATAACATACCACTAAGTAAGTTTATCTCATCACCTGCATCATCTAAATCCTGCAAAATTCATGTTTTATTAATTGTTTCTCTCTCTTGCTCTTCCCCCTCCTTTCTTCCCTCTCTCCCCTGTTCCTCTCCCTGCCCCCACACTTCTCATTTCAGTGAAACTGGAGCGATTTGAAATCCCAATCAAGGTTCGATTAAGCCCAGAGCCCTGGACCCCTGAAACTGGTTTGGTCACTGATGCTTTCAAACTGAAAAGGAAGGAACTGAAGAACCATTACCTCAAAGACATTGAGCGAATGTATGGGGGCAAATAAAATGCTGATCTTGTATTTACAGTTGTGCAGAAGGTGGCTTGGTGTTTTTTTTGGTTCTAGAGTTTTAAGCCTCGCATTGTTGAACTGTCTGTTAGAATGTAAAGTGTATCGTTTTAAAGACATAGTAACAAAAAATCAAAACCAAAAGTGATTAAGTCCACTTTAACTAGTTTCCATGTTCTAGTGAAGCTGAAATTGAAAAGTTATTTCCCTGTAATTGTGTTATTAATTTTAGAACAAAACTTCTGTTTTTAAAAATTAGCCTAAGATTATACTTCATGGGGTCGCAAAGAGTCGGACACGACTGAGCGACTGAACTGAACTGATACATGTTTCATTAAAGAAAAAAAATTAATGTTGAACAAAATAAATTAGAGCTGGAGTAGAATGTAGTTTGAGGAAATTTGCAACTTCCAACATCTACTGTCTTCCTAGTTCAAAAGATGCTTAAATATTAAGCATGACCAAAAAAATGTATTAACACTACTCAAAGCAGAAGTGCTCCAGGGCTTTAAAATTCTCTTCCAACCATTTGTCTTGATTTGTAATGTAATATACAGAATCAAATAAAAACATCGGAAACCATTTTAGGATTCATAATTGTTGTGTAGGTTAGATGTAGAATCATTATAATATTGTGAATAATTACAGTGCCTGAAGTTAGAATAAAAAACATATAAATGCACCAAAAATATCTAGTAATACATTTAAAGGGAAATTGAACTGTTATTTGAAACTTGGAGATGGAAAATCAGTAGCTGTAATTATTTGAATGGCTTAAGTATAAAAGTACATCTTCAAAATGCTGAAAATTTCCTTTCTCTGTTTGTTCAAAATAAGACTGAAACCAAGAGTTAAAATGATAGAAATTTAATCAAATTTTAGTGGGAGCATTTTCTCTGTTAGAAAAGGTGATGAAATCCTGAGTATTTCGAATCCTGACCCTTGCATAGCTTTGAACCTGGGGAAGGATTTAGACTCTGAATTTATCTTTAATAACAGGGATTGATTTTAAAGTGTATTAAATCACACTCATAATTTAAGGTCTGTTTGCTGTTGCTGATTTGATTCTTGATCAATTGGTATTTCTAAAAGTATTTCATTTTGCTTTAATTTTAGCAAAGCGAATTATGATAAATGAATTCCCTGCTATCTTGTTTGAATCTATGAATGATTAATTAACTTGGATGAATTTGGGGAAGTTAAAGGGAAGAACACACTGTTACCACTTTTTTTCCTGTTTGTAAGAAGAGTTTAGAAACTGGAAATGCTGGATTTGGGAGAAGGGAAGTTACTCAATAAGGGACTGATATTTGTGCAGTGACTTTGTGTGTGGGCTTCTTTTTGAATCTTTAATTGAAATCTGGGATTATATATCCCTGAAATATAGTCACACTTGAACATAGTTATTGTTAAAAAAAACAAAACCACAAAACTTCTTAATACTGTTATTCTTTGCACTTTTTTCTTAATCATTTTATATATATACATATATATATATACCTATATATATATATATGTTGCTTATATTGCTTTGTACAGTTGTGGGCCACCACTGCAACAAAACACATTCTTTTTGCTCTAGAATATTTATAAAGAAAATATTTAAATGTTATGTATATGGTGGTAAAAAGGAAAAATCATCTGGTGTTATTATAAGCAAGAATGAAGGTTTTTGTAAAGAATGTTCAGTGTCTGCAATGTAAAATTTGAAGCAAGGCCCCCTGAAGTTACGTGTATGTGAGTATTCTCATTCTTCCCAAATTGCCTTTGAAGTGTGAAAAACCATTCTTACCAAGTAGACTACTATTCAGCTTCTGCTGTTCCTGGCCCACTGTTGACCCTCTAAGGATGATGTACTTAGACTTTTTCAGTATGTGACCCCCCCTTTTGGAATGGTGATTTTAAATGTGTGAGTGCATGCATACATACTCAGATATTTGCACCCCCACCCACTCCCATCTCCCAAAAGCTAGAACACTGCCAACTAATCTGTTGTATGGGTCCTTTAGAAACACGTAATTAACACTTAAGGATGGGTGCTGCTAATTCTTTGTGAAAATCCAAATATTGTTAAGGGACCAGGGAGATGCCACTACCCCCCGATTTTTCATCAAAAAATACACTTGTTTATGTAAACAGATCTTTCCATATTCATAGTGACTTTTCAAGTATTTGAGCCTAAAGATTTTGATCCTACATTTTTATACCGGTTTAAATCGTTCACTGTTATTATTACATGTCAGCCATCAAATAAAATTGTACTTAAAAAATTTCCTACAAGTATGTACATTTCTAAGACGAACACCTGTGACTTTTGCTTTAATTACATGAAAGTATCTTGCTTCCAAAATTTCTTACAAGTATGTACATTTCTAAGTCAAACACCTGTGACTTTTGCTTTAATTATGTGAAAGTATCTTGCCTCCTTGATATTTGTATTGATTCTTTTTTTTTTTTTTCTGGAGTGGAGGTATAATTGTATCACTTTTTGGAACTGAGATACAGATGGATGATTAAAAAAGTCAGAAGTTAAGAATGATGTTTCTGTGGTCATAAAGATTGATTAATAATCTTTGCCTATATTTTCCTGATGGCACGTTACAGATGTTTCTGGAATAGCAAGATGAAAACAGATTAAAGATTGTGGGGTATTTGGGATTTGGAGAGAAATATTTTAATTTTCAAATGTAGTTACAAATTAGAATGTATTCATATTTGTATTTTCTGTTAAATTGCACGATTGCAGGATTGTTACTTAGATTTTTGTGTTTTCCTTGATGAAAAGCTTTGTTCTGGTTTTTAAGTTTGCACTCGAATCTTAAGAAATAAATCCACCCATGTTATCAAGCCAATTCGTGCTTAATTATGTGCCAGGATAAAATCTACAAATTTGAGGAATATTAACCAAACCTTTAAATACATATTTCAAAAGTACTCATCTCTAGGTTTATAGAATTGCATTAGCAGATAACCTGGTTTGTAGAAATCACATCCATTAGTTTGGAGGATTGAACCCAAAGCTGTTACTTTCGTACGGTTAATAGAGTAAAATTCCTTTGTAGCACTGGATACTGTGGGACAAAACATATTCATGTTGTGTGGATTGTTAGCATGTGCTAATAAATAATTGTTACCTTCAGGCTAATTAAAATTTAGGGAGAAATTAATTTACCTGAGTTATACAAGGGTGTATATAAAATGGTATTAGAGACTGGGAACCATTGCCTGAGTCTGTTTCCTGGCTTTGCCACTCACTAGGTGTGTGACTGGGCAAGTTCGTTAACATCTCTCCACTGCATTTCTCCTTCCTGAGAAATGAGGTTGTTTGATAATAGGATGGTTGTGAGGGTAAAATGAGTTAAACTGTTTAAAACATAGTAAGCATATGTTACCAGCACCAACAAAAACATATGTTAGCTGTTATCATCATCATTGTTGTATCCAGACAACATTCATCAGTCAAGTTATTTAACATATTGGCTGGCACACTCAGGGACTCAAAGGACTGCTAGTCCTTGAAGGCTTGGTAGAAAGAGTTCTGGATTTAGAGGTGAGGAGACCTGGGCTCACTCTGTCGCTAGTTTTGTAGCCATGGACAAATCTCATAACACTCCCCTTAGCTTTAGTTTCTTTTTCCTATATCAAAGAAAGAAAGGGGGAAGACTGGACTTAAAAAAAAAAAAAGCCCTTTGTAAATAGAGAAAGATGAATGACAGAAGAAATAAGGAGTGTAATTGACCCTAAGTCCCATCACATCTAGCTTTCTTATTGTGATTTTGCTATCCCAAGGTGATTTTTTTTTTTTTTTTTAAGATTCCCTTGGTCCCAAGTTTCCTATAGGGATATGAGGCTGTAGATGATGCCATGCTACTAGGTACCAAGAGTTTCTGTCACTCCCATGTTCTCTCTTTAAAAAGCAGGGCTGTGCACACACAATTCAACAGTGCTTTCAATTTTTTTTAAACATGATCCACGATGCTGTGACCATACACTTCTGTGTATCCTGCTCGTGCTCAGTCCCTCGGTTGTGTCTGGCTCTGTGATCCCACGGACTGTAGCCCACCAGGCTTCTCTATCCATAGGACTTTTCAGGCAAGAATACTGGAGTGGGTCACCATTTCCTTCTCCAGGGGATCTTCCCGACCCAGCGATCAAACTTGCATCTCCTGCCTTGGCAGACCATTTCTTTATACTGAGCCACCTGGGAAGCCCCTGCTTCTGTGTATATGAAACAATATTTTATGACAATGTTTATGTGGAAAAAACAATAATAATGAGATGACCAGTGACTCTATTTCGTTTATTTAAATGCTGGTTGTCACCCTCTATACTGATTTCATGACCCCACAAGATAGTGCTGTCCGATGGGACTCTGTGAGTTTGGAAATGTTTTGTATCTGTCCTATCCATTATAGTATCACTAGTCACGTGTGGCCATCAAGCATTGGAGATGTGGTTAGTGTGACTGAGGAACTGAGTTTTTCATTTCCATGTTGGATAGCACAGCTCTAGAGAGTCTGCAAGCCACTCTTTGGAAAGCACAGGTTGAAAGTCAGCTATCATATGAAGTCCATGAAAGAAAGCTATCCCTTGCCCTCATCCTCCCACCTCCTCTACCTCAGAGACAACCACACTGTTAGACCTCCCAGTCAGTGCTAGTATTTTCTTCTTAGATGAGAAAGCAAGGATTACCTTTGAAGACTAGAGAAAAGAGCAAATTGGAGTAAATTGGTTCTGTAAGATAAAAAAATGTTCACAAAACACTTGAAAACTCCCATTAAATAAGAGCAGAGAGCTGCAGCAAAACTAATGTATAGAAAACAAAGCCCAGCTCTTATTATAAATATGATGGCTAACATGAAAAATTGAAAGAACTGGTAGAGGCAATTTCTCAGAAAGTAGAATTTTTGGAGGGGCCAAAATATTGTGGTAAAATATATATAACGAAATGTTGCTTTAAGCATTTTTGAGCGTGCAATTAGGTGGTGGTATATTCACAACAGTGTTGTGCCACTATCACTACTACCTAATTCCAAACAAAGTATTTTTTAAAGGTGAAAAATGGGAACAAAAAGGTAAGGGTATTAAAGAGTCAGTCCAGGTGATTCATCATTTGAACAACAGAACTTCGAGAGAGAGAGAACCAAAAAAAGGGGGGGGATTTCAAGTATTCAAGAAAATTACCCAGAACAACGTGGGTGGAGTTTGTTAAAAAAGCTTTGCTGTAAGGTGATTTGGCTGGATCATTTGGGAAACCCCATGTCAGCACTATTCATAATGACCCACAAATCGGAAACAACTATAATGGCTATCAACAGGAGAATAGACAAATTGTGGTATATTCATACAAGGAAATGCTACATAGCCAGGAAAAAGAATAAACTGCTACATGCAAAGATATGGATAAATTATATTCACAGATAGTTATGCTGTACGAAAGAAGCTATTCACAGTACATTATGATTCTATTTATATGAAGTTTATATGAAGAATGGCCACAACAGTGATAGAACCCAGAATAATGGTTTTCCCTGAAGAAAGTGGTGGTGTTGCCTAGAAAGGGGCATGAGGGAATCTTCTGGCATCTTGAAAATGCCCTATATCTTGTTTACACAAGCATCCTAAGTAGGATCAGACATGTCTGGCCTGAGGAGGCAAGATTGATAGGAGAAGTTGAAGGTTGGGTGTATTTGGGTGTGTTGAAGAAGAGGATGAACCAATTAGGCTCATATTCTGTACAGCATATACTGGACAGAATATCAGATTGATCTCAAACTGATCAATTTTGGGAACAAATGTGTTTAATTAAGGGTGTGGGAGAACCTGAAAGGCTCATCTGATGAGTAACATCTTTGTGAGCTTGAATAGGAGGAAGCAGACCTAGGCAGCTGTGAAATAAGGGGCACAGACAACTTGGGTGAACTTAAAATACCTGGAGTATGTCAGTATATTTCACTGTTTGCATCTGCTTTCGGTCTCAGTTGGGCTTAGTTTGGGGAGACTTGACCTCATGTACCTGAAGTTCATTTCCTACTCTCTTCCCGCAATTACTACCGTAGATCAGACCTTCACTACTTTTCACCTAAATCAGCTATGCATGCCTGAGTGCTTAGTCACTCAGTCTTCTCTGACTGTTTGCTACCCTATGGACTGTAGCCTGCCAGGCTCCTCTGTCCATGGGATTCTCCGAGCAAGAATACCAGAGTGGGTAGCCATTCCCTTCTCTAGGGGATCTTCCCAACCCAGGGATTGAGCCTGAGTATCCTACATTGCAGGCAGATTCTATACCGTCTGAGTCACCAAAACAGCTATACTAACCTCCCAACTAGTTTCTTGGCAAGTCTTTTCTTTCCATCACAGCCAGTATACTCAGTATACTCCATCTTGTACAGAGCTCTGCCAGACTAACCTTCTTAAAATACCACCTTGTTGATGCTGTTTTTATTCAAATCACAATGTCTTGGTATTCAAGTCCCTGAATCAGAAGCTCTCTCTTTACTTGTCTTACCATATCTCCACAACAGAAACCTTCCATTCTCTTTCATGTCTGTGTTTTCCAATCTGCCAAGCTCATCCCTCCAAGTTGTTCTTCATCCTGCCTTCACTTAGGAATCACATGGGAAGTTTAACAGCAATAACAACAACCAAAACCCAAACAAACAAAAAACAGTATCCATGCCTCATCCTCTCTCATTGGTCAACAGTGACCTTTTCCCTAGATCTGTAAGTTCCTTTAACACCTGTCCTTAGATTAAACTATTATACAAAATAATTCACAGAAGAGAGGGCAGTCTTCACAGCTTATCAAGATAGGAGGCTCCCGGTTAACTGTTGGCTCCCCTAACCCTCTACTGTTGATATGGGATTGATTTTTCTTTTGTAGGACAGATTATCTATTTCCTTTGACACCTGAAAACGTGAGAGATTCTGAGAGAATGAAATCTTGAATCAGTTTCTTGGAAGACACTCTAAGGGTAACAAGAATCAGAAAAGGGCTTTAGTGGTGGGACCACTTGGAAGTGCTAACCATCAACTTTATCTAATTCATATTTTTGCCTTGGGGCTGTGAGAAATCAACAACAACAACAACAATAATAAGAGCCAAGAGACTCCTAGGGACAGGGAAAAAGAGAAAAGAAGAGAGAATATGTTGACCTATCCATGTGTCTCTCCAGAGAGACTTTTTGAAGCAGAATTATGAAAATGATTCTTTTGAAGTCAGGTATTTCTTCTTGTGGCCAGCTTTTTGCTAGCTCATGGAATTATAAGAAGCTTAGAGTCAGATATATGTATAAGTATACATACATATGTATTACAGACATGTCCGCACATATTTTCTTTATGGCCAGCAGCTGTACCTTAGCTGTATCTTTGACATTCCTTAGGATGGGGCACTCCAATGCCCAATTTCAATTTGGGATGGTGAATTGTACTCAGCAACATAGGAAAGTAGCAATGTAGCTCCCCAAGAATGGGGGGAGGAACTTCCCTAGTGCTCTAGTGGCTAAGTCTCTGTGCTCCCAGTGTAGGGGGCCCAGGTTTGATCCCTGGTCAGAGAACTAGATCCCACATACCACAACTAACAGTTCCTGTGCTGCAACTAAAGATCCCGTGTGTGGCAACTAAGACCTGGCACAGTCAAATAAATAAAATAAATATTCTAAAAAATTTGTTTAAAAGAATGGGGGAGAGACGGGGCCAGAAAGGGAAATCAGGAAGCCTCCTTGTCTAGTGACTGAATCATGAACTATTTGAGCAGGCAATGCAAAGAGAGGAGTTAAAATTTGTCACATTTGAACCCCAGCCTTCCTCAAGATCACATCATTTCTCACCCAAATCTTCATTTCATTGGCCATTAGGATTCATGATGGTGAGAGAATTAACTTTTCTCAGGGAGTCCAAGGGAAGGAAAGGATGTGGACTCTTCTGTTTCATTTCAGCAGGAGTCTTTGTTTTCTCTGCAAGACACCCCTTGGGCTCTCTTTGCTTGTGAATTCTTCCCTTTTGCTTATGTTATAAACAATAGCTCCCTCGACCCTATCTCCTGGGGTTGTGGGATATCTTGGTTGACCTTTGGTTGTGTTCTGAGAAGAAAAACTTCAAACTGGCCTGGAGCTGTGGGGCTTCAGCATCCTGTTTCCAGGAAGAAGGCCAATTACTTCATTCTCTTACAGCTTTGGGACTTTCTCTCTGAAGTGTTAAAAGATGGCTTCAGCACTGAATGTTTCTTAGATAACAAAGCTATTTCTATTTTAAGACCCTCTTAAGTTCCAATAAGATTTCTTTGGTCTTGAAACATGACACTGAAGAAGTACTTCGGAGCCCTCTCTTGTATAGTACTGCTTGATGCTATAGGGGAGACGATGTTCTTGTGCTGTCAGCATGCAATATCAGACTATGGGGGTGAATTAGAAGTTGAACTGTGAACTGAAGACTGTATGTAGGAATTTGGAAGAGACAAGAGATCCTTTTAGGCTTGAGTTGTCCAGGAAGCCTTCCTTGGAGCCTCCAGTCTAAGCCTAACGCTGAAGATGCAAAAGTGACTCTTACCAACTTCTAGTTAATAACAAAGCCTGCTTATTCATCTGCAGCAGCATCCCTTCTGTGCCCATCAGCCTACAAGGACGAAGTGAGATGAGAGCAACAACAGTGCCATGGGTTATAACTTGAGATTCTCAACCAGAGATGCTAGGTATGCCCGAGATATTGGTGCCCTCTGCCCTTGGAGTGGCCAGAGCTCCCTGGCAGGCTGCTTTCTTACCCGTTTATCCTAGGGGTCATATATGTTATCTATGTGTGCTATGTGAAGAAAACAATTGGAAATCACTATTTTAGATAGATCCCTCCTCTGAGAAAACTCTGGTGACTCACGGTCACAACGCTTTGTTTTCATGTCATAGTTCCAGGCAGACTGTTGGCTCTGGGAAGGTAGACAGACTGTGTCTGTCTTGTTCACTGCTATATCTCTAGTGTCTGCCACTGTGCCTGGCACATAGTACATTCTCAGAAAATATTTCAGGCAAGTCAAAATCGCAGTGAGCTACAACCTCACACCTGTTAGGATGGCTATTACCAGGAAGACAAGAAATAACAAGTGTTGGTGAGGATGTGGAGAAAAGGGAACCCTCGTGCACTGTTGGTAGGAATGTAAATTGGTGCAGCCTCTATGGAAAATAGTATGGAGGTTCCTCAAACAATTAAAAATGGTATCGAGGTTCCTATCATATGATTGAGCAATTCCACTCCTGGGTGTTTATCTGGAGAAAATGAAAATACTAACTTGAAAAGATATATGCATCCCCATGTTCAATGTAATATTTATTATTTATAACCAAGATATGGAAACAACCTAAGTGTCCATTGATGGATGAATGAAAAAAGAAAATGTGGTGTATATGTACAATGAAATAAATGAAATAAGTCAGAGAAAAAAAAATACTGCATGATCTCATTTATGTGTGGAATCTAAAAAAAAGAAAAACAAGCTCATAGATACAAAAAACATTGGTGGTTGTTGGGAGGTATGTGGGAGAAAGGGGTGAAGAGGGTCAAAGTTACAAATTTCCAGGTATAAAATAAATATGTCCTGGGGATGTAATGTACAGCCTGGTGACTAAGTTAATAATACTGTACTGCATATTCATAAGTTGCTAAGGAAGTAGATATTAAAAGTTCTCATCACAAGAAAAAATTTTGTAACTGTGTGTGGTGACGGATGGTCACTCACCTTATTGTGGTGATCATGTCACAGTATATTCAAATATCAAAACATTATGTTGTACACTTATAACTAATTAATGTTATATGTCAATTATACCTCAATATAAAAAAGAAAATATTTCATGAACAAATGAGAAAGTCTAGACCATGAAGGATGAGTAAAATTGGGACAACATAGAAGGCTTAAGAGTTTGCAGGGAAAAACAATATGAATAGAATCAGATGTGGTCATGATGTGGGCCAGGCACAATTTGGAGAGCAACAGAGGGACCCAGAAATGTTCATGTTTTGAGGCAGTGGGAAATTACCAGGCTCCAGCATGCCTATGTTGGGTGAATAAAGAACCAATGAAGCACTATTTCCCCCAAAGTCAGAATTAAAACAAACACGTGGTAGTTGACACAACTGGTCTTGATTTTTCTTTTAGCATCTAATTTCAAGTCAAGCTTTGCTTATCCATTGTGGGAACTGATTTCTTACTTGGTCTGGGTCCCAAACCCAATAATTCTTAAATGTTCTCACACCATCTTCCAGCTCAGAGGCCCTCACCGAAGCCCCCGGCACTCCTGAAGCAAGAATGCTGTGCCAGTGTGCCAGCCCTTCATGATGCAGGGGTAAGGGGAGGTGAACACTGTTGTTTTCCTTACCCACATGTTGCGGACATTGCTTTCTACGTGGAGGAAGGGTCCGACTGACTACTTCCTATTCAAGACATCCCAAATGTCACATCCTCAGGGATGGCTGCTATGAGCTCTCTGAGGATGAGCTAAATGCCCCTCTTCTGGGCCCCACAGCACCATATGCTTATCATTAATGATGAAGTAACCATGTCTGAGGGCTTCCCAGGTGGATCAGTGGTAAAGAATCTGACTGCCAGTGCAGGAGACATGGGTTTGATCCCTGATCCTGGAAGATCCCCCCTGGAGGACATGGCAACCCATTCCAGTATTCTTGCTGGAGAATCCCATGGACAAAGGAGCCTGGCGGTCTACAGTCCATGGGGTTGCAAAGAGTCAGACACAACTGAGCACACCTCTAAACACGGCTGACATTTTTAAACATTTAATATGCTCAAAGCACTATTCTCAGTGCTTTCTCAGCATTATCTTATTCAATCCTGCCACAAAACCCTACAGTGAGCACTTTTATTATTATCTCCATTTTACAAAAGACGAAACTGGGACACAGAGAAGTTAAGTGACTTTGCTCAAGGTAACAGAGCTGGTAAGTTGCCAACCTAGAACGAAAATGCAAGTTTGCCTTATTTGTCTCTAATAGGACTTTTACCACACAGTGTTGTAAGGATTTGGGTAACCCCCACACCCTAGAATGTTAGCTTCATTACGGGAGGCAGCGAGTCTCATCTGAATTCTCCTGTCCTAACCCAGGGCCTGACACAGAAACCGGCAATAAACCTGTGAACAGAAAAACGAAGAAAAACAAAAACGCAAGCCTTCCACCAGATGGCGCTGTGGCAGTCCAAGAGAAAAGTGCCCCCGGCTTCTTCCTTTCCAACTCCTTTCCCACAGAATACCTCAAGTCTTCACATTTGTTTTCTTTCCTTTTCCAGAGAAGACTGAGTGGGCGGGAGAAACATTTTTCAAGATAATATTTAGGCATGAATTGACACAAATTTGACAATTTAATTTGTGACCTTATGTTTTGGCCTTAAAGGGAAGGTTGACCCTACTCCATTCTCTTAGATTCACACACTTCTTTCAGAGATCTCAAAATGGTTTTCAGACTCTTGTCATCATTAAAAAGGCAGAAATAAAATCCAAATTACCCAAAACATTGAAGGAGACTGTGTACTGGAGTGGAAAGGTTTCCTGACTAGAAGGTAGGATTCTGATGGCTGTGTGTGTGTGTGTGTGTGTGTGCTCCATCATGTCTGATTCTTTGTGACCCCACAGACTGTAGCCCACTAGGCTGCTCTGTCCATGGAATTCTCCAGGCAAGAATACTGGAGCAGGTTGCCATTTCCTTCTCCAGAGGATCTTCCCAACCCAGGGATCCAACCCTGGTCTCTTGTGTCTCCTGCACTAGCAGGTGGATTCTTAACCACTGAGGCACCTGGGGACTTCAGTCAAGTCTTTCTCCTCTCTGGACTTCCATATGCTCAGCTGAAAAATAAAGGGGTTAGGAGTGAACAGTGAAGTTCTTTTTTTTTTTTCTTTTAGCCTCTGGACAAAGGACATCAGACAGCAGCACTGTAGCACAGTGGTAGTACATTAACGGGTGCCTTCCCCTGTGGCTCAGTGGTAAAGAGTTCGCCTGCAATACAGGAGCCTCCGGAGATGTAGTTTCAATCCCTGGGTTGGGAAGATCCCCTGGAGGAGGAAATTGCAACCCACTCCAGTATTCTTGCCTGGAGAATCCTATGGGCAGAGGAGTCTGACGGGCTATAGTCCATGATGTGGAAAAGAGTTGAACACAACTGAAGTGACATGGCATGCATGCAGTGCGTTACAGACTCAGGTTCAAGTCGTGGCCACCTACAAGCTTGTGACTTTGAGCAAGTTAACCTCTCTGGGCCTCAGTTTCCTCAACTGTATAATGGGAATGATATTGTACCTACCTCACAGGGTTCCTGTAAGGATTAAGTCAGATAATGCATATAAAGTGTTTAACACAGTGCTGGGCACATGTAAACTTTCAGTAAAAGCTATTATTGCACAGAGTTGACCCACACTTTAGCAACTCCATCTAGAGATTGGATATACGTTTAGTAGTCAGCAAAATGGGTGATGGGGCGAGACTTTAAGTAATAAACCACAAACAGGCCTGGCCCTACTAAGAGTAAATGCATGTCATGGGCACAAGACAAAGCCAAGTATGGGACTGAAGCAAAGAGATGGAAAAGTAACCACAAACAGTTGGAGTCCTCATACATTATCGGTGGGAGTGTAAAAAAATACAACCACCTTGGGAAAAGGTCTGGCTGTTTCTTATAAAACTAAATCACATCTTCCCTGTGATCCAGAATTTTTCTCCCTCTGTACTTACCCAAGAAAAAGGAAAATATATGTTTACAAAAAGACTTGCATGAGAATATTCATAGCCACCTTACTCTTAATAGACAGAAACTGAAAACAATACAAGTGTCCATCAGTAGGAGAAAGGATAAATGATACACAAACTGTGGTATTGTCACACCATGGAGTGCTATTCAGCAATAAAAAGGAACAAATGACAGGTACATGATTGGATGATTCTCAGAAACCTCAAGCTGAGTCAAAGAAGTCTTTTCTTAGCATGCATCTTTTCAAAAAAGTCTTATACAAAAGAGTTCATGCTATATGATTCCATTCATATAAAGTTCTGTAATAGGTAAAACTAATCAATGATGGAAAAAAATCAAAGCAGTGATTACCTCTAAGAGTGAAGGGAGAGGACTGCCAGGGAAGGGGCAAGAGGAAGCTTAATCTTGAATGGAAATAATCTTCTACATCTTAGTAGGGAGCTAAGTTACACAGTTACATTTGTCAAAACTCAGCAAATGTACAGTTAATGTTTGCGTATTTCATCATAGATATATTTTACCTCAAAAGTAAAACAAAAGAATAACAAGCAAATATTGAACCCTACCCCCTGGAGTAGGAAATGGCTACCCACTCCATTGCATGGGAAATCTGATGGACAAAGGAGCCTGGCAGGCTACAGTCCAGGGTGTCTTGAAGAGTCAGACATGACTGAGCACATGCACACATACATATACACACACATGGGGAAAGTGTTTAGGAGTAAAATGTACTGATACCTGCAACTTAAGAAAGAAAGGACACTAGATAGACAGATGGATAGGTGAGGGATGGATAAAGCCAGTATCAGAAAACTTTATGGTAGGATCTGGCTAATAAGTTACAAGGTGCTGCGGGCAAATTCTTTCAACTTTGCTGTATGTTTGAAATTGCATAATATTCTCTTTTTTTTGGAAAAAAAAATGTATCCACAAAGTTCCATATCCTGAATGGAGCCAATTTCTTTCAAACTTATAAGGCTTCATTGGAAGAAGGCAGACCTCAGACCCAGGTAAATATTTCCTGATCACCTACTGTATGCCAGGCACTGTTCCAGGCTAGACAAGGAATATGAAGAGAAAGAACACAGCCCTTGCCCTCAAAAGGATTGTTGGGACCATCTGACAAGCACACATATTACTGGTATCCTATCCTTTGGAGTTGCTAAGGACGGAGAGATGTTATCTAGTTGAAAACGTGTCTTAAAAGCTCTCCACACCAAAAAGAAATGATCATTATATCAGGTGATAAAAGAAGATTTAGCTCATGTTACAGCAGTAATCATTTTGCAATACAAATGTACCAGATAAACATATTTAACACCTCAGACTTACACAGTGTTATGTACTAATTACATCTCAATAAAAATAAGTTATAAAAAAAGAGAAAAGATTTCTGGTATTGGAGACATGTTGGGTAGTTATTGCTACAAATATGACTGGAAGGCATCTTCAAGCCAGAGCACAGAGAGTTTTGATGGCCACACTAAGGTGATAATTTGTCAAGCCAATGAGGCCCATTCAAGAATTTTGAGTCAACAAGTGGCATCCTTAGAAAACTGCTGGGAGAGAGGGGCAGCTGCAGTAGATATCATTGCTTTAGAGGAGTTAGTAGGCAAGGGATATTTCATGTACTTGCTGTGAACACAGGGAGCAGTGGAGGCACTGGCAGGGAGGAGAAGAGATTCAAAAATGACTCAGGACAGCTTTGAACCCCAAGGAGATGAGATCTTGGTTTCGTCTTCTGGGAACTAGGAAGCTCTTTAGTCTGTGCCTTTCTTCTACTTCTTTGCCCCATGTTGTGGCTCTGTGAGGCTATATTGGTTGTTTATAGTCAGCATCTAAAACCTACTCCAGTATTCTTGCCTGGAGAATCCCAAGGACAGAGGAGCCTGGCAGGCTATAGTCCATGGGGTCACAAGAGTCAGACACGACTTAGCGACGAAACCATTCTGATTATTTGCTTATCCATCAGTGCCCAAGACATAGTGCTGTTAAATATTTTTAATAACAACCCTACCCTCCTCAAAGGGTTGTTGTGAGGTTAATTAATAGCACATGCTAGGCATTTGAGACTTGAGAGTCCCTTGGACTGCAAGGAGAGTCAATCCTAAAATAAGTCAACCCTGAATATTCATTGGCGGGATTGACGCTGAAGTTGAAGCTCCAATACTTTGGCCTCCTGATGCAAAGAGCCGACTCATTGGAAAAGACCCTGATGCTGGGAAAGATTGAGGGCAGGAGAAGGGGGCGACAGAGGATGAGATGGTTGGATGGCATCACTGACTCAATGGACATGAATTTGAGCAAACTCTGGGAGATGGTGAAGGACAGGGAAGCATGGCGTGCTGTAGTCCATGGGGTCGCAAACAGTCAAACACAACTGAGTGACTGAACAACATCAACAGGCATTTGATAAATGAGATCAGGGGCCATATTTCATGCTCCCGTATGTGGCCTGGATATAGGGTGACCTCAGCACAAACCCATCTCCAAGAAATCTCCAAAGTAGGCACATGAAGCCCCTGGGGTTCATTTGAACCCATAAATATTGATTTTATCAAACCACAGTCCCTCTACCCCCAATACTGCACACAATCCCATGAAGCAACTGAGAAGTCCCAGTGGGATCCAGGAACTGTCCCATTTATTCTCCTCCCTCTTTTGAATTAAGGGGAATCTTCCTTTTTTAAACAAGTCTTTGGACTCTGATGCTTAGGTCCAGACTCAAAATTCTCTCCCAATCAGAATTTTGGCTATCCTTCATGACCACTGGCCCAGTTCACAAAGAAGTGTCTGTGAACCATCAAAGCCACAGCCAGCTCACGGGTGTGACTTGTTTGCTGAGGTGTCTCTAGGATCCAGCACAGTGTAACATGCAACAAGTACTCATTGAAGAAATGAATGAATGAATGATTCTTTCTCGGTCTGTAGTTGGTGCTCATGAAGCCTTCTTTCCTCCCCTCCCTTGGAGCCCATTGTAGCTTTGCCAGCCTCCTGGACTCCAAGAGTGCTTACCATCTGTGCCCGTCCTTTGGCAACTAGCCAAACTCAACTCAGTTCAATTCAACCAACTTCCATGGAGCTGCGCTATTGGCAGGAAACATTCACAGTTTCAAGAAATGGTGAAAGCATTTCCTAGCCCATGGCGCCTCAATTGTATTTTTAAAACAACCCTGGCATGGAACAGAACCTTTTCCAAGACTTTTTTGAAAGTCTAAACACATGATTATAAATTCCTTCCCTTTGTCAACACACTTGATTACCAGTCAGGAAATAAGTGAGTTCTGGACAATGGATAAACAGATGATTATGTGACAGGTATGGGACAGGTGTAGAGGGGATGGAAAGCTGGGGAGGAATGAGATTCAATCCTTGTCTGATGGATTCACAATTTCATTAAATGTAGGGGGTTGGAGGGGGTTGGCATCTCAGCCATTCAGGGCTGGGGTTGTAGGGTTGTCCAGCAGCCAGCCCCTTGAGTGAAAAGAAAGCCAGAGTCTCCCCCACACACACCTGTTGTTTTTTTCAGAGGGTTGGGCCTTTTTAAATTTTATGACTAGTCTCCATTCCTGTTTCCACCCCCTTCTATACATCTCTCTCTCCCTATGCCAGTCTTCTGTAAATGTGTAACTTGCTTTCTCTCTGGTAATTATTTCCTTTAAAGGAATTAGAATTAGCCTTGTATGTGTTCATGAAAACATTATCTTTAATAACAAGAACCTGGAAATTAACCAGAAATCTTACAATAAGAGCTCATTTAAATACATCATAGAAGGTCCATAGTCCAGAATACTGTGTAGATAATAAAATGATGTTATAAAAAATAGTTACTGACATGAGGAAAAATTCCCAGTATCTTGTTAAGTGAAAGAGGCTACATAATAATGATGTATGTACGGTGTGTGCCTGTATGTGTGTATGTTCATGTGCAACATTTGTGCGCTCTTGGGGATTCTTTTTCTTGGTGTTTTTCTGTGTTTTCCAAATTTTATGCATTGAATACTGCAGTCTGAGTTGGGGCACTTTCAGGCGGGGTGTGTTGTAAGGACTCTGAGAGCACAAATAAGGGTATCAAGCAAGACTTTCTTTTGTCAATGTATTTTGAGGAAGATGAAAGACCCAGAGTATTGGAGAGGAACTCCAGGAATATGCTATTTTGCAAGTGCAAAGGAAGAAGGTGGTGTCTACTGGTGATGAGGACTTCAGACCCATCAAAGAAGATTGGACTCCATTAAAGAAGCAGTGGGGAACAATTTTGGGTTTCTGAACGCAGGGGTGAATGGATGGAAGTGGTGTTGGAGGAGAATTATTTCAGTCATAGCAAGGTGAACTGGGTTGTAGGCAGGGCGATCTGACATGAGACTCTCAGTTTGCATATTTGACCTGAGGTAATGAGAGCTTGGATTAAGCTTGTGGCGATTAAACCAGAAAGGAAGGAGCAGATGGATCTAAAAAATGTTACCAAGAAAGAATCAGAGCTAGAGATTCAGATTTGGCTAAATAAATACCATGTGGTTGGTGAGACCATGTAAGGAGACACTTTCCAAGGAAATGGATGTTAAGAGAATAGCTGAGGACTGAGTCTTTGGGAATTCCAACAGCTAATGGGAGGAGGAAAGAACAGGAGCCAGCAAAGGAGACAGAGAATGATGCATCAGAGAGATAAGAAGAGAAACTTGAGAAAGCAATACCACCAGAGCCAAGGGTAGGACAGGAAGAAGTGGGCGGTTGATGGTATCAAATTCACCCTTGAGGTCAAAGATGCAAACTGAGCAGAGACCCTTAAATTTGGCCCTGAGGGTGTTGGTGAACTTACTTACAGAGAGTAGTTTTGGCCAAAAGTGCTGGACTCTAGAAGTTTCCAGGAATGGAAGGGAAAGAGAGGGGTGAGAAAATGGAGACAGCTCATGGATACCGCCCATGTGACAAGAGTCATGTGTTATGACATAGAACAAGGTCAAACTTTATTATTCTAGTCCTGCTGCTTAACCATTTGAATCTACTGGCTTATAAGGCTGTTGAAAGTAAAAGTTTCAATGATTGTATTCGTGCTACAGTGAAGAGGCTTCTTCCTCCCACTCCCCCGAACAAAAAACCCTAGATATTATGGTCATGTTTTAACAGATCAGAGAGGTTTTTTAGCTTAACAGTTCTGTCGTTAGGTTGGCAGTGCTTGAGAATTTCCTAGCTGTGTCCTCTAGCATTAGTCATACCAATTCACTTGAACAGTTCTTCCCTGAGTCCCTCTGAAGTGAGGACATTGAGGCAAGGTGATTAGGAGGGAAGCAGTGGTCAGGGTCATGTGGAATGTCTCTAAGAGGTATGTAGAGGCTGCCAAGCAAGGTTCTGTTTGAGACCCTGGATATGGTACCTGGGTTTGGTACCACCTTGACTCCAACATACAGAAGGCTAGTGGCTGGCCCGCTAGTTGAAGGGTGGCTGAAGCAGAGACATCAGAAAAACATCTCTTTTTAAACCCATGGTCCTTGAAGATCAAATGGCCCCTGGACTGAATGGTCTTAAACAGGCAGCTTGATTTGCATGGGGTGCATACAGGCATATAGCTTTTTTAAAAATTCCTTTTATTCTTACTTGGCAATCATATACAAGAAGACCTGACCAACGATACGTCATTTTTTTCCCTACTCGCTGTTTAGAAATCAATCCTTTGAGCAGTTCTCTTTGTGAATCCCAGTCTGTTTCCAGTTGGACATACTAAGAACTTATCTCTGTCTTAGAACCTTGATTCCCCCAAAAGAAGACTGTTGTTGTTGTTTAGTTGCTAAGTCACGTCCAACTCTTTGTGACCCCATAGACTGTAGCCTGCCAGGCTCCTCTGTCCATGGGATTTTCCAGGCAAGAATACTGGAGTGAGTTGCCATTTCCTTCTCTAGGGGAACTTCCAGACTCAGGGATTGAACCCACATCAGCGGGCAGATTCTTTACCACTGAGCCACCAGGGAATACCCTATGAGGGAAAAAAAAAATGACTGCTGCATGACCCAGCAGGGCCAAGACCTGTTACCAAGCCCCACAGAGGCACAGAGTTGGATATCAGGCTAATTGGGTGTGGAGTTAAGCATATTCTCTAGAATTGGCACTTTTCAGATCCTGAGATGTCTAGAGTGTAGCCAAATGGCCTTTTAAATGTCCCTGCTACTTTTAATGGAAGAACTTGGTTGCATTTCTGGGAGGATGACTTGCCACCCAAGGGAAAACAGGGTCACATAATAGATGTTACACTCACATGCTAAGATGTGGAGGCCCCTCTAAAAATGTGATAGGAGATCAGAGCAGGGGTACTTCCCAGGAGGCTAGTATATTATCAGAAGCCTTTTTGGAAGCCTGGGGCATCCTACTCCACTTCAGTTGCCAAATTTGTCCTGAGCATCTTCTGAATAAGATGCTCACCTCTCCCGTCCAGGGGAAGCAATGATGGCTGGGAAGCTAGGCGAGGGGCCTTGTCTACATCAGTAATCACCAGCTCTGAGAGGCGGACCAGCGGTGTCTGCTGCCACTTTCTGTGAGAGCTGATGGAACCCTCGCACAGGGTCATCCTTGCGGGAGGTGGGCAGATGCTGTAACTGGGCCAAAACTGGGCCTTCAGGGCAGGTGGCCAGAACTTGGAAGGAATTCTCTTCCGCCGCAGCCTGGGGTCCAGGCTTGGCCCCAGTGAGCCGCCGGGCCAGGCTTGGCCACCCGGGGGCCCCGTGCATTCCGCGCCCCCGCCCCCTCCGCCCCGCTCTTGGCCTCGCCCCCTCCCTCGTCCCCTTCTCCTCCCCCCACCAGCTGTCCCCTGTCCCCCGGGCGGCGAGACAGCCTGGGAAGAGGCGGCCTCGGGCCGAGGGGGCGTGGTGGGGAAGGGGAGGAGGTGCGGGGGTGAGGGAATAAGGAGGCCCGGGCGGCGGGGCCCCCCAGCCACTCCGCCGCCAGCCCGGAGGAGCCGGGTACCGCCGCCGCTCGCCCGCCCGCATCCCCTCGGCCTGGCCCGGGGGCAAGGTCAGCAGCGACCTGGAGCCGCCGTGTCACTCCCCGACAGCCATGAACTGCAGCGAGAGTCAGCGGCTGCGGACCCTGCTGAGCCGCCTGCTGCTGGAGCTGCATCACCGGGGCAACGCCAGTGGCTTGGGCGCCGGCCCCGGCCCGAGCATGGGCATGGGGGTCGTGCCCGACCCCTTCGTGGGCCGCGAGGTGACCAGCGCCAAGGGCGACGACGCCTATCTCTACATCCTGCTCATCATGGTCTTCTACGCCTGCCTGGCCGGCGGCCTCATCTTGGCCTACACCCGCTCCCGCAAGCTCGTCGAGGCCAAGGACGAGCCGTCCCAGGCCTGCGCTCAGCACGAGTGGCTCCCGGGAGGGGTCCCGGCCACCGCCGACGCCGCGACAGTGGCCGGCTCGCCCGCCGAGGGCCGCCGCCAGCTCGCCCCCTGCGGGCTGCCCGCTCCGGCCCTAGCCCGGGGCACTGAGGGGGTCTAGAACCGCCATCCAGCTCGCTGGCTCACCCGCTCCCTCCTCAGCTCGCCGTGTCCTCTCCTCCCCTTCCAGGGCTTGCCCACCTGAGGCTCAGAAGACGTTGAGAGGCCAGGAGACCTCGCCTGGAAGGCCGTGAAAGAAGCATTACCCTCCGGGCCGGCCTCTCACTCCTCTCCAACCACCTCAGACCCCCACCCCCACCCCGCACATCCCACCACCCTAAACTGCCTCTGTGCGCCCTGTCTTCAGACAGCCCCGACACCAAGCTCCAGCCCCCTGGGAACTGAATCCAACACGTCCAACACTTGGCATTGAACTGAAGCAATGAAGTCTACCTGAACTCTGGGCCATCTAACTGGCAGCTGCTCCAGGGGCTCAGACTCTGCAGAGCCAACGCGCTTGCCACCACTGCCAGGCCGGCCGCTGCGGCTCCAGCTTCCTGTTGCCTTAGGGACAGAGACAAAGAAAATGAAGAGACCTCAGACGTCTTTTCCCTCCCTCCTCCTTCAGCAGGGAGCTAAGCAAGACACTAGGACCAGTCTGTGGTGTAGAACGGACTTGATGGGGACTGGTTGGGGAGGGGGCTTAGGGGTGGGGAAGACGTGTGAGTCCCAACTGTATGGTTTTCTTGCTTCCAGTTGTCATCCCAAAGGTAACTTGCCTACTTTTGAGCAGCTTTGCCATCTTCTGCCGTGGATAAACATTGCTGGGTGTATTACCCCAGTACTTTCCCGTGCCTTTCTTATCTTGATTCAGTTATTAGGGGAGCTATCTGCTTCCTCCATGGAATATGAGGTTCAGTTGTCTCCTGCTCTGTAACCTGGGGACTGTCAGAGGCAAGTAATAAAGGTCGTTTAAAAATGGCTTAAGATTCTTTTCTCAAAGATCCCAGCACTGAGACCCAGCACTATATACAGAATGAATTCGTTTTGCTTTTTGGAAATAATGTTTAGATTTGGGTGTTGGGTTGTTGTGATATCCAGTTCCAATGCCATAGATGTCACTGTGAGTGAAGAAAAGGCTTATATATGGCTAAATGGGTTTTTTTTTTTCAAATGTTTCCAAGTTATAATGGCTTTATTCTCCTTTTCCCTTAATTCTGAAACACTTTCAAATATCACAGTGCTGAATAAGGATTTTCACTTGCCTTTTGCAGTTTTTTGGCATAGACTTTAAATGAAAGCAACATCTCATACCCATCTCTATTAGCTATTATCAAAGTTAATTTTTAGAAGCCACATTTGTAACTCTCTCAAAGAAGTGACTTATTTAAAAGAGAAAAAGCCACCAAAGAGTGTAAATCTTAAGTCAGAGAGGACATGCTTACACTGTCTTAACCAATGATGGGTAAAGTTAGAGGTGTATGTTTATTGATTTATTCTCCTCTGAAGGTCATCAGAAACTTGCTTGCTTAGGGCTTAAATGCTTATACCTGATGATGACTGTTTGAGCCTCATCAAACACACATGAAGTCACCTGAGCAGTAAGTCAACTTGCTTCAAGACAGCTGGTTTCTCAGTAGTAGCAGGACAACGATATTATGGGTTACTTAAATGCACTGAAAATACATAAGCCTCATTCAAGGCATTGGTTTTGACCTTGTAGCCCATATGGTATTTTACTGGAGCTATTAATAAGTTAGATGAACTTACTTTCATTCCCAGGATACACTCCTTGAAGATATACTGGCCTTGCCCCACTGGCTCCTCTCCAGTCCTAGTTCCAGCCCTAGGAACTTGCAGGTGGGGGGGCCAGGGATTGGGCAGTGGTCCAAGACAATGAGAAGAGAAGAGATGATGCTGTGAGAATCATCTCAGGGCCAGGCAAGGGGGCCTGAATGGGATATGGAAGGAGGGCACAGATATCCATCCATGCCAGGGGCATGGCAGGGGACGGGGAGCAGTGGCAGCCCTTAGCCTTGTATTAGTTGGCCAGAAAATTCCTTCAGAGTTTTCTGTAACATCTTATGGAAAAATCAGAACGAACTTTTTGGCCAACCCAGTATTTTGGGTACAAAAATGTCCCTCACTGATCTGACATAACTGGGGACACGAGGTTGTTTGATAATGAAGCATCATCACTGCTCTAAGTGTTGAAATCTTGTAAACATCTGTACTATTTTTTCAAAGACATTAAAAATATATATTGCCCCCAAAAGGGCAGCTGGGAGCAGTTGGGATAATGTCCATAAAAAGCATGAATGTGCCAGCTGTGGGAAACAAATCCTGTTGCCAAACTATTCCTGCTTTTAAGCACACTTTAACCTTTTGTTTTTCAATTTCATTTTCTTTTAAATTTTTTAAAATTAATTTATTTATTTTTAATTGAAGGATAATTCCTTTACAGTATTGTGTTGGTTTCTGCCAAATAGCAACATGAATCAGCCTTAGGTATACCTATGTTCCCTCCCTCTTGAACCTCCCTCCCATCTCCCTCCCCATCCCACCCTCCTAGATTGTTACAGAGCCCCTGTTTGAGCTCCCTGAGTCATTCAGCAAATTCCCATTAGCTATCTGTTTTACATATGGTAATATATGTTTCCATGTTACTCTCTCCATACCTTCCACCCTCTCCTCACCACCCCCACCGTGTCCATAAGTCTTCTGTTCTCTATGTCTGTGTCTCCATTGCTGCCCTGCAATTAACATTTTAACCTTTTTAGGATGATGAGGGTCCTCATTAAGTTCATGTGAGATTAGCCAAAGAGCTTTCCCAGTGAGAAAAATGAGCTGGATAGGGGAGAGTGATTTGCTTGACTGGCCAGCCACTTTTCCCAAGCACTTTCAGGAGTGTAACTGTGTCCCAGATAATGAAGTTTCCCACATGTCTGGACACTCGACTCTCTACCACTTGTGGGGGTGTCAACAGCATAGAAGTGCTCACACTGTGGTCAACAAGAGCTAGAAGAAAGAAGACCTTAAGGGACCTGGCCAGCCTGTGGTTTTAATAATGTATTCCTGAATAGCACTAGCTGACTGTACAAACTGGGAAATTTTTTCACCTTCTCCTTAATGTGATTCTAATCAATTAGAGTGATTTTTTTTTAATCTACCCCCCAACAGCAGGCTATTTCTTCTGTGTGAGTAGGTCCCATTTCAGTTCAGGTTCAGATCTTTGCTCTATAATAATAACGAAGAATGCTTACTTACTTGTAACTTGAGGCTTTCAACCAAGTGGGGCTAGGAGATGTTTTGAGTTCCAGTGTCTGGAAGTGCTCATTGACAGTGCAAAAATAAACAGAAGCTTTCCTCCCGTTACAGACATAATTCTGTGTTGTCAGTTCACTTTTCTAGAGGGATATAAACGGGGTCTTTCATTTGTCTGTAGTCACCATCTTCTTTACAATTTGCCATCTCCTTTAGAAACCAAAGATCTGCACACAACTTGTATCAATAAGAGGAAGGGGACTGGGCTGCTTTCCAAACAATCTTGCCTGACAGCTAAAGCAAGGACAAGAATCTGGGAGAACTGGGGTCCAGCCCCAGATTTGCCACTTAACAGGCTTTGTTTCTCAGGGTGAGCTACTTAACCTCTCTGGGCCCATCTCCGCAGCTGTGGGGAACTGAGGATCGAGTGAAATACCATATGGGAAAGAAGTACAGCAACTAGAGAATAAGGTGTTACATTTATATTTTCCTTTGTAAATATAATATGCCTAGCCGCTGTTAATGGAGAAGGCAATGGCACCCCACTCCAGTACTCTTGCCTGGAAAATCCCATGGACGGAGGGCCAAGTGGGCTGTAGTCCATGGGGTCGCTAAGAGTGGGAGACGACTGAGCGACTTCACTTCCACTTTCACTTTCTTTTCCTTCTTGAGGGGAGTGCTCTCGGGAGGGTGTGTGGGAAAAGTGAGGAAGAGAAAGTTCTCTGCTGCGTTGTTGCTGTTTAGTCACTCAGTCGTGTCCGACTCTTTGTGACCCCATGGACTGTTGCCTGCCAAGCTCCTCTGTCCATGGGATTTCCCAGGAAAGAACACTGGAGTGGATTGCCATTTCCTTCTCCAGGGACCTTCTTGACCCAGAGATTGAACCTGTGTCTCCTGATTTGGCAGGTGGATTCTTTACCAGGGAAGCTCTCTCTACTGTGTGGTTCACTTTTATTGTTCAAAGAAGAGAATTGCAGTTACTTGGCCACTAGCTCCCAGATTTGTCAGCCTTTTCCCCCCATCTTGAAATCTTGGATAACTAGGAATCTGTGCAAAACGGTCTCACATTCCTATTCTACTCCCATTTATCAGTAGGCCTACAAGTGCCCTTAAAAAAATAATAAATACTGTATTTTCAGGAATTCACCAGGACTGATGTCTAGACTTTGAAGACACAGGTCAGGGATTAAGAAAGGACATAAGAGAAGAGAATGAAGGGCCATAATCACAGGCTGTGGGCTTCATGAGGGACTTAGGAGGAAGAGCAATATAGAATGTTCTGTGAAGGCAAGGGAGCATGAACGAAGACCACCAAGGGTGCATAGATTAGACTGGTTAATAGCCAAGCCTTGTTGAAGAACCATCAGAATGGCTTTGGAAGAAGTTGGATGGAAAGTCACTTTTTAGCCCTTTTTGTCACTTCACCTACCCTGCAGCCTATCTAGGAAGTCTTCTTTGCTAGATCTCAGCATGGGACCAGGTGACCAGTCCCTCATCAGCTGATTTTTTTGATTAAAGATTCTTTATATTCTATAGTGCTTCACAGTTTTCAAAATTTGCAAACGTAATTTCATATAATCCCACAAATACCCTCATTTCCCCCTATCTTGCCCCCTCCCCCTTCCTCCTCCCCACTGATAACCACTAGTTTTTTCTCTATATCTGTGAGTCTCATCAGCTGTGTTTTGAGGCAGGCAGGGTCTTGGTACAGCTGTGGCCTGGGCCTCTTCCTCTGAAGAGAGTGTAGTCAGAGCAACGGGGGAATAGTTCAGATACATTTTTTTTTTAATTGTGATAAGTTACCTATAGCATAAAATTCAACATCTTAGCCACTTTCAAAAGTATATAGTTCTGTAGTGTTAAGTACATTCATACTGTTTCCATCACAGTGCCCTTGAAGTCAGAGAAAAAGGCAAGCAGCTAAATTATATAGAAGAAGTAGGGCTTAGTTATTGCTTCATATGACTCACCCTTTTGGGTATTCACACTTTATAATAGACTGTTTAGGGCGATGTACAAGTGAAACCTGAGGAAAGAATCCTGAGTTGTGAATTTCAGTGGACTCTGAAAGGAGAGCTATCCAGAAATGTCTACGCAGGATGGGGAAGGTGTTTGGGGGAGAGGTGAACAAAGGAGAAGCCCCAGTAAGACGGTAGGAGGGGCGAAATCACATTTAGAATCAAACCCCATATCTGCCAGAAATGCTCAGAGGGCTCAAACAAACTTTGTGCGCACCAGGACCCAGAGACCCCACACAGACTGAGACAGAACTCTGTTTGAGTGTCTGCTGTGGAGGTACAGGTCAGCAGTGGACTGCCACAGGGGCAGGGGACCTGGGTGCAGCAGACCTGGGTATGGCATAAGGCCTCTTGGAGGAGGTCACCCAGACTTGCCCATAAGTGTCCAGGAGTCTCTGGCAGAGGCACGGGTCGGTGGTGGCCTGCTGCAGGGCTGGGGACACCGAGTGTAGCAGTGCATGCATGGGACCTTTTGAAGGAGGTCACCATTATCTTCATAACCTCCATCACAGTTTGGCCCCAGGCAAATAAGAGGGAGGGAACACAGCCCCACCCATCAACAGAAAATTGGATTAAAGATTTACTGAACATGGCCCCGCCCATCCGAATAAGACCCAGTTTCCCCCTCAGTCAGTCTTTCCCATCAGGAAGCTTCCATAAGTCTCCTATCCTTTTCCATCAGAGGTCAGACAGACTGAAAACCACAATCACAGAAAACTAACCAATCTGATCACATGGACCTTGTCTAACTCAATAAAACTATGAACCATGCCATGTAGGGCCACCCAAGACAGATGGGTCATGGTGGAGAGTTCTGACAAAATGTGGTCCACTGGAGAAGGGAATGGCGGACCACTTCAGTATTTTTGCCTTGAGAACCCCATGAACAGCATGAAAAGGCAAAAAGATAGGAAACTGAAAGATGAACTCCCCAGGTCAGTAGGTGCCCAATATGCTACTGGAGATCAGTGGAGAAATAACTCCAGAAAGAATGAAGAGACAGAGCCAAAGCAAAAGCAACACCCAGTTATGGATGAGACTGGTGATGGAAGTCAAGTCTGAAGTAAAGTAAAGTAAAGAGCAATATTGCATAGGAAGCTGGAATGTTAGGTCCATGAATCAAGGCAAATTGGAAGTGGTCAAACAAGAGATGGCAAGAGTGAACATAGACATTTTAGGAATCAGTGAACTAAAATAGACTGGAATAGGTGAATTTAACTCAGATGACCACTATATCTACTACTGTGGGCAAGAATCCCTTAGAAGAAATGGAGTAGCCATCATAGTCAACAAAAAAGTCCAATATGCAGTACTTGGATGCAATTGCAAAAATGAAAGAATGATCTCTGTTCGTTTCCAAGGCAAATCATTCAATATCAGAGTAATCCAAGTCTATGCCTTGACCAGTAATGCCAAAGAAACTGAAGTTGAATGGTTCCATGAAGACCTACGAGACCTTCTAGCACTAACACCCCAAAAAGATGTCCTTTTCATTATAGGGGACTGGAATGCAAAAGTAGGGGGTCAAGAAATATCTGCAGTAACAGGCAAATTTGGACTTGGAGTACAGAATGAAGCAGGGCAAAGGTTAATAGAGTTTTGCCAAGAGAACGCACTGGTCATAGCAAACAACCTCTTCCAACAACACAAGAGAAGACTCTACACGTGGACATCACCAGATGGTCAACACCGAAATCAGATTGATTATATTTGCAGCCGAAGATGGAGAAGATCTATACAGTCAGCAAAAACAAGACTGGGAGCTGACTGTGGCTCAGATCATGAACTCCTTATTGCCAAATTCAGACTTAAATGGAAGAAAGTAGGGAAAACCACTGCCTCTTGAGAAATTTGTATGCAGGTCAGGCAGCAACAGTTAGAACTGGACATGGAAAAACAGACTGATTCCAAATAGGAAAAGGAGTTCGTCAAGGCTGTATATTGTCACCCTGTTTATTTAACTTCTATGCAGAGTACATCATGAGAAACGCTGGACTGGAAGAAACACAAACTGGAATCAAGATTGCCGGGAAAAATATCAATAACCTCAGATATGCAGATGACACCACCCTTATGGCAGAAAGTGAAGAGGAACTCAAAAGCCTCTTAATGAAAGTGAAAGTGGAGAGTGAGAAAGTTGGCTTAAAGCTCAACATTCAGAAAACGAAGATCATGGCATCTGGTCCCACCACTTCATGGGAAATAGATGGGGAAACAGTGGAAACAGTGTCAGACTTTATTTTTCTGGGCTCCAAAATCACTACAGATGGTGACTGCAGCCATGAAATTAAAAGACGCTTACTCCTTGGAAGGAACGTTATGACCAACCTAGATAACATATTCAAAAGCAGAGACATTACTTTGCCAACAAAGGTCCATCTAGTCAAGGCTATGGTTTTTCCTGTGGTCATGTATGGATGTGAGAGTTGGACTGTGAAGAAGGCTGAGTGCTGAAGAATTGATGCCTTTGAACTGTGGTGTTGGAGAAGACTCTTGAGAGTCCCTTGGACTGCAAGGAGATCCAACCAGTCCATTCTGAAGGAGATCAGCCCTGGGATTTCTTTGGAAGGAATGATGCTAAAGCTGAAACTCCAGTACGTTGGCCACCTCATGCGAAGAGTTGACTCATTGGAAAAGACTCTGATGCTGGGAGGGATTGGGGACAGGAGGAGAAGGGGACGACAGAGAATGAGATGGCTGGATGGCATCATTGACTCGATGGACGTGAGTCTGAGTGAACTCTGGGAGTTGGTGATGGACGGGGAGGCCTGGCGTGCTGCAATTCATGGGGTCGCAAAGAGTCGGACACGACTGAGCGACTGATCTGATCTGATCTGATTCAGGTATGACCTAAATTAAATCCCTTATGATTATAAACTGGAAATGACAAATAGATTCAAGGGATTATATCTGACAGACAGAGTGCCTGAAGAAGTATGGATGGAGGTTCAGGACATTATACAGAGGCAGGGATCAAGACCATCCCAAGAAAAAGAAATGCAAAAAGGCAAAATGGTTGTCTGAGGAGGCCTTACAAATAGCTGTGAATAGAAGGGAAGTGAAAGGCAAAGGAGAAAAGGAAAGATATACCCATTTGAATGCAGAGTTCCAAAGAATAGCAAGGAAAGATAAGAAAGCCTTCCTCAGTGATCAATGCAAAGAAATAGAGGAAAACAATAGAATGGGAAAGACTAGAGACCTCTTCAAGAAAATTAGAGATACCAAGGGAATATTTCATGCAAAGATTGGCACAATAAAGAACAGAAATGGTATGGACCTAACAGAAGCAGAAGATATTAAGAAGAGGTGGCAAGAATACACAGAAGAACTATGCAAAAAAGATCTTCACAACCCAGATAATCACGATGGTGTGATCACCAACCTAGAGCCAGACATCCTAGAATGTGAAGTCAAGAGGGCCTTAGGAAGCATGGCTACGAACAAAGCTAGTGGAGGTGATGGAATTCCAGTTGAGCTGTTTCAAATCCTGAAAGATGATGCTGTGAAAGTGCCGCACTCAATATGCCAGCAAATTTGGAAAACTCAGCAGTGGCCACAGGACTGGAAAAGGTCAGTTTTCATTCCAATCCCAAAGAAAGGCAATGCCAAAGAATGCTCAAACTACCGCACAATTGCACTAATCTCACACGCTAGTAAAGTAATGCTCAAAATTCTCCAAGCCAGGCTTCAGCAATATGTAAACTGTGAACTTCCAGATGTTCGAGCTGGATTCAGAAAAGGTAGAGAAGAATGGGAGATCAAATTGCCAACATCCATTGGATCATCAAAAAAGCAAGAGAGTTCCAGAAAAATATCTACTTCTGCTTTATTGATTATGCCAAAGCCTTTGACTGTGTGGATCACAACAAACTCTGGAAAATTCTTCAAGGCATGGGAATACCAAACCACCTGACCTGCCTCTTAAGAAATCTGTATGCAGGTCAGGAAACTACAGTTAGAACTGGACATGGAACAACAGACTGGTTCCAAATAGGGAAAGGAGTACATCAAGGCTGTATATACTGTCACCCTGCTTATTTAACTTCTATGCAGAGTACAACATGAGAAACGCTGGGCTGGAAGAAGCACAAGCTGGAATCAAGATTGCTGGGGGAAATAATTAGTAACCTCACATATGCAGATGACACCACCCTTATGGCAGAAAGTGAGGAAGAATGAAAGAGCCTCTTGATGAAAGTGAAAGAGGAGAGTGAAAAAGTTGGCTTAAAACTCAACATTCAGAAAGCTAAGATCATGACATCTGGTCCCATCACTTCATGGGAAATAGATGGGGAAACAGCTTGAGTGGGCCTGAGAGGGCACATTAATTTTGCTCCTCTTCTTGTGGGGCCACTCCTCTGGGGATACTTGTGGTCAGGACCAGTTCTTAGTAAAACTATGGGATTGATACTTATCTCATTTCCCCTTGTCCTACTCCAACCTTCCCTTGGCCATTCCCAGTCCTCCAAAACTGTTTCTTCCCTATTGCCAGGGTCTGCTAAAGCTGAAACTCCAGTACTTTGGCCACCTCATGCGAAGAGTTGACTCATTGGAAAAGACTCTGATGCTGGGAGGGATTGGGGGCAGGAGGAAAAGGGGACGACAGAGGACAAGATGGCTGGATGGCATCACTGACTCGATGGACGTGAGTTTGAGTGAACTCTGGGAGATGGTGATGGACAGGGAGGCCTGGCGTGCTGCCATTCATGGGGTCGCAAAGAGTCGGACATGACTGAGCGGCTGAACTGAACTGAACTGAATGATCTTATTCATATACATCTAATCTGCTGCTCATCCCAGTGATGATCCAAGGAGTGTACCTTTTTTCAAAAAAATTTATTTTTAATTGGAGGATAATTGCTTTACAATATTGTGTTGATTTCAGCCATACATCAACATGAATCACTCATAGGTCAAGGAGTGTATCTTTAATGGTGGCTTTTAGACACTGGATCAAGGAGAAAGGTGTCAAGAGGGACGTGTCCTAGGACACCCAAATCTGATTTGAGTAAGACGTCTCCGACAGTCACATCATTTTGGTAAACTTGAGAACAGAAGTTTGGCTCTTTCTTTATCCTCATTCCTTCTAGCGGGTGTTCAGAAGACTTAACTTTAGCCATGTAGGAGGGCACCTGCATTTCCAGGTGAGCCTCTTGGGGTTGGGGGGAAGGGTGGGATGGGTGTGGAGATAGGAGTAACTGGAACAAGCAGAAAGATGAGAAACCCTTTGCCTACTCTTCAGTTAGGTCTCTGTATATTGGGAGGCTAATTTAGCAAACAGGACACCAGAGAGGGATGGCTAAGTTGAGTGAGAAAAGAAATATTAGGGTAGATACCTTCAGAACTGTCAGGATGGAATTCCTATTGTTTTTCTGCCACTGCCCTATACATCTGTGCCAAACCAAGGCCGTGACTAACTAACAAGCCCTGCTAAGAGGAGGCTGCTCTGCAATCAGCTGGGTTAGTCTCCATCCCAGCTCGAAGTAACTGGTACCATCTCTCAGAAACTAGGATTTCCCTCCAGCAAGTCCAGGGTGCTGGTCAGTTCAAAAGCCCCCACCTTTTGACTTTCTCTGTCATCCAGGAAAGTAGGATGGTGTAGTGCATAGGGCATGGGCTCTAGAGCCAGGCTGCCTAGGGCCACATCGATGGTCTGCCTTTCATCAGCTAGGTAATGTCAGAAACAGGACTTCACTCTCTCTAAGCTTTGTTTCTCCATCTGTAAAATGGATGGAAGAATAATGCCCACCTCCCTGAGTTGCTGTGAAGATTGAATGCTTAACATAGTACCTGGTTCTGGGTAAAGGTTCAGTAATCGTAGCTTCCAATCTTGCCTGGATTACATGCAGGGTTGTCACCTACACCACACCAACGAAACGACTTTGTCATTGGTCACTGATGACCTGCATGTTGCTGAATCAAGTACTCAATACTCAGTCCTCATTTTCTATGATACTAGGCAGCATTTAATCCAATCGATCACTCCTTCCTTGAAACTTTTTTCCTTGACTTCCAAAACACCTTAGTCTCCTGCTTTGCCTCCTTCTTCACCAGCTCCTTTCCTTCTTAGTCTTTCTTTTCTTGGTTTCTTATCCTCTCCTCAACCTCTCAGCATTGAGTTGCCCAGGGCTCCATTCTGGGACTTCTTTTCTTTTTCATCTATTCTGTCTCCCTTGGTGATGTCTACTAGTCCCAACATTCAAAATATCATCTTCATATATGAATACCACCTTTATAATGATGATTCCAATATATATACATATTTATCCCTGAAATCCCCTACTTTGAACTCCAGGGTTTAATATCTGACTGCCTACTTAACATCTCTATCTGGGTATCTATACCTGTCTCAAAGTTTACATGCCAAAATCAGAGGTTTTGAATCCCTTGCCCTAAAATTTACTCCTCCACTTGAGAATGAAAGTTTCTTGCCATTTGGGAATGGGTCTGACATTTCCGTCTAGGTGTCACTGTTGGTTAGAAGCTGTTCACCGATAGGCCATGTTATTCTCCTGTCAGATAGATATAATCTCACAGAACACCACATTAGATAGGACATGTTTCTGTGACCATGATTGAATGAGACAAAATAAGAATGTTTAATAATGTTATTTAAGTACTGACAAAAATAAGGTTACTGGGAAACTCACAAAGCACCAAACAGCATCCTTTCCCAGCCAATCTGAGTGACTGCTACTTCTCTATCCATCACTTCTTTAGTCTTGCTCTAGCTTTCATTATTTTTGGATAAGATTTACTCAATTATAGACTTACCCTCACTGCCTAACAGCATCCAACTCAGAGTGAACACTTGCTTCCTTGGACCTTTCCTAAAAAAACCTAACATAAGCTCCAGCCCAATAATAAGTCCTTTCTAACACTTCTTACTTAGATACTCATGGTTTGCCATGCTATGAATTCTTCATTTCTGCCATGAGCAATACAGTCAGCCTGTTCAAATGAAGGTTTGTTCCTGGTGATTGTCAGTTGGAGGGCATTACCACATTAATCTCTGCCCCTATTTTTTGTAAATGGTTAAGCAAAAACAAGAGTCATATTGATTCTACTCTTTCCCTCACCCTTCCACAGTCAATTTAGAAGCCAAGTCCTTTGAACTCTACTTCCAAAAGGGATTGTACATAGGACCTCTTCTCAAGATCTGTTCTTCTACTACCCTAGTCTACACCCCCATCATTTCTTCCCTGAACTAATATTACATTTTCTAACTGGTCCTCTTGTTTTTACCCTTAGTTCTCTACACAACAGCCAGAACAATATTAAAGCATAGAGAAGAGTATGTTCTGTCTCTACTTAAGGCCCTCCATTGGTTGACCCATCCAATTAGAATATAATGTTAATGCCTTACCATGGTCTATAAGACCGCATGCAAACCAACCCTTGCCAACCTCATCTTCTGATACTCTTTTGACTTCCTCATTAAACTCAGGTTATACTAGTCTTCTTGTTTTTTAAATACCTCAAGCTCATTCCTGCTTCAGAGCATGCTGTTTCCTCTGCCTGGAATATTGTTCCTCCACGTCTTCTCAAAAAATCAAGAGAGTTCCAGAAAAACATCTACTTTTGCTTTATTGACTATGCCAAAGCCTTTGACTGTGTGGATCACAACAAACTCTGGAAAATTCTTCAAGACATGGGAATACCAGACCATCTGACTTGACTCCTAAGAAATCTGTATACAAGTCAGGAAGTAACAGTTAGAACCGGACATGGAACAACAGACTGGTTTCAAATCGGGAAAGGAGTACGTCAAGGCTGTATATTGTCACCCTGCTTATTTAGCTTATATGCAGAGTACATCATGAGAAACGCTGGGCTGGAAGAAGCACAAGCTGGAATCAAGGTTGCTGGGGGAAATAATCAGTAACCTTATATATGCAGATGACACCACCCTTATGGCAGAAAGAGAAGAAGAATGAAAGAGCCTCTTGATGAAAGTGAAAGAGGAGAGTGAAAAAGTTGGCTTAAAACTCAACATTCAGAAAACGAAGATCATGGCATCTGGTCCCATCACTTCATGTTAAATAGATGGGGAAACAATGGAAACAGTGAGAGACTTTATTTTTTGGGTCTCCAAAATCACAGCAGATGGTGACTGCAGCCATGAAATTAAAAGATACTTGCTCCTGGGAAGAAAAGTTAGGACCAACCTAGTCAGCATATTCAAAAGCAGAGACATTATTTTGCCAACAAAGGTCCACATAGTCAAAGCTATGGTTTTTCCAGCAATCATGTATGGATTGAGAGGTGGACTATAAGGAAAGCTGAGTGCCAAAGAATTGATGCTTTTGAACTGTGGTGTTGGAGAAGACTCTTGAGAGTCCCTTGGACTGCGAGGAGATCAAACCAGTCCATCCTAAAGGAAATCAGTCCTGAATATTCATTGGAAAGACTGATGCTGAAGCTGAAATTCATAATACTTTGGCCACCTGATGTGAAGAACTGACTCATTTGAAAAGATCTTGATGCTGGAAAAGACTGAGGCAGGAGGAGAAGGGGACGACAGAGGGTGAGATGGTTGGATGGCATCACAGACTCAATGACCATGAGTTTGAGTAAACTCTGGGAGTTGGTGATGGACAGGGAGGCCTGGTGTGCTATGGTCCATGGGGTCACAAAGAGTTGGACACGACTGAGCGACTGAACTGACTGACTGACTGACATCTTCTCAAGGCTGTTTCCTTCTTATCATTCAGTCTCAGCTCAAACCTCACTTCCCCAGAGGCCTTGATCATCCTGTCTGTAGTTGCTTGTTTTTATCTGCTCCACTCTATTCTCTATTCCATTACCCTATTTATTTTAAATTCACACCACAAAGCACTGTCTAAAAATACTATAGTTTACTGTCAATCTCTCCCATGTAGACTGCAAGTCCCATGAAAGCAGGGATATTTTAGGTCAATTAAAATTCCTTAAATTTATTTTTGTTATGTCATTGAGGGATAATTAACATGAAAAAGTGCACAAATCTAAAATACATAACATGGTTGATTTTGACATATGTATACATGTATGAAATCATCATCAGAGTCACATTAATGAACATACCCTTCACCACCAAAAGTTTCCTTGTGATCCTTTGTGTCCTCTTCCTTCTGGTCCAGATAATCAGTCAACAATCTGCTTTTTGTTGCTATTGATCAATTTGCATTTTCTAGAATTCTATATACATGCAGTCCTACAGGATGCACTTTTTTTCCTCAGCAAACTGATTTTGAGATTCACCCATGTTGTTGCATATTTCAAGAGTTTGTTTCTCCTTATTACTGAGTAATTATAGAAATGTACCGCAGTTGGCTTATCCATTCACCTGTTGAAGGACATCTGGGTTGTTTCCAGTTTTTCACAATGATGAACAAAAACTTCCATTAACATGGGTGTGCAAGTCTTTATGTGGATCTATGTTGAAGGCAGGGATTTTGTGCATCTGGTTATTTGCAAATCTCCCATGCCCAGGCACCTGTATATTATTTATATAGCATGTGTTGGTTAAATGCCTGTTCAATGAATAAGTGAACCCTCCTTTTTAGCCCAGGTTTGCCGATGTTTCCACTGTTTCTGTGCCTACCCTAGAGTCCTTTACCACCATAACTTTTGTTCTCCTCTTGCTTTTCCAATCTGCAGCCCTGGGTGACCCCTTGAGTGGAAGGTGAGTGTTTCCACTCTCGGCCTGTGGGAGAAACCCTGCTCATCGTGTTTGCTGCCAATGCATGCTCTCTACCCTAAGCTGGCCCCTCTGGCTGTTCAACAATCCATTCATTCCTCGCTTGCTGACTCCCTATCACATTCCCTACAGCAGCTGCTCCAAACTTCCTGTGCTTTCCTCAAGCCCCCAGCCCCAGCCCTCCCCCTCATTCTCAGGAGATGACTTCACCTCCTTCATTAGTGAGAAGATTGAGGCCAACTGACAGGAGCTTCTTCGGCTTCCATCAGAGCCATCTCTACATCACCATCTCAAACGCTTCCGGCTCTCAGGAAGATGTGTCCCTTCACCTTGCCAAGGTTAAGCTCTCTGCCAGTGTGCTTGATCTGAGTTCCAGCTTTAATGATATTAATAATAACAGCAGCAAAACAAAAGTATTTAGCTCTGGATATGGACCATGCACTTGGATACGTACTGATAAAACGACTGATGTTCACTGAAAAACTGTGCTTTTAACGTGTATCCTTTCCTTTTCCTCTCTAAGCTTAAAAGAGCATTTTTGAAAACAAAAGCATTGTACTTGGTGTGTTATCTAACTTAATCTTCATAGACAGCTTGTAGCATAGTACCATTTTTTAAAAATTAATAAGACTGGGGATCAGAAAGGTTATGTGACTTACTTTGGCTCTTAGAGCTAGTAAGTGGTGAAGCTAAGATTTAAGCTAAGATCTAAATCCTGTTCTTTTTTCCTCTCCCTGTCACTTTCCCTCTTGCTCTCCCTCTCTTTCCTTCAAGTTCAGAGAGTTCTCATCCTACTCCTCAGTTCATGGCCAATTATCAACCTTGGTCAAAATATAAAGTAACTATAGGAAAAGTAAAATATAGGGGAAAAGAGAAACACTAAAGGAAGACATGAAGGATCTTGCCAGACTAAGGAGTTTGAACTTCTTCCCGTAGGCAGTGATTCCCCAACTTCAGGCAGCCCTCTGTGAAGTGCTTGTTAATAGCACAGATTTCTAGGCTATACCCTCAGACCTACTAGATCAGTACCTCTGAAGGTAGGCTAAAGTGAGAGCATAAAAGACCAGTGAGGAGGCTATGAGAGTATTCCAGAAGAAATGACAGTGGCCTGGACTATGGTGGTGGCTATGGAGGTGGAGAGATGTAAACAGATTTTTGTGTGTGTGGTAAAATACACTTAACATAAATTCACCCTTTGAATCATTTTAAAATGTACAATTCAGTGATATTCAGTATATTCACATGGTGTGCAATGACCAGCACTATCACTTTCAAAACATTTTCATCACCCAGATTGGAGAATTTGAAAAGGTCCAAGTGGCAGGGCTGTGTAATGGATGGAATATAGATGGTGAGTGAGATGGATGGGTCAAGTTCGTTAGGCTTGGTTGGCATGCTGATCAGCATAATGGTGATCTGTAACAGAGGTGAGTGAATAGAAAGTGAGACTTTGCACAAGTAGAAATGAAGAAAATATGAAGGCAATTATGGACATGTTGAATTTCTTAGAGACCTTTGGGGCAGATATGAAGCAACTAGATGGAATGGATCTGGAGTACACAGTGAAAGTTCAGGCCTGGGTGTTAAGACTATACAACAGCAAACACATGAGGCTCACTACTGGTTAGAGACTGGTCCAAATCCTCTTATATACATGATCTCAATAGATCCTCATGTTACAGATGTGCAAACAAAGGTACAGAGTAACTTGCCAAAGTTACTAGCATGTGATGGGGTCTGAGGGGATCGGAACTCAAGCAGACTGATTTTAGGGTCACTGCTCCCAGCCCTATACTGTGCTGCCTCTCTCAGGGACCATTTCATCTGCAAAGAGAGAACACTTGAATCTAGGACAATAGAGGCAAGGCTGAAGGCAGAGCCTTTAAGGAAAAATCTACATCTATAAGGAGAGTAATATAAGAGGAATCTACGGAAGAAAACAGAGAAGAAGAGATAGGAAGGTAACAGGGAAATGGAGAAATCATACAGGCCAAAGGAGACAGAGTTTGAGGAAGGAGGGCATGTCTGATTCTGCTTGTGATTGTCACTAGTAACCTTCCAGATGACTATTTAGTGGGGGACAGGGAAAGCCTGAGGGAAAGAGGTAAGGAGTGAGATGGTGGTAGGAACAGAAAACAGTTGTATGGACTATTCTTTGGGGAATGTTGGAAATGAAGTGAAGGGAATGATAATTGATTGATAAAGTTTTGGAAGGAGTCAGCATAGCCTCTTGGATGATGCAGACAGATCAGACTTCCTGTTCTGCCACTTACTTGCTGGGTGGCCTTGGGTAAGTGAGTTAACTTCTTGGAGCCTCAGTCTCTTCATAATAATAACAGCAATAATAATTATATATGTGTACATGCATGCTAAGTCACTTCAGTCATGTCCAACTTTGTGTGACCCTATAGAATGTAGCCTGGCAGTCTCGTCTGTCCATGGGATTCTCCAGGCAGGATTACTGCAATGGGCTGCCATGCCCTCCTCCAGGGGATCTTCCTGACCCAGGGATCAAATATGCTTTCCCTAGGGGAAAAATCTGCCAGTGCTCAAGGCATACAGTGGCACTTGTGAAGTTCATCTCTTGGGACTGGCAACTAACTAGCATCAGGGCCCACCTCACAGTGATACAGAGAGCAAATGCTGACCCAATGCTCTCTGAGCAATATGTCGACTCTGGCTTCTAGAAGCTTCCATCTGAAAGCAACTAACATGGGAAGGGATGTTAGGCTTCTTCTCTGCATTTTCCCTCTATCCCACCCATTTCTTTAGCTCCCTTTGCCACTGGTCTTCTGCTCCTTTCCATTGAGTCTTTGGAGGGACCACCCACAATTACAACCCTTCTTGCCCTCTCATCTAGGTCAGTCTCAGAGATGTTTCTAGTTGGAAGGATCTCTTTCTCAAGGCTGATGTTGCTACCTATGCATATCTGGTGACACTGACTTGAGCTTTCCTAAAAGTGGGAGAACAGAGAACTGGAATTCAAGCAACATGCCTGGAAGGGGAGATGTAGGGGCAAGGGTTTCCTATAACAGATTCAGGGACATGTGCCACTGAGCACTGTCAGCTGATCTGAAGGGGGTCCCCGGCTTTGGTGAAACAAACCTGATCTCATTTAGCTAGAGAAAAGTGGCATTTCTCCTTTAAGACCAGGCCCAGTGCAAATACAATATGCAAAGTCTGTCCGTTGGGCCTTCTCCTCAGTGTGTGCTGGTCAACTTTTGAAAAAGAAGAAAGGATGTCTTCACAAAAATAGAAACATAGACCAATGGAACAGGATAGAAAGCGCAGAAATAAACCCATGCTCCTATGGTCAGTTAATCTACGACAAAGGGATCAAGACTATACAATGGTGGAAAGACAGTCTCTTCAATAGATGGTGCTGGGAACACTGGACAGCTACATATAAAAATTAAACTAAAATATTCTTTAATACCATACACAAAATAAGCTCAAAATGGATTAAAGACCTCAAAGTGAGAATCTCTTAAAGGAAAATGTAGGCCACACACTCTTTTTCTTTTTTCTAAATTGCAGCAATATCTTTTTCAATCTGTCATTGAGTCTAACAGAAAGAAAAACAAAATAAACAAATGGGACCTAATTATACTCAAAAGTTTTTGCATAGCAAAGGAAATCATAAACAAAACGAAAAGACAACCCACAGATGTATAGTGATGTATAATGTTAAATGGACTTCATTCAAGTATAGGCTCAGGCAAATGTGGAAGTCTCAGGTATACACGATGGCATAATTATGTAGAAGAATAAAGCCTTTTGTTCTTGTTCTTATTCAATTGGTAAGTCATGTCTGACTCTTTGCTTTCCCCATGCACTGCAGCATGCCAGGCTTCCCTGTCCTCCACTATCTCCCAGAGTTTGCTCAAATTTATATCTACTGAGTCAGTGATGCCATCTAACCATCTCATCCTCTGCTGCCCCCTCTCCTTTTTCAGTCTTTTCCCCTCTTCAGTCTTTCCCAGCATCAGGGTCTTTCCCCAGTGAGTTGGCTCTTTGCACCAGGTGGCCAAAGTACTAGAACTTCAGCTTCAGCATCACTCCTTCTAATGAATATTCAGGGTTGATTTCCTTTAGGATTGACTAGTTTGATCTTACAGTTCAAGGGACTCTCAAGAGTCTTCTCCAGCACCACAATTTGAAAACATCAATTCTTTGGCATTCAGCCTTCTTTATGGTCCAACTCTCACATCCATACATGACTACTGGAAAAACCATACCTTTGACCATATGGATCTTTGTTGGCAAAATGATGTCTCTGCTTTTTAATACTTCGTCTAGGTTTGTCATAGCTTTTCTTCCAAGGGACAAGTGTCTTTTAATTTTCTGGCGGTAGTCACCATCTGCAGTGATTTTGAAGCCCAAGAAAATAAAATCTGTCTCTGCTTCCACATCTTCCCCTTCTATTTGCCATGAAGTGATGGGACCAGATGACATGATTTTAATTTTTTTAATGTTGAGTTTTAAGCCAGCTTTTTCACTCTCCTCTTTCACTTTCATCAAGAGGCTCTTTAGTTATTCCTCAGTTTCAGCCCTTAGAGTAGTATCATCTACATATCTGAGGTTATTGATATTTCTCCCAGCAATCTTGATTCCTGCTTGTGATTCATCCAGCCTGGCATTTCACATGATGTACTCTGCATATGTTAAATAATCAGGGTGACAATATACAGCCTTGTTGTACTCCTTCCCCAATTTTGAGCTGGTCAGTGGTTCCATGTCCGGTTTTAACTGTTGCTTCTTGGCATGCATACAGTTTTCTCAGGAGACGGGTAAAACGGTCTGGTACTCCCATCTCTTTAAGAATTTTCCAGCTTGTTGTGATTCAAGCAAAGGCTTTAGTGTAGTCAATGAAGCAGAAGTAGATGTTTTTCTGGAATTTTCTTGCTTTCTCCGTGATCAAATGAATGCTGGCAATTTGATCTCTGATTCCTCTGCTTTTCCTAACCCCAGCTTGTATATCTGAAAGTTCTCAGTTCATGTACTGCTGAAGCCTAGCTTAAAAGGTTTTGAGTGTAACCTTGCTAGCATGTGAAATGAGTACAGTTAGTTTGACCATTCTTTGGCATTGCCCTTCTTTGGGATTGGAATGAAATGTGACATTCTCCAGTCCTGTGGCCACTGCTGAGTTTTCCAAATTTGCTGACATTTTGAGTGCAGCACTTAAACAATATCATCTTTTAGGATTTTAATAGCTCACTTGGAATTCTGTCACTTCCACTAGCTTTGTTTGTAGTGATGTTTCCTGAGGCCCACTTGACTTCACACTCCAGGATGTCTGGCTCCAGGATGAGTGACCACACCATCATGGTTATTGAGGTCATTAAGACCTTTTTTGTATAGTTTTTTCTGTGTATTCTTGCCAACTCTTCTTAATCTCTTCTAATTATTAGACAAATGCAAATCAAAACTACAATTAAATATCACTTCACACTGGTCAGAATGTCCATCATCAAGAAGTCTACAAAAAAAATAAATACTGGAGAGGGTGTGGAGAACGCTTTTACACTCTTGGTGGGAATGAATATTGGTGCAGCCACTATGGAGAACAGCGTGGCGGTTCCTTAAAAAGCTAAAAATAAAGCTACCATATGATCCTGCACTTCCAGGCCTGGGGATACATCTGGAGAAAAACATGATCCAAAAGGATATATGTAGCCAAGTGTCCACTGCAGCACTGTTTACAACAACTAAGACATATCATCAACAGAAGAATGGATAAAGAAGATGTGGTGTGTGTGTGTATATATATACACATATATATATATAATTAATATTTTGTTGTTGCTTAGTTGTTAAGTCATGTCTGACTCTTTTTGTGATCCCATGGACTGTAGCCCTCCAGGTTCCTCTGTCCATGGGATTTCTCAGGCAAGAATACTGCAGTGGGTTGCCATTTCCTTCTCCAGGGAATCTTTCCTACCCAGGGATTGAACCCACATCTCCTGCATTGCCAGGTGGTTTCTTTATCACCGAGACCCCAGGGAAGCCCACAATGGAATATCACTCAGTCATTAAAAAGTATGAAATAATGCTAATTGCAACAACATGGATGGACCTAGAGATTGTCATATTGACTGAAGTAAGTCAGACAGAGAAAGAGAAATGTGGTCAGTTATACAGGAAATCTACAAAGAAGTGATACAAAAGAACTTATTTACTAACAAAAACAGACTCACAGACTTAGAGAATGAATTTACACTTCCCAGAGGGGAAGGGAAGGGAAAGGGATAGTCAGGGAGTTTGGGATGTACATGTACACACTGCTGTATTTAAAATGGATAACCAGCAAGGTTCTACTGTATAGTACAGGGAACTCTGCTTAATGTTATGTAACAACCTAAATGGGGAAAAGAATTTGAAAAAGAATAAATACATGTATATGTATAATTGAATCACTTTGCTGTACACCTGAAACTATCAAAACATTGTTAATCAACTGTGCTCCAATATAAAATAAAAAGTTAAAAAAAGAAAAAAATATTAGCTGTGAAAAAAAAGACAGGGTGTGTTGGAGCGGTGGAATTCTAGACTTGGACTGTAACGTCAATTCTGTATTTGGAGATTCTCTGAGTGATTGAGCATGGTCCTGTTACTCAAAGGCCTCTTAGGTCCTCCAGCCTGTGAATCTGGGTCACCTCTAGAGCTTTGATCAAGGTTCTGTATTTTCCCATCCCTCAGCTGTTCCAGGTAGTAGGCTGGCCCACTCAGAAACTCCCCCACTTCTTTCTGAGTATCCCCTGGAGTGATGCCTGCCGTGTGCCTATACTCAGCTCTGTCAGCTGTACTCATTACCCTGATCGTTTTGTTCTACTCCAGAACCCATTGTCCATATCAGTTATTGTTGCTGAGGGTGGCCATAAGGGCCTATGGGTGTCCATGCCTAGGGACCTGCCTGGCACCAGACACTTCTGTGTGAGCCAGGAGAAATGGGCTTGACAAACCATCCTTCTCTAATTCTCTTCCCCACTAGGTTAGGCGTGCCCAAAGTTAGGCCTGCTTCTGCCTAGAATCTTATGAAGTCCCTAGTGAATTGTTTTCCCTGCCTCTGAGCCTCAGGGCTCACATACTTACAAAGTCCCCACTGGTTTCTGGCCACTCTTTTTACGAAATGGGCTTTAACTCAGCTCAGTGGACAAGGAGGGGAATAGGAGTCTGACCAGTCTCCCAAGTCAGTTTCCCAGGGAAAAATTCTGCCAGTGCCCAAGGCATACAGTGGCACTTGTGAAGTTCGTATCCTGGGACTGGCAAATAACATCATTGCTCATCTCATAAAGATACTGAGAGCAAGTGCTCTCTTGCAGTGAGCAACCTTGTGGAGGAGATTTGAACAAGCTAATTAGGTACTATGGCAGCAAGAAGGGCCCAGTTGAGATTGGTAGTCATGACTGGAGGGTATGTAAAAGGCTGCCCAGTTATGTGTTAATATTTCTCCAGCAGCACTTTGCAACAGGCATGGAGAAAGAAGTTTTCCCTTCTTTCAAGTGGAAATATTTCTGCCCTTTCTTGGTCATGGAAAAGGTCCTGGGTCCAAAGGCAGTGGTTTTATCATCATCTGTGTGACCATGGGACAGCTAATGTGACTTTGCAATATCTTTTATCTTATCTACCTCAAAGGGTTTTTATGTGAAAGAAAGGTGACGGGTAAAACCAAAGAGAATGAAAAACGGCTCCATGATAAACACTGAAAGCTAAGCTATGGCAAAATTAAAAGAAAAAAAGAAACATTTGCAACACATACTACAAAGTGTTTACTACACAAAGGGCTCTTGCAAATCAAAAAGAAAGTAGGAAAATGGGCAGAAAGAATAAATAGGCAATTAATAGAATACAGTCATAAACAGAGAATTGATGTTTAATCTCACTAATAAAAAATTAAAATTAAACAACAGGGAATTCCTTGGCTGGCCAGTGGTTAAGACCTTGCCTTCTAATGTAGGGGATGTGAGATTCAATCCCTGGTCAGGGAGCTAAGATCCCACATGCCTCACAGTCAAAAACCAAAGCATAAAAAAGCAGAAGCAATATTATAATGAGTTCAATAGTGGTGGTGGTTCAGTCGCTAAGTCATGTCCAACTCTTGGGACCCCATGGACTGTAGCCCACCAGGCTACTCTGCCCATAGGATTTTCCAGGCAAGAATACTGGAGTGGGTTGCCATTTCCTTCTCCAGGGGATCTTCCAGACTCAGGGACTGAACCTGGGTCTTCTGCACTGCAGGCAGATTCTTTACCAACTGAGCTACCATGGAGTTGGATAACAAATTCAAAAAAGGTTTTATAAATAGTCCACATCAAAAAAATGTTTTTAAAAAAACACTGTCTTATATTTTTTACCTATCAGATTTACAAAAATTAAATCTTTAATAACTAGTGTTGATAGAGGTGTGAGGACCCAAACATTCTTGTACACTGTTGGTGGGAAAGCAGGCTGGCACAATATTTCTAAGCCAAGAATTCCATTTCTAGAAATTTATTCTACAGATATACTCACACAAAGATATATGTGTAATAAAATCCACTACTTCAAAGTTTGTAACAGTAAAAAGCAAGCCAACAGACAAAAACCCTTGTACAGAACTAAAATTTCCTTCAAAAGAAAATGAATTATGTAACATATGATGGAGTACCATGCAGCCACATTAAAAAGAATGCCACAGAAATAATCCAAGATAAATGATTAAAGGAACACAGTGAGTGTAGACCAGTATATGTATAATTGTATCCCCTTTAAAAATATCTGTATATAGTAGGAAAACGTATAGAGGAATACACAACAAACTTAACAGTGGTTACTCCTAGGAGGGTGATTATAAAGACTTTCTACTTAATGTCTCTCAGGAATTTTTCTGATCATTGCGCCACAAAAAAAAAGTTTAAACCTACAGAATTAGAAAGACTTGTGCAGTGAACACTTGTTTTCTCACACTTAGGTTCTGCCATTAACATTTTTCTTTATGTGCTTTATCACATGTATCTCTTGAACTACCTTTTCCTCTAGCCATCCCTTCATATATTTTACATTCACTTTAAGTTTAGAGGAGGGGGCTTCCCAGATGTCTCAGTGGTAAAGAATCCACCTACCAATGCAGGAGACTCAGGTTCAATCCCTGGTTCAGGAAGATTCCCTGGAGGAGGGCATGGCAACCCACTCCAGCATTCTTGCTTGGAGAATCCCATTGACAGAAGAGCCTGGTGGGCTATAGTCCATGGGGTCACACAGGGTCGGACATGACTGAAGCAACTTAGCACACACACACACAGTATATTTGTCATAACTAATTAACCAATCAGATCAGATCAGATCAGATCAGTCTCTCAGTCAAGTCTGACTCTTTGCGACCCCATGAATCGCAGCACGCCAGGCCTCCCTGTCCATCACCAACTCTCAGAGTTCACTCAGACTCACGTCCATCGAGTCAGTGATGCCATCCAGCTATCTCATCCTCTGTCGTCCCCTTCTCCTCTTGCCCCCAATCCCTCCCAGCATCAGAGTCTTTTCCAATAAGTCAACTCTTCGCATGAGGTGGCCAAAGTACTGGAGCTTCAGCTTTAGCATCATTCCTTCCAAAGGAATTCCAGGGCTGATCTCCTTCAGAATGGACTGGTTGGATCTCCTTGCAATCCAAGGGACTCTCAAGAGTCTTCTCCAACACCACAGTTCAAAAGCAGCAATTCTTCAGCGCTCAGCCTTCTTCACAGTCCAACTCTCACATCCATACATGATCACAGGAAAAACCATAGCCTTGACTAGACGGACCTTTGTTGGCAAAGTAATGTCTCTGTTTTTGAATATGCTATCTAGGTTGGTCATAACTTTCCTTCCAAGGAGTAAGCGTCTTTTAATTTCATGGCTGCAGTCACCATCTGCAGTGATTTTGGAGCCCAGAAAAATAAAGTCTGACACTGTTTCCACTGTTTCCCCATCTACTTCCCATGAAGTGGTGGGACCGGATGCCATGATCTTCGTTTTCTGAATGTTGAGCTTTAAGCCAACTTTTTCACTCTCCTCTTTCACTTTCATCAAGAGGCTTTTGAGTTCCTCTTCACTTTCTGCCATAAGGGTGGTGTCATCTGCATATCTGAAGTTATTGATATTTCTCCCGGCAATCTTGATTCCAGCTTGTGCTTCTTCCAGTCCAGCATTTCTCATGATGTACTCTGCATAGAAGTTAAATAAGCAGGGTGACAATATACAGCCTTGACGTACTCCTTTTCCTATTTGGAACCAGTCTGTTGTTCCATGTCCAGTTCTAACTGTTGCTTCCTGACCTGCATACAAATTTCTCAAGAGGCAGATCAGGTGGTCTGGTATTCCCATCTCTTTCAGAATTTTCCACACTTTATTGTGATCCACACAGTCAAAGGCTTTGGCATAGTCAATAAAGCAGAAATAGATGCTTTTCTGGAACTCTCTTGCTTTTTCCATGATCCAGCGGATGTTGGCAATTTGATCTCTGGTTCCTCTGCCTTTTCTAAAACCAGCTTGAACATCAGGAAGTTCACGGTTCACATATTGCTGAAGCCTGGCTTGGAGAATTTTGAGCATCACTTTACTAGCGTGTGAGATGAGTGCAATTGTGCAGTAGTTTGAGCATTCTTTGGCATTGCTTTTCTTTGGGATTGGAATGAAAACTGACCTTTTCCAGTCCTGTGGCCAGTGCTGAGTTTTCCAAATTTGCTGGCATATTGAGTGCAGCACTTTCACAGCATCATCTTTCAGGATTTGGAATAACTCAACTGGAATTCCATCACCTCCACTAGCTTTGTTCGTAGTGATGCTTTCTAAGGCCCAGTTGACTTCACATTCCAGGATGTCTGGCTCTAGGTCAGTGATCACACAATCGTCTGATACATAATTATTAACTGAAGCCCACAATTTAATCATATTTTACTAGTTTTCCCCTAGTTCCCTTTTTTTGTTCCACTATGCCATCCAGGATACCACATTATATTAAGCTATCCTAGCTCTTTTGGATTCTCTGGGCTGTGATAATTTCACAGGGTTTCCTGGTTTTTGATGACCTGGATAGTTTTGAGGAGCACAGGTCAACTCTTTTTATAGAATGTCCCTCAATTTAGGCTTGTCTGATGTATGGATGTGAGAGTCGGACTGTGAAGAAGGCTGAGCACTGAAGAATTGATGCCTTTGAACTGTGGTGTTGGAGAAGACTCTTGAGAGTCCCTTGGACTGCAAGGAGATCCAACCGGTCCATTCTGAAGGAGATCAGCCCTGGGATTTCTTTGGAAGGAATGATGCTAAAGCTGAAGCTCCAGTACTTTGGCCACCTCATGCGAAGAGTTGACTCATTGGAAAAGACTCTGATGCTGGGAGGGATTGGGGACAGGAGGAGAAGGGGACGACAGAGGATGAGATGGCTGGATGGCATCACTGACTCGATGGACGTGAGTCTGAGTGAACTCCGGGAGTTGGTGATGGACAGGGAGGCCTGGCGTGCTGCAATTCATGGGGTCGCAAAGAGTCGGACACGACTGAGCGACTGAACTGAACTGATGTGTTTCTCGTGGGTAGATTGTGGTTCTACAATGTTTCCATATTTATAATTATCATGTTTAATTTTTGTAATGAGACAATAAAGATATAGATTCTAAAGGCACCATGGTAGGTGGTGATGATGAGCAGTGAGGTGGCTGACAATAAGGAACTAAAAGAAGCAGGTCTATTTGGAGCAACTTAGGGAGTTAAGACATGAGAATGTGGAAAGTTCCGATTGCCCAGAGTGGTCCAGGCTGACCAAATGTGGGCATATCCTTGCAGCAGCTATAACCTGTTTTAGAAGAAACTGGTGGTGGCGGCTGGAGGGAAGAGGTTCCCCAAAGGGGACTGAGATCTTTCCATAACAAATGTCTCTGAAATCAAGAAGCTTTTCTAATCTTGAAGGATTGACTATTCAGCACCACATCAAGTGAGAATTCCTCACAACCTTCTGCGCAGATAGCGACTTGAATCTGGATAGTGAAACCATTTCTGGGAATGTCCAAGCTTGAACACAGCCTCAGCACTGGGTCTATTTTGGGAACATTTGGACATATTCTACAGCATCATATTTATACTCTGGCAAAACAAGCGAAGGTTCAAAGAAATAATCCTGGGCCGCCTTCGTACACCCCACGTTTTCCTCTACAGAGTGGCGTCTAAGCAGAGACGGGGAGCGCGGGGTGGCTGGTTAATTAGACCACTTGGCCATCTGTTGGGGTCGAGCGGGATTGGAAAGAGCAAGTGCCCAGGACGCGGGGTTAATGGGGGCAAGAGGGATGAGTCAATGAAATGTGAGAGAATCAGTACGCGGGATGCTTGAGGAGAGCACATACACTTATTTCACAGGGGAGGGGGACTAGGGTTACACCCAGCAACTGCTGATGCTTGAAAAAAATACCTGTGGCGGATTCATTTCGATATTTGGCAAAACTAATACAATATTGTAAAGTTTAAAAATAAAATAAAATTAAAAAAAAAGAAAAGAAAAAAACCTGACGCGTTTGCTCTTTGCGGGCTGCCTCCAGCACCCCAAAAGGCCTCTCAAGCGGGGCTCGGTATCCTTTCTCGATTTTCTCTGGGTATTTTTTGGCAGCTTAAGGTAGTTCCTCTCCCTCGCCATCCGTCCAGCTCCACCCTGCCCCCACCCCGGGGTGGGGGATTCCACGGGGATTTGGAAAGAAGGAGGCTTGAGGGTGTGTGTGTTTCACTCTGGAAGTGAAGGTGTGCTCAAAGGAACTGTGTGTGTGTGTGTTGGGGGTTGGGGGTGGTCGGCACAGCAAACTGGTGGAAAATGAGCAGTTGGAGACGCTCCCAGGCGAGAGAGGATTTTAGATCCGGCACTGGTGGGGGCAGGAAAAAGAGATGGGGTGGGGTTGGAGATAGTGGAAAGCAATGGAATCTAGGAGCCTCCACTGGCTATTAAAACTCAGCACCTGGTCTAGGACTCTGCCCACAAATGACACATTAATTAATGTTCTAATAATACCAAAGATTTATTGAGCACTCAAATCTTCCTAGGAGCTAGACTTCATAAGCGTTATCATCTTTAATCTTTCTCTCCTTCCTCAATACCCTGGCAGAAAGAAGGGTAACGATATTATTGCCTCTATTTCACAAAGGAGATACTGAATCCCGGAGGGGTTACCTAACTTGCCCAAGGTCACAATGAGCAAGTTGCCGAGTTGCAATTTGAATTCAGGGCCTGTGCTCTCAAGTTTCTGTCTTGTGTGAGAGGCCTCAGCGTGAATGGTCGGGGTTGGCAGGATGAGGGTCTCAGTTCCCAAGGGATGTCTTCAGTTCCAAGCCCTTCCTCGTCAGAGTCAGGCCTCTCTGTCGTCATCTCTTCATCTCCGGCAGTAATCCTCCCATCCCTAGCCCCCAGGGCTTGTCCACGGCCGGGGCACAGAGATAGGAGACTTCCATGATTCCAGTCAAAGGGATGGGTGCAGTGGAAGGCGGAGTACGAATAGCTGGCCTGCCTCTGTCCCATTCCCTTCCTCTGTGATCCTCTGGGCTTCCTCACCTCCTCCCCCAGATTCTCACCCTCTTGTGACAAGAGGTGCTTGCCGCCTCCTTGCTTAATGGCTCAAGGGGTGGGTGGCAGAATGTGATGCAGCCCGGGCTTCCAGGCGGGCTTCTCCGGTGGCCCGGTTTCTGCGCGCTGGCAGCCGGGCTACACCCGCCTATGTATGTATGTATGTGTATATATATATATATATATATTTGCTCTGCTTTCTGCCGCAGCCGCTCCCATCTGCCTGCAGTCAGAGGCTTGCTCTTCTTACCTTCAGAAAATGACTGTGAAGCGCCCGCCAGTCCAGGCCGCTGTAGGCAGCTGGCCGCAGACGCGCGGGGATTAGCAGCTCTCAGGCTGCGGCTGACCTCCAGCACCGTTGTGCTCCGCGCTTGGGTCCTCCTGCACGCCTGCCTCTGCGTGCCTTGCCGGTTTCTCTTTTTCTTTCTTTCCTTCCTTTCCGTTCCTTTCTCTCTCTCTTTCTCTTTCTTTCGTTCCTTCCTTCCTCGTCTTTTTCTTTCCTTCCTGCCTTCTTTCTTTCCTCCCTTTCTTCTTTCTTTCCTTTTTTTCCCCCCCCCCTCCCCCCCCCCCCCCCCACTTTATGCTGGCTTCTGTCTTATTCTTTTTCTCATCTTCTTTAATTTCTTTTTACTAAGGGTTTTTAAGATGACGTGCTTGGTCTTCAGCAATTCAAAGATATATTGGGGGAATATATCAGTGTTCAATTTCAGTGTTCAGTTTGCTGTGTACCCTTTCACACTTTTTTCCCCCACCCCACACACCTTAGTTTAAGTTTTGACACAGGCTTTCTTTAGATTGAAGACTTTACCAAAATTGCAGATGTTCTTCGTTATTTGAAAACTTTTGGCCTGTTACATAGTCCTTTAATAAATATAGCCAGATAGCCACAGTACCAGAATCTTGTGACAGAAGTGAAGCATTTTGGTTTGATACACAAGGGCATGTTTCCCATACACATGTTCAATTGTAAGCTTGAACTGCTTTGAGCCGAATTCAGACAGATCCTCCTCTGAGCTCAGCTCAATGCCCACGGATACATGGTCCCTTCTCCCACCTACTGTAAAATAAAATTGCATCTTACTATGCTTCATACTCTGCCTCTTTAAAAAAATAATAATATATCATGGAGAGCTTGGCAGACAGAGCTAGCACTCATGCTTGATTTCAGCTTTTCAGTATTCCTATAACTTACTTAACTTTTGATGAGCCTTCAGATTGTTGTCCTTTATTTTGCCATTGCCAACTGTAGTGAACATCCTTGGACATAGGTCTCTGCTCACTTAAAAAAATAACATATTAGGTTACAGACCTGTAAGAGGTATCACCAGATCGAAGGTCTGTACATTTAAAATTTGTGGTAGTTGCTACCTGATTACCTTCGAAAATGATTGTAGCAACTCCCTTGTCTACTAAAGATAGAGTAAGAGAGTTGCTATTGCCTGTGCTGAATATTATCAATATTTTAAAATGGTGCCAGTCAGAAGGGTAAAAAGTACTGTCCCATCATTTATAATATTTTTATCCTTGACAACCTATGAGGCTGGAAACTTTTGTTTGATATCTGTATTTCCACTTCTGTGATTTGTTTCTTCACTTCCTTTGCCATAAATTTCAGGTTGTTGGCTTTTTCATAGAAAATTTTAGGGTTATATTATAGGCTTTATATTTTTATTATAGGGTTATAAATCTGTTTCTTTTATATTTTAGGATTATGAGTCTGTTTTAATTGCAGATATTTCATCTCAGTGACATTTTTACTTTTTCTTTTGCCCCACAGTAAATTTTAAATTATGTTGTCAAAATTGCCAATTTTTACGGCTTCTCAGATTCCTATCTTACATAAGAAGGCCTCTCCCACTCTGTGGTTCTAAAAATATTCTTTTTAATTTTCTTCTAAAGTTTTCATACGAAGATTTAAATATTTAATCCATCTGGAATTTATTTTGTGAGTAACACAAGGTAACAGTCTAACAATTTAATCCCAGTTATCTAGCCAAAGGACATTCTTTCTCAGTGAAAAACAGCTTCTGCTAATCTTATATTTAGCTTTTGCCATGTAGGCCTGAGGCAACTCACAAAAGGCCAAAGCTGGGGGCAGTTCCATAAGGCTACCACCACAGACATAACACTTGGCATTAATCTTAACTCTTCTGTTTCAACACTGGTAGATCAAGGTCATTCTCACAGAGGCCAGGAACAGCCTAGGCTTGATGTTACCTTTTCTCTTCGAAGTATTTCTTATAGTATTCATTGGATTTTGCTCAACAGTCTATTAGATTGAAGTGGTTTCTAAGTGTTTTTTAAAAGGTTTTATTATTATCCATGACTGCTGAATCATATCAAATACTTTTCCATTACTTTTTAATACAATTATAACATTCCTCTCCTTTAACTTGTGGATGTAATGAATTATATTGATAGATTGCTTAATTTAACCATATTTGCATTCTTCAAATAAACCTTGTTTCATCAGAGTGAATTAGGTTTTTGCTGCTACTCTGGAATGTGTTTGCTAATATTTTATTAAAACATTTTGCATCTATATTCATAAGTAAAAGTGGTCTTTAGTTTTATCTTTGTTGTATTCTTTAGTCACATTTTTAAAAGGTTATGTGTAGAATACATTGGGGTGCTCTATATAAGCCCAGATCAGTTTGAATAACAGAAAGTTTTTTTGAAGGTTAGATAGAACTCAGAAATGTCCTATTTTTTTCCCTGTGATTACTGGTCTGTTCAGATCTCCTATGATTTCTTGAGTGTATTATATTCTTTGTCTTGCTAAAAATTTGTTCATTTGCTTTAGATTTTCATTATTGACAAAATTGCTTATAATTTTGTCTTATAATTGTGTCAATGTTTTATCTAAGTGGTTATATTTCATTTTTCATTTCTAATGATACATTTTAACCTTTGCTCTTAAAAAAAAAAAAAAACCTAGGCTGCCGGAGGAAGTAGTTTTCTTTTATAGGTCTGTTGATTTGTTGAATCATTTGTTGAATGATTTTTATTCATTCTCCTTTGTGTCTGTGGGAGATGAGTAGAATTGTGTGGTGGTAGTAGCTTTTACTTCTTTAATTTTAGCTTCTGCTTTTATTAATTCTCTCTTTCCACTTTCTTTAAGTTAATGTTGTTTTTTTAAAATTTGTAAGTTAAATTTTTAGTTCATTTATTTTCATGCTTATTTTTTAGTAACAAATATATCTGAGGCTATAAATTTCCCTCAGAGTTTAACTCTAGCCACATCTTACAGATTTTCTTTTATGGAATGTTCTTTAAATTATTTCTAGATAATTTGTAACTTCAATTTTGATTTCCAGTTTGACCCAGTGACTGTTCAGAAGAGTATTTCTTCATTTTCAAATGTTAAATTTTGGAGAGTTACGGTTTTTGTGAATTTCTTGTTTTATTTTATTTTAGTCAGAGAATACAGTATATACATTTCTTCCTTTTGGAGTTCATTAGACTTTCTTTGTTGCCAAGTACCTGACTGATTTTTAGAAATGTTCTATAGATATATGTTAAGAATGTGTCTTCTTTGTAAGGTTCAACTTTATAATAAATTCATCTGTTCATTGTATTACTTGGATTCTTTATATCCTTGCTTATTTCTTGTCTCCTTTATCTGCTAAATATTTAAAGAGGTATATAAATTTTCTCACTATAACTATGGCTTTCTGTTGTCTTATTTCTAGTTTTTTTCCTTATGTATGTATTCGCTGCTACATTGTTTAGTGCATAAGGTTTATGACATATAAATTTTGCGTGTCTTTTTATCATTAGATGAATATATCCTTGTTCTGTTTAATTCTTCTGGCTTTGAATTTCACGTTATCTGACTTTAATACTGCTTTATTTTTACTTGCACTCATTTCATATGTTTTTCTGTTGCTTTATATTTAGTATTTCTTTGTTCTTTTTTTCCAGGAGTATTTGTTATATGTACCATATCATTATTTTTTTAAAACAAAAACTGAAAATCCATTTTATTTTTTTGAGGAAAGAATAATTTAAGCCTGGGCTTTCCAGGTGGTGCTACTGGTAAAGAACATGCCTTCCAGTGCAGGAGATTTTCCCTGGGTTGGGAAGATCCCCTGGAGGAGGGCATGGCAACCCACTCCACCCTGGAGAATCCCATGGACAGAGGAGCCTGCTGGGCTACAGTCCATAGGGTTGCAAAGAATCAGACAAGACTGAAGCAACTTAACATGCATGCATGCATACTTATTGCAAAAACAAATATATTTGATCTTATTTCTTCTCTCATGGTTTGTTCATTACACTTTTGGTTTCCAATTTTCTCTTTCCTTACTTTTCTAGGTTTATCAAATTTTTTTTAGTCAAAAATTTTAAAATCCTTTATTTGCCCTTTTTCTTTCCCCAAGGAATTTAGACGTTCTTTAAATATAGCTCTATTGTGCTAGTGGGTACACTCCTATTTTTAACAATCATATTTAAGCTACTTTTCTTCTTAGATATATCAAAATTTAATAATAAATATATTCTTCTCACTCAACCACACATTTTACAAAGATCAATGGCTGCCTCAAGGTGAGTTCATTAGAGAGGATTCAACAGGAAGTGGGGAGACCAACTAGGCAGTAATTGCTATGACTAAGATAAGAAGTTTTCCCATGGAGTGTATGTGTTTTTTGATTTTTTATTTCAAGTATTCTTACTTAATACATACTATGCTGTCATATTATCATCATCCTTTTATATTTATCAGTAAATATTATAACCACTGCTTATTGAAACTTAAATCCCTAAATCTTTACTAATCTTGAAATCTTTGTTTTGATTTCATTTTAATTTGTTTAGTCATTTCTTCAGTAATTTTTTTGTCTTTGAGTGTCTGAGAATGTCTTTTGCCCACATAGATGAATAATATCTTGAATGAGTACAAAATTACTAAATGATAATCCTTTCACTTGTTTATAGATATTATTTCATCATTTTTTGCTTTCACTGAGGAAAGTGAGACCTCTGATTCTAGTATGATTCTTTCCTTGGTAAATATAAAATCAAATGAAAAGAAGCTTCTTTGTCTGAAAGCTTGTAAGATTTTTCTCTTTATCTGTGAAATTTGTAAGTATAGAGACGTTTTCTTCTATCATTTTCTTGATTATCATATTTGTACCTATTCATTTTTTTCTTGGGCTTCCCTGGTGGCTCAGTGGTAAAGAATCTTCCTGCTAATGCAGGAAATGTGGGTTTGATCCCTGGGTTGGGAAGATCCCCTGAAGAAGGATATGGCAGCTCACTCCAGTATTATTGCCTGGGAAATTCCATGGATAGAGGAGCTTGCCAGGCTATAAGTCCATGGGGTCACAAAAGAGTTGGACATGACTTAGTGACTAAACAACAATAACTTTTTCACTTTTATTATTCCTGATATTTTATGTTTTATACATCGAGTTTTCTGGATATGTCTCTGTCTCTTATAATTTCAGTCATAATTTCAGTTTTTCTGTGCTTTTGCTCTTGTATTGTGGGTTATTTCTCCAGTTTATCCTCTGGAAAGTTATCTCATGTCTCTACTGAAATTTTGATATTGGCATCACTTAATTTCAGTCTTTAGTCACTTTTTAAAATGTCCTCTAAACCTAGTACATATAAATTGTATTAATCATTCAATTTATAGTAAAATCTAATAAAGTTATTAAGACTATCAAAAAATGAAGTGATAGAGAGAGGGACAGAATGAAAAAAAATAAATTAAATGCAGAACATTAAATGCAGACTACAGGTACAAAAGAACTTACAGATGGAGAAGTCATTGTGGACAGGAAAAAATAAGTTGTATGCCATAAACTGGAAGGCAAGAAGGGTGTGGAATTGGTCTGTCTCAACCTTGAAAGTTTAAGCCAACACATCATTCTTGTACTTCTGCCATCCTATAAAATGAGCCATGAATGTCCAACATTTTTCCTGGCAAATATTTTACCATGCCCCTTGCTCCAAGATATTCTTTCATTTTTTTCCCCTGACCTGCTGTTTACTTATAACATGTTGCAATCCGGTTAAGAAAATCAATGTCTTATCTATGACCCTACTCTCGTCTTTGGACCTGGATGTTTGTATCTTGTCTCACTAGTTTTTGACCTTTCTTCTCCCTTTCAAACTCTTGGGCTTAGATTGGACCTGCTACTCTCTATCTTCCTGATCTGGGCAACCTGGAAGAGTACACCTGCCTTTATGACTCCTTGGAACCCAACCTCAGACTCTGGTCTCTGAACTGGTACCTAAACCAGTCTACCCTATGAATGTGAAGAATTCAGGAAGGCTGGACATGATGGATCTTTAAAGATGGGTAGGATGTGAGAAGAACAGAAAGAGTACAGAGCTCACCTTGAGGATGAGATTAGTGTGTACATGTGAGAGTTTGTGTGTATGTGTGCTTGCTCAGTGAATAGTCAGACTTACTGGAATAGGTTAATATAGAGGTAATGTCCAAGAAGGTCCTCTAATGGGAAGGGAGTGGAAGATGAAAGAGGAGTCATATGGCTGGAAGGATTCCTTAGGACTGACGCTGGTGGAACAAACCTTTCCTAAGTTGTAGGAGAGTGATCTTAAGGCCAGAAGAATATAAAAACCAAGGGTCAAGTAGGGAGCTGAGTCTGGTAAGGCAGAGAGGAGATTTGGGCCAATTCATCAAGACTAAAGGGCTAAAAGAAGACGTTTAGAAAGGCTCAGGGACTGGAGATGCATGGAGATAAGAGGTAGCTGATGAAGGAAAACCAGGAATAGTCCAGAGAGATTGTTTGCTGTAGTCATGGTTAACATTTAGGTGCTTGCTACAATATGGACTTGCTCATTAGATGAGGCAAGGGTGGGTTGGAAGAAAAAGGCCAGATTTTTCTGGGTCTTAAAAACCATACCAAGCTACTTAGATTTGAAGCAGTGAATGATCAATGTTATCAATAGATTTTTTAGAAGGGAGGTAATATGATGCATACACTGTTATTTTGAACAGCTGTTTGGAAGGACTGAAGGGAAAGAGATTGGAAATAGTCTTGAACCTCTTTAGAAGGTTCAACTGAGAGATGTTGAGAATTTAGACATGGGTAGGGAAAAGGAGTAGAGAGTGACACATCCAGGAGATACTATGAAGAACCACTAAAAATAGGATATTTGAATGGATTAGGTGAGAAGAGAGAAGAAGGAGCCATCAAAGGTAAACATGAGATTTTTTAGTTTGAAAAGGCTACTATGGAGAGTGGGGAAGGTTAGGCATGTTGAATTTGAAGCAATGACTAGATAATTCACTTGGTGGAAAATACTATTTGAATATTAGACTATAGTTATCTGGTCATAGACAGCTTAAGTGTCAAGCTGCATCAACATAGAAATGATCATTGAAGTCATGACTGTGGATGAAGGGAGAAGAATGGAGAAGGGGGGATGTAAGGGCAGATGGCTGATCATTGGGCACAGATTCACATCTTGTGAAAGAGAAAAGGAAAAAAGAGACATTGAAGGAGAAATAAAAGACAGGAGCAATCAGAAAAACTGAAGAATGAGATATTTAAGCAAAAGGAGGTGGTTGATAGTTTCACTCATTACAGGGAGGTTTGGAGATGAGTGCTCTGCCAAGGAGGGTGATAATATTTAAAGACTTTGACTCAAGCAGTGATTCTCAAACTTAAGCATGCAGCAGAATCACCTGGGGGTTTTGTTAAACATATTTCTGGGTCCCATACAGAGTTTCTGATTCAGTATGGTCTGCAGTGAAGCCCAATAATTTGCATTTCTACCTAGTTGCCAGATGATGCCAAGGCTGCTGGCCTGGGAATCACACCTTGAGAACTATAGGGCTAGAAGAGTGATTTCCGCCTTTTCATTTGTTCATTTCTGACCCGACACATCCAAGTGCTATGACATACTCCTCCTCATAGCGATGGCTCAAAAGGCAGGGATTCTTATGTAGGACTCTGAACCAGTGTATCCGGTTTTAAAAAACACTCCCCCCACCCTCAGATAATTATGAACACCCTTCACTTGGGGAGAATTACTGAGCTGATACATGGCATTAATAATATTAAAAAACAAAAGACAGCATTGGAACCATACCCAAACTGATCATTCTTTCTTTGATGATGCAGAAGGCCCTTAAGGATCTGGTCTGCTTTGGGGAGCAGCTGCATGTAGGTGGTGGTTCCTTCTGCTTTCTGGCCCTCAAGGTGAGTCTGTAGCTACCGCTGGTAGGGGGAGTAGGGGAAAGGGACCTTACTGTCTCTTCAGCTGGATCATCATCCATGGGGGGATAATCCTTGAAACCTTGTTGCCCACAGTCATTTGCAGGTAGGTACTCCTTGCTACCCCACAGTCCACGGTGACGGTGCTGTCAATATCCATGGAGGGAGGAAGCAGCCATTTCCTCCTTTGGCTCCCTCCTCTGCTGCCTCATTTCCTTTTCTCTAAAGTATACCATATACCTTGAATCCTGAAGGAAGTTTAAGCAGTTCTCAGAGCTCAGGTGATTGGTCTAAAGCCATACCAAGTTGAAGATGAGGGTAGGCATTGTGCCCTTAGTCTAGCCTCCTCATTCCTTTACACAGGTGCAAGTCCTCGCTGCCTTGGTCCTTGGGGGCATCACATACAGAAGCTCCCCAGGCCTCCAGAAGAAGGCCATCCTTCACTGATTGGCCCCTTTCTTCATCCCCTCCTTAAGTCCTCTCCCTTTCACCCTTTTCTTGCCCCATGTCCCTACCTCCTCTTCTCCAGGAACATGCCCCACCCCTCCCTACAAAAGTGATCACGTCCCATGTCTCTGCTGCCTCCGGTGTTTGTTGAATGTCAATGACTTTCCTCCCTTGCCCAATTTCTGCTGAATCTGCAGGGGGGAGAGGGTAGGCTCAAGTCTATCAGATTTAATTAAAAAGTTTTTTCTCCACATGATAGTTGAACAAGTCAAGTGATACAGAGGTGTGTAAAGAAAAACACAGAACCCTTTATTCACCCCTATCCCAACCACAGTCCCTAAAAGTAGCCAGTGTTAAGAATTTGGTGTATGTCCTTCCATACCTTTCTCTACATTCTAACAAATGTGCCTGTGTTTGTTTCCCCATGGTAGATGAAATATTTAAATGAGATTTTATTCTGTACATTGTTCTGCAACTTGCCCCTCCAAACAGTAGGTCAACTCATTGTCTTTTGATTGTGTGGGTGGTAGGGTTGAATGAACTCCAGTGTGTGGGGAGGAAGCCTCCCACTTTAGACTGTGGATTCTGCAAGATTTAATTTCCTTCTTGACAACCCTGATCTTATTTACAAAAGCAATTCGTATTTCTTCTTTTAACATAACTTATTTCTTGTGATCCAATGACCATGGCATCATAGTGTATTCACCTGATCTCTTCTTTCCAGCTGCCTAATGGTCAGATGATTATTACAATATATCACTTTGACAGCTGCTTCCCCCTATTCCTGGCTGCCCCCAGGCTGGACTTTATATGTTGGCAGTCATCCTTGCTTTCCCCTACCACATACAGTGTGCCCTTCCAACACTCAGCTATCTTAGACAGACTCAGGATGCCCAGTTTCCGCAACTGGACCCAATCTCCGGTCCTTGACTCCTGGCACCGCACCTGTATATCAAGTGCTTTATTTGCCTTGCTAGGTTATTCTGGGCCATCTTATCCTTCGGCTCAATTGCATATCTGTTAAGCCTGTTTCCTTCTTCACCCTGCCCCCTACCCCAAAGCTGAGGTCAGTGGACAACTGGGGCTCCTGTGCAAATAGGAGTGAAGGAGAGCAAAGCTGGTGGAGTCCTTCCTGGTGTCATGTGTGGGCATTGCCAGGAAAGACACATGTTGGCTTCACTGCCTCCTTTGCTCAGGGCACAACATCCCCACACATTTAATAAAGTTTTATAGCTGTGAGGTGCATTTTCCACTGTTGCAGATTGGATCGAATTCTGCACACCTCCCCCACCCCCAACCCCAATATAGGTACAGATTCTTCCTCTCCACCCCATGAGGTGCCCCAAAGGTCACCTTGGGCTTCCCAGGTGGCACTAGTGGTAAAGAACCTGCCTGCCAGTGCAGGAGACATGAGAGACATGGGTTTGATCCCTGGGTTGGAAAGATTCCCCTGGAGAAGGGAATGGCAGCCTGCTCCAGTATTCTTGCCTGGAGAATCCCATGGACAGAGGAGCCTGGTGGGCTGCGGTCCATAGAATGGCAGAGTCGGACAGGACTAAAGTGACTTAGCATGCAGGCACGCACAAGGTCACCTTAGGTGTTAAAGTGGTCCTGATAGGTTTACAGTGTTAGACCGAAGACCCATGGCACACTGTCTTGAGTAACTTTCCCAGTTTGGGGACCTGGCATTCAGTCTTCTTTCTCTGCCTTCTTTGGCTCTGGCCCCTGCCCTCTTTCTCTTTCAAACTAAACACTCTCTCACACTTAGCACTTCACATCACTTCTTGATGGCCAGGTATGACAGCTTCTCTGATGAGCTGATTGGCTTATTCAAGTGAAAGCCCAAGTCACTGAAAAGCTGATGGTTTCCCACCCTCACATTCTCCACAAGGACAGTGGTTCTGGCAGTACTGCTCCTCCTAGGGGGCAATTGAGAGATCTGTAGGGGCATTTTGGGTTCTCATAGTGACTGTGGGACATTATTAGCATTAAACTGATGATGGCTGAGGATATTTTATTTTCTTAATTTTTTATTTTATATTGTTGTATGGTTGATAAACAATGTTGGGTTAGTTTCAGGTGTACAACAAAGTGATTCACTTATACATATACATAGTTTTAGTAATGGAGAAGGTGATGGCACCCACTCCAGTACCCTTGCCTGGGAAATCCCATGGACAGAGGAGCCTGGTAGGCTACAGTCCATGGGGTCGCGAAGAGTCGGACTCGGCTGAGCGACTTCACTTTCACTTTTTACTTTCATGCACTGGAGAAGGAAATGGCAACCCACTCCAGTATTGTTGCCTGGAGAATCCCAGGGACGGGAGCCTGGTGGGCTACCATCTATGGGGTCGCACAGAGTCGGACACAACTGACGTGACTTAGCAGCAACAGTTTTAGTAATGCTCAGCACATCCCCACACAACAAAGAATTGTCCCATAAGACTTTCAGATGTCTTGCTGGATAGTCAAGTTGGATACAAAGCCTGATTATAATGATGAAGTCCAAAATCTAACACTATGTTAAATCCAAGCAGAAAGGAGCTTTTAAGAGCTTTCATATTGAATTTCCCAAGACTGTATCTGTTATACAAATTGAGAGAAAACTGTGCTTTGTTTTCTTTGGAACTTAATGAACAATTATTTACCTTTTGGGGAAACCACAACACTGATCAGTCATGATATTGAGTTAATAATAACACAAATCTTTATCACTCTGTATTTCTGGCTATTGGGATCATTGTTGCTTGACATAAAGGTATAAACAACTGAATACTTCAATAATACCTTTGTGGAATCATGACCAAGAATGTAAATGCATACTGAAGTATGAAATAATTTATTTCTCACACTTAATTTTCCTCTCTCTTTAAATATTTATTTTATATATAAAACTATGTATACAACATATATATGTGTATTAAAATCCATAACAATATGATAAATATGTATTAATTCATCACCCAACTAAAAAATTGAACATTATTCATAATCAATATCTATATATACATCTCACTCTTTTCCTAGACCCAGAGATAATCAGTGTCTTGAATTCTATGTTTTCTATACTCTTGTTTTAAACAATAGTTTTATAACATAGTTATGCATGCCAAAAGAAGTTTTTAGGTCAATATAAATGACATCCTACTGCATATAGTCTTTTTCTTGGACTTTCTTTATTCTGAACATAATGTTACTAAAATCCATCTGTATTGTTTAATGTGACTATTTCATTCATTGTTACTGCTGTGTGATAGTCCACAATATATTTATCTATTCCTTTGTTGGTGAACATTTGGGTTGCTACCAAATAGTTCCTATTATGAACTGTATGTATAAACATTTCTATTTTTGACTCCTTGTACACATGTGCAAGAGAACAGACTAAGGAGTGAAACTGCTGGATTATAGAGTATGCAAATGCAAAATAATGCAAAATTGTTTCCCAAAGGGGTTGTACCCATTGACAATCATAGCAGAGACATACAAGAAGTCCTACTGATCCACATCCTCTTCAACATTGATATTAGCAAACATTTAAGATTTTACTATGGACACAAAACATTGTTTCATTGTGGTCTTAATTTGCATTTCCCTGAATACTAATGAAGTTTAGCATCTTTTCATAGGTTCATTGGCCATTTGTGTTTCTTCTGTCAAATGACTGTTCATGGCCTTTGCCTATTTTTACATTTGTTTTCTATTTACTTTGTAAGAATTCTTTGTATTATTGGTCAGGAATCCTTTTTTGGTTGTATGTTTTGTAAATATCTCCTCCAAGTTTGTAGCTTATCTTTTCACTTTCTTTATGGTCTCTTTTGACAAATGAAAATTCTCAACATTAAGAGAGTCTAATTCCTCACTTTTTTATTTTATTTTTATTATTATTTATTTTTTAACTTTTTTAAAATTTTATTTTATTTTTAAACTTTACAATATTGTATTAGTTTTGCCAAATATCGAAATGAATCCGCCACAGGTATACCCGCGCTCCCCATCCCGAACCCTCCTCCCTCCTCCTTCCGGGTCGTCCCAGTGCACCAGCCCCAAGCATCCAGTACTGTGCATCGAACCTGGACTGGCGACTCGTTTCATACATGATATTATACATGTTTCAATGCTATTCTGCCAAATCTTCCCACCCTCTCCCTCTCCCACAGAGTCCATAAGACTACTTTTTATAAGATTTTATTTAACTTTACAATATTGTATTGGTTTTGCCATATATCAAAATGAATCTGCCACAGGTATACATGTGTTCCCCATCCTGACCCCGCCTCCCTCCTCCCTCCCCATACCATCCCTCTGGGTCGTCCCAGTGCACCAGCCCCAAGCATCCAGTATCGTGCATCGAACCTGAACTGGCGACTCAGTTTCATATATGATATTATACATATTTCAATGTCATTCTCCCAAATCATCCCACCCTCTCCCTCTCCCACAGAGTCTAAAAGACTATAATTCCTCACTTTTATTTTATGGTTAGTATTTGTTTGTGTGTGTGTGTGTGTGTATGTGCATGTCTGTTTTGTTCAAGAAATCTATTACTACTTTAAAATTAGCAAGGTATTCTCTTATGTTTTCTTCTAAAATTTTAACCTTCAGGTGGGAAGCCAAGTACCAAGCTGAAACTTGGGGTTTCTATTATTAAAAGAAGAAGTGAGTAGTATATATTGGAGAACAACTATCAGTTTCTATCACATTACACTGGGGACTGTGTACAGCTGATTTGCAGAGATATAAAGATTCCAGGTTGTGGGCTGACTGCAAGCAAGCATGTATGATGCCAGTGGATCAACTAACCAATTACTATTTTAGACTTTTTAAGATTCTAATATGTCCTCTATTGTTGGGGGCCAGAGTGAGGTACTCCGCCCATGGCAAAGGTCATGAGGAAGGAGGCTCGACATACGCAAAGGCGGGATCGAGCCTCAGGAGTCCCCCTGGAAATCCTCGAGCGTCTACCCCCATAACCAGAGCCTGCCTACTTTACTACTTTGTGCTCTTACCTACATCTCTGACTTTACGGGGGGCTGTCCCCCACCACCTCTTTCGGAGAAGGAGTTAATCTAGAGCTCCAGTTAATAATAATTCCTGGGCGTGATAAGAGTGTTTTAACCTACAAACTCCTCTGAAGGTTCTCTAGCCTGCCTGACAGGCTCGTCGGGCCACATGTGATTGCTCACAGCCTCCCAACCGTGAGAGGCACGAGATGCTTTAAACCCTCTAAAAACAGGTTCTTTAGAGAAGTTAGAAAACTATAAGTATAGTGGGCTAATTAGAAATTGTGTTGGTGAAGGGTTTTTCATTTGTTGAGCCAATGTTCGTTGCTAAGTCTCCACATCCCCTGCCCTTACACACATTAATGAATATATAGAAGAAATAAGTATTAACCTTTGATATTAATCACGTTAGACCTTAGGCTAAGTAAATTCTTTCCTTAACTAAAACCCACTACACCCTCACCCTGTAGGAATGTAACTTTATTTGGGTGGCGTCTGTTTTGAGAATAATCAGCCCTGGAGAAATAAGTGTCCTGATTGACTGACCACTGTCACAAGGAGAGGGTCGTAAATTGTCAGCAGGCCCCCCTGGCCAGAAGATGATGTAACACCCCTAAGACCTCTGTATACATTTGTGTGAAGCACCTGACTTTAATAAAAGTCAGGACTGCTGTCCCCACGTGACTTTTGTATAACATCTCAGTGTATAAAAACAGACTCTGGAAAATAAAGAATTGGGATCAGTTTCTCGAAATACTGGTCTCCCCATGTCGCTCTCTCTCTCACTCTGGTTGAGTCTCCATCTGGAGCGCGGAACCCACCATGCTTACTAATTATGCCTGGGCTTCTAAGATCCGACCGGGGAGGCCTCAGTGTCTCCTCTCCTTCGGGAGAAAGGAAGGACGCCTGCGGCCTACGTAAGTGGTGCAAACTTCTTGTCTTGAAGTTTTATTGGTCTCCCGCGTAAACCAAGCTACTCAGCCTCTTTTCTCCACTGAATTTTCCTACTGAGCTATCCTCATCCTATTACTCTTTTTATCTTTGATAAAATATTTAAATAAATAGGTCGCCGACGCCGTCCCCGCTTCGAATACCCTGGATCAGCCGGGGCAGGACCCCGGCACTCTATACTACACACAGATACTATCTTGGAAAGACTATGATAACAGTGTCAGCCATGAATTAAATAACCCTAAACTGATTGTTGTTTCATTGGATGGAGGATTAATACAGAGATCAGCAGGTAGTGTTAAAGCAATCGTCAGTAGTGGGAGGGAAAGGAGTCTTGCTGGAGAGATGACGAAATGAGTTTACTCTCCAGATGTAAGCTTTCATCTCATGGGAATGAAAAACTTTCACTAATGGATGGTCCATGTGTAGGGTACTATAGTGTCCTTTAGATGGATGTGGAAGCAGTTGTAGTCTAGGAAAGAAAGCCCTGGAGTTCTGAGGGCAGTGTTTGGAATGGAGAAATGCCAGAAGTAATTAAGGGGTAGATATTTGAACCAAAAAGATCAAGAATATCCAAGAAAAAGTTTACAAGTAGACTGGATGCAATCGGTGGAATATATTGCCCACCAAGGAGCCTATTCAGGAATGCTCCAAAGGATCCTAGGCAACACACTGGTGGAATTCCCACTCCTCATACTAGCAAGAGACATGACACTAGCTTCACTCACTGTTCTTTTGCATTCAGGGGGAAAACCGAATTGCCTTGTTTCAGGAGTTTGATGTGAAATGAGGGTCTCACCTGTAGGCAGCTACCTTGAAAGGCAGGTTCTAAGCTTCAGACTGCCTGATGGCCCTGGCAGTCCAACATAACACAAGAGCCAGAAAAAGTACTGTGACACATCCCTCCCCTGAGTCAAGGAGAACAGGGTCAATTACTTGCTTAAATGAAGAAAGAAGGGAAATGGGGAAAACAAGAAGGAAATAAAAATATAAATTCCTATCTCAAAACATTTATTCTAGACTTCCCTGATCGTCCAGTGGTTGAGAGTCTGCTTACCAATGCAGGGGATGCTGGTTTGATATCTGATCCAGGAAGATCCCACATGCCCATGGGGCAGCTAAGCCCATGTACACAACTATGGAAGCTCAAGCACCTAGAGCCTGCGCAGTGAGAATCCACTGCAATGAGAAGCCCATGCACTGCAACTAAAGGGTAGCCATCACTTGCTGCAACTAGAGAAAGTCCACACCCAGGAAAGAAGACCCAGCACAGGCAAAAGTAAATACATAAATTAGTTTTCTAAAAATTTCCCTTCCACAAAACATAAAGAGCAAGGAGATAAAAATGGAACTGACAACCTTGAACACAAGAGACAACTTCAGTATGAAATGAGAGAGGGGGTAAAATAGGAAGACGAGTAATAGAGAGGAGGGACTTCTAGGGGTCAGGAGCTGTGAGCACTGTGCTGGCTAAAAGGCAGCTTAACAAAAGCAGCAAATAAAGTATCTCATCGTCCTCTGGGACCTGAGGGTATCCAAACCTCTGAGGAAGAGCAGAATTTTCAGTCATGAATTATAGGTGCAACCAGAAGTCTCCTTTACCATAGTTTTGTGAGGGAAGTAGTATCATCTGATTTTCTGTTCCAGAAGATCACTCTGGCTGTTTTATGGATAATGGGCTCTAGTGAGGCAAAAGTAGAAGTAAGAGTATCACTCTAGGAGATACTTCATCAGCTTAGACAAGAGATGGTAGCATGATGGCTTGGTCCTGGGTAAAGGCTGTGGAAACTGAGTAAAGTACAGGTGATTCCCATTATTCATAATAGTTATAGTCTATAAAGTTGCTATGAATGCTGCATCAATAAAGATGGAACTGTTGTTCCTAAAGGAAATAAAACATGGTTAGGTTCCAGCAAACCTTTGGTGATAACATTTTCGTCAACTGATGAATCCATAATTTCATGTGTGCTTTGTTTAAGAAGACCTTGTTTAATACATATTACTGATTCATTCACATTGACTTCATGGCCAATAGCACTATAGTTCATGTCAGAACAACAGTTACAAAACTCTGTATTTTCTCTGAAAGGCACATCACAGCCTTCTTGCACTTAGCAACACTAGAAAGCACTTGAGCACTGCACTTGGGGGCCATTTCAAACAGAAATTGTTAGCAAAAAAAAAAAAAATGTGAAAATGTGGCACTAAAATAAACCATGAAAAGGACATTTGCCTACAGATTGAGAACTAAAAAAGAAGGCATCACCTTGTTTGACCTCAGCTGGGAAAGTGCACATTGATTGAATTACATTTTTCACTGTTCTGTGCTCATATTAGGGCTTCCCTGATGGTTCAGACAGTAAAGAATCTGCCTGCAATGCAGGAGACCTGGGTTTGATCCCTGGGTTGGGAAGATCCCTGGAGAAGCGAATGGCAACCCACTCCAGTATCCTTGCCTGGAGAATCCCATGGACAGAGGAAACTGGTGGGCTGTAGTCCATGGGATTGCAAAGAGTCAGACACAACTGAGTGACGAAGAACAACAAGCACAGATGCTCATATTAATTTAGAGGTTACAAATGCACTTTAGCAAGTAGGTAAATCCACAAATATGAAATCTGTGAATAGTGAGGTCAACTATAGATATTTTTGAGATATATTCTAGAGAGGGAAACTGATGGGACTTAACAGTGGATTGAATGTAGGAAGTGACAGTGGTGTTAAGGTGGACTCCTAGTTTCTGAATGAGCAACTAAGTCGACAGTGTTACCATATATGGGGAAGGGGCAGGTTTTTAAGGGAGATGGTGAGTTCAATTTTGAGCATAATAAGTTAGATATAGTGGTTATCCATCCAGCAAGGGATACCAATCAGACAGTTCGATATTTGAGACTGGAGCTCAGAGGACGGGTGTAAGGGAAAAACAGGCACTTGGGAGTGGACATATAATGCTAATGAAACATCCGTCCCTCCTCTGTCCCAAGTAATAGTCCAGAGCTTTTCAAAATTGATGGAGAATGAAGGAAAATTGGTTCCTTTGCTTCCTAATCCCTTGGTTTATTTCACCTGATTTCAGAAGAAAGTGGTGGTGGGTGAAGATAGCTCACTTCTCCACAGGGCGTGGTTTGGCAGGAAGGTCCATTATAAGAATCATGAACTCAGTGCTTGGTGCTCAGTTATATCTGTGACCCCTACCTGCATTTTCCTAAAATAGGAATGCAAAAATAGACCTCTACTTATAACATATGCCTAGAAAAAATTTTTTTAAAAAACCAGATGAATCTATACTTTATACAAGCTCAAGAAAAACAAATATCCCCAAAACTATGTAGGCACTTGAAACTATGAGAGGATATATTTATAATTTGGGGATTGGGGATACTGTCTTAAGCTTGTCATAAGCATCAGAAGTTAAAAAGAGTACCATGATTGACCAGATAAAAGACACAAAACATCCACATGGCCAAGTTCATTTCAGTCGCTCAGTCGTGTCCAACTCTTTGTGACACCGTGGACTTTCCACTTTAATCAATAGTTCTACTTCAGCCCGACAGGCTTGCCTGTCCATCACCAACTCCCAGAGCTTGCTCAAACTCATGTCAATCAAGCTGGTGATGCCATCCAACCATCTTATCCTCTGTCATCCCCTTCTCCTGCCTTCAATCTTTCCCAGCATCAGGGTCTTTTCCAATGAGTCAGTTCTTTGCATCAGGTGGCCAAAGTATTGGAGTTTCAGCTTTAGCACCAGTCCTTCCAATGAAAATTCAGGACTGATCTCCTTTAGGATGGACTGGTAGGATCTCCTTGCAGTCCAAGGGACTCTCAAGAGTCTTCTCCAACACCACAGTTCAAAAGCATCAATTCTTTGGCACTCAGCTTTCTTTATAGTCCAACTCTCACATTCATACATGATTGCTGGAAAAACCATAGCTTTGACTAGATGGACCTTTGTCAGCAAAGTAATGTCTGTGCTTTTTACTATGCTGTCTAGGTTGGTCATAGCTTTTCTCCCAAGGAGCAAGTGTCTTTTAATTTCATGGCTGCAGTCACCATCTGCAGTGATTTTGGAGCTCCCAAAAATAAAGTCTGACACTGTTTCCACTGTTTCCCCATCTATTTCCCATGAAGTGATGGGACCAGATGCCATGATATTAGTTTTCTGAACATTGAGTTTTAAGCCAACTTTTTCACTCTCCTCTTTCACTTTCATGAAGAGGCTCTTTTGTTCTTCTTTGCTTTCTGCCATGAAGGTAGTGTCATCTGCATATCTGAGGTTATTGATATTTCTCCCAGGAATCTTGATTGCAGCCTGTGCTTCATCCAGCACAGCATTTCACACGATGTATTCTGCATATATTCTGCATATTCCAATCCCAAAGAAAGGCAATGCCAAAGAATGCTCAAACTACTGCACAATTGCACTCATCTCACACGCTAGTAAAGTAATGTTCAAAGTTCTCCAAGCCAGGCTTCAGCAATATGTGAACCATGAACTTCCAGATGTTCAAGCTGGTTTTAGAAAAGACAGAGGAACCAGAGATCAAATTGCTAACATCTGCTGGATCACCAAAAAAGCAAGAGAGTTCCAGAAAAACATCTATTTCTGCTCTATTGACTCTGCCAAAGCCTTTGACTGTGTGGATCACAGTAAAGTGTGGAAAATTCTGAAAGAGATGGGAATACCAGACCACCTGACCTGCCTCTTGAGAAACCTATATGCAGGTCAGGAAACAACAGTTAGAACTGGACATGGAACAACAGACTGGTTCCAAATAGGAAAAGGAGTACGTCAAGGCTGTATATTGTCACCCTGCTTATTTAACTTATATGCAGAGTACATCATGAGAAATGCTGGGCTGGATGAAGCACAAGCTGGAATCAAGATTGCCGGGAGAAATATCAATAACTTCAGATATGCAGATGACACCACCCTTATGGCAGAAAGTGAAGAGGAACTCAAAAGCCTCTTGATGAAAGTGAAAGAGGAGAGTGAAAAAGTTGGCTTAAAGCTCAACATTCAGAAAACGAAGACTATGCCATCTGGTCCCATCACTTCATGCAAATAGATGTGGAAACAGTGTCAGACTTTATTTTTGGGAGCTCCAAAATCACTGCAGATGGTGAATGCAGCCATGAAATTAAAAGACACTTACTCCTTGGAAGGAAAGTTATAACCAACCTAGATAGCATATTCAAAAGCAGAGACATTACTTTGCCAACAAAGGTCCGTCTAGTCAAGGCTATGGTTTTTCCTGTGGTCATGTATGGATGTGAGAGTTGGACTGTGAAGAAAGCTTAGTGCTGAAGAATTGATGCTTTTGAACTGTGGTGTTGGAGAAGACTCTTGAGAGTCCCTTGGACTGCAAGGAGATCCAACCAGTCCATCCTAAAGGAGATCAGTCCTGGGTGTTCATTGGAAGGACTGATGTTGAAGCTGAAACTCCAATACTTTGGCCACCTCATGCTAAGAGTTGACTCATTGGAAAAGACCCCGATGCTGGGAGGGATTGGGGGCAGGAGGAGAAGTGGACAACAGAGGATGAGATGGCTGGATGGCATCACTGACTCGATGGACATGAGTTTGAGTAAACTCCAGGAGTTGGTGATGGACAGGGAGGTCTGGCATGCTGCAGTTCATGGGGTTGCAAAGAGTCAGACACGACTGAGTGATTGAACTGAACCCATTCTGCATATAAGTTAAATATGCAGGGTGACACTGTACCTCCTTGACATACTCCTTTCCCAATTTGGAACCAGTCTGTTGTTCCATGTCTGGTTCTGACTGTTGCTTCTTGACCTGCATACAGATTACTCAGGAGTCAGGTAAGGTGGTCTGGTATTCCCATGTCTTTCAGAATTTTCCACATTTGTTGTGATCCACACAATCAAAGGCTTTGGCATAGTCAATAAAGCAGAAGTAGATGTTTTTCTGGAACTCTCTTCTTTTTTTGATGATGCAATGGATGGTGGCAATTAGATCCCATGGCCAAAGGTATAAATAAAATAAAAAGGTAAGTGACAGAAAGGACAAAATACATGTAACAAAGGGTTAATATCCACTTGCTCTAGAGGACTCATATAAGAATCAACAAGAAAAAGAAAAAATTCAGTGTAAAAACAGGCAAAGGACACAAAGTGGCAGTTCACAGATCAAGTACTTTAAGTGGTCATACTCACTCTTGCTCAATTTCAACCATTCATTTATTGAACAAATATTTAGTGAGCAGCTTCTACATGCCAAACACTCTAATAGCTGCTGGAGATTCAGCAGTGAACAACATATATAAAGTCCCTGCCTCCCTGGAACTTACATGCCAGTGAGTGGAGTCAAATAGTAAAAACTGAGATACATAATATGTCAATGGTGAAAAGTGCTCTGAAACAAAATTAAGTACTGTAGGATGATAGAGAATGATGTGGAAAGTTGCTTTTTAAGAAAGGATGGTGTAATGGTTAATTTTATGTGTCAATTTTACAAGGCCATAAGGTGCCCATATATTTGGTCAAACATTATTTTGGGTCTGTATGTGCGGGTCTTTGGAGTGAGATTAGCATTTGAATTGGTAGACTAGTAAAGCAGATTGCCCTCACTAATTTAGGTGGGCATCATCCAATCAGTTGAAAGCCTGAATAGGACAAAAAGATTGAGGAAAAGGGAACCCCTCCTGCCTGACTGAGCTGGGCATTGGTCTTTTCCAGCATCTGGACTTGAACTGAAATGTTAACTCTTCTTGAGTCTTAAGCCTGCTGGCTTTTGGATTGAAACTTATACCATGAGCTCTCTTGGTTTTTAGGCTTTCTGACTTGGACTGGTACTATACCATTGGCTCTCCTGGAGCTCTACATTGCCAATTGCAGATGTTGCGACTTCTCAGCCTCCATAACTGTGTAAGCCAATTTCTTATGTTCTCTTGATGGATAGATAGGTGACATATAGATCTATATATATCCAGTCATATATGAATATAGAGATAGAGATATTTCTGTGTGTATGTGTGTGTGTGTGTGTATGTGTATTTTCTCTGGAGAACCCTGACTGATACAGATGGCTAGGGAGAATCTCTAATTACATGACATTTGATCAGAAGAGGCATGAAGTGTGAAGATGCAGTGGAAAGATATCTGGTGAAATGTTGTGGCCAGGCACAAAGGCTATAGGGTGATTTCTTCCTTAGCGTGGTCCATATTTAGCAAAGAGGCCAAGCAGCTGGAGTGGAATGAGTACAAAGATGAGGTCAGGGAGGCAGCAGAGGCCAGACCATGAGGCCCTTGTAGGCTGCTGAAAGGATGTTGGCTTCTACTTAGAGATGGAAAGGCATTAGAGATGGGGGCAGGCGTTGAGCAGAGGAGTGACATGCTACGACTTGTGCTTTTTAAAGAATCACTTGGTTGTTGTTTTGGGAATGGACTGGGATGGTATCCACATCGTGGGAACAGTAGAAGGGGACCAGGAAGACCAAGCAGGAGGTTTGAACAATAATCCAGTCAGAAGAAGGTAGTGGCTTGGACCAGGGTGGCATTGGTAGAGGTAATGAGAAGTGATCAAACTCTGTAGAGTATGAGAGAAAGGGAGGAATCGAGGATGGCTCCAGAATATTAGCCTGAAGATTGGAAGAATGGGGTTGCCATTGACAGAAATGGGATATTGTGTAGGAAGAGCAGGTTTGAGGATAAATCAGGAGTTTAGTTTGGACCTGTTAACTGCCTCTCATTTTAAATGTTTTCTCATCTATATTTTATATCTGTATTTCAAAAAAATTCATCCAAATTAGGATTTTGACTTTGGATATGCTAAATTAAGTTAGAACTGTCCAATAGACACTAAGAAAGCAACTGATTTGAGTACAAATGTGGAGGTCATGGCTAAAGGCATAAATTTAAGAATTATCACATTACCTAATACGGGGTCGCTAGGAGTCGGACACGACTGAGCAACTTCACTTTCACTTTTCACTTTCATGCATTGGAGAAGGCAATGGCAACCCACTCCAGTGTTCTTGCCTGGAGAATCCCAGGGACGGGGAGCCTGGTGGGCTGCTGTCTATGGGGTCGCACAGAGTCGGACATGACTGAAGTGACTTAGTAGCAGCAGCAGCAACAACAATTAAAGAAATAGAAACTAAAGCAAAATATTGGTTTTTTCTCATGAGGTTGGCAAATTTTTTTGTTTTTTAATTTTATTTTTTAATTGGAGGAAAATTTCTTTACAGTGTTTTGCTGGTTTCTGTTGTACAACAATGTGGATCAGCCATAATTAGACCTATATCCCCTCCCTGTTAAGCCTCTCTCCCCTCCCTCATCCCACCCCTAGATCAACACAGAGCACCAGGCTGGGCTTCTGTATAATAGAAGTGTTATGCAGCAACTTCTCACCAGCTATCTATTTTTCACACTACTGGGCCCCGAGAAAGCCACAGTTCTAAAAGACACAGGTACTCCAATGTTCATTGCAACACTATTTACAACAGCCAGGACATGGAAGCCACCAAGATGTCCATTTACAGATGAATGGATGAAGAAGATGTGGTGCATCTATATACAGTGGAATTTTACTCAGCCATAAAAAAGAACGAATTTGGGTCAGTTCTAATGAAGTGGATGAATCTAGAGCCTGTTATACAGAGTGAAGTAAGTCAGAAGGAGAACAACAAATACCATGTGTCAATGCGTATATGTGGAATCCAGAAAAATGGTAATGATGGACCAATTTGCAGGGAAGGATGCAGACACAGATGGCACATTTTTAAAAAACAATAATGTCCAATGTAGCTAAGGGTGTGGAAAAATAAGTGTTTGTATTCATTTTGTGAGAATATAATTGGTGGAACTTTTTGGAGGGAAGTTTGGTAGTTTCAGTCAAGGTTTAAAAGGTGCATATCCTTTAACCCAACAGTTGCACTTCTAAAAGCTTATTTTCTAGGTATTTACACTTGTGAGCAAAACTATGTGTATAAGATGTTCAATGTTGCATCATTTCTAATAGAAAATAAATGGAGGACTTCCCTGGTGCTCCAGTAGTTAAGAATCCAAACTGACAATGCAAGGGACACAGGTTCGATCCCTGGTCCAGGAAATTCCACATGCCATGTGGCAGCTGAACCTGTGCCCCACAGCTACTGAGCCTGCATACCCTAGAGCCTGTGCCCACAATAAGAGAAGTCACTGCTATGAGAAGCCTGTGCACTGCAACAAAGTGTAGCCTCCACTCGCTGCAACTGGAGAAAGCCTGTGCTGTAATGAAGACCCAACACAGCCAAAAATAAAAATAATAAATAGATAAAAATTTTTAAAAGAAAATAAATGGAGACAATTGGTATATCCAATGACAGAGAGTAGTTAAATACCTTATTGTTCAGCCAGCCTGGAGTACTAGATTCCTGTTCAAAAGATTGACCATGTGATGATAATGATGATAATATTTCTTACTGAATGCTTACTATGGGACAGGTACTGTGCTAAGTGTTTTATGTCTTACCTCATTTAAATTAATTTTTACTACTCAGAGTAATTTCTTTTTTCTAGTCACTGATTCACTCACGTAACAGTTATTTGGGAGCACCTGTGCATGCTGCATTGGTAAGTTGCTCAGTCATATCCAACTCTGTGTGACCTTATGGACTGTAGCCTGCGAGGCTCCTCTGTCCATGGAATTCTCCAGGCAAGAATAGTGAAATGGATTGCCATGCCCTCCTCCAGGGGATCTTCTTGACCCAGGGATCAAACCTGTGACTCTTACATCTCCTACATTGTCAGGCAGTTTCAATACTATGTGCTAATTCTGCCTGCTAAATCCATAAAAATGGACTCACTTTCCCTGGACCAGTAGTTCCTAATCTCTATAGCATTACATTTATCTTTGAGATGCTGATGAAACCTACAGGCTCTGTCCCCAGATAAATACTCATGCTTCTTTGGGGGAATATCAGACCTGTCCTCAACCTCTGGGGGTCTGTGGACCCCCAGACTAGGTTCAGAGTCTTTGTTTTGGAACAGTGGTGTTGGGACATACAGAGGGAAGAGCTGGAGGTAGAGTGGGGAAGAGGCCAGGGCATTCAGAAATTTTTGGCAGGCCAGTTTCTGTGTGGAAAGTACTGATTAAGTGCAGATTTTGTTGGCAGGATGCTAAGACTCGGGGATGCCACGGTTCCTTATTGAATACTAACTGCTCTCTGGGCCATACACTCCCATTCCCCAGCATTTCCCTCCCCATCCTCCATCTCTTTCAGACTTGGTCAGCCTAAGTATCTCTCCTTCCCCTCTTCAATTCCAACCCTCACAAGGCCAAATGCGATTGGCCAGGACCCCAAGCCTTCAGTCCAAGTGATTGGGGATCATCTCCCATAGGCTGAGTGTGGGACTTTACAATGAGTCCTTGTCTCCTTCTTTTTCCCCCTTTCCTGGGGAAGTTTCCATGGCAATGGTCAAGCAGGCTACTAGGATATCTGCCTGAGAAGCCACCAGACACACTCTCTCAAGATTGATCCGGTGCTTCAGTTCAGCAAAGGAAAGGCAACAAACTCCTTTGGGTCAGTTTGTATTCTATAAGAAGGAGATACTAAGATGGAGTTAGGGATTTAAAAAAAGGCTTATTGGGGGTTAACCCTGTGAAAGATAAAGAGGGAGTAAACAATGTTGGGCAGCGAAGTCTCTAGACATTAATTATTTGGGTCTAAGTTACAGCATTTGGGAACTAGTTCCCCGACAAGGGATAGAAGCCAGGCCCACTGCATTGGGAACACGGAGTCTTAGCCAGTGGACCACCAGGGAAGTCCCCAAACATTGATGTGTATCTGATATTTGTGAGCAGAAAAACAAGAAAAAGCAGAGTTAGACAGGCCTGTGATGTGGACCTGAAAGTCTTGGCCAATCTAGGGGAGGGCTGCAGTGCAAGGATGGTCCATTAGAGAAGTTCTGCAAAGGGCTGAAATAGCCAGGCTTTAGCCTTCTCGCTGTGTTCAGCCATGGGCTAGAGGCTGCCCCAGAAGAGCACGGCATCAGCTCAAATACTGCAGAGGATCCTGCAGACACTGCTGCTGGAGGCTATCAGTTAACTGTCCTCCTCAGAGCTGAAAGGTTAATTCTTTCTGGAAGGGCTAACTGAGACTTGTCTCTAGCTGACACAGCCTCTTATTTTTTCTAACCCCAAGAAAACAGCTATCATGGTCCTATCTAGGCAGAGTCTTTTCCAATACCACAGTTCAAGAACATCAATTCTTCAGTGCTCAGCCTTCTTTATGGTCCAACTCTCAACATCCATACATGACTACTGGAAAAACCATAGCTTTAACTACACAGACCTTTGTCGGCAAACTGATGGCTCTGCTTTTTAATAAGCTGTCTAGGTTTGTCATACTGTTCACGGGGTTCTCAAGGCAAGACTACTGAAGTGGTTTGCCATTCCCTTCTCCAGTGGACCACATTTTGTCAGAACTCTCCACCATGACTTATCTGTCTTGGGTGGCCATACATGGCATGGCTCATAGTTTCATTGAGTTAGACAAGGCTGTGGTTCATGTGATCACAAAATAGACAGCAAATTCTTACTGCCTCATTTATGATTAATACAAAATAAATTTTCCATGTAACAGCCAGAAAACATGTGCTGCTAAGTCAGATGGAGGAAGCAGAAACCAAGGAATCGCCACCTTTCAGGCTTCATGATACTCAATCACGTGGCTCTCTCATGCTTCAGTTTCTTCACCTTTTTTAAGCTTAAGCTGTATGAAAACTGATGGCAGTTCCTGAAAACAGTCCAATCAGGAGACAGCACTTTGATGTTACTGACGTAGAGCATGAACTCTCTGGGCCTCTGGACACAGCAGCATCAAGAGGAAACAAAGGCAAAAACCCGATTCTCTTCTCAGTTTGCGGCAGACACTTGTCCCCAAGACTATCTGAGCAGAAGAATAGAGCAAACATCCTGCCCTCAGCAGTGGAGCAAAAGCCATTTAGGACAGCGAACAGAAGTCAAAAGAAAATATCATCAGTAAGCTATTTGGGAGCTTATATGGTGGGCTCATTTATATGCCATGATAAATGATATGAGTTCCCCTCCTACATTGTATAGTAGGAGGGGCACCAAACGTCCCTCTCTCTGATCTTCAAGTCAAACTTCTCCCATTCCTCACACACAAAATATGTCTGAAGAGCCAAGATTAGTAAGTCATTCCTTTGAGTTATGGTATTGTTCCAGCTGCTTCCAGACAAAATAGAACAACCCCAAGAGATAGAAGCCAGTCATCTCCATGGTGAGTTTATGAGTTAAACTTAACTTGAAAGTGGAGGGTGGGGCCTGAGGTGATGACTCTTAGGATAAGAAGTTTGGGTGGGATGGAAAGAGGGATTTGAGAGGATGGCAGGATAGGACCAGAGTCTGAAATTGGGGAGATTTTTAGGAAGCCTAACAGTGTAGGGCCTCAGAAGATTGGGAGAAATGGGCACATGGAAGAAGGAGGTCCCCATTATTAGTTTTGGACTGGTCTCCCATACATTTGTAAGCATATGTATGTATATTTTATTAAGATATTTATTTTTGGCTGCAAACCCTCTCCAGTATTCTTGCCTGAAGAATTCCATGGACAGAGGAGCCTGGCGGGCTATAGTCCATAGGTTTGCACAGAGTCAGACACAACTGAGCAATGAACACTTTCACTTTACACTTTCAGTTCTTAGTTGCGGTACATGGGCTTATTTTTAGTTGTGGCATGCAGGCTCAGTTGCCCTGTGGCATGTAAGAATTTTAGTTTCCCGATCAGGGATCAAACTCACGTCCCCTGCATTAGAAGGTGGATTCTTAACCACTGGACCACCAGGGAAGTCCCATATATATGTATTTTAGCTGCATTTCTCATTCTAAGATGCAAGGGCATCCTTAACTGCCATGCAGTGATGATAAGTTTCCTATCCAAGGGAGGCTAAATTTTCTAGTTTCTCTCCCCTACTTCCTCCTTTTACTTTCAGTTGTTTAGAAGGCAAAACTTATCCAACTGCCCCTCTGCCTCCCCCCAGCTAATTTCTCTTCGGTCCCTTGTCCAAGCTTGCAATGTCTCACTAGCAACATCAAGAGACAATGAATTTTTATCCCTGAGATTGGACTTGGACCACTGGGAATCCTGGGTGTCACCGATGGACAGATGAGCTTATTAGAGAAGTCCTTCCCAAAGGCTCCTTCAGAAACAACACGGAAGGGTTAGGGGAAGACAGAGTAGGCTGGCCACCTCAGGCAGCTTGGGGCTTCAAGGCGGACTGCAGCACCTGCAGTTGCTAAGTGTTGCAGACACCTCTTGCTGATATCCTGCCGTTGAGTAAGAGAACTGGAATCAATAATGTTCAGGCCCACTTTTTTCCCCTTTATAGAAAGACCTCTCAAAAATACATTTGCAAATTGCTATCCTTGCTTTTCTTAAAGGCCCTCAATCTCCTTTCATAGTTAAAAAAAAAAAAAAGTTGTTTCTATCTGTATCAATCAAATCTTAGGCTGTTTGTGGAGCTGGACAAGTCCTGCTAAGATTTACACCTTAGAGCCCACCATAGCCTTTGTTAAACTATGTTTTTTTTCCTCCCAATGCACTGTGTGGCTTGCAGGATCTTAGTTCCCCAACCAGGGATCGAACTCATGCCTTGGAAGTGAAAGTGCTGAGTCCTAATCACTAGACTTCCAGGGAATTCCCAACCAGGAGGGTTGAATGCAGATGTTTGGGGTGTCCAAGAAGGGAGGGAAAGACAAAAACACATGAAATTGACTTAAAATAGGCTGAAATACAGTGTATTTGGTATCAAACCGTGTTCAAAAATGCTTCTGCTGGAATGCCTTCTCAGTTCTCTGCTTGGACATATGAAATAGGGCAGCCTCCTCTGTTTCATCTTTGTTTCATTGCCACACATCCTATTCCCAGATTCTGCCTAAAGACTAGCCTAACCAGTTGTTTTCTTAGCTTTGAACTTCAGGTACAAGATAAGGAATGGGAGGAAAACAGGCCTGCCCCTTCATTGTCCTCCACAAATATGACATGCCTGAGAGGAAGTTTTTGATTTTTTCTAAGCCTCAGGTGACATCACCAACACATCACTGCTTTTTAAAAGCCAATCCTCCTCTCCACCCCCTGCTAGAAAGTGATGGCAAAAATATTATGCTTTCTCTATTTTCATGCTTTCCAAACTACTGGTACAATCTAACAGGAAGTTGTAAAAATCAATTAAGTAGGCTATGATCAGCACTTTAAAAATTAATAAAATGAAGTAGAAAATACCAAAAGCACATCACAAAATAAAACACGAGTTTTATTTTAGACATGTAATTTTTATTACTAGTTTGTTATATGTAGATGTATTTGTATACTGGCTTGTGACATTTTACACCTCTGTGGATTAGAGCAAAACTTTGAAAACCACTGATCTAGAGGGTGCATATACTTCAATCTCAGATAGAGTCTGTAGTCCAAGACCCTCCACCTGACACATTATTTCAACAATATTTTATAGTTCTCTACTTTTTAGGGCTTCTCTGAGAAGCAAAATTGATGTACATAGCCCACTGATAAGTCACCAAGAAATCTTTTGTATAGAAAGATGCATTTGACAAAGAAGGGCAAATAGCTAATAAAATACAGCAAAGTTTGGTAGCAACTGTTTTGATGAAGTATATTTATTATAGAGACAGTCGACTGTTAAATAAAAAAGCTAAATATGCCCTACCATATCTCCCTAAATATATAAGGTTATGTTAAAGCACATCTGTGCTTATTCTATCATATATTAAATCAATAATTTAATATTAAATAATTAAATTATAAAAAAAATCAGCAAATGAAGTCCCCTGCAATCAAATTTCCTGCATCAGTAATCTCAAGCAAGTCAATCCAGCAACATTTCAGAATAAAATGTCTTCTTGACTTTGACTACTTGCTCCTTTCCCAAACACTGCATTTATCCTTCAACCTCATCGAGAGTTATCTTTTTTGACACACTGTATGTTATTAACAGGCTTCCCTGGTGGCTCAGTGATAAAGAATCCACCTGCAAATACAGGAGATAGGGGTTCAATCCCTGGGTCGGGAAGATCCCCTGGAGAGGGAAATGGCAACCTACTCCAATATTCTTGCCTGGAAATTCCATGGACAGAGGAGCCCGGTGGGCTACAGTCCGTGGAGTTGCAAAAGAGTTGGATACCACTTAGCTAAACAACAAATACATTACTAGGAAATTTCCAGAAACTAGGAAAATGCTGATTCCTGTTCACCAAGGCACTTACATGCTTAAATAAGGTCTGTGGTTCTTTCAGCCTTATGAGGCAGACATGAAAAGCAAATAACTTGGTGATAGAGTTTGAGTCATGAGTCATTAACCTTTTAAGCTTACAATCTTTTACTTTCACTAATGCCTACAAATTTACACCTGAGTAGATACCTAGCCATTTTTATCTAGCAAAATTCATTACTGTATTTCATCAGTCTAAGACACCATTGATTTTAAGACAGTATTTTATGTACCACTGAGAAAGGAAAAAAAAGGCTGATTAAAGTATGCTTTAGCAAGAAGTTATAATACATCAATTTCAGGGGTATTAAATTGTCAAAAATACGTGCCTCATTGAAGAGATGAAATACAGGGGTTGATTTCAAAGGCTGTTGCCTCTTCTCACTCCTCAAGTGTCTGTTGACATATTTTTAATGTAGAATTAAAGTTAATGGGACCATTTTTTCCCCCTGAAAATGAACTGTCTTTTGGTTTCACTGCCTACTGAATTTTGGCTGTTTTTTTTTTTTTTTTTTTTTTTAGTATTTGGCTAGGTTTTCAAACTTAGAATTTCTAACATTTCACTAGAAACTTCACTGCTACTTCAAACAGGTGATCTCAGGAATGTTATTTGGTAGGAAAAGGGGGAAGAACAAGGTAGGCTAGAGAAAAGACAAGGTCCTAGTTGTCAATCACTGTTTTCAATATCCTAACTTAAAATTCTTTTTTAAACCTTATAGTGTAAGAAGAAACAACTAACTGTTCTGGAGCCTCAAAAAAATCAAAAGACCTTAAACCAAGCTTGAGAAAACTTGTTAAAGGCAAATTTTATTTTTTTAAGTTACAAAAATATGCGCATGTCAAAAATACAGTCTAGTCCATATAAGAGTAGTTCCAGCCATTTAAAAGTTATACAGAGTTTGGAAACAGCAATTCATACACAAGTCTTAAAGCACTAAAGTAATGAACAGTATACATACAACCAGTCAATTCAGTTATTGCTAGTTATATGCCACTTTTACTTGAGACTGTTCTCCTTTAGGGAAAAGGCAATATTTGGGCAATCTGATTGTTGCTACTAAAGCTGTGGTTTTAAAAAGTCAATCCAAAATTAGAATAAATTCAGTTTGAGTAGAATATGTGTAAGCTTTAGTCAATATTACAAGAAGGTGTGGTCTAAATTTCTGTTCCATCCCTTTCTCCTACTTAGTTCTATATCAGAAATGTGACATGTAGTTTGTGACAAGAGTAAATGAATCATTGATCTTCAAATTAAGTAACAAGAAACACTGAGTTGGAATGTGGAAACAAAGCTGGCACATCTAGTGTAACAAGATGAGAATGATGAATTCAGGGATGGAAAAATGTTTAAATTTTAACCAAAAAACAAAGACTTCTTTCTCTTTAGATGCTGAGACACAGAACGAATCAACTGGTTTTTCTTAAGTTTATAGGCTATGAAGATATGCTGTTCTCTATCTTTTCCAAAAAGAAAACGTGAGCTATATAACAGGAACATGTTTTAAACAGATCTATTTGCTCAATGCTGTATGGAAGAACACCATCATGAGATTAAATAATTTTAGCTTTAAGTAGTAAAAAGATCATGCAGTTGACAGTGTAAACACAGGGAACAGATCACTCACTTGGGGGTGGGTAGTACGTAGTAGACTTTTGGTCTGAAGTTCATGTGGAAGACTTAGAAGTTAAGGGTCCCAAAGAGAGAGCCATGGCTTTGTTTCCAACTTTTCTGTCAGACCCTGCTGAAGGGTCAGGCTTATTGCTGACATTTTCCCCCAACAAGTTCTTAAATAAATTGAAACATATACTGGTAATAAGTATGAGGTGAACTAGAAAAACATTTAAAAATAATTCTTAGAACAAAAGTGACAGTCATGACCTTTTGGTAAAGATACTTATTACCTTAATGACTTAAATCCTAAAATTAGGCTACATTTTTAGGAGGTAGAAAACAAATACCCAAAGTGTACCACTTGGCCATCCTTCCTTACTTGTGGCCAACCTCGGATCTATACATTTTTCACTCCTCATTCTCCCGCTAAAGCTATTAGTCCTACTACCATTTACTATCTAAAGTTATAGACCTGGAGCTGCCAAGAAAAAGCTTTTAAAGAAGTCTTGCTTTTAAGTCACTGAGTGTATCCAACACTCGGGTATCAGTTGGGAACATTTTACATCTCTCGAGTAGATTAACTAACTTTATAAGAAAACATGCCAACATGAAAAAAATTACTTAATATAAAAAGACTATTGAACATCTCTACATGTGATTCTAGTATGTCAGAGTAGTTATGTAAACCTAAACTAGTAATGTGTTCATTGAATTGCTTTGAAAAAGCCTTATACATAAACTGCATTACCAGTGTTAAACGAAAAAGGTACATTTCATACTACAAAATTAACCTAAATTCACCTAATAACAAGAACAATAAACACTCCACTTCCTCCCAGAAAGTTATATTGTGCTGATATCCCATAGATAGTACTATAAAAGGATTTTATTTTTGCAATATGCTGGGCTCACAGTGAGTATGCTAATACAGCAATCATGGCTATAATGTTACTGTAAGAATGTCATTAGTGAAACATGTATAAGGCATGTAGAAAACTAGCATTAAAGCTCTTAAGGGCAATGATTTAAATTGGCAGCTGCTAGAAAAGGTGCTGCTAGAAATAAAAAATATTAAAGAATTTAGTTTCGGCACATACTAGTTTTCAATGCTTCCACAATGAAATGAATTAATAACTCACATAAATTTCTGTTGCTGGAACTAATGGACAAAAAAATAATGGACTTCTGCCCCCTTTAAATAGTAGCCCAATCTTGAAAACGGAAGCAGTCACTTGCAATCTTCCACACGGTATTGTTAGCAGTAGTCTGAGCAGTCAGCAGGAAGTTCTGGTTGAAGTAGTGTTGCTTGTTGCCATCAAACTTCACAGTTCCACTGGTCACAACAAGAACTGTGGTCTGGGACTGAGTAGCTTGCTCTGCACCCACATAAGAAAAGAGAAGAGGTTGGATTCTTTACACAAGCAGATTTGCAGGCTTAAACACATTGCCTATAACTTAAATACTAAAAAAAGTTTCATAAACTGTCTTTACTTTAAGCATAATCTTGAGCATGCCCACTCAGAGCCAGAAAACTCAATAACCATTTCAAAGATACGAACATTATTTTCAGTCCAGAAAGATTTGGGGTACTCTAAACTTTCAATATCTAGCTTTTTGGTTCCTGTGTTAATATCTCCTTTTTTTTTTTTTTAAACAGAACTTGGTCAAATTTTGTTTCTTAAGTTTTCATTCTTTTCAAGAACTATAAAGGCAAAAAATCACTCAGGAAACTACTGTTTAAGATGCTTAGGACCCCACCTAGAGGTTAATCTTATAAACTGCATCAATCTGCCTGGAATCAAAATCTGCCTTGACAAAAGCTACCCTTTCACGTAACAGAGTAAATTGCGGTGAAATTTTAATAGGTTGTAAGATAATAAAACACATTAATCAGAGATATGGTACATTTTTTTCTCATGAGACATTTCAAGGTACAGAGGGCAACTATATATTTAGGGAATACAGAAAGTTGTTCCTCTCCATCAACAGAAATCATCGTAAGGCTCAATTTGCCACATGACTTTTAATAAGCCACACAATCACTCAATCTACCAAAACCTACCACTGGCTCTCTGGAATTAGATGCATCTAAATGAAGATCAAAAGTTTGATTTGACAGCTGAATTCTTCATGTTTAACTTATTCAAAAAAGTAATTACTGCTACCATTGAAAGTTGCTAGCTGCTTTTGGTGTTAAAGTTCAGTGCCCACTAAAGAAAAACAAGTACCTCAAAAGACCATGATCTTACCATGAACTGGCTGGCAATCTAACATATTGACCTGGAATTCACTAGAAGGCAACATGTCAAAAAAATTGGCTAGGGCTTCCAGCCCTGTAACAACATTTCCATTCCATATTAAAGTGGCCTTGTCCAGATACAGCCTGGTTAGTGCCTAAAAAGGAAGAAAAAAGAAAAAAAGGGGTAAGATTTTTGCTTTTGGGCAAATTATCTTGTAGAAATGGATTGAAAGGCTACAGTGAGTGTTTAAACATTTTTATAGTTCTTTCTCCATCTCTCCTTCCCTTGCCCCCTCCCACAGAGGACAATGTGAACAAGGTATCTGCCTTATAAAGTTGCCCTTAAATGGGTATTATCCTGTGCTGTGCTATGCTGTGCTTAAATGCTCAGTCGTATCCAACTCTTTGCGATCTCATGGACTGTAACCCTCCAGCCTTCTCAGTCCCTGGGAATCTCCAAGCAAGAATACTGGAGTGGGTTGCCATGCCCTCCTCCAGGGGATCCAAACCCAGGTCTCCCACATTGCAGGTGGATTCTTTACCAGCTGAGCTACCAGGGAAGCCCTCTTAATATACTAGGCAGCTAGCTACTTTTTTTTCATCTTTCACTTTAGCCACACTGAGAAACCTTTGTATCAAATGGATAGAGAGACTTTTTTTTTAAGTTTTGCTTTCTGTAATTAAAATGAATTAAATGATCACAGGTTTCAAAGCCCTTGCAGCCTGGAACCAGTTTGAATCTCGCTCCCTTTTCTAATTCTATGAACAAAGTTGTCTGTCAGGCCCTACCTGTACCTTTCAATCCTAGTGTTTATATACATGTGAGCCCTTTAATGTTTGAACCATTTAATGTTGTAGGTGTTAAGAAGAATTAGTTCCTTTTATCACCATGGAAATAACATATTCAGTCCAAAACAATCAGTAGTACTTGCTAAAGCAGAGTCTTTGATAAGTCAAGTAAGTTAAAACTCAAATAAGGCAGAATTCAACAGTTAACTCTTTAGTCCCTGGAGTCAGTCACAGGAATTTAGTGTGTCAAAGGGGACATTATTTGCTTAGCTCTAAATTTTAACTTAAAGGGCCAACACATATCTGGACTCTGGAAATGAACTATGCTGCTTTCTTTTTTTGCTACTTTGTCCTTGAAGGCACCAAGGCCCAACAAATGCCCACTGTTACATCCTGTGCCAGGTCCCACATCATCAAACATCAGTATCAAGAACTTCTTTTTAATCTTCTGCCTTAACAAAATAGCTTTTAGAGATATTAACTTCTACAGCATAGACAAGAGTTCTCTAAAACATGGTGTTATACTGATAAGAGACCTAGTGAAGATTCTAGGTCACATACAGAAATCCTTAGAAGATATGGCTCAGGAACACACTGCAATGAAAAAAGCTGATGAAGTGAGAACTTTCTCTGTGGAAGACTAAAAGTATCCAAGCCAGGCAGATTCTGTTTGTGAGTGCCAGATACAGCTGTGAGCTTTAACACAAAATTATCAATTAATATATGAAATTAAAGGGGCAAATCAGGAAACATTCTCTGTAATGACAGACCCCTTCACTAGCACTAATACTATTTTAACCATATTGGTTAAATGATGTGATTAAGAAAATGTAACGAATTTAAGTAAATATATGTTGGGTCCCATGTTAAGTGCAGTATTTAATTCCCATTTACAACCCTAAAAATAAAACAGGGTTGAGAGAGGTTAGCAACTTGCCCAAGGTCACAGAGCTTGGCAAACACAAAGCTGGGGTATGATTCCACAGTTCAGACATCCATAATGCCATACCAACCCTTTCCTAAGCAATGTGCTTTTAGAGAACATAGCTATCACTTATGCAATTCGGATGAATGGCTGGCTCAAAAAAAAAAAAAAAAAAAAAAGAACTGGTATTTAATAAAGAATAGTAGTCTGTAACACTCACCCGTCTTCTTTTGTCCATTGTCTCATAGTAAATATTGACAAATTCCTCAGCAGCTCTGCATGCCTGATCTACATAAGTTTTAAATTCCTACAAGAAAAATTTCATTAAAATGTAATTACCACCCTTCCAACTCCTCACAAACATATCACCAACAAAAGCTGATGGTTTATTTCAATCATTTTATAACTCCATACACAGTCTACATTCTTCCACATAAATTTGGACATTTTTAAGATTAGGGCCTAAGTTTCCAACTTTCACTATTTTTAAGTACATTATGGTTAGGACATACTAACCATTCATTAGTGAATTTCAGTTTTTTCTTACTTTAAACATAAATTTACAATCTTTGCATGGCAACTGGTGTTTCAGGCTTTCAGTATTTTAGAAAACATTTACCTTAATAAAAAACGATGGGTTCTGAACCGTAAAAAAAAAAAAAAAGGCAGGGGGCGGTGCGGGCAGGCTCGAATTGCCATTGAATAAGTTAGCAAATTGTTGAGTTCCCTTTTCAAGCTGCTAAGTTATTGATAAATTATTCAAAAGTTGTTGAATGAGAAAAAAACTGAGTATGTTCTATGAACTTGTTTGAAAAATTAGGTACTCAGAAAAACGTCCTCACATTATGTAAAAATTTACAGGAGTTTGTAAAGGATTTTAGCATATGTGCTGCCAAAGCGAGCAATGTAAAGGATTTTAAAACGGCAGAAAAGAAATGCTGTTGCGGTTTTCTCCTGCGAGAAAATTACTTTCTTCCCCAGCCATTTACCAGACCAAACTATTATTTGAATTAAGAACTAATTTCATTTCACTCTCAGGTAATTGAAAGTTATTTAAATCGTGAAAGGATTACAAACCATAAGCAACAGACCCAACATTCCCGACTCTCGCTGCTACTGCTGCTGCTAAGTCGCTTTAGTCGTGTCCGACTCTGTGCGACCCCAAAGACGGCAGCCCACCAGGCTGCCCCGTCCCTAGGATTTTCCAGACAAGAACACTGGAGTGGGTTGCCACTGCCTTCTCCAATGCATGAAAATGAAAAGTGAAAGTGAAGTCGCTCAGTCGTGTCCGACTCTTAGCGACCCCATGGACTGCAGCCTACCAGGCTCCTCCGCCCATAGGATTTTCCAGGCAAGAGTACTGGAGTGGGGTGCCATTGCAACTCTCGCTAGTTCCCGTCTTAGGTTCCTTTCCAGGATCGGAAAGCTACTGAACAGCCCTGGGAGGCGGCGGGGTCGGGGGTCGGGGGTCTGCGGTCCGGGAATAGTGAGGGGCTTCAGAGAGCGGGCCCCGCCCCCGGCGCCTGGCGGGCCAAACCCTGATTCGCCGCTTGACCAAGTGACCAGCAACCAGCCCGCCTCAGAGCCCCTCCCCTCAGCCGCCCGCGCCCGGCACCCTGCGGTGGCTGGGGCACTCACCACAGCCATGGCCATCGGGGAATCCGAATTGTCCTTTTCCTTCAGTGGCGACTTCACTACGTCCTCCTGTCTCTGGTTCCCTCGCCTGTGGGATGATCAAATACTTAGCAAGACAGCGAAACCCGCCAAACGCACAGAATTCTCTGCCCGCCCATTCTCTCCCGGAAGTACCTCGGTCCTATGTTAAAATCACCCCGATGTACCAACCTTAAATACAATTCTCTTGAGTTCCGACCGTCCCGTCCCGTCCCGTCTGCCTTATGTACTCACTTGTTTGATATTTATTAACTTAGTTTGAAAAAAAAAAAAATCACTCCGCTTTTGTAACTGGGTAATCTTAACAAAAGTATCCATTCCTCCAACACGTCCGAGGACAGCAAAAAAAGACCTATTTAAAGCGTCCAAATGTGCGGGCTCTTCGCTCCAGGGGGAGGGGAAAGGGCTAGCTGATGAAACCTACCAGATCTGTAAGCGAGTAGAAAAACTGGGTGGTGCTTGGGGAAAAGCGTGCAACAATACTGGTAGAAAATGGCGTAAGGTTCTGGAACCTTCTCAAAGACTCAATCTTAACTGAATTTACCCGTGTCTCAGTAATACTCCTTATTCACTACTTTGATTTGGCACTATTCAGTGGAAAACAACATGCTTAGGGTCACAAAACTAATTGTAATTCAAATCTAGTTTAACTACCACTGCAACCGGACTCCACTCCCCAACATACTTCAAAACCACTCAAAGTCCCCAACGATTTCTGGGCAGTCAAGTCAGTCAGATATTTTGATAGTCTTTTACCACGAATAGCTGGTGTGGCTCCTCAGGAAAACTTCTTCTTTGGTACTATTCTCTGTCTCCGACCAGTCACTTCTGAATTTTCTCACACTTCAATCTGCTTTTTTCCTGTCTTCCTCCCTTCTGTATAGCTCTAACTGAAGCGACTCTTCCCCGTACCCTATGACCTCTGCACCCGTCTTATTGACGTCACTTCCAGGGTGTCTTCCTGTTTAACACCTCTGTCCTCCTACGTGGTCTCAACTGTTACTTGTATGCTAACGAATTTCAATAGCATGTGTCCAGCACCGCCCTCCAACTCGTCTCTGGGTTGCAATTCTATTTATTGAATTTCACTAAATATGGACATCAGCGCGCACTACAGGCTTCTCAGACTTGGTGAGTCCAAAATTTGAATGCGTTTTTTCTTCTGCGCTTATAATCTTCTGTATGCTTTCTGTTATCCGTGCTTGAATTTTTGGAATGTTTCTATTTAATTTTTTTTGGTGTCTTTCCCCTCCTCCTCCCATCATTGTAAATCATTTGTTCATTCAACAAATATTTATTGAATGCATACTATGGGACAGGCATTGTGCAAGGTTCTGGATATATAGTGATGAGCAAAATAGACATGATCTATACCCTCATGAAGCTCACAAAATAATTGTGAATAATGGACAATAAGTGAAACAATGGATTACAGAGGAGTTCCAAGTAACTTGCCCAATTCTGCTCATTCTCCCTCCCTCCCACCCCATTCCGCCTTTCTTTCTCTTTCCTCGACACAAACTTTGATTGCTCTATTCTCATTTTTTCCAAAATTCTTCTAGTTTTTGAAGACCTATCTTAGGCTAGCCTCAATTTTCCCTTCCAGACTTCTCTCCTATTATTTACCAACACTGGCAAAGTTAACTACTGTTTACCAAAAATGACTCATGTTTACCACTTTATAGGTGATTGTCTGGCATACAGTCCCTGATTCAGAAATATTTTCCTACCCATGACAGAGGAGATTATGCAGCCAGCCCCCTATTTGAGTGTATGAAGTTGAGACTGATTAGATAAATTTTTGTGTGTTGAGAGGTATCATTACAATTCAGGAGATGGTTAAGGGGCCTGGAATAGCAGACTGTAGGAGCAATAAACTGGGTTGTAGTGCTGCTTATGGCTATTCAGTTCAGTCATTTCTCTTGGTCAAGTGTAGACATATGGAACCAAAGCTCTTTGGACTTATCACCATTCCTATCTGAACCTTCCCCTTGGTCTTGATTCAAGAAGGACTAGTTTAGGTCAAAGAAGTGATCTGAGCAGTCAGTCTCTTCTCAGGTCTCTAACTGGTGACCAGCATTCACTAAGTCTCCTGCTCTACCCACTAAGTTAGCCAGGCACATTTGACCTGTTCACATTAAATAGTGCTTTTGAGAAACAACTTTTTTGAGATACAATTCATATCACCCATTTAAGGTGTAGAATTCGGTGGATTTTAGTATATTCAGAGTTGTGAAAGCATCATCATGAAATTTTACAACTTTTTGAATGTCCTGAAAAGAAATCCTTTTCCCATTAGCAGTCATTTCCCATTCCTCTTTCACCCCAGCTCCTGGCACCAGTAATGCACTTTTTACTTACATAGATGTGCCATTCTGGACATTTCATATAAATGGAATCATACAATATGTGGTTCTTTGTGTTTCAGCAGAATGTTATCAAAGTTCATCCATGTTGTAGCATGTATCAGTACTCTTTTCCTTTTAATTGTAGAATAATATTCCAACTGTATGAATATAACATTTTGTTTATTCATTAATCCATTGATGGGCATTTGGGTGGTTTCATTTTAGGATATTATGAATAATTCTTCCATAAAAGTTTGTGTACAAGTTTTTGTGTGGACACCAATTCTCTTGAGTAGATACCTGGGAGTGGAATTTCTGGGTCATATTGTAATTTATGGGCTTCCCAGGTGGTTCAGTGGTAAAGAAACCAGTTACAATGCAGGAGCTGTAGGAGATATGGGTTCAGTCCCAGGGTTGGGAAGATCACCTGGAGGAGGGCACAGCAACCAACTCCAGTATTCTTGCCTGGAGAAGTCCATGGACAGAAGAGTCTGGTAGGCTGCAGTCCATGGGATCTCAAGAGTCAGATGTGACTTAGCAACTAAACCACCACCAGGGGCCTATTGGGCAGATTGCCTAACTAGTAGTGATCAAATGATTCTTGATTGGTTTACTGTTTTATTTTGGGGAGGGCCCAAACCTTAATTAAGCCTTGGTTTGGTGACATTGAGGCTTAGCATAAACAATTCCATTTTGGTCCTGTTTTGTTTTTAAACATATCTTTAACATTTTATGGAACTGCTGGATTGCTTTCAACAGTGGCTGAATCATTTTACAATCCCACCAGCAATGCATGAGGGTTCCAATTTTCCACATCCTCACCAACGCTTGTTATTGTCTATCTTTAAAAAAATTTTGTTTATTAAATTATTTTAATTGGAGGCTAATTACAATATTGTGGTGGATTTTGCTATACATTGACATGAATCAGCCATGGGTGTACATGTGTCCCCCCATCCTGAACCCCCCTCCCACCTCCATCTTCATCCTATCCCTCTGGGTTGTTCCAGAGCACCAGCTTTGAGTGCTCTGCTTCGTGCATTGAATTTGCATTGGCTATCTGTTTTACATATGGTAATATACATGTTTCAGTGCTATTCTGTCAAATCATCCCACCCTTGTCTTCTCCCACAGAGTTCAAAAGTCTGTTCTTTACATCTGTGTCTCTTGCTATCTTGTATATAGGGTTGTCGTTACTGTCTTTCTAAATTCCATATTATATGCATTAATATATTGTATTGGTGTTTCTCTTTCTGACTTACTTCACTCTGTATAATAGGCTCCAGTTTCATCCACCTCATTAAAACTGACTCAAATACATTCTTTTTTATAGCTGAGTAATATTCCATTGTGTATATGTACCACAACATCCTTATCCATTTGTCTGCTGTTGGACATCTAGGTTGCTTCCAAGACCTAGCTATTGTAAACAGTGTTGCAGTGAACTTTGGGGTACATATGCCTCTTTCAATTCTGGTTTCCTTGATGTGTATGCCCAACAGTGGGATTGCTGGGTTGTATGGCAGTTCTATTTCCATTTTTTAAAGGAATCTCCACACTGTTCTCCATAGTGACTGTACTAGTTTGCATTCCCACCAACAGTGTAAGAGGGTTCCCTTTTCTCTGCATCCTCTCCAGCATTATTGTTTGTAGACTTTTGAATGGCAGCCATTCTGACTGGCATGAGATGGTACCTCATTGTGGTTTTGATTTGCATTTCTCTGATAATGAGTGATGTTGAGCATCTTTTCATGTGTTTGTTAGCCATCTGCATGTCTTCTTTGGAGAAATGTCTGTTTAGTTCTTTGGCCCATTTTTTGATTGGGTCATTTATTTTTCTGGAATTGAGCTGCATGAGCTGCTTGTATATTTTGGAGATGAATTCTTTGTCAGTTGTCTTGTTTGCTATTATTTTCTCCCATTCTGAAGGCTGCCTTTTCATCCTGGTTATAGTTTCCTTCGTTGTGCAAAAGCTTTTAATTAGGTCCCATTTGTTTATTTTTGTTTTCATTTCCATTACTCTGGGAGGTGGGTCATAGAGGATCTTGCTGTGATTTATGTCCGAGAGTGTTCTATGTTTCCCTCTAAGAGTTTTATAGTTTCTGGTCTTACACTTAGATTTTTAATCCATTTTGAGTTTATTTTTCTGTGTGGTGTTAGAAAGTGTTCTAGTTTTATTCTTTTTCAGGTGTTTGTATTGTCTATCTTTTTAATTATAGCCATCCTAGTGAGTTCAAAGTAGTATCTCACCGAGGCTTTGATTTGCATCTCCCTGATACCTAATGATGTTGAGCATCTTTTCATGAGCTTATTGGTCATTTGTAGATCTTCTTTAGTGGAGGACAGAGGAGCCTGGTGTGCTGCAGTCCATGGGGCCGCAAAACGTCAGACACGACTTAGCAACTGAAAAACAACAACAATCTTCTTTCAAATCTGTACATTCAGATCCTTTGTCTATTTTAAAAATTAGGTTATCTGCCTTTTTATCATTGTTGTAAATATTCTTCATATATTCTAGAAACAAGTCCCTGATCATATATACAATTGGTAAGTTATTTTTTCTCATTCTGCAGGTTGTCTTTTCACTACTGTGGCACTGTAGAGAGGGGAATGGGAATAGATGAGTAGGGCAAGTTATAACACTACAAACCCTGATGTGTTTATCAGTGTTTAGCGGTTCCTCTTGAATAAGTAAGTACTGCTTAGAATTTGCAAGTGTTTGCTTAATTTCTAGAGTTCTGAAAAAGTTAATTTTGACAATTTTGCTAGTGTTTTTATTGCTTTTATTGAAGGGTGGACTTACAGAGGTCCTCACACTGCCATTCCAGAAACCCTGCCTGTATAGCCCTTGTGTAATCTTTTGAAAGGCGTTATTGTAGTCTGCCTTTTGTTATTATGTATTTATATGCTTCATTAGATTTGAAGTTTCTGTGGCTAACTGTATGTGTTTTTGATACGTTAAACACTCACTCATACCACTGGTATTGAGTAAAAACCTTACATGGAATAGTAGGTAGTTAAAAGTGAATGTCCAAATGAAATTTCATCCTCCTTTAGCCTCATTCTGAATCCATTCTGAAAGAAGTGAGAATGTGACCTAATTTCTTATAAATGGAACTTTTTCTTCCTACCATGGTAAAAATGAGAGAATAATCTATTTTCACCTCATTACTTCTCAACTGCCTCCTCTATCAGGTATTCACAAGCCTTATCTTCAGGAGAGAACAATTCTTTCAACTCTGCTGCAAACTTCTTTTCCTTCAAGTAATTACTTTCAGAAGCAGAATGTACAATATGGCTTTTGTCTTGGCTGAGTGCTCAGGTTTTGGGAAATCTGACTAACATTCTGGCTCAACCAGTCTAAAAATTTCTTAGAAAAATGTGAATTATCGTTGTCAAGACATCATAAAGTAAGGTTCAGACAGGGGCATACTGTTAATTAGCAGGATGAGAAACTAAGATCTGCAAATTTTCTTATCTTACTTGGCTCTATCTTAGAAGTCGTCTTCATAATAAACATCTGTACTTTTTCTTACCTTCTGTCTTCCATCCATTTCCAAGTTCTTTTCTGCTTCCGTGTATTCAACAGAAATAAACAAAACAAAAAGTTGTCCCCACCCCTCAAAAAAAGGAAAGGAAAAAAAATGCTGCTAGGGGATTAACATAGTCACTCAATTTTTCTCTATTCTTTTTATCATTAAGTATATGTTTTCCTGATATTAACATAGATACAAAAATTTTTGTTATTATTTTCCTGACAAAACATTTTCTCATCATTTTCTTTTCAACCTTTTGAGTTGCTATGTTGAGGAGTGTCCTTTGTAGATTTCATATAGCTTGATTTTTCTGGGCTTGAGTCTGTCTTTTAAAAATAATATATTATGTTCCTACAGTAATATTCATAAAGTTTGTGTACTACATCATGGATTTTTACAAAAGTATACAGCCGTATAGCTAATCACTGACTACATCAAAATAATATTTTCAGTGCCCAGAAAGCTCCATTTTGTCCACTCTCAGTCAATGATCCCCAAAGGAAACCAGTATAATGACTTTAATGATTATAGATCACTTTTTTCATATAAATGGATTTATATAGCATGTACTCTTTAACACTGGCTTCTTTCACTCAGCATTATTATGAGAGTATCCAAGTTCTTGCATTTTAGCAATAGTTCACTCTTTATAACAGCTTAAAAAGGGAGATAACAAAAGGGAGAGGGGAGAAGAAAACTGATTTGAGGGGGAAGGAGTTCAATATTTCATTATAAAATTGTATTCTGGCTTAAAAAAAAAGTCCTTGATTTAGAGAAGTTTCTTTCCATTCTTCATTTGGTGTGTATGTTTTTTATTCCTTAAAATTATATACAGGTTGAATTTTATCAAATGCCTGTTCTGCAAGTATTGGCAGCCTTCTCCTTTATTCAGCTAATATAATAAATTGAGTTGGTTGACTTTTAAATATTTAACCAAGATTTGTTATTGAGATAAACCTCACTTGTCATGATTCATTTCATACACTGCTAGATTTATTTTCTTAAAATTTGTTTAGGATTTTTGAATCTATCTTCATGACAGATACTGACTTGCATTCTTCCTTTCTTGTTTTTTCCTTATTAGGCTTTGGTATCAGTGTTCTGCTGGCCTCATTAAATACAACTACTTTGGATTTCTCTTTTGGTGTTTGCATTGTATATATTCCCACTTTTTTTTACTTTTAACTTTTCTGTACCTATTATTTAATCTGAATCTCTTAAGCAGCACATATTTGCATTGTTTTCTATAAAAGAAAAGGCAATCTGATAATCTATTTTAATTGAAGTGTTTAATCCATTACACTTAAAATAATTATTGAATATGGTTGGGCTTATAGCTACCATTGTGCTACTTGTTTTTTACTTGGACAATCTATATTTAGTTTTCCTTTCTTGCCTTTTTATTATTAAAATATTTTTATTACCCTATTTTATCCTGTATTACTTTTTTTTTGTTTTTCAAAACATGCTGTTTATTTTAAAAGCAACTTGTTGAATTTTGTCTATTAATATATGTCTTCTGTTAACATTTTTTGCTCAAGATTATGTGTGTTGACAACTCTTAATAGCTTCTGGGAATTCATTTCAGTAGCGAGCCTGACAACCAGTGGTAACATACTGTATTACACAATTTCTCTAAATTCCTTTCAGGCAACCTCTTTTCAACCACAATGTTTTGTTCCAGAGCCCACGCAAGAACAATTTTTTTTCCAAAGTAAAAGTTGTTTTCTCCAGGTCTTTGCAGTAGGAAGTCGTGATTTCCCTGTGAATGGATGGAACTTACAGCCTAATTGTTCAATTCAAAATTTAAAAGCCACAAAATTTGGCCTAAAGTAAACAAAGCACATTTATTCTCTTGTTCCTAATTGCTTGAAATTTTATCCAGTTTTTCTAAAAGTTGATTGAGTCTTGCCAACATTTTCTATGAACCACACATGGATTTGGAGTTTATAGAAAAGCCCAACCTCTAGAAACAAACCCTGCATCAAGAAAGTTTCATTTGGTTTCAAGTTTCAGTGTAAAAATCTGATATAACCTTATTAAAAAAGCACTAAACAATACTAGATGGAGTGAATCTCTGTTTCCAGCAAAATGCCATGCTTATGTATCATTGAATACTGGTACTAATTTATGTCTGTAAGTCTTGAATGAAGTCCTCTCTATGTTTTGAAGTAAATGCAACTGTGCACATTTTATTTTATTTTTAAAATTTATTAATTTTTTAATTGAAGGATAATTGCTTTACAGAATTTTGTTGTTTCCTGTCAAACATCAACATGAATCAACCATGAGTGTACATATATCCCCTCCCTTTTGAACCTCCCTCCCCATCCCACCCCATAGGTTGATACAGAGCCCCTGTTTGAGTTTCCTGAGACATACAGAAAATTCCTGTTGGCTATCTGTTTACATATGGAAATGTAAGTTTCCATGTTATACTCTCTCCATACATCTCACCCTCTCCTCCCCTCTCCCCATGTCCATAAGTCTATCCTCTATGTCTGTTTCTCCACTGCTGCCCTGCAAATAAATTCTTCAGTACCATTTTTCTAGATTCCATATATATGCGTTAGTATACGATATTTATCTTTCTTTTTCTGACTTACTTCACTCTGTATAATAGGCTCTAGGTTCATCCACCTCATTTTAACTGACTCAAATGCGTTCCTTTTTCTGGCTGAGTAATATTACATTGTGTATATATACCACAACTTCTTTACCCATTCATCTGTCGATAGACATCTAGGTTGATTCCATGTTCTAGCTATTGTAAGTAGTGCTGCAGTGGGATACATGTGTCTTTTTCAATTTTGGTTTTCTCAGGGTATATGCCTAGGAGTGGGATTGCTGGGTCATATGGTGGTTTTATTCCCAGTTTTTTAAAAACTAATTTATTTATTTTAATTGGAGGCTAATTACTTTACAATATTGTAGTGGTTTTTGCCATACATTGACATGAAACAGCCATGGGTGTACACGTATTTCTCATCCAGAAAGACATAAGTATCTGAATGCAGAGTTCCAAAGAAGAGCAAGGAGAGATAAGAAAGCCTTCCTCAGCAATCAATGCAAAGAAATAGAGGAAAACAACAGAATGGGAAAGACTAGAGATCTCTTCAAGAAAATTAGAGATGCCAAGGGAACATCTCATGCAAAGATGGGCTCGATAAAGAACAGAAATGTTGTAGACCTAACAGAAGCAGAAGATACCAAGAAGATGTGGCAAGAATACACAGAAGAACTGTACAAAAAAGATCTTCATGACCCAGATAATCACGATGGTGATCACTGACCTAGAGCCAGACATCCTGGAATGTAAGTCAAGCGGGCCTTAGAAAGCATCACTATGAACAGAGCTAGTGGAGGTGATGGGATTCCAGTGGAGCTATTTCAAATCCTGAAAGATGATGCTGTGAAAGTGCTGCACTCAATATGCCAGCAAATTTGGAAAAGTCAGCAGTGGCCACAGGACTGGAAAAGGTCAGTTTTCATTCCAATCCCAAAGAAAGGCAATGCCAAAGAATGCTCAAGCTACCGCACAATTGCACTTTTCTCACACGCTAGCAAAATAATACTCAAAATTCTCCAAGCCAGGCTTCAGCAATACGTGAACCATGAACTTCCAGATGTTCAAGCTGGTTTTAGAAAAGGCAGAGGAACCAGGGATCAAATTGCCAACATCTGCTGGATCATGGAAAAAGCAAGAGAGTTCCAGAAAAACATCTATTTCTGCTTATTGACTATGCCAAAGCCTTTGACTGTGTGGATCACAATAAAGTGTGGAAAATTCTGAAAGAGATGGGAATACCAGATCACCTGACCTGCCTCTTGAGAAACCTATATGCAGGTCAGGAAACAACAGTTAGAACTGGACATGGAACAACATACTGGTTCCAAATAGGAAAAAGAGTATGTCAAGGCTGTATATTGTCACCCTGTTTATTTAACTTATATGCAGAGTACATCAGGAGAAATGCTAGGCTGGAAGAAGCACAAGCTGGAATCAAGATTGCCGGGAGAAATATCAATCAGCTCAGATATGCAGATGACACCACCCTTATGGCAGAAAGTGAAGAGGAACTCAAAAGCCTCTTGATGAAAGTGAAAGAGGAGAATGAAAAAGTTGGCTTAAAGCTCAACATTCAGAAAACGAAGATCATGGCATCTGGTCCCATCACTTCATGGGAAATAGATGGGGAAACAGTGGAAACAGTGTCAGACTTTATTTTTGGGGGCTCCAAAATCACTGCAGATGGTGATTGCAGCCATGAAATTAAAAGACGCTTGCTCCTTGGAAGGAAAGTTATAACCAACCTAGACAGCACATTAAAAAGCAGAGACATTACTTTGCCAACAAAGGTACGTCTAGTCAAGGCTATGGTTTTTCCAGTGGTCATGTATGGATGTGAGAGGTGGACTGTGAAGAAAGCTGAGCGTGAAATAATTGATGCTGTTGAACTATGGTGTTGGAGAAGACTCTTGAGAGTCCTTGGACTGCAAGAAGATCCAACCAGTCCATCCTAAAGGACATCAGTCCTGGGTGTTCATTGGGAGGACTGATGCTGAAGCTGAAACTCCAATTCTTTGGCCACCTCATGCGAAGAGTTGACTCATTGGAAAAGACCTTGATGCTGGGAAGGATTGGGGGCAGGAGGAGAAGGGGACGGCAGAAGATGAGATGGCTGGATGGCATCACCAACTCAGTGGACATGAGTTTGAGTGAACTCCGGGAGTTGGTGATAGACAGGGAGGCCTGGTGTGCTGCGATTCATGGGGTTGCAAAGAGTCGGACACGACTAAGCGACTGAACTGAACCAAACTGTGCTAGTCCCTAGGGATTCAGCAATGAACAAGACTAAGTCTTGCTTTCCTGAAGTGAGGGAGACAGATTATAGGTACAAGAACAAAACAACAAGTAAGATAATTTCAGATCATACTCTGTTGAAAAAAATGGGGTAATGGGAAATAAGTATTATAGGAAGAAAAATCTTAGAGTCGTAAGGGAAGTGTGGTTAGAAAAAAGAGAAAAGGGTTGTGGACTAAGCTCTGGGGCATGCCAGGATTTATAGGTTTGCAAAAAGAAGACACGTGTATACCTGTGACGGATTCATGTTGATGTATGGCAAAATCAATACAATATTGTAAAGTAATTAACCTCCAGTTAAAATAAATAAATTTATATTAAAGAAAAAAAGGAGAATGTGTTTGTGGTTCTCACTAAATGCCAGGCATTGTCCTAAGTACATTACATGCAGTAATTCATTCAATCCTTGCCAGACTCCTGTTGCTGCTGCTGCTAAGTCGCTTCAGTCGTGTCCAACTCTGTGCGACCCCATAGACGGCAGCCCACCAGGCTCCCCCATCCCTGGGATTCTCCAGGCAAGAACACCAGGGTGGGTTGCCATTTTCCTCTCCAATGTATGAAAGTGAAAGGTGAAAGTGAAGTCGCTCAGTCGTGTCCGACTCTTCGTGACCCCATGGACTGCAGCCTACCAGGCTCTTCCATCGCCTTCTCTGGCCAGAACCCCAGAGGGTATCATTTTTATCTTACCATCATTTTACTAAAGATTAAACTGAGGCACAGAGAGGTTAAGTAACTTGCCTAAGGTCATATAGGAGGCAAATGGTAAAACTGGGATTTGGACTTAGACAGTCTTGTTTTGTAACCCATGTTCTTAACTTCCTTGAAGAATACTGTCCCCTCCTAAGCCACCTAGCCAAGAGGAGAGAGAAGGAAGAAGCTGTAAAAGAGATTGAGAAGTAGTATCAACTCCATGAGTTTCAGTTTTCTCATTTGTAATATGGAAATAATATTGTGCTGCACAAGGATGTTGTGGAGATAAAATCTTATAATGCATGCAAAGTATGTATCACAGTGATACATACTTGTATCATATCACAGTGATAACTTGATAGATGGCAGTTACTATTATTATCTTGCAGACTGTTGTAATACCTTCCTAACTCACCTACCTGACTCCTCTCTCCAGCTGTACCTTCCCCCCAAACCACACAACCAGCTTGAAAGAAAGTGAAAGTGAAGTCTCTCAGTCATGTCCAGACTCTTTGCGACCCCATGGACTGTAGCCTACTAGGCTCTTCCATTCATGGGATTCTCCAGGCAAGAATACTGGAGTGGGTTGCCATTTCCTTCTCCAGGAGATCTTCCTGACCCAGAGATTGAACCCGGGTCTCCCACATTGTAGGCAGATGCTTTACCATCTGAGCCACCAGCTTACATATTCCCATTTACATCAATGCAGGGTTTCCATTGTTATCTTACATACTGCTCACCTGCTCAAAATCCTTCAATGGTTACCAATTGCCTACAAGCAGGAGTAGGCTAATTTTTTTTTTTTTTTTTTGGTAAGAGGCCACATAGTATTCTTAGGCTTTGTGAGCTTATTTGTTCTCATTGCCACTACTTATCCCTGCCATTGTATAGTAAAAGCATTCATAGAAAGTACATAATACAATGTGTGTGGATGCATTCCAATAAAAGTGTACTTACAAAACCAACCGAGGATGGGGGTGGGGGGCGGGTTGCTACAGGCCAGAGTTTGTCAACCCTTGGCCTACAGAATTAATTTGGCATTCAGGACCCTACCTGCTTCTTACAACCTTGCCTTCCACTTGCTCTCAACTATTGGTTCACAGATTGGCCCCTGTACACAGAGGTAAAGCGACATCAAAAAACAGACAAAGCACTCTAGATTGGTAGATGGCAGATTTAATGAGCAAGGGAGCTTATATACTAGGCTTATCTTTGTGTATGGGGGGAGGTCTGCAAGATGCGTAGATTCCTCCAGAATCTTCAAAGTTTATATTGAGGCCTTAACTGGGTTTAGTAACATGGCCTCACCACCACATTACTGTCTAAAGGCTGTATTCTGGGGATGGCTTGTGGCCTGGGGAAGACAAGTGGAATGCACATTCCAAGGATAGGGAGGAGCCTCCAGTTGCTCAAGTCTAGATTGCAGGTCAGCTGGTGGTCATGTCCTCCAATACCAATCATCCATTGAACACTCCAACCAAACCAGATGATGCTCTGTTCTCTTTGTTTACCCTAGTTCCTCTATCTTAATTGCCCTCCTCTTCAAGCTCTGTCTGTTGAAGTCCTGTGTATCTGTATTGATTAGGTTACTTTGCAAGCAACAGAGCTAACTTTGGCTGTGGTACAGACTGCAGAAACCCATCAATATTTTCTTTTTGGATGCCCATTTAGATGTCTTTTTCTTTCTGGATGCCCATTTAGATGTCTTTTTCTTTCTGGATGCCCATCTAGATTACATTTCCCAACCCACCTTTCAGTAAAGTGTAGCCATGTAATTGAGTTTTGGCCAGTGGAATATGAACAGAAGTGACATGTGCTATTTTCCATCAAAACCTCCCACCTTTGATCCTACCAGCTGAATGTGGAGGATGCCTGTTTTAGTCAACTCAAGCTGCTATAACAAAATACCATAAACCGAGTGATATAAACAACAGAAATTTACTTCTCACAGTTCTGGAGCTGGGAAGTTCAAAATCAAGATGCTGACTGATTCAGTTCCTGATGAGGTCCCTCTTCTCTGTCTGCAGATGGCCATCTTGCTGTATTCTCACATGGTAGCGAGATCATCTCTCTTTTTTAAAGAAGTTGAATATTTGATTATTAAATTGTTTATTCTCCTGCAAGGCTGTTGCTTCACTGTATAAAAATAGCACCAGCAAAAACAGTATATTGCAAAATTAAGATAGTAATATTCTTCACTGGACACTATACAACTAACAAACTTTTCTCCACTGGCAGTTATTTCTAGTGGGAAGATCATTTTGACCAAAATCCAAGGATAGTTATAAGCAAGTTACAATGTCATATAAGGTTTAAGATAACCATGTTATCCTTGAATTACATAATTTTTGTAATTAGTTTTCCAGAGATAGTTTCAGGCATTCTGAATATTATAACTGGAGCCTAGACTAAAAATCACAGGATGCTATGGAAAACATGCACAGTGTTTATCTGAAGTCATTAGAAAGTTAAGGGGTATTTTCTTCAGGAAAAAATGTTACAAGTAGTTTCTTTTGCTAAAAGTTGCTTTTTAAATAATTATCCACCACTAATTTAAGACAACTATGCTAGATTGGAGAAGGCAATGGCACCCCACTCCAGTACTCTTGCCTGGAAAATCCCATGGACAGAGGAGCCTGGTGGGCTGTAGTCCATGGGGTCGCTAAGAGTCGGACACGACTGAGCGACTTCACTTTCACTTTTCACTTTCATGCATTGGAGAAGGAAATGGCAACCCACTCCAGTGTTCTTGCCCGGAGAATTCCAGGGACGGGGGAGCCTGGTGGGCTCCTGTCTATGGGGTCGCGCAGAATCGGACACGACTGAAGTGACTTAGCAGCAGCTTTCACACTTTTCAAAGCACCAAACTCCTCTTGTTTGTTTAACTTTGTCTCAACTTCAGGCAGACTACAGTAAACATCTCCCAAAGCTTTCTGTGCAAAATTGCTGATTCCCACTCTTTCAACACCATCTTCTGTTGTTACCCATTCGTGTTTTCCTGTGAATTTCCGCACTGACAGCACAGCGGGGCCGGTGCTCAGTGCCTGGACGGCACCCGCCCGCGGTCCCCAGGGCCGCGCGAGCAGGGCACGCTGGGTGCCAAGATGGCGCACAGGCTGCCGACCGCCGCCCGCACGCTCTGCACCCCTCGCAGCGCCATGTTTGCACGGGTGCAGAGGGTCTCCACGCTGCACCTAGAGCACTCCGGCCGGCGGGGGCGGGGCAGGCCCCCAGATCATCTCTTTTATGTCTGTTTTTATAAGGGCGCTAATCCCATTCTTGAGGGCTCCACTGTCATGAACTAATTACCTCCCAAAGGCCCCACCTCTAAATACCATCACATTGAGGATTAGGGCTTCAATACATGATTCTGAGGGGAGACACAATTATTCAGTCATAGCAACTCTTAAGACCTAGAGGAGAGCAGAACCAAAGAATGGAAAGAGCCTAGGTCCCTGAGTAACATGGAGTGTCGTCTTCCTGCTGACTGACTTTAGATTGATATGAATGAAAAATAAACATTCTTTAAAGCTACAAAGATTTAGGAGTTTGTTTATTAAATGAATATACCGGCTAATCAAGGAATACACTTGAAATGCAATGGTTTAGCTCACAGAAGGAAAAACTAAACAACCAGGTCTTATAAACAAGGCATAGTCTGGAATCTAGATAAAAGGAACTAATGGACCCACTTTTCCAGGCACCTTTGGCACTATGAATCAGCTCCAACTCTTTCCTGTCTTTGCATTGCTCAGCTCAAAATTCAAATTCCTGGGGGGAGCCAAGTCCAGTTGGCTTGGACCTCATGCCCACTTGGTGACCAGAGAATCTGTGGAGGATGGTGGCTCAGAGGGTAAAGAGCCTGCCTACAATTCGGGAGACCCAGCTTTGATCCCTGAGTCGGGAAGATCCCCTGGAGAAGGGAATGGCAACCCACTCCAGTGTTCTTGCCTGGAAAATCCCATGGACAGAGGAGCCTGGTAGGCTACAGTCCATGGGGCCACAAAGAGTCTGACACGACTGAGCGACTTCACTTCACTTCACTTTACTTCACTTCAAGTGTTACATACAGTGGGGAAGGGGAGTAATCCAAAGGGAATTCCAAGCTGGCACTGGAATGTCTGAAAAGTAGCAGTAAACAGTATGCTTTATGTGGTCCATGTAGAATTCTTAATTTCATTTATTTTATTTTTCAAGTTTAGATTTTTCACATGATTTTTTAAAAAATATATTCTAGCTTTCAGGTGACATGTACTATGTTGTCATTTATTTTCTTGAGTATTTATAGTCCCTGTCATACAACTGCAATAACTGGATCACCATGAGTCTGTTTCTATTGTTTTTTTTTCCTTCTTGGGTTCAATTATTTGTATGTCAGTTAATTTTTTAAAGAACCTGCCTGCAGTGCAGACATGGGTTTGATCCCTGGGTTGGAAAGATCCCCTGGAGGAGGGCATGGCAACCCATTCCAGTATTCTTGCCTAGAGAATCCCATGGACAGAGGAGCCTGGTAGGCTACAGTCCATGGAGTTGCAAAAAGTTGGACATGACAGTGATTAACACTTTAACTTTCACTAACTTTTTACTAACTTCCAGACTTTGTGCCTGGAAAGCCATACATGCTTTAGATGATCACATGTCACTCCAAAGAGGTTTCACCTTATTTTCTGCAAGGCAGCAGAAGGGCAGATTACCTTAATCCAATCAACCACTGAAGTGACTTGAAGCTGTTTTACAGGGTTTGCTAGACTCAGTCTGCCTCTAGTTTGCCCCATTCCAATGATGTAGCTCTCTGCTGCTGCTAAGTCACTTCAGTTGTGTCCGACTCTGTGCAACCCCATAGACGGCAGCCCACCAGGCTGCCCCATCCCTGGGATTCTCCAGGCAAGAACACTGGAGCGGGTTGCCATTCCCTTCTCCAATGCATGAAAGCGAAAAGTGAAAGTGAAGTCGCTCAGTTGTGTCCGACCCTCAGCGACCCCATCGACTGCAGCCTTCCAGGCTCCTCCGTCCATGGGATTTTCCAGGCAAGAGTACTGGAGTGGGGTGCCATTGCCTTGGGGTCCCAAATGAGAGCCAGAGGGGGAATGTTTCATAAGGACCTTCCTCCTTGAGAAGTTCTAGACTCCAACTTTTTTTTTCTCAGCTCTCTGAAACTTTCCCAAACTCCACTCTACTTTTTAGCCACTCTGCTTAACTTCTCTAATTTGTTGCCCCATGCAACTTAATTGGCAATTTTCTGAAAGGAAAAAAACCTGGGCTGAATGTCATGCTCACTTTTCTGTGCTTCTCCTATCTCCAGATGGTGGCCACTTAAGACTTTGGCACAACATAAACTCCAGTTTTTATCCCTCCAGTCTTGTGATATTACCTAAAGCTCTGATGGCCTCTCTGCCTCTTCAGAGTCATCCTCTACTCAGTGTCTGGGCCAAGAATTAACATATCCTAAGGGAAAAAACAACATGTAGGAAGTTGGGCTTACTTTGATGAGTTTCCCTCCTTTCTGGAATCTCCCTTCCCAAGTCCTGGCTCCCTGATACTTTCAAAAAGGATTTTGGTTTTTGGAATTTTACCTGATTTTTAAAGTTACTCTCAGCAACAACATTGATCTGCTACAAGTTGTTCCATCCTGAATCAGAAGTCCCTTGTATGGTACAATGTTTTCATAAGTATTGGGCCTGGAATTTTCTTGTATATTTCTCTAATTTATGTACCCATAACTGAATTGGAAACCAGATGTTTGCAATTCCTTAAATACGTAATGTTTAATGATGATGGTGCCAGTGTGACAATGTGTGTATCAGTCAGATTTTAGTGTAGGAAAGAGAAGCCACTCTAAGAACTTTAAGCAGGAATGGATGTCTTTACCTCTTTATTACAAAAATGGAATTATGTAACCTGTTTTATTAAATACAGCATATATCATGACATATATACACAGCATTTTTTTTAGTTTGATCTAAAATATCTCATAGTGTAGATGTACTGTAATGAATTTAGCCATCCTTCTATTTATGGAAATTCAGGTAGTCTCCAGGGTTTTATTTTTCTTGCCAATGAAAATAACACTGCAATAAATGTCTTTGTGGCAGTGAATCCTGATGCTCTTATTTCTGTACAATAGAATTTTCTAAGTAAGACTGCTGGGTCAAAGGGTATATGTATTTTAAAGCTGTAATAGATACAGTTAGACTGCACTTTAGAAAGTTTATAACAATTTACAGGAATGAATTTAAAACAGAGAAATGAATACTTACAAAGTTGCCAGAAGGTCTAAAGGAGGAGAGTGGAGTCTAGATTTAAAAGAATAGTTCTAAAAAATACTGAACTGAAACCTCAAGGGACCTCCTCCTTTTGATGTCACCTCTAGAGCCCTGCCAGAATCAAGGGCCTGCCATTGTCGCCTCGGTATCTGGTACAGCTCTCTCTGAGTACCCAGGGAGGTGGATGAAGAGCATCAATAACTGCGAACCAGTGATTAGAAATTACATTGAGAAACTGCTCTTGCTGCCTTTGCTGGGGGTAACTCCTCTGTTCCTCTTGATACCCAGGAAGCTGGAAAAGAAACACTGCAGAAAATCCTCATATCTATAAGCAGGGCTACAATTTCTAGCTTGTCAACCCACTTCCAGGGACTTCCCTGGTAGTTTGGTGGTAAAGATTCCACCTGCCAGTGCAGGAGACATAAGAGATATGGGCTTGATCCCTGGGTCAGGAAGATCCCCTGGAGAAGGAAATGGCAACCTGCTCCAGTATTTTTGCTCGGGAAATCCCACAGACAGAGGAGCCTGGCAGGCCACAGCCCATAGGGTCGCAAAAGAGTTAGACAATACTTAGTGACTAAAAAACAACAACAGCCTATTTCTATGTGCCAGACTTTTACATAAGTGAATCTAGGTAGGTGATATCTAATTTACATGCAAAACCCTAGCTGGGTGGGACTCTGTGGTGGAATGGACATGGAGTAAACCAATCCATACTGCTAGCTACATTCTATAGTTATTATACATTATTATATAACTAACTACCCAATTTTACATAATGCTGGGCAAGACATTAATTAGGGGCTATTCTCTTGATACCACTGGACCTTAGAAGTGGGAGAAGAGACAAAGAGACTCTTTACAAAACAGGAAATTCATATCACTTAAAGAATTATGGTAAAAGAATGTTTGAACAACTCACCAGTAATCCAAAAATGCATATTAAAATCAGATACCATTTTGGGGGAAGGACCTGTGAAATTAACAAATATAAATTTGAGACAAGATAGAGCTGATGACAGAGCAATAAAATGGACACTTTCATTTTATTCACTGTTAGAGCATAAATTGGCCCAAATATTTTGGAAAATAAATAGACCATGTGTGTTAAAATCATTATTGATGTTTGTATACTCTAACCCAGTAATTTCACTTCTGGGAATCTATTCAAAGGTAATAATCCTGATATACTGAAAAGAAGTTTATATTAAAAGATATTCATTGTAGCATCACTTATAATAGAAAAATGGAAGCAATCTAAGTTTATAAAAATAGGGGAATGGTTGAGTGAATTTTGGATCATACACAAAATTAAATATTCCACTGCCATAAAATAATGCATAAGTGAAATGATAATGATGTTAGTCAGAAACTTTCATTTTAATCCATTAAATACTAAAGGCATAATATCTAAGATCTATGACCTTTTAGGTCTATGACCTAAAAGATGATGCTGTTAAAGTGCTGCACTCAATATGCCAGCAAATTTGGAAAACATAGCAGTGGCCACAGGACTGGAAAAGGTCAATTTTCATTCCAATCCCAAAGAAAGGCAATGCCAAAGAATGTTCAAACTACCGCACATTTGCACTCATCTCACATGCTAGCCAAGTAATGCTCAAAATTCTCCAAGCTAGGCTTCAACAGTATGTGAACTGAGAACTTTCAGGTGTTCAAGCTGGATTTAGAAAAGGCAGAGGAACCAGAGATCAGATTGCCAACATCCGTTGGATCATCAAAAAAGCAAGAGAGTTCTAGAAGAACATCTACTTTTGCTTTATTGACTATGCTAAAGCCTTTGACTGTGTGGGTCATAACAAACTGTGAAAAATTCTTAAGAGATGGGAATACCAGACCATCTTACCTGCTTCCTGAGAAATCTATATGCAGGTCAAGAAGCAACAGTTAGAACTGGACATGGAACAATGGACTGGTTCCAAATTGGGAAAGTACATCAAGGTTGTATAGTGTCACCCTGTTTATTTAACTTATATGCAGAGTACATCATGCAAAATCCTCGGTTGGATGAAGCACAAGCTGGAATCAAGATTGCCAGAAGAAATATCAATAACCTCAGATATACAGATGACACCACCCTTATGACAGAAAACGAAGACTTCTTTAAAGAAGTATTTAAAGAGCCTCTTGATGAAAGTGAAAGAGGAGAGTGAAAAAGCTGGCTTAAAACTCAACATTCAAAAAACAAAGATCATGGCATCTGGTTCCATCACCTCATGGCAAATAGATGGGGAAACAATGGAAACAGTGATAGACTTTATTTTGGGGGCTCCAAAATCACTGCAGATGGTGACTGCAGCCATGAAATTAAAAGACGCTTACTCCTTGGAAGGAAAGTTATGACCAACCTAGATAGCATATTCAAAAGCAGAGACACTACTTTGCCAACAAAGGTCTGTCTAGTCAAGGCAATGTTTTTTTTTCTGTTAATTTAAATTTATATATTTTAATTGGAGGCTAATTAGTTTACAATATTGTATTGGTTTTTCCAGTGGTCATGTATGGATGTGAGAGTTGGACCATAAAGAAAGCTGAGAGCTGAAAAATTGATGTTTTTGAACTGTGGTGCTGGAGAAGACTCTTGAGAGCCCCTTGGACGGCAAGGAGATCAAACCAATCAATCCTAAAGGAAATCAGTCCTGAATATTCATTGGAAGGACTGATGCTGAAGCTGAAGCTGCAATACTTTGGTAACCTAATTCGAAGAACTGACTCATTTGAAAAGACCCTGATGCTGGGAAAGATTGCAGGCAGGAGGAGAAGGGGATGACAGAGGATGAGATGGTTGGATGGCATCACTGATTCAGTGGACATGAGTTTGAGCAAGGTGATGGACAGGGAAGCCTGGTGTATTGCAGTCCATGGCGTCACAAAGAGTCAGACAGTACTGAGAAAGTGAACTTACTGACTGACCTTTTCAAGGACCTGCAAATGTGCTTTACACTTGATGAAAATTATTGGCTTCAAATTATGTAGGTAACTGCAAAATTAAAGCCAATAAATGTCTAAGTAAATGTAAAAAAATGTAACACATTAATTTTATAAATTATTTCTTTTTGTATTCAGAAACATTATATCAGAAAAAAATTGATGGTTAGATTATATCAGTTTGTAAGAACTCCTGAGTATACATGATCTCTAAGAAGTCATAAGTTCTAAATTTCAAAAGCAGAATTTTAAAAGTTACTTCAATTTAGCAAAAAATATATTTAATGTAGGATGTGAGTACATGTTAAAAGTATAAATTGAAATATATAGAGTAGCCCTCCAAAAGTAAGAGTACATGGGGTTTAGTATGGTCTTAAAATGCTCTAAGAAATGCCATGTTTTTAGTACCTAGTGTGTGCCAAGCTCTTTATATGCATCATCTTTAATCCTCACAACAGTACTGGTTTGTAGCTCTGTTTAATCATCATTTCTTTCATAAGAGGAATTATGCAAGTATCTCAAGATCACATGGCTAGGAAAGGTGAAGCTGGAATTCGAAGGCAGGTTGGCTTGACTCCACATCCTGAACCTTTAAGTTTATGTATGTTATAGTGTTATTTTTTTTTAAAGGAGCTTACACAATTGTATATGCGGTTTGATTGTGACTTTAGAAAAAGTACAGTATTCATTAAGAACAAAATTTTTCTGATTTTTACTGTTCTGCATTTTCTAAAATATTTTTACAAGTCATGCAACACTTAAAAAAAATTGAGTTGGAGCATACTTGCGCAACAGTGACATCCTGTGGATATATGGGTCATTGCAGTCTTAGCTTTAATTTCAGTTGGGGAGCTGACTGCTTGAAGGCAGCGCTGAGCTTTATGTTGGTCAAGATTTCTGGGCTGAATGTGGCAGAAAACTTGGTCAGGATTCCACTTTTTCTCTCAAAATTGGAGAAGAAAATTTATAATGTCATTTTTTTTGGCAATTAAGTAGAGTTTAATGTGATTTTATTATATTTAAAATATTGTTCTGGGAAGGGTCTGTAAGTTTCACAAAATTGCCAGGAATCCACAGCAGGAAAAGTTCACTAATGCCTTGATTGAGTGTATTCTAGACAGGCTACTCCACTAGCTAGGTCCTGAAGAGAAGATCACAAGAAGCGGAGCTGCCACTGACTCATAGATAAATAAATAGACAGATAAATAGGTGAATAAAATACTCTCTAATAGCTTCTCTGCATCCTGAAGCAATATAGCAGTCATTACGCTCCCAGCCCTGGATCCATGTTGCCTGAATGTGACTCTAGCATTTCCTAGCTTTGTGATCTTGGCCAACTCACACAACCCCTCTGTACTTTATCTTTTTCTCCATCTCTAAAGTGAGGATAAGAATTGTCCCGTCTTAGGGTTTTGTGAGAAAGAAATGAAATAATACACTTACAGTGTCATTTGGGGGGTGCTTAATGATTGGTAATTATTATATTGCCTGCTTCCCAAAACTAACCTTCCTTTAAGAATCAGTATATAACTTGTTGAGCATTATAAGCAAAGAGAACTTTGTCACTATTACTAAATTCACAAAAGAACTTTCAGTGGGATCAGGTTTATATGAAACATTTAAAGAGAAGTTGAAAATTGCCGTTCAGAGCCTGTACTGGAATCAGGAACATCTGGCTTGAGCCCAAGCAAGTTACCTGATCTGTCTATGCCTCATTTGTCAAAGATGGAGAAAATAATAGTATGTGCGTCATAGAGTTTTTGTGATAATTGAAAAGTGAGAGTGCCTTTCATGCTTGTAGCACATGTAGAGCTCACAGCAACTGTTAAATTTTGTTGTCCTCCTTATCCTCAGTGGGGTTACATATGACATGGCAGCCCTTGTGGCAAAATGTGTATGATTGTCTAATATCATTTCTTGTAGTTTTCCTCTCCCATTCTCAGTCATCTTCCCCTACCTCCCTTGCTTCTTAGGCTCTCACATGACTTCCTGACTGCAAAGAGCTACTTGTCCAAGCCTTGTTCTGGATGATTAACTAGGAACACATCATTCTGGACCTATTTTTATAATTGAGGGCCCAGCCCTGCAGAACTATTCATACTGTGTCTTGAAAAGAATGCATAGATCCCAGGGTAATGTCATGGAAAGCCTTGGCCACTTTCCCATGATGTATATAATTGGAAGTTTCCTGTAGTGTTTAGCAGTACAAAAAAGAATGATTAAATATTAAGGGATTGTGTTTCTGCTTTTGCAGCTAAAGTTAAGAAGGAATCTAGAAATACGTGTCTGGCTTCACAATCAGTCTTGTGGGGAGAGAGGGTTGGATCCCTTTGGATCCTTTTGTTCCATGGCTCCTTAGGAAATAAAAATCATCCAGAGATGCCTGAATTCTGTAAATCACTAGGCTTCAATACAGGGAACATAGAATGGGAACTGATATAAGCTTCAATAAAATCCAGTAGAATCCCATGAACGTTTTTCAACAAGACCCCTGAGGAACAACATTTAATCAGACAATGTAACTGATGTTTCTGACACAGTGATTCTAAAAGGTCCATAGGAATGATCCCTAAGACTGTACTCATAAATGAATGTAAAATTTTTGCAATTTTTAGACTCACAAGGAACCCAAGTGGTTTTGAATCATTGTCATTTATCATCACTAATTATACTGTCACTGAGGGAGGTCTAGAGATCCAATGGATATTTTTGAGCTTATGGATAAATCCAGCGGTCTCACCCTATGATGCCTTTTAAGACACCTTGACTCTAAAGCTAGACCATTTGTTTTCACAATCTGGCTCCACCACATAGTAGTTGTGCATCCTTGGGCAAGTTACTTGACCTCTCTGTGCTTCAGTTTCCTCATCTATAAAAAGTGGGTGATAGTAATACTGCAAATCCCATAGGACTATTGTGATGATTCAGTGATTTAGTACATGTAAAGCCCATAGAACAGTGCCTAGTACATAGTGAACCTGTTCAGTTCAGTCGCTCAGTCGTGTCTGACTCTTTGCAACCCCATGAATTGCAGCACGCCAGGCCTCCCTGTCTATCACCAACTCCCCGAGTTCACTCAGACTCACGTCCATCGAGTCAGTGACGCCATCCAGCCATCTCATCCTCTGTCATCCCCTTCTCCTCCTGCCCCCAATCCCTCCCAGCATCAGAATCTTTTCCAATGAGTCAACTCTTCGCATGAGGTGGCCAAAGTACTGGAGTTTCAGCTTTAGCATCATTCCTTCCAAAGAAATCCCAGGACTGATCTCCTTCAGAATGGACTGGTTGGATCTCCTTGCAGTCCAAGGGACTCTCAAGAGTCTTCTCCAACACCACAGTTCAAAAGCATCAATTCTTCAGCGCTCAGCCTTCTTCACAGTCCAACTCTCACATCCATACATGACCACAGGAAAAACCATAGCCTTGACTAGACAGACCTTTGTTGGCAAAGTAATGTCTCTGCTTTTCAATATGCTGTCTAGGTTGGTCATAACTTTCCTTCCAAGGAGTAAGCGTCTCTTAATTTCATGGCTGCAGTCACCATCTGCAGTGATTTTGGAGCCCCCAAAAATAAAGTCTGACACTGTTTCCACTGTTTCCCCATCTGTTTCCCATGAAGTGATGGGACTGGATGCCATGATCTTCATTTTCTGAATGCTGAGCTTTAAGCCAACTTTTTCACTCTCCTCTTTCACCTTCATCAAGAGGCTTTTGAGTTCCTCTTCACTTTCTGCCATAAGGGTGGTGTCATCTGCATATCTGAGCTGATTGATATTTCTCCCGGCAATCTTGATTCCAGCTTGTGTTTCTTCCAGTCCAGCATTTCTCATGATGTACTCTGCATATAAGTTAAATAAGCAGGGTGACAATATACAGCCTTGACATACTCCTTTTCCTATTTGGAACCAGGCTGTTGTTCCATGTCCAGTTCTAACTGTTGTTTCCTGACCTGCATACAGATTTCTCAGGAGGCAGGTCAGGTGGTCTGGTATTCCCATCTCTTTCAGAATTTTCCAGTTTATTGTGATCCACACAGTCAAAGGCTTTGGCATAGTCAATAAAGCAGAAATAGATGTTTTTTTTGGAACTCTCTTGCTTTTTCCATGATCTGATGTTGGCAATTTGCTCTCTTGTTCCTCTGCCTTTTCTAAAACCAGCTTGAACATCAGGAAGTTCACGGGTCACGTATTGCTGAAGCCTGGCTTGGAGAATTTTGAGCATTACTTTACTAGCATGTGAGATGAGTGCAATTGTGTGGTAGTTTACGCATTCTTTGGCATTGCCTTTCTTTGGGATTGGAATGAAAACTGACCTTTTCCAGTCCTGTGGCCACTGCTGAGTTTTCCAAATTTGCTGGCATATTGAGTGCAGCACTTTCACAGCATCATCTTTCAGGATTTGAAATAGCTCAACTGGAATTCCATCCCCTCCACTAGCTTTGTTTGTAGTGATGCTTTCTAAGGCCCACTTGACTTCACATTCCAGGATGTCTGGCTCTAGGTCAGTGATCACACCATCGTGATTATCTGGGTCATGAAGATATTTTTGTACAGTTCTTCTGTGTATTCTTGCCACCTCTTCTTAATATCTTCTGCTTCTGTTAGGTCCATACCACTTCTGTCCTTTTTTGAGCCCATCTTTGCATGAAATGTTCCCCTGATATCTCTAATTTTCTTGAAGAGATCTCTAGTCTTTCCCATTCTGTTGTTTTCCTCAATTTTTTGCGTTGATTGCTGAGGAAGGCTTTCTTATCTCTTCTTGCTATTCTTTGGAACTCTGCATTCAGATGCTTATATCTTTCCTTTTCTCCTTTGCTTTTTGCTTCTCTTCTTTTCACAGCTATTTGTAAGGCCTCCTCAGACAGCCATTTTATTTTTTTGCATTTCTTTTCCATGGGGATGGTCTTGATCCCTGTCTCCTGTACAATGTCATGAACCTCATTCCATAGTTCATCAGGCACTCTATATATCAGATCTAGTCCCTTAAATCTATTTCTCACTTCCACTGTATAATCATAAGGGATTTGATTTAGGTCATACCTGAATGGTCTATTGGTTTTCCCTACTTTCTTCAATTTGTAGTAACTGTTAATTATCATTATTAACAAAAGAGAGACAAGTGTTTATGGAACTCAGTAAAAATATCTCTTTAGAAGTTTATATATTTTTATGTAAATTTTATTTATATAATTTTATTCATGTATTTCTCAGCTACTCCTACCTAGAAATTTGGAATCTCATGTCTATTCAGGATTTTCGAGCTTTTCTTGAATATGGCTCCTTGAGCATCCATCCTAGCCCTCATCAGAACACTCCTGTGAAGTATCTGCTAGCACTGTAGGGAGATCTAGAAGGCCCTCACTTGCATGAATATTTCCATCAGGTTACCCAGCATTCCACAATTAGGGATTGTTTCCTTTGGGTAGTCACCAGGTTTTCCTGGAGCCCCTGTTAAGATGCAAGCAGCCTTGGAGGCATAGCACAAGAGATGCATTAGTGGAATGTAGCAAGGATAAGAATGGGCTTTGTTCGAGCCAAATGGCCTTGGGTTTGAATTTTAACTACATCACTTATTCAGAATCAGACTGTCTGGGTTTAAATTCTGGCTCCACTGATTAGTGGCTGTGTGACTTTGGGTAAGTTACTTTAACCTCCTATCTTTATGTCTGCAATTCAAACAGTATCTACGTTATGGGATCACTGTGCAGATTAAAGGAACTAGGGATTCCAAGATAGGGATGCCGGCCATATCAAAGTACTCAATAAATATTATTATTGTCTAACTTATCTGAGTCTTGGTATCTTCCTTTACAGAATGGGGGGAATAATAGCTACTTTCATGGTTATTGTGAATATAAAATGAGATCATATACATATAAAAATGTTTACTATACTAAAAAAAAAGGCAGACAAATAATGAGTATTGGCAAGAACAGGTGGAGAAACAAGAACTCTTATGTATTTATGGTGGGAATGTAAAATGGTATAGCTTCTTTGTTTTCTTAGCTTTTTAAAAATTTGTTTGGCCTCCATGTGCAACTTGTGGGATCTTAGTTTCCTGACTAGGGATGGAACCTGGGCCCCCGACAGTGGAAGCACAGAGTCCCAACCACTGGATCACCAGGGAAATCTCAGGTATAGCCTCTTTGGAAAACAATTTGACAGTTTCTCAGAAAGCTAAACAGAGTTATCATCACATGACCCAGCAATTTTATGTTTAGGTATATACACAAAAGAATTGAAAAAATATGTCCACACAAAAACTTGTACACATGTTGGTAGAAGCATTATTCATACTAGCTAAAAAGTGGAAATTACCCAAATGTCTGTCCATTCATAAATGAGGGAACAAAATGTAATATATTCAATAAAGTAGAAAATTATTCAGTGATATTAATAAAAGCGAATGAAGTACTGATCCATGCTACCATATGTATGACCTTTGAAAACATTGTGCCAAGTCACAAATGACAGAATATTGTATGTGTGCATTTATATGAAATTTCCAGAATAGGCAAATCCACAGAAAGTAGATTGGTGGTTGACAATGGCTGGGAGGAGGGGAAGAATAGAGAATGACTGCTAAATGGATACAAGATTTCTTTGTGGGGGGTGGTAAAAATGCTCTGGAATTGGACAGTGGTGATGGTTTTACAACTGTGTGGTTATATATATCAAAGCCACCAGATTGTATGCTTTTAAGGAGTGAATTTTATGGTATGTGAATTGTGTCTCAATAAACCTGTTAGTTTTTTTAATGTCTGCCATGTGGTAGTCATCATTTAACAGAAGTCATTTTTAGCCACCAACACCTCAGCTCTTACTTTAGGATTCCAGAACAGTTCCCTGAATGAATGACACTCACGACAAGGAAGATTGCTAAGGGAAAATGGATAGATTTAAAGGGTGAGAGTGTGTGCAGAGTTGAGGGGAGGGAGTTGGGGGTTTCTTTTGGAAGGAAAGGCAGTGAAGGCATTCAAGGAGAACAGAAGAAGGAGACAAACTTCACCTACTTTGAATTTTGCAGGGAGTCAGCCTGCAACCTTTCATATCGTGGACTGGAATCACAACTGATGAATGTTCTGGCATTTAAAGCCATCCTGCAAAAAGGGTGATATGTGTTGTTAGAATGGAAAAAGGAAGAACAAAGAACTCAGAGGCAAAATCCGAGGGTATATGAATCCAACTTTGAAAGGTAGAAGAAGGCAGTAAGTAATCTGTTGAGGACGAATTTATCCAGAGGACTGTTTATTAATCTCTGGGTCAATGCATTTAGGTCAGCACCAACTCTGCTACAGGTAGGATCAATTTAAAGGATTAGAAGTGTCTCTAAATCCTAATCCTAGTCTTGGGCTAGGGATGCTGAAGAGTAATTTTAAAAACGGTTTACTATCCCTCTCAATTATTTACCCCATTAATGGAATTTATCAACAGACTGGAGTCCTTGGCAGGATTATGAATGCATAGAGGATGCACCAAAATGGACACACTGAGTAGCCATGCCAGAGATTTGCCTGTGCAGATGGTAAATTGAAGACATTTGAGCAGTGAATTACATGGTGAGTAGTTGACAGCTCTTGTTTATTAGAAAGATTGTAGTGGGGAAAAAACACAGCCCACTTGGCAGCTCAGACTTCTGACTGAGATACATCAGTTTTACGGCAATATGTAGTGGGGGAAAAAAAGAAACAAAATAAAGAATGAAAGAGGAGAAAGGATGAGAGAAAAGGGTTGGAAAAGGCGCTTTCAGGACACTTTAAATCAAGATTTGGGCTCAAAGGCTCTCATCCAAGTTTTCATTTAGTTACTCTCATGATTCTTTTTTATTTCTTCCTGATGTTGTCTGACACAAGCTGTTAACTTGACTCAGGCTGTAACTGCAAAGATCAATCATCCATAGATGTCTTCAGCTTGACAAGCTAGGATGAAGAACCATTTTCCTCAGAGCTATTTGTCATAGTCTTTCTTTGTACAGGTTTAAAGAACAGACATTTCCCTTGTGAAATCAGGCTTCCCGTCACATTATGAAAGCTACCAGAAATAAAATGTTGCATCCCTATGCTCTAGTTACTTTCCATGGAAGCCCGATTCCATGCAGGACTTCAAACCTGAGTTATCTGGGCAATAGCCCCAGAAGAGCTGTGGGTCAGTAGTATTCAACTTTTAAAATTTCATACCTTCAAACTTTCAGTTATATCCATATTTCCTTTTAACCTGAAGGAAGGCTTCAGCAGGCTTGTTGTGAAGGTGGTGTTTTTCACATGAGAACTTTTGTTTTTAAACCCAATGAAGAAGGCTTAGGGTATCCTCTCTCACTCCTCCCTCCCTCTTCCTTTTTTTCCCTTCCCTCCTTTCTTCCTTGTCTTCCTCTCTTTTCTGTCTTCCCACATGTTTTCTCAGACTAAGTTTGCTTCTGAAAAATTTTGGGATCAGGGATTAAGACTAAATTCTAGAGCAACACAGAACTTTCTGGTCTCCAAGGGAGTCCTAGAAGAGTTAGAAATACCACCCAAGGCATGAAATAGAGCCCAGGAAGAATGGAGGGACAAATCTTCAGCTTGGAAGTTGTTAACAAAGGGCAACACCTAGACAAATACAAATAGAAAGGTATTTTCTGACATGTGCCTTGAGGAAGGATCTATGTTGTAAATGTGTAAAATTGAAAAATGCTACACAAAAAGAGCAAAATTTTAATTTAAATTTTTATTATAAGAACACTTAACATGAGATCTACTCTCTTAACAAAATTTTAAGTGTAAAATATATACTGTTAACTATAGGCACTGTGTTGTACAGTAAATCACTAGATCTTTTTCAACTTGATTAACTGAAACTTTATATTCATTGAACAACAACTCACCATTTCCCTCTCTCCATAGCCCTCAGCAACGACTATTCTATTCTCTGCTTTAATGCATTTGACTATGTTAGATAGCTCATATAAGTAGAATTATGCAATATTTGTCATGGCTTATTTCACTTAGCATAATATCCTCCAGGTTAATCCATGTAATTGCATACGGCAGGATTTCCTTGTTTTTAAAGGCTTAATAATATTTCATTTTATGTATATACCACATTTTCTTTTCTATTTATCCACCAATGTACATTTAGGTTGTTTCTGTATCTTGGCTCTTTTGAATAATGCTGAAATTAACATGGGAGTTCAGATATCTCTTTGAGAACCTAGTTTCAATTCATTAGATATATATCCAGAAGGTGGACTACTAGGTTATATGGTAGATCTATTTTTAATATTTTGAGGAATGTCCATACTGTCTTCCACAGCTGCTACACCATTTTACATTCCAACCAGCAGTATACAAGAATTCCAGTTTTTCCGCTTGCTTATCAACATTTGATATCACTTTTTTAAAAAAAAATAACCATCTTGACAAGTGAGGGGTATCTCATTATGGTTTTGAGTTGCATTTCCCTGATGATTAGTAATACTGAGCACCTCTTCATCTACCATCTGTCTATATTCATAGACATAGCATTTGTATGTTTTCTTCAGAGAAACATCTATTAATGTCCCTTGCCCATTTTTAAATCACATTATTATTATTTGCTGTTGAGTTGTAGGAGTTCCTTGTATATTTTGAATATAAACCACTTATCAGATTTAGAATTTGAAAATATTTTCTCCCACTCTGTAGGTTGCCTTTTCATCCTGTTGATTATTTCCTTTGCTGTGCAGAGCTTTTCATTTCATGTAGGCCTACTTTTTTGTTTTTGCTTTTCTTTACTGTGCTTTTGGCATCAAATCCAAGAAGTCATTGCCAAGACTAATGCCAGGAAGATTTCCGCTTGTTTTCTTCTAGGAGTTTAATAGTTTTAGCTCTTACATATTTAGATTTTTGATCCATTCAAGTTAATTTTTGTATATAGTATAAAGCAAGAGTCCAACTCATCCCTTTTCAGTTTTCCCATTATCATATGTTGAAAAAACTGTCCTTTCCTCACAGGACAGTGAGGACAGTGTATTCTTGGCTCCCTTACTAAAGCTCAATTGACTCTATATGCATGGGTTTATTTCTATGTTCTCTATTCTGCTCCATTGGTTTATATGTCTGTCATTATGTCAACACCACACTGTTTTGATTACTGTAGCTTTGTAATGTATTTTGATATCAGGAGTGTGATACTTCCAGCTTTATCAGGATTGCTTTGGCTATTCAGGTTTTTTTGTGGTTCAATATGAATTTTAGGATTATTTTTCTGTTTCTATAAAAAATATTGTAATTTTGATGTGAATAATACTGAATCTATAGATTGTTTTGTGTAGTAAGGACATCTTTAGAATACTAATTCTTCCAATCCTTTTTCTGGGATATCTTTCCATTTATTTGAGAGTATTCCTTAATTTCTTTCATCATTGTCTTATAGTTTTCAGTGTGAAAGTCTTTCACCTCCTTTGCCAAATTTATTCCTAAGTAGTTTATTATTTTTTGATGCTATTGTAAATAAGATTGCATTTTAAATTTACTTTTTTGTATAGTTCATTGTTAGTATATAGAAATGTGACTAATTTTTGTATGTTGATTTTATTCCTGCAACTTTAATAAGTTCACCTTTAAGTTCTAATAGGTGGGGTTTTTGGAGAAGGCAATGGCACCCCACTCCATTACTCTTGCCTGGAAAATCCCATGGATGGAGGAGCCTGGTAGGCTGCAGTCCATGGGGTCGCTAAGAGTCCGACACGACTAATCGACTTCACTTTTCACTTTCATGCATTGGAGGAGGAAATGGCAACCCACTCCAGTGTTCTTGCCTGGAGAATCCTTGGGACGGGGGAGCCTGGTGGGCTGCCGTCTATGGGGTCACACAGAATTGGACACGACCGAAGCAACTTAGCAGCAGCAGCAGCAGCAGGTGGGGTTTTTGTTTTGTTTTGAGTCATTAGGGTTTTCTGTGTATAAGGTCAAGTAACCTAGGAACGGGGATAACTTTACTTCTTCATTTCCAATTTTGACGTCTTTTATTTCTTTTTTTTTGCCTAATTCCTCTGGCTAGGACTTCCAGTACTAAGTTGAATAGGAGTGGTAAGAAAGGGAATCCCTGTCCTGTTTGTGATCTAGAGGAAAAGCTTTTAGTGTTTTACCCTTGAGTATGATGTGAACTGTGAGCTTATTATATATGGCCTTTATTGTTTTGAGGTACATTCCTTCTCTACCTATTTTGTTGAGAGTTTTTTTCATGAAAGGGTGTTGAATTTTGCCTAATGCTTTTTCTGCTTTTATTGAAATGATAATGTGATTTTAATTCTTCATTTTGTTCATGCAGTATCATATTTATTTATTTATGATTTTGAACCATCCTTACATCCCAGGGATAAATCCAATTTGATCATGATATATAAATCCTTAAAGTGCTTTTGAAAAACAAACTTTTTAGAACTTGGACTGGGTAAGCATTCTGCTTAGGTGGAATGCCCTGATTTATAACTTAAAAATGCCAACCTTACAACTGGAATAGACAGCTGATCACTTTGATCTGAGAAGTGCCAAAACTCCCTTTATTTTTCTCTTCAAAAAGTGGCCCATCCCCCTTTGCCTACCTGCTACTGATGCTTGAAATTGAAATGATAATATTATAGATTAATTCCTTCATCATAAACTTCTCCCCACCCCATGTTTAAAAACAAACACCATTTGTTGGGGAGGAGAAGGGGAAAGTATCAAATATTATTTTACGTATCAGTGGAAATCACTTAAAGAGTTTCTTTCTGTAGAGTTGCTTTTCCTGTCCATTCATAGAGGGAGCAAAGAAAACCCAACTAGAAGTTTGAACACAAACTTTGCCTGCTGGATAATTTGCCAAAGCTGGTTTCTAACCAAGGCCTAAAATAGAGCCTTTTCAAGAACATGGTAATATAAAACATTTTATTTGTACTCCATGTCTCCTCTTCACTATTTTATTCAACAAATATTTTCTGAATACCTATAATGTTTCAGGCTGGGCATGGCCCTGGAGATAGCATAGTGAGCAAAAACAAGCAGGGACCTTACAAATTTGACTTTATCAATGGCACCCCACTCCAGTACTCTTGCCTGGAAAATCCCATGGATGGAGGAGCCTGGTGGGCTGCAGTCCATGGGGTCGCACAGAGTTGGACACGACTAAACGACTTCACTTTCACTTTTCACTTTCATGCACTGGAGAAGGAAATGGCAACCCACTCCAGTGTTCTTGCCTGGAGAATCCCAGGGATGGGGGAGCCTGGTGGGCTGCCATCTATGGGGTCGCACAGGGTCGGACACGACTGAAGCGACTTAGCAGCAGCAGCAGCAGCATGTTGATGGACATTATTGCCCCTTTCCTCCTGATGTGTGTATAGTTTCTTTTCCTGGTAAAATTTCTTGGCCAAGCCTTATATGCCCCCACTTTTTTTTTTCCTGGAGCTACAGGCCTGGCTTACCAGGTGGCACAGTGATATAGAATCCTCCTGCTAATGCAGGAGACTCAAGAGACATGGATTCAATCCCTGGGTTGGGAAGATCCCCTGGAGGAGAAAATGGCAAACCTTCTCCACTATTCTTGCCTGGAAAAGTCCATGGACAAAGGAGCCTGGGAGGCTACAGTCCATTAAGTCACAAAGAGTCAGACACTACTGAGCCACTGAGCACTCACACACGCCTAGGACAAACCAGGTTCTCAATGTATCCTTCCTCATAATGATGATATGATAGTGAATAGTTCAAGGAGTCCAGATTTTCAGTGTGGCATAACTCAAGCAAGGGTGGGGGGAACTTCACATTGTAAGTACTTGATAGAGGATTCTAGACCAAAATTTTAAATGATCAGGAACTGGATCTGCCAGATAGAAGCAAGTGCTAAACACTTCAGCAAAATCTAATTAGAACAGCAAAGCCTAGGGAATGTTAATGAATTCAGAAAGCAGTTTAATAGTGCAGAGGTTTAGAAAACCTCTTACAAGTACTGCTTGGAAGAAATACAGAATCCCAGGATCAATGTAGGTCAGAGGAGAAAACGACTTGAAGATCCTTTAGTTCAACTGAGGGAGTAAAAGAGAAACCTAGAAGGGGTAATGATATCTTCAATGTCATATGGTGAGTCAGTGGCAGTCCTGGGTTAAGATCCATGTCTTCCAATTCCTAATGCAGTCCTCTTCCCAAACAGCAAGGAAGAACTAGTATTTACTGAAGGACAGCTGCGTGCTCAACATTCTATCTTATTTAATCCCTTACCTCAAAGGCATTAAATTTACCTCTTATTTTGTAGATGAGGCAGTTAAGAAGGAAAACTAATGTGCCAAAGGTCATACTCCCAAGACTTCCACTCTCAAAGACTAGGATTAGCTTCATATAGAGTACAATGTGATTGGAGACCCATTCCCCTAGTTGTGCAATACTGCACCCTGAGTGAGGGGTCCCCAGGTTTGGCTGGAACACCGGTGGCAAATTTCTTCCAGTTGGATGATAAATTTCTGTTCATCCCTCCCAGTTTACTCCATCTGTCCCTCTAATTACCTATTTTATTATTTCAAGGGGAACAAGAGATTTTTAAAAAAACCACCAGTGAATCATTCAGGTTCCATCTGGGTAGCACAGAAGGTACAATAAGGATGGTCTCAGTGATTTCATAGATCAGGGGCTGTTGGCAGGCAGTGCTTGATCAATTGGGGTACAAATCCCCATCCTGCTACTATGTGCTCTTAGGAAAGTTACCCTTTCTGAGCCTTAGTTTCATCATCTGTAAATGAGGGTAATAATAGTACCTACCTCAAAAGGTTGTGATGAGTTGATTTTATTTTTTGTTTGTTTTTACTTAGTTATCACTATCATAATTTTATTTTTCATTGAAGAATAGTTTATTTACAATGCTGTACCAATGCCTGTTGTACAGCAAAGTGACTCATATAGAGTCACTTGTATACATGTATAGACTCAGTTGTATACATATATACATTATTTTTTATATTCTTTTCCATTATGGTTTATCACAGAATATTAAATATAGTTCCATGTGCTATGTGTTAGGACCTTGTTGCCTGTCCATCCTATATAAAATAGTTTTAAGTCTGCTAACCCCAAACTCCCAGTCCTTTCCTCCCCACCCACCCTCTTGACAACTACAAGTCTGTTCTCTTTGTCTGTGAGTCTGTTTCTGTTTTGTAGATAGGTTCATTTTTGCCATACTTTAGATTCCACATATAAGTGATACCATATGGTGTTTGTCTTTCTTTCTGACTTTCTTTTCTTAGTACGATAATCTCTAGTTGTTCCCGTGCATGAGTGCTTAGTCACTCAATTGTATCTGGCTCTTTTGTGACCCCATGAACTATATATAACCCACCAGGCTCCTCTGTCTATGGGATTTCCCAGGCAAGAATACTGGAATGTGTTGCCATTTCCTCCTCCAGCCAGTTGCACCCATATTGCTGCAAATGAAATTATTTCATTCTTTTTTATGGCTGAGTAGTATTTGGAGAAGGCAATGGCACTCCACTCCAGTACTTTTGCCTGGAAAATCCCATGGACGGAAGAGCCTGATAGGCTTCAGTCCATGGGGTCGCTAAGAGTCGGGCACGACTGAGCGACCTCACTTTCATTTTTCACTTTCATGCATTGGAGAAGGAAATGGCAACGCACTCCAGTATTCTTGCCTGGAGAATCCCAGGGACAAAGGAGCCTGGTGGGCTGCTGTCTATGGGGTCGCACAGAGTTGGACACGACTGAAGCAACTTAGCAGCAGTATTCCATTATATATATATATATATATATATATATATATATATATGTGTGTGTGTGTGTGTGTGTGTGTATATATACACACACATATATGTGTGTGTATATATACACACACACACACACTACATCTTCTTTATCCATTCATCTGTTGATGGATATTGAGTTTTAAAGATAAAGTAATACATGCAGAATTTACCCAGTGTTTGATACATAGCAAGAACTCAGTAAGTCTTAGCCTTTTATCTCCTAGTGCTAATTTCTGATTTAAATGTACAACTTCTGGGAGATAACCCATCAAACTAGGTATGTTTGGGGAAGAAGAGGCAGTTAATTGGCCTCCTGGCTCTGCTGCTGTCAACAGAGCTCTGCTCCCCATATAGAATGGCCTTCATTCTGCCGAATCCTGGTGGTTGAAAGAGTGAGGTCCTAAAAAGACAGATCATACAGCTCAGTGTTGTTGTCCCAGTACAAAAATAGGGACCTCTCCCATGCTACTCCAGAGAAGGGTCTGCTCCTAGACTGACCTGGCTCCCAAGTTTTATCATGCAAAATAAGGGATCAGGGCCAGAGGATGGAGAGAGAAGTGTGTGGCTCCTGACTAGAGCTCACCTTGTAGTGCTAGACTGAGAGCTCTTTGGAGGCTGAGTCCCCATCTCAACACCTTGTCCATTATAAATCTCACCCAGATGCTTTCACCAGAGCACACAGAATGCATCTATTTCAGGGGAGGAAGGTTGCATTAGATCATTTTTGAAAGTCTAGGAATAAATTTGATGTCTTTATGCATATAAGCAGTGTAGAACTACCTTTCAACACCTCCAAAGCAAAGTTGGAAGTTTCCCCTTCAAACCTACATACCCCCAGTTCATGCTGTTTTTCGAGCTGTCTCCTCAACTGTCATTCTTGACCGTCCTTTCCATGAGTTTTCACCTGCTCACAGATGATGGAGCATACTATTGTGATAGGTCTGTAAGATCCAGCAGATGTTCCTCTGGCTGGTTTCTTAAAGAGTCAAATTTTCTCATAAAATGAGGGATGAAAGTCAAGTTAATAACCAACAGACCTAGCACAGGCAGAATTGTTGCTGGCAATAAGCAACCAGTTGTGTTTGCCCAGTTCATACCAGTGCTGATTATTAGCCATGAACAGTGTCATACCATTATTTTGATCTTTGGAATTAACAATTCACTAAGGATTTTCCTCATTAGCATCACTCCCAAGCAAGTAATTCTTTTTCTTTTTATATCTAGTGAAGCTATTCTTGACCTTAGACCAAATTTAATGTTTTATTCATTGATTTCACAAACATTTATCTGGTATCTACTACATGTTGGCTAGGCATTAAGGAGATGAAGAAGATCGCTAGGAAATCCCTTTACAGGGGGCTCTGCTCCCCATAGAAAGTTGCCCTCATTGCCCACCCCTTATAGTTGAAAGTGTGAGGTCTTGTAAATACAGAGATATCAAACATTTCAGTATTCTTGTCACAACATAGACCAGAAATAGGGACTGTTTATAAATCGAAGGAACACCTTACCTAATGGGTGTAAGTATGAGGCACAGGTGGAAAAACAATGAACTCAACCTGGGGGTGTTAACTAAGGCTGAACAGAGTGGTGAACACTTCATTTGGGTTTTGCTGGAAGAAGGTTCATCAGGAGAATCTGAAAGTGGAGTATGGGAGGAAGGAGGAGGACATTCCAGGCAGAAGGAATGGCATTTTCCAAATCCTATGCTTGACAAACTATGTGATACATGTCTGTAGGACTGTAAAAATTTTACTATAGCATCAGATGAGAATAGGGAGATGGAGTATAGAGAAAAACAAGGGTCAAATGCAGAAAGGCTTTGCATGCGTTGTGTTGAAAGAGTTCTCCACATATACTGACTCCACTTCATTAATTCCCCTTCAGTGGGACTTCCCTGGTGGTCCAGTGGCTAAGACTCCAAAGCTCCCAATGCAGGGTGCCCAGGTTTGATCCCTGGTCAAGAAACTGGATTGCACATGCCACAACTAAAAAGATCCTATGTGCTGCAACGAAAAGATTCCACATGCCATAATGAAGATCAAAGATCCCTGGGGCCAACGCTAAGGCCTGGAGCAGCCAAATAAATAAAAGTAAATAAATAATTTAAAATACATTATAAAAAATTCCCATTCATTTTTGACTCATTGTGGGTCCTTCCACTTGCAGCCTTACTCTCTGAATCCAAATCTGATGGACAGATACCTTTCTATCTTTAGCTTACCTGACTTCTCAACAGAATGTGAGATGTGATAAACACTTTTCATCCTGAAAGCGTCATCTTCCTTGGATTGTAAGACACCACTAGCTCCTGGACTTTGCTGTTTTTCCATACTGTTCATGGAAGTTTTGATTATGACCTCCCTTTTCTCTGTCTGAACTTTGTGTTGTGGGTTCTCAGGGCTTTGTCTTCTGACTTCTTACTTTACTCTGCAACTCTCTTTTGTTGATCTTATACACTGCCATGTCTTCAGTTCAGTTCAGTTGCTCAGTCATGTCTCCTACTCTTTGCGACCCCACGAACTGCAGCACGCCAGGCCTCCCTGTCCATCACCAACTCCTGGAGTTCACCCAAACTCATGTCCATCGAGTCGGTGATGCCATCCAGCCATCTCATCCTCTGTCATCCCCTTCTCCTCCTGCCCCCAACCCCTCCCAGCATCAGAGTCTTTTCCAATGAGTCAACTCTTCACATGAGGTGGCCAAAGTACTGGAATTTCAGCTTTAGCATCAGTCCCTCCAAAGAACACCCAGGGCTGATCTCCTTTAGAATGGACTGGTTGGATCTCCTTGCAGTCCAAGAGACTCTCAAGAGTCTTCTCCAACACCACAGTTCAAAAGCATCAATTCTTCGGTGCTCAGCTTTCTTCATAGTCCAACTTTCACATCCATACATGACCACTGGGAAAACCATGGCCTTGACTAGACAGACCTTTGTTGGCAAAGTAATGTCTCTGCTTTTGAATGTGCTATCTAGGTTGGTCATGACTTTCCTTCCAAGGAGCGTCTTTTTTTTTTTTTTTTCAAGGAGCGTCTTTTAATTTCATGGCTGCAGTCACCATCTGCAGTGATTTTGGAGCCCAAAAGAATAAAGTCTGTCACTGTTTCCACTGTTTCCCCATCTATTTGCCATGAAGTGATGGGACCAGATGCCATGATCTTCATTTTCTGAATGTTGAGCTTAGAGCCAACTTTTTTCACTCTCCTCTTTCACTTTCATCAAGAGGTTTTTTAGTTCCTCTTCACTTTCTGCCATAAGGGTGGTGTCATCTGCATATCTGAAGTTATTGATATTTCTCCTGGCAATCTTGATTTCAGCTTCTGCTTCCTCCAGCCCAGCGTTTCTCATGATGTACTCTGCATATAAGTTAAATAAGCAGGGTGACAATATGCCATGTCTTCAGTTGCCCTCTATCAATTGATTGCACTCAAATTTATATATCTAGCTCAGCTTTCTGTTATGAGATCCAGTACATCAAATTGTTGACTTGCTACTTGGAACTTGCTACTTGGTTAGTCTACAGACAATATCAGTTCGACATGTCTAATTGAATACGATATACTTCCCACCCCTTCCTTTAGTGTTCTCTATCTTGGAGATTTGTATCATTTTCCAACCAGTTGCATAGCTCAAAATCATCTTGGAGTCCTCCTTTTTTCTCCCATTACCTTCTACATCTTATCAGTCACTAAGGTATTATTGGTTTTACCTTCTTAATCTCATTTATATTTTTAATCCTTACTACTCTCTTGGTGTGCCTCCTTTCCTTTTTTAATTTTTAGTTCAGTTCAGGTCAGTCGCTCAGTCATGTCTGACTCTTTTTGCAACCCCATAAATTGCAGCACACCAGGCCTCCCTGTCCATTACCAACTCCCAGAGTTTACTCAAACTCATGCCCACTGAGTTGGTGATGCCATCCAACCATCTCATCTTCTGTCGTCCCCTTCTCCTCCTGCCTTCAATCTTTCCCAGCATCAGGGTCTTTTCTAATGAGTCAGTTCTTTGCATCCGGTGGCCAAAGTATTGGAGTTTCAGCTTCAGCATCAGTCCTTCCAATGAATATTCAGGACTGATTTCCTTTAGGATGGACTGATTTGATCTCCTTGTAGCCCAAGGGACTCTTAAGAGTTTTCTCCAACACCACAGTTCAAAAGCATCAATTCTTTGGTGCTTAGCTTTCTTTATAGTCTAACTCTCACATCCATACATGACCACTGGAAAAACCATAGCCTTGACTAGATGGACCTTTGTTGGCAAAGTAACGTCTCTGCTTTTTAATATGCTGTCTAGGTTGGTCATAACTTTACTTCCAAGGAGTAAGCATCTTTTAATTTCATGGCTACAATCACCATCTGCAGTGATTTTGGAGCCCCCCAAAATAAAGTCTTTCACTGTTTCTATTGTTTCCCCATCTATTTCCCATGAAGTGATGGGACCAGATGCCATGATCTTAGATTTCTGAATGTTGAGCTTTAAGCCAACTTTTTCACTCTCCTCTTTCACTTTCATCAAGAGGCTCTTTAGTTCTTCTTCACTTTCTGTCATAAGGGTGGTGTCATCTGCATATCTGAGGTTATTGATATTTCTCCCTGCAATCTTGATTCCAGCTTGGGCTTCATACAGCCCAGCGTTTCTCATGATGTATTCTGCAAAGAAGTTAAATAAGCAGGGTGACAATATACAGCCTTGACATACTCCTTTTCCTATTTGGAACCAGTCTGCTGTTCCAGTCCAGTTCTAACTGTCGCTTCCTAACTGGCATACAGATTTCTCAAGAGGCAGGTCAGGTGGTCTGGTATTCCCATCTCTTTCAGAATTTTCCACAGTTTATTGTGATCCACACAGTCAAAGGCTTTGGCATAGTCAATAAAGCAGAAATAGATATTTTTCTGGAACTCTCTTGCTCTTTCAATGATCCAGCAGATGTTGGCAATTTGATCTCTGGTTCCTCTGCCTTTTCTAAAACCAGCTTGAACATCTGGAAGTTCATGGTTCAAGTATTATTGAAGTCTGGCTTGGAGAATTTTGAGCATTATTTTGCTAGCGTGTGAGATGAGTGCAATAGTACGGTAGTTTGAACATTCTTTGGCATTGCCTTTCTTTGGGACTGGAATGAAAACTGACCTTTTCCAGTCCTGTGGCCAGTGCTGAGTTTTCCAAATTTGCTGGCATATTGAGTGCAGCACTTTCACAGCATCATCTTTTAGGATTTGAACTAGCTCAACTGGAATTCCTTCACCTCCACTAGCTTTGTTTGTAGTGATGCTTCCTAAGGCCCATTTGACTTCGCATTCCAGAATGTCTGGCTCTAGGTGAGTGATATTTTTTAAGGCTTAAAAAATAGTTATTTATTTGGCTGCACTGGGTCTTAATTGAGGCATGTGGGATCTTCATTGTGGCATACCAGCTAGTCTCTAGTTGTGGCATGTGGGCTCCATAGCCCTAAGGAATGTGCGATCTTAGTTCCCCAACCAGGAATCAAATGTGCATCCCCTGCATTGGCAAGCAGATTCTTAACCACTGGACCACCAGGGAAATCCACCATTTCTCATATGGATTACTACAATAGCCTCAAAACTGGTCTCCCTGCCACCTTTCAACCCATTCTCTGCCCTGTTATTTGAGTAATCTTTAAAAAAATAGCTATCTTATAATACCATTTCTCTGCTTAAATCTATTATCCACATGATTAAATCTAAAAGCTTATAAATGATATATAAGACTCTTGGTGCCACAGACCTGAGCAGAACAAATGTCTTGGAATTCTGAGAATCTAATATCAATATATCCTTTTCCTTTTTCCACCTCTGGTCTTTACTTCATATTGTTCCTTTTGCCTGGAAGGCTACCCCCTGGCAACCCCATTCACCTGGCTAACTTTTCTTTGAAGCTGAACTCAGAGAGACCTCCCTCCTCTTCCCTCTTCTGTGTGTGTTAGTTGCTCAGTCATGTCCAACCCTTTGCGACCCATGGACTGGAGCCAACCAGGCTCCTCTGTCCATGGGATTCTTCAGGCAAGAATACTGGAGTGGGTTACCATTTCCTTTTCCAGGGGATCTTCCCAACCCAGGGATTGAGCCCATGTCTCCTGTGTCTCTTGCATTGCAGGAGGATTCTTTACCCACTGAGCCATGAAAGGAATGGCAGTCCCTCTTCTACTCCCCTGAAATTTGGGCTTGGATGACCCTCTCTATCTTCCTCTGTCTGGGCTACTTCAATCATAGCACGTTTTACTCTGCTTTGCCATTATCTATTAACATCTGCATCTGGCCCCAAGAGGGCAGTGTGGTCAAGAAAATTGGACATATTTGAAACTATAATAATAATAATATCACTAAAATAACATTAATTATGTTATTATGTTAAAATATTAAATGTTAAAAGCATTTGCTGTATGTTTTAATCCATGTAATCCTTATGTAATCCTATGAGATGAGCAGCTATTGCTGAAGTTGAATCAACAGTAATTGGGGATGGATTGAGTGAGAGGCAGAAGAAAGACTCTCAGCTGATTGCTAGGTTTCTGACCAGAGCAAGTATAGATGGAGGTGTCATCTCCTGAGATAAGGATTACAAGAACTAGAGGAACAGGAAGAGTTTGATCAGGGTCAGGGAGAGAAACTTACAGTTTAGGGACTGCCATTCTTTTCATGGCTCAGTGGGTAAAGAATCAGCCTGCAATGCAAGCAACACAGGAGACACGGGATCGATTCCTGGGTTGGGAAGATGCCCTGGAGGAGGAAATGGCAACCCACTCCAGTATTCTTGCCTGAAAAATACCATGGATAGAGGAGCCTAGCGGGCTCCAGTCCATGGGTCGCAAAAGGTTGGACACAACTGAGCAACTAACACACACATTCCTTTCATAATTTTTATTTCCAGAAGCTTCAGGAATAATGGGAGTAATATACCTTTTCTTCTGATTGACAGGCACTTGGACACCCCACTGTCAGTCTCGGAACAACAGAATCACCTTGCAGTATTTCTTCATTAGCCTGCTGGAAGCAGGAGGGCTATGTTCTTGGCACCCTGGCCTTTCTCCCACCTTATGCTCTGGTTCGTGACTCTGGGAAGACAGCGAGGACAACATGGCCTTGCATCTTTCAAGCTCCTGTGGTGTTTGTGGCTCTTGGTCCTTATGTCTCTCCCACTACAGGTGTGGGCGCCACCCTACAAGATAGGGGTGGTTGGCCCTTGGACTTGTGATCCATTGTTCTCAAAGGCCCTGCCTGAGATTGCTGCTCAGTTAGCCACTGAGCGTATCAACAAGGACCCAGCCTTGGACCTGGGTCACTCTCTTGAATATGTGATTTTCAATGAAGACTGCCAGGCTTCCAGGGCTCTCTCCAGTTTCATTTCCCACCACCAGATGGCCTCAGGGTTTATTGGACCTGCCAACCCTGGCTACTGCGAGGCAGCCTCGCTCCTGGGAAACAGCTGGGACAAAGGGATTTTCTCCTGGGCTTGCGTGAATTATGAATTAGACAGTAAAAATAGCCACCCGACTTTTTCTCGGACCCTCCCTTCTCCCATCCGGGTGCTGCTAACTGTCATGAAATATTTCCAGTGGGCTCACGCTGGAGTCATTTCCTCAGATGAAGACATTTGGGTGCACACAGCCTATCGAGTTGCAAGTGCTCTTCGGAGCCGCGGCCTACCAGTAGGGGTCGTCCTGACCACAGGACAAGACAGCCAAAGCATCCAGAAAGCTCTCCAGCAGATTCGCCAGGCAGATAGAATTCGCAGTGAGTGCTTTCTCGGGGCTCAGCTTTCAATGTGGCTTCAGTGAAAGGTTTCTAACCCTCACAGCCTAGGATAGCACATTACTCCCCAGTTCTTCATGCATTTTCCCCCTTTCAATCACACTCAGGCCCCAAGACTGTCCTGCTTCAACAGAGCCTATTTTATGAACTGAGTACAAGTACAAAGACCTCTGTGGTTCAAATGCCCTTGGGTGCCAGTGCCTGCTTTCAGCACCTCAGTGGGGAAGATTAGCATCAAGAGCAGCTGTGGCCACACACCCTCCATGCTCTTAGGACCTCGGCAGTTTCAGATCAGCCGAGAAGGGGTGTTCTTAGAGCTTTATTTTTGTCCAGTCTAGTCACTGAAGTGAGATTTCCTTTTGATTCCCTTCTGGGTACTTTCCCTCATAGGTGCCCGGTGCCCCTGGTTCATCACCTCTCACTTAGAACGTGTCTTCTCTGGACTCCAAAATGCACACCCACCCCTTCTTGCTTTCCAGTCCTTGAAAACAGGGTTTTTCTCTCTCTGCAGCATACAATGGGCTGATATGGAGGGACATAGCTGATAAAAGAAAGCATATTAAAATGAGAAACCTACCCAAATTGTAACCATTCCCCTTCCAAGAGAAGTTTTCTGTTCAAAGATGATTCTTGCAGAGACCATGGAGCAACTGTGAAGCAGCCAACTGACCCACTGACTGAGGGCAAGTTGGGTGCATTTTGGGGAAGGGGAGGACTCTTCCTGATCTTCTTAAATCAGATGGATGTGTTCTACATATACTTACTGCAAGCCCTTGTGACACTGGGTCCTGATTTTTTTTTCTATTCTAATTGTTTAATCTCCACCTTACCTTTTTCTGGAAAGTAGCAGTGATTTGTGGGAACACTGCTCATCCGCTATTGCAGTCATTCCATCACTTTAAGACAGATAGCTCAGAAACTACTTGTCAAACTGATTACTTCTAGGATTAGTCTTGGTCCCAGTCATTTCCTTAACATAACAACGCACTTGTTAGAGAATGGTCCAGCTTGGGGCTGGCCTGTACCTAGAAGCTCAGTTTAAGTTTTGAGTGTCTCCAGTATTGGACCTTAATTATGATCATTTTGGGAGGATGAGGGCAAGAATATTTAATTCCAGGAACTACAATAGTCTGCTTCTAGCTGTAGTCTACAAGATCCTATAAATGTTAAGCAATCAGTATGGCTCTGATTACTTCATAATAGAGCCTGATACTTTCAAAGCAGAGCACAAAATTATTTTCAAAGATATAAAGCCATTTCCAAGGAAGAGTCATGCCAGAAACAAGCTAACATATTTAATATCATAACTTTATAATATGTTACAAATCTTCATGAAGCCCAGTGTCTCCTGCAAGTTTACATTCCATGAGCATTTCACATCCCACCCATTCTAAATAGTGTACTCTTTAAAATGACATTTTGTTCCCTACCATGAAATGTTAAATAAATCCAGGCCCCAAAGCTCTTTGGGTTTTCAGACTGAGAGAAGTTAGGATTGAGTGCTCAGCACCCACAACTCTTTTGAGGCAGGGAGGTAGCAAATACACTTATTATCGCCCTACTATTAGAGATTCGTTCCCTTAGGTCAATGGTTCTCACTCCAGCTGCACACTGGAAATACCTGGACATCTATTCAAAATGATTGGAGCCAGAGTGCCACCTCCGGATATCCTGATGTTCTGGTGGTGAGGGCCCAGCAAAGGTACTTTAAGTAGCTTCCCAGGTGCTTGCAAAATAAAGCTAGAGTCAAGAACCATTGCTTCAAGTTCATGAAAATGCAAATAAACTTTCCCTACTTCAAGTTACCAGATATTTTTTCTTAATATGACTTTGTTTAATCAGATTGTTTTCTGTATAACAGTGTGAATCAGCTTACTAAGGGAATGAAAATTTTAAGATGGGGGTGAGACAGTAGATGGGGGCAGAATGGAGGTGGGATCCTGGAAACCTAGAGAGGACGGTATGTGGTTATGGAACAAAGGAAGACCCTGAATAGGGAGAGAAGCAACAGAAAGTGCAATAAGGACTCAGAAAGACAAAGTGAGTGAAGACAAAGCTGTGCTTGCAAGGATTTTACCCTGGGTTTCTGACAAAACATAGGCAGACTCAGATGAGGCATGCTGGGACCTCAGCAACATGAATCAGAATGTGGGTAGGTTGGGGGTGGATGCAGGGAAACTGAGCCATTGGTTGATCTGTGGTCTGAGTATGACCTCTGGCAGTTCGGTGTGCAGTATCCAAGAGTGTGTGGTACTCACACTTGGCACAGCTAGTTGTTGGTATCTGAGGGCACCCCAAGTGGTGCGTGGGATATGGTAGAAGGATTTGCAGAAGAGGAGTGAGTCTTAAGGTAAACTTAGTGTCCACTTGATCATTGACAGTAGTGTACCAGCCATTAGGAGCATGAGAAGCAGGATTCAGAGTATGAATGTAAATTGAGTATCGGGACTTTAGCCACGAAGCCTGAGGTTCAGGGCACATCTCTGGTCCCATCAGAGAATGGGAGATCTGGTGAGAAACTAAGTTGGAAGCTAAGGAGTATGGTGGTGATTTTGTCACTAAGTCGTGTCTGACTCTTGCAACCCCATGGACTGTAGCCTGCCAGGTTCCTCTGTCCATGGGATTCTCTAGGCAAGAGTACTGGAGTGGGTTGCCATTTTCATCTCCACGGGATCTTCCTGACCCAGGAATTGAACCCGGGTCTCCTGCATTGCAGGCAGATTCTTTACTGACTGAGCTATGAAGGAAGCCCCAATGAGTATGGATTGGGCCAACAGAACAAGAGAGGACAGTTACAGTACACCAGATTCAGCACATACTAGATCAAATCTCTGTTGACTAAACACACACACACACACACACACACACACAATGTGAGAGTTGCGAGTTAAGTTTTATCTGGGGCAATATGTGGACAGCAGCCTGGGAGACAGCACCTCAGATATCTCTGAGAAACTGCTCCAAAGAGGCAAGGGGAAAGGACAGCATATATGTGATTTTGGTGAAGGAGGAGTACATGCAATCAAGCACATATTTTTTTGTAGAAAGTTTCTGCTGGTCTTGGGAAGCCTGTTCTAGTCTTAAGAAACAGCCATCACCATGAATGATTTTAGTGCTTTTCTAGATACAAGGAGATACAAGAATTGGGGTCATAAAGTTAGCTCCTGAAAATATCGAACTATCTGAGGACCTGTCCTGCCAGTTTGCTGGAGCACAGAGTGCCTCATCTCTGCTTTCCACCCTGAACTCCTTCAAGGGGTGTTGAAGGTCAGCAGCTGGAGCGGCACATGATTCAATCCTTGTAGAGGTAGATGGCAAGCACCCATGACAAGTGCCAATTTGTGGTTGACATTTCTAGCTGATTTTCTAGCACCTTTTGACTGGGACTAGAAATATGGTAATACTGTATATAGTATTTATACAGTATAGTATAATATGGTAATAGTATTCCTAGCTGTTAACTATCATAACTGAAAAAGCACTAAGGTTTTTGTGGTGACCTCAGCTGAGAAGGACTGAGCAAGGCAGGACCTGGCCTCTTCCTTATTCTGCTGGATATGAAGCTACTTCTTAACACTATGGACCCGCAAACAAACCTTCAGGGTAGGACCTTTTGGGATGTACAAAATATAGTAGAAAGGGATCCCTTCCTTTGGAGAGGACTGGCAATGTTTGGAAGTAATGGAAATAGTTGGAAGACTGATTTCGTCTGACCTGCTCACAATAACAGTGACCACAGCCCCACGTGACAGTGGCAGTGGTGGTGGCATGAGACGTAGTGGTGGGGAGCGAGGGTAGAGAAAGTTAGCTTATTGCTGGCTGGTATGCCACTTCTCTTTCACATAAATTTATGTTTCTGGTGCTCACTGGGCTTCTGGGTGGCTCAGTTGTAAAGAATCTGCCTGCTAAGGCAGGAGACATGGGTTCAATCCCTGGGTCGGGAAGAGCCCCTGGAGAAGGAAATGGCAACCCACTCCAGTATTCTTGCCTGGAGAATCCCATGGACAGAGGAGCCTGGTGGGCTGCAGTCCATAGGGTTGCAAAGAGTCAGACACAACTGAGTGACTGAATATGAGCATAAGCATGAGTGCTCACTGGCACCTTACTGGAGTCAGAAGGAATATATTTCTTAGAAACCGGTCTAAATTGTGCTTATACGACAGCAAGACAATGATAAAATTTAATTGTAAAGATGATCATAACAATAATAATGGTTGTGGGCTTTCGGAAGGGGAAACAGCGGGGGCGTTATTAGAGGCTGCCACTGAGACAATGAAAACTCTACAGTTTACAAGGTATTTGCATATAGATAATGTCATTTAATCCTCTGGGTTATCCAGGAGAAAGGTATTCTCTTTTAAGTTTTACAACACCTGTGGCTCTCACATAACAAGTAGGTAGATACAGACATCACTAAATCAAAGAATGGGGTAAATGAAGTCCCAGAGAAGTCGGTATTCCGTTTCTCCCAGATTGTCAGCTCATTTCCTTTAAGCTTCAGAGGCAATTACCAATTATCTTTGTTTCTGAAAAACTCATGAAGGAGAGATATTGATCAAAGACAACGGCCTCAACTTATGGTCAGGGCTGCTGTGTGTGGTTATGGAAGTTGGCCCTACACAAGGGAACCTAGCTGAGTGGACATGAGGGCCAAAATTCGTTCACTCTCCACTTCTTAAACCATGAGTTCTGTTGGAGGTTTTGATCCAGTGGCAGGAAAAAGCATCTTTCACAGGCTGAGCACCTGTGGAATTGCAATTACCCAGAAGTTCTTTTGCTAATTCTCACAAAGACTAGCAGGAGGCCCCACTGAAAAGCTCTTTAGAGAACTTTTCAAATGGCTATTTCAATCCCTCCTCCCTTCTCCTCACCTTTTTGCCTATCAATGCTTGGCTGATTGTGAAATCCTTTCAATTTGGGTTTACCAGGCTGTTGAACCATTTGGGGATTCCTTTAAATCCTTCCAAATTGGGAATGCTTAGTTACAATATGATGTTCAGTAACTAGGACACTGTCAGAATGTCTTTCTCTTGTTCTTCAAAATCAGATACCTTATTACTACCTCATTGTCAGGGATCTGGCCAGCCTCTGCCATCTGTTGAAGATTCTTTTTTTTTAATATAAATTTATTTATTTTAATTGGAGGTTAATTACTTTACAATATTGTATTGGTTTTGCCATACATCAACATGAATCCGCCACAGGTATACACGTGTTCCCCATCCCGAACCCCCTCCCACCTCCCTCCCCGTACCACACACACACCAAAAAAAAAAAAAAAACACCAGTAATAATGACAACATGATAAAAGCTAATATTTATTGAGTATTTACTATATGTTAGTCATTTTGCAAGGGTTTTATATGGGCCATCTCATTCAATTTTTGCAACAGCCCTGTAAACTAAGGCCAATTACTATTAAATGCACTTTATGGGTGAGACTTTGGAGTCTAAGAGAGATTAAATACTTGCCCAATACCACATAACTAGTGAGTGGACAAAGGCTGGTAAAGAATCTGCCTGCAATGCAGGAGACTCAGGTTTGAACCCTGGGTCGGAAAGATCCCATGAAGAAGGGAATGGCTACCCACTCCAATATTCTTGCCTGGAGAATCCCATGGACAGAGGAGCCTGATGGGCTACAGTTCATGGGGTTGCAAAGAGTTGGACAGGACTTAGTGACTAACACTTTCACTTTCATGGATGATATTTGGAGGCTGCTGCTGCTGCTAAGTCGCTTCAGTTGTGTCCGACTCTGTGCGATCCCATAGACAGCAGCCCACCAGGCTCCTCTGTCCCTGGGATTCTCCAGGCAAGAATACTGGAGTGGGTTGCCATTTCCTTCTCCAGTGCATGAAAGTGAAAAGTGAAAGTGAAGTCGCTCAGTTGTGTCTGACCCTCAGCGATCCCATGGACTGCAGCCTACCAGGCTCCTCCGTCTGTGGAATTTTCCAGGCAAGAGTACTGGAGTGGGGTGCCATTGCCTTCTCTGATTTGGAGGCTAAGAGAGGTTAAATGGTTGCCCAATATCACGTAACTAGTGAGTAGGAGGGCTAGGCTACGTATTCAGGTTGATCTAAAGTAGTGCCTCTTAAACCTAAGTGTGGGCAGAATCCCCTGGAAGGCTTACATCCCTCCTCCAGAGTTTCTGACTGGGCGGGGTGGGGGGGGGTTGGGGGTTGGGGGTTGGGGTGGGGAAGTGCTGGAATAGAGCCCTAGAATTTGCATGTCTAACCAGCTCAAGGTAGTGCTGATGCTGATGGTTCCGGGATCATACTTTGAGAATCACTGGTTTAATGAAAGACTTAAGCTCTACTGCCTCTTATGTACTTGAGGAATGCCCCTAAGGCATACTCACTTCAGATCCTGTGTTCCATGGTGTATAATGCAGCCCTTCCATTTTTCTCTCTTAACTTTTGGGCCGACTGATGAAATTCTTTTAAGTGCCTCCAAGTGATAAACATTATCCCATTTTTCCTACAGTAGTAACAATAGTGATAGTATAATACTATGACCAAGAACCTTAGTGCTGATAGGGAATTTGGTGTAGTTAATGTAAATCAATGTGAATGGTGAAAGGACAACTTGCTCTCATGAATGGGTCCACTATCAGTGATGATATAATTATTGAAGACCCAGCCCAAGAGAAAATCTATAAACATCTAGGCTTCCTGCATTTAAAGCCCTCATCTGGGCTTCCTTGGTGGCTCAGTGGTAAAGAATCTGCCTTCCAATGCAGGAGACACGGGTTTGATGCCTGGGTCAGGAAGATCCCCTGGAGAAGGAAACGGCAACCCACTCCAGTATTCTTGCCTGGAAAATCCAATGGACAGAGGAGCCTGGCGGCCTATAGTCCATGGGGTTAAAAAGAGTCGGACACAACTCTTGTGTGTGTTTGAACATACACACACACACACACACACACAGATCTGCATAGCGGTTTAGGAAAAGTTGAACAAAACATATGTTGCAAGATATGAAGGAATATTAAAAATGTAAGCTGGGCAGTAATGTGAAGGCAGTAAAAGTACTTGTAATATCAGTTTTACTGGGTATGAAAAAGCATGATCTAATACAGACAGAATGGCCATTGAATGTAATATGTGTCTGACAGCATGCTGAGCTACTTGAACCAGTTCAACACTGGTGGCAGTTACGTAAGTGGTGGTCTCAGGACTTAAGGCTAAAAATGTGTGTGGTGTCCTTAATTGATAGAAATAACCACACATCATGTACTGTGGTGTTCTAAAAGTATGGTTTTTGGGGGCATCCTGCACTGAATCACACTTTGGGGTGGTGGTTGGGAAACATGCAGATTCTAGTTATGTATCCTTTTTATAGAGTGGGTGGGGGAGAGCTAGAGGAGAATGGTGTGAATCTGCTTCTATCAGGCTGTGGCCTCATGGGTGTGAATCCTGGGGGAATGTGAGACCTGGGATAAATCACACTGGATACCCCCTTCCCACTCTGGACTGCTTATTCTCTCCCATCTCTCTCAATATCCGTTAACATGAAATAGGTTAAGATGAATGCTAGTGGTAGGAATGGAGAAGGCAATGGCACCTCACTCCAGTACTCTTGCCTGGAAAATCCCATGGATGGAGGAGCCTGGTGGGCTGCAGTCCATGGGGTCGCTAAGAGTCAGACAGGACTGAGTGACTTCACTTTCACTTTTCACTTTCATGTATTGGAGAAGGAAATGGCAACCCACTCTAGTGTTCTTGCCTGGAGAATCCCAGGGACGGGGGAGCCTGGTGGGCTGCCGTCTATGGGGTCGCATAGAGTCGGACACAACTGAAGCGACTTAGCAGTAGCAGTGGTAGGAAATGTCACAAAAGGTTAAAATGAAAATCAAGGACAGTAGAATGGAGGGTTTCTGTGGATTGGGAGCAGTGTTGTAGGCTCAGGGTTGTAGGTTATTCACAGTGTGAATAGGACTTCTAAAGAACTTCTTCAGCACTAGCTAGTGAAAACATTTTCATCTCACAAGATGTGAGACTGGGCTCAGATTTCTCCACTAAGCACTCTATAGCCAGGAATCTGGGAGAAATAAACTTTGCTTTTGGAGAAACACAGTTTCTATATCTCAAGGAAGTATTAGATAGAGTATTTTAATATAGGAAGAGAAGTAGGAGTTGAGTGACTTGGGAATTAGCTTCTAGAGTTTCATGACATTTCCTGCTGCTAGCATTGAAGGGTTCTGAGCACCCTGCCATAGTGTGTACCACAGTATGAAGACATAGCTGTTAGACAACTCAAGTGGGGCTCAGGTGGCTCAGAGAAAGTGCTAGTATCATATCCTGGTGAGATGGGAGCTCAGGAGGATGTGTTTCCTGGTCCTTGTTTAGGCCATAGAGTGGCCTGACAGTTAACAATCAGGACGGAAACTTACAGATTAATATTATTCAATGATTACCTGTTGACCTAGACCTTGCCAAGGATTTAAGGTTTCTGTCTACTAATCCTTTCCTGACAACTTACAGGTAAAATCCCATTTTAATGAATGTCATTTTGAGATAATAAAGCTATTTAGTAAAATAATCATGTAGAACAGGTGCATCCATAAATCCTTATTCACGAAGCACACAATCTATTAAATTAAGCTGGTGTTGTTTGAATTCAGTATTTATGCTTTCTGTTTTAATCATGTTCAATAGCAAAGTCTTACCTTGCAAAAAATAGAGTATACTGTGATTGTTCCCTCTTGAGTCTTCCATTTCATCATCTGTAAAATGATGAGGGAGTAAGAGGAGGTAGATGGTCTCAAAGAGTCTTTCCAGTCATAAAAATTCTGACTCTTTGCCTGAAATGACCTCCGTGTGGGCCAATGAAAGGAAAATTAAAAATAGAGGTTCAGGTTGAGGGTAAGGTCTTGAGCATAGTTAATGGCACAAGCATTAAAGACAGGCATGTTAGTATCTACCTGCCCAGCAAATATCCCTTTGAATTGTTCCTCCACACTAACAATCTGAAATGCCCATGTCTCACATCTCAAGGAACCCACAAAAGATACCCAGTTCATAACTTCTGTTTCTGAAATTTTCAAATATTCATTGTATACTTGGTGCATAATTATGTACCAGGATACAGAAATAAATAAAATACAGTTTTTTTTTTTTTTTTTGCTTCAGGGAACTCATGGTTTCATAGTAGAGGCTGACATAAATAAATAAGGGCAATACATCTTGTAAGTGCCATGATGGATGTCAGTTCAGTGTACAGTGGGGATCTAAACCAGTGTCATAAGTTGGTACCCTGGAAAAAAAGTATGGCAGATGGAGATTTGTCTGCAGGAAGCTTATTGGGGGATTGCTTTCAAGGACAACGTCTGTGAAGGAGAGACAGCAGTAGGGTTGGAAAGAGAGAAATTAAACTGTCATGCAGCCACAACAAAGGTCCCAGCCAGTCCCAGGGGGAACTCTGCAGCTGGGATGGCCTTTCAGAATTGTCCAGAATTAAGGAGTGTTGGCCTTTATGCCTCCATATTGACCAGTCACTGGGCATAGGCTGATGCAGAGAAAGGCATGCAGTGTTGTTGACTTAAAAAATACAGTCACAACCTGAAAGTAGAGAGTTATTTTATTTGGTGGGAATGTTCAGGACTCTGAGCCTGGGAGACAGCATCTCAGTAGCTCTGAGAAAACTGCTCCAAGGAGGCAGGAGGGGAAGTCAGGCTATATGCAAGTTTGTGACAAGGGGAGCAGGCAGTCTGATCATCAAAGATCAGGTGTCAAGTTAAGGAATTTAGCATTCTGTGTAAGGGCAGATGCAAGCCTCTGGGCTCGCTGGATTCACTCCCTTCACATGCAGCTCAGCCTTTGGGGGCAATCCTGTGTCCTTGTTCACCTTGCTTCTTGCATCCCCAGCTCCTCAGCAATCATGGTGGGGGGCGGCAGCATCCGGTGGATTGCAGTTTTGGGAACCCTCATTCACATTTGGAGGCCAGAAATCGCTGATGGCTGTGACATTTCTTGCTGATTAATATGGCAGGAGATATTTTCATTTCACAGTGTGATAATAATTGTTTAACAGCCAGTTTATGGGGGAGGAGGGAAAAGCCCTGATTTGTAGCATTTGCTGATTCCCATGGTTTTGTAATGCCCACCATGGCCAATTTCAAGCTACCAACATGACATTAACTAGCTCAGAAAATCCCTGAAAATATAACCATTGGCTCTTGTGAACCAGCATGAGCCGGCTCCAGTACACTACTGAGGGGATACAATCTTGGGAAAGGTGGTTCTCCTCACCTGAGACCAGTTCCGAGGGAGGTATCAGCTATTATCTCCAAACAATCCCAAAAGCTAGGAGAAAGAATGTTTCATTACTGAAGGTTGCATCTGGCTGGCACACTGCAGCACCCGGTACACATAGTGTATGTTAAAATATTTGTTGTATTTCAACCAACACAAAGCACTTAGTTTTATATGTTTTCCATTCAGTGAAGTAATTTTAATATTCCTTTCCCAGGTGGCGCTAGTAGTAAAGGACCCGCCTGCCAATGCAGGTAGACATAACAGACCTCAGTTCAATCCCTGGACTGGGAAGATCCCCTGGAGAAGGAAATGGCAACCCACTCCAGTATTCTTGCCTGGAGATTCCCATGGACAGAGGAGCCTGGCGGGCTACTGTCCATAGTGTCACAAAGAGTCAGACACGACTGAAGTGACTTAGCTCAGCATGCATGCACAAGTTAATTAAATGAATTTTATCTCTCTTGGGTAACCTTGGTCTCATCAATTAATCTGTCTTTGTAGAAGAAAGATGCCAATACTAACCTACTTGCCAGAGGTACTGTTGGAAGAACTGGCCAGCTACCTGAAGCACCTGACAAAACTCAATTTCCCCCTCAATGGACATGTGACTGTACCAACTTGACCACAGTGATTCGTATTTAATGGTATAGCCAGATTTAGGGAACTCTGGACCTTCGGTCCTATTTTTTCTTCTAAATCCAATCATTGCCTTGTCAGACCTCCCTGCCACTCAATTTCCCCATTATACAATGTGTGATTATGAATCAGGGAGGTTGAATTCCTTGTGTGGTTCATGAACTAGCTCCCAAGATATCCCTAGAGTCTTCAATGGAAAGTTTGTGCATCAGAATATATGTAGAACCTCTCAGGATAATAATACTGAAGGAGCTAAAAGGTCATTTGAAAATTCAAGTTATGGTGTATGTGTGGGTGGGTGTGTGTGTTTGGTGTTTAAATCAACTTCATAACTTACTAGGTATGCCTTAAAAAATGAAGGATACTAGCTCTACCTCAAAGAAGAAATTTTCTGGGGGTATTTAACAACTGCAAAGATTTTTGAAAATAGAGGAAGCAATATGTAAATGCCCAACATCAGTCATTGAACGTAGTTTAAGCATACTCAGTTCCTGAGATTAAAGTTTCCATGTAAGCATGTATAATTAATATTTACCAATGGCAGTAGGGTCTTTGCCTTTCTTCAAGGAGCTCAGAGTACTTGCCAGGCATTATCTAATTAAACCACTCAATGTACCTGTGAAATGCATTGGAATCTACATTTTAAAGATGTGGGCGCTGAAGCACAAGGGGACTTAAACTAAACTCATTTAGCGTGCCAAGGGCGAAATTGGATATAAGACTTTCAGTCTCATTATCTAGCTGCCATTCTTCAACCGTGGCCAATCCACTCTATTCTAGCATAGCCTTGCCAAACAACATAGTTTCATAAGTCTAGGAAGAATTGGAGTGAATGCAGAGTAACTCCAATTATAAGGAAGTGGGATTTTCAAAAATTGAACAGATCACCTGTAATATTATAGCAGAGTATGAGTTAGTGCCATTCATGTTCTATAATGGCCTTGGTAAGTGTGGGAACACTTGGTCAACATCTGTTAGAATGTATGTTTGTTGGAGGTAGGCAATAAAAAGCAACAGTGGCTATGGGAAAATCTCCCATCTTCTTCTAGGTGTTTTATTCTTAGGTATAATAATAGTTACCATTTATTGAGGGCTTCCCTTGTGGCTCAGCCACTAAAGAATCTGCTTGCAATCAGGAGACTCCGTTTCGATCCTTGGGTTGGGAAGATCCCCTGGAGAAGGGAATGGCTACCCACTCCAGTATTCTTGCCTGGAGAATTCCTGTGGACAGAGGAGCCTGGTTGGCTACAACCCATGGGATCGCAAAGAGTTGGACATGACTGAGAAATTAACACACACATACACCATTTATCAAGCACTGTGTGTTAAGCCCATTATATGGATTCCTCCTTCAGTCATCACTACTATCCCCTGAAGTAAATATTTAGGCAGAGAGAGGTTAAGTAACTTACCAAAGGGTGGGCATACAGCTAGTAAGTGGTGACATTAGGATATAAACCTAGGTCTTCTAACTCCAAAGCCTTTCATTATGCTACCTCCCACTTGGTAACTTTGTTCTTATTCCCGTCTAGTGTTCGACACTGCAGCCTGTAAACACGTCTGATTTTTCCCTATTGCCTAATCAGAGTCCCTGAAAATACCTCAGCCTCAGCTCAAGGTTTCAATATCTTGCTCATCTTGAAGACATAAGATAGATATCATTTACAAATTGGTTATAGTACATTTATTTGTTTCTCCCAATCTGTAGTGTTTAGTTCTGTATCTTACTAACATTTTGCCGCCATAACCTCCCTGCTTTGTTGGTTTCAGTAATCATCATGTGTATGCATTCGACTTTGATTGGGGGAGAGACTCAGACGCATCTCTTGGAATGGGCTCACGATCTGCAAATGACTGATGGCACCTATGTCTTTGTTCCCTATGACACCCTGCTCTACAGTTTACCTTATAAGCATACCCCCTACCAGGTTTTAAGGAACAACCCAAAACTCCGGGAAGCCTATGATGCTGTGTTGACCATCACAGTAGAGTCCCAAGAAAAGACCTTCTATCAAGCCTTTGAGGAGGCAGCAGCTAGAGGTGAAATTCCTGAGAAGCTGGAGTCAGATCAAGTAAGTGCAGATTCACAAATTAATCATGATCAGAAAAACTCAAAAATCAGGAAGGTAAATATTTTTCCTATCAAGTGCCTCTATTCCTGAGGAAACTCAGTCAGTAATAGGCAACTGCACACAAGTTAAAAACACCTTTTGTTTGCAAAAAACTTTTGTAAAACAAAGACACATCATTGGAGTTTTTATTTTTATTTTTTATCTTCAAGCTACCCATAATGACAGCATACAACCATGAAAAAGAAACAAAATGTGTTTAAGAATAGGGACACAAAACTTTAATATATACTAGTGCTAAAATACATATTATATATATATATATATATATATATATATATATATATATATACACACACACACACATATACATATAAGTGCCGTTCAAAGGAGCCTAGTAAAAATGAATCCTATTTCTGACCCAAGTTCTGATCAATTCAACAATAACAGCTGGTATGTAAGAAGATACTGGCTTTATTATTGATAAAGCTGGTATTGGGGAATACAGCTTCTGTCTATGTGTATTAGAGTTTCCCACTATTGAATCTGAAGATTGATCAGCCTTCTCCATCTAGTCACCAGCATTACCAGACCTCTATATTCCTGCCCCATGAGGGCATGCCTTTCATTTAAATGTGTAACCTAAAAGAGCATAGTGGAGTATGTACTCCCTATAGGGAGCTCACTCTTAAGAGAAAGAAGTTAGGATGGCCTGGGATACACATGTTTAATTCTGTTTCCAAATGGATCAGTCAAAGTCACTCCTCCTTTGTGGGAAGGAATGAGTAAGGTGGTGAAGAAGTTAGGTGTTTGTTTTGCTAGTAGGGCTGTCTGTATATGAAAGGAATCTTTGGGAATGGGGAAGAATTCCTCCCTAATAATATATAAGAAATAATATATATAGATATATATGTATAGTTGAGTATATATATAAACATATTTCAGATTCAAATCACAGCCAGAGGGACTAGTGGAAGAAAAAATAGTGGAGACAGGAAGAAAGCAGAGAAATGAATGGACAAAAACAAAATGGATCAAAAAATGGACAAAAGACAAAAACAAAGAGGGAGAAATAAAAAGAAGACAAGGAATATGAAACAAAGATGGGGAGGCCAAAGATAGTTACATCAGAAAAAATATAGAGGGAGTTTTTGTTTGTAGCTTAGAGGCCAGACATAGAAGGCACTCATTTTTAGAAGTATTTAGAATGGCACATAAATAAGTTGAAAAGTTCTAGCATTTGCTAGCATAGTGTATTAGTTATAATGCTCTGGCTGTAACTAACAGAAAGCTCAACACAAGATAACCCAAGTAATTTTTTTTTCCAAAACTGGAAGATATGGGGACTTTAGGGTCAGTTAATTCAGCTGTTCAATGACATTATCAGTGAACCAGGTTATTTTCACTTTTTCACTTTACAACCATTGTATGCTGGCTTGCCCTCATGCTGGTTACTCTCCTGGTCCCAAGATGACTGCTACAGTTCCAGACAGCACATCCAAGTGGAACTGTCTACAAACGGAAGTGAGAAATGTCCCTTTCTTGTGTCTCTTTTTAAAAGTGAGGAAATCTTGCCAAGAATCTCTTCAAGCAGACTTCTCGCCATACTTTCCTGATCAGTCATGTCCCATACTCATGCTAAATTGAATAATTTAGAAAGAAGAATGAGACCATTGTGACTGACCCTATGGTTGCTGAAAAAGTATGCACAATTAAAATTGAGATTCAATTAGCAAGGAAGAAGGCTGTCGTGTAGGCAATTGATTGTGCCTAACACATTCTCCATGATCGTCTCCTTTGTGTATATTATTTATTCCTTTATTCTGTGCACTGCCTTTCTATCTGAATGGATAGAAAGGTCAACCCTAGGTTTTCTTATCTCTTTCTGTCCTGAGTATTGATAGCAAAGATTTTGCTGATTCTTGTTCTAATAAAAAAAGTAACTAGCACAGATATTAACAGTTTTGGATTTGAACTTTATTGCCACTGATAAGTTTATAATAAATCTTTCTTTTAGGAGACACACATATATTTATTAAAAACAATTCATTGATTTGGTAAAGAGTGGCAAGAATCCTGCAGACTGCCAAGAATGGTTGCTCAAGCCAGTTGTTTGGTGTATTCACAGGCAAGCAACCAGATGGTGAATTTTTGTACTTTTTATCCAATGATATGGTATCATATAGATACAAGACTAAATCATTTTTTTTTTTACTTTAATCACAGGATTGAGGGACATAGAAAGAAGTGTGTGTGTGTGCACGTGCACATGGGTGTGTGTATCTGTGTGTGTAATACGTGTATGTGAGCAGATATTTTGATACAAAAATTTCAGACCTTTTGCTCTTAATAGTTGATCCAATCTCTTTGAGCTGTGGAAAACATAAGGTAATTAAGGTAAAAAAAGACACCATTAGTTTGGTTGCTAGGCAGCCTGTACTGTGCTTTAGACAAGGAAATAGAGCGAAAACAAAGACTCTAAAGCTTATATATAAAGAAAGCTTGTTTAGATGCATTTCTGCCCCCACTTTGCAGGTGCCTTGGCTTTGCCTTCATAACCAAAGAGTGATAGAAGTGTAAGATAATTATTTTCGCATCTCTGATAAACAAAAACCCCCTTTCCCCTAAATTACCTTGCTAAAATGTGTTTTTAAAGGCAGCTAGTATAGCAGAAAGAGCATATGGTAAAGAGTTAGACAAACTTGGTTTAAATCTCAGCTTTTCCTTTTGCTAGCTGTCTACCCTTGGGGAAATTACTTAGATTTTTGAGTCTCAATTTTACCATCTGTAAAGTGGGTTAGTAATCTACAGCTGTTAGGATTGTTGGGAAGATTAAACAAAGCAATATGGGTAAAGTGACTAGCAGAGTGCTTGACTTACAGCTACTTCCTTTTCACCTTTTGTTTTTGGTTAATGACCTTATTGGTTGATGGTGACCTAGCCTCTAAGTTACAGTCTGACTTCAGCTTCCTACTCTCTTGAAGTTTTACGATTATTGGCAAAGAATTGCTCAATAGTTCCTTTGCTTACCCCTGGACTCCTGTTTTTTTTTTTTCTTGTTCAATCAACAGATCAACAGCTATTTATTACGCACATACCATGTGCCATGCACTATGCTGAACTTCAGATAAGAGTAAACAAGACAGGATTTTTGTCAGTAGAATTGGAGCCAGTTCATAAAAGCCAATTGTGTGCCTCTTTTCCCAACACTGTGTTCACTGGCATCATATTGGTAGATTGAATCAGGCGTTGAGAATATTTATGCCACATAAATTGGTAAATGCTACAAGTAAGAGGTAAATGCTACAAATAAGAGGTTTTTCCCCTTCTCTTAGAGCTATTGCTAATATTTACTAGCACATTAATTGTTTCCAATCTTATGGGGCTTAAATTCTAATGAAAGAGAAATTGTAAATGAGTAAACAAATATATGAGAAAGGTGGCTATATTTTTCCCTTGCCCAATAACTTCCAGTGGAGTTGAAAATTCAAAATATAGAGGCTATATTGCTTAAAGCAATGGTTTGCATCCTTTTAGTTTATACAATTGCATCTCCAAAAAATTAAAAACAAACAAACAAAATTATCAAAGCAATGCATGCACATAGTTTTAAAAGTCAAGAAATACTAAAATGTTTTGTATCAACAAGGAAGTCCCTAGGCCTTCCTCTCACTCTTCATCAGAAACAACTACTTTCATGTCTTTTAGTTCTCTCTTGTGGTATTTATATTTCTAAATATCACACTGCTACTGGTTTCTTGATTACTCTACTTTGGATATTATTTGCTCATTTCCTATTATAGTTAAAGATTGTTAGCTCTTATATACTTTCTTACCCTCCTTCAGACTCTCAATACAATTATGTCACACCTTTTAGTTAAATTCATATTTTATGTTTTTAATATTTTACCTGTCTAAATATCACTCATATATAATCCATGTGGTATACTATAGTAAGAATTCATTTCAGTTATAACTTTTGATTTTTACTGGAGTTAATAATTGTTTTATTTTTATTTTTTTTCCTTAATTTAGATTTCCAAGTCTTTCTGCACTGTCTGATAAAACTATAGAATCCTTTCAAAACAATTTTATACATGGCAAAATCTGTTAAATCCCTTATCAATTTCATTTGTTTTTCCCAAGGCTCTCTGTCCTCCTATTCCAATCTAAACTTGTTGCTCCCTAAGGTTGCTGTACAACTATTATGATAGGATCTTCCTTTTTGCCACTTTGGAAATTCCTTTTTCTCTTTCTTCTGTGTTGGATTCACTATTCATGACTCTCATGACTCCCATTTTCTTGTTTACGGTCTCATTTTGGTGGAGCACATCCTTTAGCAGATTACGAGAAAGATAAACGGGAGTTAAACTTTCAAAATTTTACACTGTGAACTTTTATTCTAGCTTCACTATTGATTGATAGTTTGACTAAGCTTGTCATAAATATAGGTTGGCTTCCCAGGTGATGCTAGTGGTAAAGAATCTACATGCCAATGCAGGAGACTTAAGAGACACGGGTTCAGTCACTGGGATGGGAAGATCCCCTGGAAGTAAACCACTCCATTATTCTTGCCTGGAGAATCCCCATGAACAGAGGGGCCGGGTGGGCTACAGTCCATAGGGTTGCAAAGAGTCAGACACAGCTAAGTGACTTAGCACTTCAGTCATGTCCGACTCTGTGCGACCCCATAGACGGCAGCCCACCAGGCCCCGCCGTCCCTGGGATTCTCCAGGCAAGAACACTGGAGTGGGTTGCCATTTCCTCCTCCAATGCATGAAAGTGAAAAGTGAAAGTGAAGTTACTCAGTCGTGCCCGACTCTTAGCGACCCAATGGACTGCAGCCCACCAGGCTCCTCTGTCCATGGGATTTTCCAGGCAAGAGTACTGGAGTGGGGTGCCATTGCCTTCTCCCAGTGACTTAGCACAGCATGGCATAAATATAGATTAAAAATTATTTTCTATTCGCACTTTGAAGACACGGCACTTTGTCTTATTTCCATCATTGGTGTTGAGAACTCCAGTGTCATTCTTATTCCTGATCCTTTTATGTAATGTGTTTTTACTCCTCCTTATCTTCCCTGGAAACTTTTAAGGTTATCTCTTTATTCCTTATGTAATGAAATTTCATGATTATGCCTGGATTTTTGACATGTATTGTGCTGTACATTTGGTAGGGCCTTTCAATCTAGAAGTTCCTTCTGCCTAGAAAATTTTCTTTCTTTTTTTTTGATAATTTCCTCAACAACATTGTCTTTGTACTTTCTGGAAATACCACTAGTTGATATAAGATTGCCTGGGTTGATTTTTTTTTCTGGGTTGAATTTTTAAATTGTCTTATTAGTTCCCTTGTATCACTCGTATCTTTGTTGTTAGTGGTTTTTCCTGAAAGAGTTCCTCAATTTTGTGTTCTGACTCTTTTACTGATTAAATTTTTTTGCCATCATGTTTTTAATTTCCAAGAATTAATTCTTGTTTGATTCTATTTTGTTATAGCATCCTGCTTTTGTTTCAAGAATATATCATTTTCTCTTATTTCTCTGAAGATACTCATTATAGTTTCTTTGAGGTTCTCCTTTGCTCTTTGTGTCTCTCTCAGTTCCTAATTTTTCATACTTCTTTGTTTTGGTCTCTCTATTTAATCTTGGAAGCTTTCCTTAAGTGATGATCCTGGCTGTCTGGTTATATTTAACAATGAAGCTTTAAAAGAAGGATTTGAAGGTTTATGTCCATGGAGGGCATGTTGACCTGTAGGTTTAAGTATCAGGGAATTGACTTGCCAGCTGTTTTTTTGTGTGCGTGTCAATATCTGTAGATCTTGCCTCTTGGGCTAGTCACTTTCTTCAGAGAAGAATGCTTCGATCTCCTTCTGGGAGTTGTAATCCTGGTTGTCACTGTTCTAGGAGCCATGTTGGGAGAAGTAGACTGGGATTTTCATCATTAAGTATGAACACTTTAGCTTCATAATTCATTTTTCTATGGCTCACCTCATTTTCACTGTCCTTTGGGTCAAGTGTTCCAGCTCTGGAGCTGCTCTGAATCAGTTTAACCTGTTTCCTGCAGAGATTCGGCTCTCCTTGGTAGAGGTAGATGGCAGAAATCTAACTGTTCTGTACACACACATTCAAAGCTACCCCTCTTTTAGTGCTCTGCCTAACCCCCACTTCTGTGCATAGCGCCTCTAACTCCTAAGCCCTTCCAGGTTTCACAGGGGCAAATCTCCTTGTTGCTTACCAATATTCCCCTCTTCAGGTACTTAAATTTAATCTCCCTCCAGTCTGCTAAGCAGGTTTCTATCTTCATATTCTGTGGTTCAAGATTATAGATGTCTCCTAATACCATTAGTGGAGAAGGCAATGGCACCCTACTCCAGCACTCTTGCCTGGAAAATCCCATAGACAGAGGAGCCTGGTGGGCCGCAGTCTGTGGGGTCGCTAAGAGTCAGACAAGACTCAGCGACTTCACTTTCACTTTTCAGTTTCATGCACTGGAGAAGGAAATGGCAACCCACTCCAGTGTTCTTGCCTGGAGAATCCCAGGGATGGGGGAGCCTCGTGGGCTGCCATCTATGGGGTCGCACAGAGTCGGACACGACTGAAGCGACTTAGAAGCAGTAGCAGCAGCAATACCATTAGATGTGGAGGTTTACTGTTTCTGCTTCTTGTTCTCCTTGGTGTTTGGGAGTGATGTTTGAGAAGGGGAAGAGAGTGAAGAAAAAAATTTGATTTTTCTGTCTTTAATAAGGAAGCCATGAAAGGAAAATAGAAGTTACAAAAGGTATACATGATACTCTTTTATTGGTTAGTTTACCATCCATTAATTAATTTAGCATGTATTTATTAAGCTCAGTTATAACATGGTAAGTAAGAGCATGGGCTCTGAGGGAAAAGTACTGCAAATTTACTTAAGCTCACCATATCTTCACTAATTTTAAATTGGGAATAATAACAGTACCTACCTCATACAATTATTGTGAAGATTAAATGAGTTAATACACATAAAAGAGCTTGGCTGGCACCTAATGACTCCTCAATAAATGTTTATTGTTATTATTAATGTTGTTATTTTTATGATGATGATGGCCTAGGCATTCTGCAGGTAATGTAATGGAAAGCAAAATAGAAACAAGATCTTTCCCCCAATAAGGTGAACAGGTTTACCATTTCAGGATGCTAAGGACACTGGGTCTAAAACTGGGACTCTGTTATTTATTGGTGATGAAATCAAGACTGGAACAAGGATCTTGAATACTAACTTCTAGGACGATATTACCAGAGCCCTGTGCTCCTCTTCTGAAATACAAGCAATAGCAGCTATCATGTAGTCCACGCTTATTTTGTAGCAGGTAATTTACATAAATGGTCTCATTGAATCCTCAGTCCAAGCCTATAAATGAGGTATTATCAAGTGTATGGGGTCGCAACGAGTTGTCATGACTAAGCGAGTAAACTGATTGAAATCCATATATGGGTGATGAAACTGAGGCTCAAGGTAACTTGTCCACCGTCATACAGCTGGCAAGTGGCAGAGCTAGGATTCCAACTCAAGTCTAATACCAGAAGTACCAGAACCTGACCATTCAACCACACAATAGCCTTTTAAAAAATTAGATCATTTCCCATGTCTAGTACTTTACTCAAAGTAACATTACTAAGAGACTCATACTTTGATTTGAATGGATTTATTGGATCTGTTGGGGCTCCTCTGGTGGCTCACTGGTAAAGAATCTGCCTGCAATGCAGGAGACGCAGGAGACATGGGTTTGATCAATGGGTTGGGAAGACCCCCCTGGAGGAGAAAATGGCAATCCACTCTTGATTCTTGCTGGGAAAATCCCATGGACAGCGGAGCCTGGTGGGGTCGCAGTCCATAGGGTCGATGGAGTTGGACACGACTAAGCACACACACGCACACAGACACACACACATTAGATTGTTTTCCTCTAATAGAGGAGGTGATAGGACATTATGGAAACATGTAAAAATAGAAAAATAAATCTGAATGGAGAGATTGGGGGGTGGGATATCAGTGACAAAATTTCTAATTTGGTCTCAGCATGACTGGACAAGGATTACACTTTGTACCTTTATATATTGGCACAAAAAGACTTCTGAAATAAGGTTTTAGTTCCTGCCTTCTTCACTTTCATTGTATTCCCAATCCTTGTTTTCAGTGAAATTCTATTGGCTACAAATGCATGTTTCTAGAACACATATTTTGAATATTTTTTCCAAATGTGACCTTATTTGGCTAAGCAAAAGAAGTCCTCTGGATTTCTCAGCAAGCCCGGGGGACCTGAAGCTCCTACACGTATTGTTTTCCATTACTATAGATATGGGTGCTTAGCAGGGGGCTGCTAGGCTGATGGGGATGTGGTTAAGACTAGAGCTTTCCAGGATGGGGGCCTACCAGACAGGTTGTCCGAAAAGGTTGCCTGCCGCTCATAGTGGCTACAATTGTCTTTGTGCTTTATTCTATATAAAATAAGAGTGTGATGTTTATGAGTATCATGCCAAACAGATTAGGCTATTAGCCATTTCTTGGCTAAGTTCAGGAAATTCATTATTGGCGGTACCACCTTTAATTACAAGAATTCAGTTACCTTTTGGTTTCTTGATCTCTGTATGCACCTGGCTTTTTGTTCAAAGGTAATGTTGCCATTTTGTCCTTCAAATGGTGCTTTCCAAGCCAGGTGTGTATATATATATATATATGTGTGTGTGTGTGTGTGTGTGTGTGTGTGTATTTTAATGTACTTCCAAAGTCAAAATTCTTTGGAAGCATTTTGTGTCTTTTAAGCACAGTAAATCTGAACTGATAATAGTCAACTTAATGACAGCAAAAATCATTACACTGAACAAATTCAAATATCACTGCTCCTGACCCAGACCTTGATTTCCTGGACACAAGCTCCAGAAGGCCTAGGGTAGCTAAAATCACTGAAAGTCACTCAGTTGTGTCCAACTCTTTGCGACCCCATGGACTATACAGTCCATGGAATTCTCTAGGCCAAAATACTGGAGTGAGTAGCCTTTCCCTTCTCCAGGGGATCTTCCCAACCCGGGGATCGAACCCAGGTCTTCCACATTGCAGGTGGATTACCAGCTGAGCCACAAGGGAAGACCAAAATATCTGAGTAACAATGAAAGATTAAATCTCAATTATCATTCATTTATTCACAGTTCATTCATTCTGATTCAGGTCTATACAGTAGTCAAAACCAATAGGCTGAGTGGTTTCACCATTCTGATCTGTGATATAACAAGGTCATCTGCCTGACAAGTAGGTCCTGCTAATCCTGTCTTGCTTCTTTGGAACTATAGTCAGAAGCCAACACAGAGGGTTGTAAAGAATGTTCTTACTTCCCTTGTCCCATCCTTTACTTTTTCTTTTCCTCATTATGTGCAACAGCTGCAACTATAGAGCTTTTGCTACTAATGCTAACAGAGTATGCCTTTGGCTTACGGGAAGGGGCAGTTACCATTGTTGAAGGCACAGCAGGTAAAATGGCAAAACCAGCTAGAACACAAATCTAAGCCCTCACAGCGAGAGTGGGTCATAGTGACAGCCCCTCTTTTGCAAATGAATGCTATTGCCACAGCTGTGTTCTTTCCCTTAGCTTCAAGTCCCCCTACCATACTTTTTGTGGCTCTTTGTGTGTGAGTATGTGCATGTGTGTGTATATGTGTGTGATATGTGGTGGAAGCTAGAGAATCCTGCAGGATAAGCTTCAGGTTTCATTCATCTTGGGAAGTTACTGTCAGTGAGTTTTAACAGGGGTCAATCCGAGAGATCTGAGGGCAGCGAGGGCTGGTCAGCTGAAAATCCCATGGGATGGGTCAGCCTTGAGGTGAGGATATTGTTTTTAAGAGTTCAAATCTTTGCTTTTGGTGGTAGGTTAGATGCAGTCCCTTTCCCAGAAGGCTTTGTACCTTTCGAAACAGAATACTAGCATTCTCCCTGCTTTCAGGGACTTGCTGCCCTGTGGGTTTTTACTCATTTGTTTTACTAGTATTGATTTTATCCTCTACCTTCCAGCCTTCACTTATTGTCATAACCTACCAAGCCCCAGGGAACAGGCAGACTCTTGCAGAAATCCTAAATACAATTAACTGGAGCATCTGAAAATGTCAGGAGGGAGAGTTAGTGCAGCCCCCTAAAGGGGCCTCAGTGTGTGCTAGGCAACTAAGTGTGGATGCCTTAGTGGCAGCACATGTCATCCATTCACCATGCTTATTTCTATAGTGTGTGTTAAGGTAGGGTGGTGAAGGGGGATCATTGGAATAAAGCTCAGAAAATTGAGATGTTGGTTTCTTCTCTGCTATTAGTTAGCTCTGTTGCTGGGGCAAGGTCTTTGGCTTGAACAACTGGAAGAATGGAGTGGCTTTTAACAAAAATAGGAAAGCCTTGTTGTAAATGGAGCACAAAGATTTGAGATAAAGATCAGGAGCTTGATTTGGGAGAGATACCAAGTAAGCAGTTGACTGTATGAGTCTAGAATTTAGGAAACAGGTCTTAACTGGAAGTGTACATCTGGGATTTATGGCATAGAGTGGTATTTAAAGCCAGGAGAGCAGAAGAGATCACCAAGGGAGTTAGTTTAGATAGAGAAGACCAAGGACCAAGGACTGAGCTGTAGGCACATCAATGATAGAAGGTCAGAGGAATTAAGAAGAACCTATAAACAAGCCAAACAAAAAAGTCTGCAAGCCAAATTGCTCCCTGAACTAGATCATGATTTGGGAAGTTTCACAGGAGTTCAGAACTAGAAGAGACCATAGAGAATATGTATTTCAATCAAGAATGCTAAAATGAACAGAATCAACAGACTTGGGTTCTAGTCCTGATTTTATGCCTAGGTGAGTGACCATGACCCTTGCAGGACATTTGATCCTGTCCCAAATATCCGTAAGAAATTTGGTCCACACCAAAATGTCCTTGATATTTGGTCATGACCAAAACACCTATCTACATTTGGTTCATAATACATTTGGTCCTTGCCAAATGGTCCTTGATATTTGCAGGACCATATAGTCATGTTCAAAACAGCCATAAGATGTTTGGTCCATGCCAAACGTCCTTGATATTTGGTCTTCTCCAGAACCATTTGACATGGACAGAATATGCTCATGGACATTTTGGACAGGAACAAATGGTCCTGCAAATATCAAAGAGCTTTTGATGTGGACCAAAATCTTATGGCTGTTTTGCTGTTTGTTTGTTGTTTTAGTTACTAAGTCGTGTCTGACTCTTGGCAACCCCATGGACTGTAGCCAGCCAGGCTCCTCTGTCTATGGGATTTCCCAGGCAAGAATACTGGAGTGGGTTGCCATTTCTTTCTCCAGGGGATCTACCTGACCTAGGGATTGAACCCTGGGTTCAATCTTTACCACTGAGCCACCTGGGAAGCCCATATGACTGTTTTGAACAGCAAACCAAATGTTTGCTAGTCGACCTTGACCAATCACTTAACATTTTTGGGACTCCTTTTCATATCTAGGAAGTAAGATAGACTGGATGACTCCATTCATGATTATGTATCCTCAATTTAGAGAGGAAGAAATTGAAGCCCAGAGAGGGGAATAGTGACTTGTGCAACATATGGCATTAGGAAAAGACCCACAGGCCAGTGTGTCTTCTTCTATACTGTTGGTCTTGAATCCTGTGTGAATATTAAAATTTCTGGGGAGCTTTTCATAATTCTGATTACTGGGTTCCTAACCTAAAGTGTTTCATTTTGTTAGCTGGGTTGGGTTTGGCATCAGTATTTTTGACATTCCTTGGGTAATGCTAATGTGCAGCCAGGGTTGAAAACCCCCTGCTCTTCATTTTCAAGACATGACAGTGTTTTGCTAGCTGCTACACCTCTCTGCATCTTCATTTGTATTTCTAACAAAAAAAACTAATTCACTCAATTTTAAACCCTTTTATTCAGATGAAGATTGTTACAGGAGGATAGCTTTCTAGACTTTGTGAAACTGAAGCAGCAAATATTGGCTTTCCCTGAAGCTCAGTAAAATGGCATGACCATAGCTTTCTTGAACTCCATCCTAGAAGTGAAATGTTATGAGAAACCATGAAGCCAGTGTTGGGGCAAGGCGGGTGGGGGGGATCATTCACTTTTCTTATCCACCTTTTTGGAAAATGGATACAAGGTTTGTTCCAAAAATAAACTTTCAAGGTTAATGAGTGAGGTATCAGACACAATAAACAAATGCTTTTTTAAAAAATCATATTTATGTAGGAGGAAGAATCATGTTGTTCACTGTAGCAGCCTTACTGCTTTACAATGGCTTCTCACCAAAGCTTTGCCACTTTGCACAGCAGTAGATTATGGGGTTTTTTGATTAAAAGCCACCTTCGCCAAACACAACAACATTCGGCTCTGTATTTGTGGGTGTGTATGTGTCAATATGTATGTCTGCATGTGTACGTGTGGGGGTACATGTTTAAAACTGTATTGTAGTGTTAACTTTCTCTGGAGTGCATGTATCTAAGAGAATAACCATTTTGAATAAAGTCGGGACAGAGACATGGACTATGGAGACACATTATTTACAGTCTTACCACATATACCAACCACTCTAGTAGTCCCAACCAAATGATTTTACCATGCATAATGCCCCGGTAATTAACCTGGTAAATTTCTTTTGAGTGCCTCTTGTCTATTTCATACTTTTTTTAGCCACTTTATAACTCTAAATCACTTTCTTAGTTTAGAAGCATAAAAATATATTGTGTATGACTTGGTTTGCTCATAAAATTGTCATATTTAATATATTTAAAGATGTGAAGGCCTGGGGGAGAAAAACAGAAAAAATCAGGGGAGAAACCAAGCAAGTCCTGAGAAACAATTGTTGTTTTTTTTTCCCCCTCTGGGTCTTCATAGCTCACCTCCACTCAGACGTGCAGCCCATAATAATGAACACAGGCTTGGAATATACTCTGAGATTGCTCTAGGGCAACTAGGGCTCAAGATAATTGTAATTTTTAAAAATAGGTTTCGCCGTTGTTTGGAACCATCTACAATTCAATTTACTTTATCGCACAAGCCATGAATAATGCTATGAAAGAAAATGGATGGGCTAGTGCTGCCAGCCTGGTTCAGCATTCCAGAAACATGCAGTTCTATGGATTCAACCAGTTGATAAGGACAGATTCAAATGGAAATGGAATTTCAGAATATGTAATCCTGGACACCAACTGGAAAGAATGGGAACTCCATAGTACCTACACTGTGGACATGGAAACGGAGCTGCTACGATTCGGAGAGACCCCTATTCACTTTCCTGGTGGCAGGCCCCCTCGAGCAGATGCACAATGCTGGTTTGCAGATGGGAAGATCTGCCAAGGAGGTAAGGAATGGAAAATCACAGTTAGTCAATTTGGCTCAGCTTGGGTTACAGGGAACCTGTTTAGGGGAAGGCATGTTTTAATGTTGGGACACTACAGAATCAATCATTTGCAGTCAGGTGACGTAAACAGCTTGGAACTCTATGTAGTTAATTTAAAATAATAAGGACAATGAGAGGTACTTTGCAGCCTTGAGTAACCATCCACAATTTAAAAGCTGCTCGCAGTCATTTTTAAAAGGATTCCACTCCCAAAGAGATTTTTCTAGTAAGAGGAAGGCATGATGCTTTATCTTGGTCTTTTGTATGCTATGATCTGCAATTGTTTCCCTTGCTAGAAAATTTACCTGTCCTTCCCTTGATGTATCCAAATCCTGTCAATCAGGTTCCACCATGGAAATACAATTTCTCCACCCTCTCCTCTCTGAACTCCCATTTAACTAAAAGTCTGCACCTCACAGCTTAGTACAAAATTGCTCTCCAATTGTTTCTTGTGTATTGATTGTGTCTCTTCCTCCCAAATGGACTGCTCCTGGAGGGCAGGGACCAGAGCTAATAATTCTTATGCCCCACCCTCAACCACCCAACACGGTCGGCATCCCATAATACTGGCAGTTTGATTGACTGATGGAAACCCTCTGGTTTGTGGAGGTGGGGACACTCCATCAAATCTCCAAGAGCCAGAGGAGAAATTTGGAAGGATCTATATTATTCCTATGCAGGTATACCCCACACCTTTCTAAAACCAAATGAATCTATTTGAATTAGACTTCAACTTCTCTTTTGCTTTAGCACCTCGCTACCTCTTCACTTGCATCATTTCCCTCTGAAATCTTAGTAATCCATCCAAACACTTAGCTTTTGCAGAGGACAATTTACATCCTAGTGAAAACAATAATTATCAAAACCAGGCTCAACCTTGAAGGACAAGTGCTACATTTTTCATCTATAACTCACAAGGTCTGTGGGCTTGGGTGGATTAAAAAGATATTTTATTTTATGAAGGCAACATAATACCTTTCACAGATGAAATAACATATTTATTCTCAAGAACTATATCGCTGTTCAACTTAAATTAAGGTACTCAGAGTTTTCCATTCATGAACTTTTTTCTCCAAAGAAACACCTGGGTCAGCCTTCATTCATGTGATTTGTTATTGTCAGAGTGGTGAGTAGTTTTGCTTCAGAACAGTGAAATTGCTTTCTGTGTTCATAAAGTCAACAAGACAGACTGTATTGGAAAAGAATAGAAATAAGTTAGGTAGATGTAGCTTGATTTTAGAGTCACCAGAAAGCATGAGGAGTCGCTCCGTGGTGCCCTTTATTTACAGCCTCTTTCTGATGCCATTCTTTCCCTTCCTTTTCCTCTCTGCAGGCATCAGCCCTACTTTTGCTTTGATGGTCTGCCTTGCTTTGCTTATAGCCCTGCTGTCTATTAATGGATTTGCTTACTTTATAAGGTACTCTTTTTTTTTCTTTTTGTATATAAAACTACAAGCCCATAATAGCCTTGTTAATATTGATTTCCGGGAAGTCATGTTTCAGTACAATTGCCTCATTACATGACCCACTGATTTTCTTTTTTCCATAGTGATTTACCATCCCTACCGGCTCCATTTAGAGTGAAGTGTTTTCATGATGCCAAGAATAACTTCCTCAGCTGTGATTGTCAGTGTTGTTGCCTATGAGTTGATCTGGCTCTCAACGGTATCGTGAAATAAGAGAGCTAGTACTTTAGGGACTGCTTACCCCGATCTGTGCTCCCTTTTCCACTGGCAGAGTCTCCTAGAAACACTTCCCTCCGCAAATGGTATGGACTGGGATATTTTAACAAGTTCAAAGAATTAGGCAAACTTTGGCTAGAATCTAAGATTTAGGAATAATGGCATAAATTCACAGGACTGTAAAGGGGATTAAATAAACCAAAGCCAATAAAGTACCTAGAACAATACCTGCCTCACAGTAGGTGCCCAAGAAATGGTAAATCTCAACTCTTTCTCAAGCACATGGAACTCTCCTGCTGATTGTTAGGAACCCAGAATCCTTGCTTTGAGAGTCATCACTTTTGCCCAGGGTATCCTATTGCAGATTTTTACTATCATTCTTGCTTGGACAAAATCTGTCCTAGCTAATCATCACCATCATCATTAACATCAGGTCTTTATCTTTCTTCTTCAGATCCTTAAGTTCATGACCAACTATTCTGATGAACTAATTCAGGATCAGGGATAAATGGCTTAAGCTGGCTTTATAATATGACACCCCTTTCTTATAATCTTCACACTTCAACAGTTGATTCCTCCCCACAGTAGGATGATTTTGGAAAAATTAAATCAACCACAACTCTCCCACGTTACCCTTTCTACTCTGCAAGCCGCACCTTTGTTATCTCTTTGTAAGGGTGGTCCTAACAACAATATGACAAGAACTTGGTGGGGAATGGGGTGGAGCTATTTGCATAAATTTCAAGGAAAAAAGTGTCTATAGAGTGTCTTAAGTATCTGTGTAAATTTGGACAAGACACTATTTCTCTTGGCCAGAATTTTCTCATTTGTATAATGAAGGACTTGGATTAGATGATCTTTAAGAGCCCTTCCAGCGCTGATATTCTAACAAGTATGTAAAATCCTGGATTGAAACTGACAGGTGTTATTCCTAGTGTTTAGTATGTTAGCATCACTGTGAAAAACTACTATTATCCAGTCTCCACAGTATTAGAGACTTGATAGAGCCAAACAAAGTTGTAGGTAGCTTATGAATTGTTAAAGCACACTGGATAAAGATGATAGTTTAAAGTTTTTCTTTTGATTTCTGTGACGGTGACATACCCCTACTCAGAACAGAAATTTAATGTTTAGCTGCTGCCAAGGAATAAAGTATTTAATTAACATCATGAGCTACTTTTAGTGAATATAAATACCCTCCAATCAAAATCTTCCTCCTCTAGAGAGATTTGAAAAGGAGTAGGCTCTAGCTCCCCAATGGCAAAAGATGGCATGGCAGGGTGGAAAATGGAGTCACTCAGCTGCTTATGTTATTTGACAACTGCCCCCCACCCCCAGCAAATGACTGATCTGACTGGTCTTTCCCATGAAATGGACTGTTCTTTGGGCTCAGAGGGAGCCTGACCTGTAATTCTTAGGGAGGGAAGAAAAAAAGAAAAAAAAAGTCATGGAGGGGGGGATTTGTTTGGAGCTTGTAGGCTGAAGGGCAAAGAAGACTGGAGAGGGAGATGATTGGAGAGGGAGATGATTAGAGAGGAAAATGATTGGAGAGGAAAATGAGTTTGAGACAATTGGTACTTCAAGTGGTCACAGAAAACTCAGAGACGGGAGAGAGGCACATCATTTCCCAGAGTCACTTGGGTCTTGGTTCTTCAGCTAACAAAGCACAAAAGATGCCCTCTCTTCACTGCCTTCCTCCCTCTCTCTGCCCACCACGGCTGCAATCAGAAGAGCTGAGCGGCTGATGAGTTTCGGTAATAGATGGTGATTACTTGCAGGAGAGTGGCTCTCTGTTCCTTCCTTTTCTCTGTGTTTTGATTGTTTAAGTTTTTTTTTTTTTCTTTTCAAAAAGAAAGACGTGCAAAGAACCCAACCACCCCAAAACAAAGGATTCTTTGAACTCCTCCTTTCTCTTTACTCCGAACCAGATTGCCTCGCCTTTCTATAAAGCTCTCCCGTGCTTTGTAATACTAATGATGATAATGGTAATAATGAGCTCTTATACTTTCATAGTGCTTCATGCTTTTCAGAGCACTTTCACATATATTATCTCATTTGGTTTTCAAAACAACTCTGTAAAGCGAGTAATGCAAGGACTATTATCCTGCTGAAGAGATGAGGACACTGGTGCATGAAGAGGTTAAATTATTTATCCAAGGTTATCTGGTTAATTAATGACAGAATCTGCACTGCATCTCAGATCTCTGGATTGGGGGGTCCAGTTGTCTTTCTACTAGAGTGTATTCTGTAGCATGATTATTTTTACAGGTGTGCCTGCCTTAAGACAATTCATTGCACATATGAAATAGATAAGTTAGGGAGTGATGCTTTACTTTGCCAAAAGATTCATGTGCTCTACCCAAGAATTCACTACAGGGCTCTTTTAATTTTCTCTGCAGGGCAGCAGCTTCCACAATGATAAGGGACATATTTGTTGGCAGACAATTAGAAACACATTAATTGTTTGTTTACAAATCAGTGGAATCACTGAGAAAAACTGTCTGGGTTGTTGGTACTTAAAGCTACAGTGACACCTCAGACTTCTTAGAGAAACCTGACAAAGCATTCTTTTTTTCTGACAAAGCATTTTGATTCCCCCCATTCTGGCTGTCTGCTTTAATGCATTCCACAGGGTGACCGTTAAGGGATTATGGAAAAAGTGAATCCAAACTAGCTATCAGAGCCCCCAAGATGAAACAGAACAAAACAACCACACGAACTAATCCCAAGATTCCCTCGAGATCCTCAGGTTGCCCAGTTAGCTCAGCTGAGGACCTACCTGACACTGTGGGTAGACATCATAAACTTCTGTGTCTACTAATTGATTTGTTAGAAATAATTGCATTCTCCACAAATTAATGGGCATGTTTGGAGAGAATCAGGTTTAAACTGTGTCTATGTAATGCTCAGACAAGAGACCAATTCAGTCAAAGGAAAAAAAAACCAGTCAGCCCATTTGTTTGGAATCATGTAGACAAAGCAGCCAACTGATTGAATTTTTCCACTTTTCAACCTGTTGCTTTGGCAACTTTGCAAGACAAGTGGTCTTGTGGGCAGGAATCTGGGCCCACAGCCAGACACCCAGGATTCAGGCTCCAGCTCTGCCTCAGGCAATGGTATCTCACACAATTTGCTTAATTTTGTTTTGTTTCTTTAATATTTTTTTGTATTTGTAAAATTGAGATTAATGATTCTTGGCCCTGGTATCATTAGAATATATGGCAAATAGAGAAATATAGAATATATGGCAAATGAGAAAAGGTGTTTTATTCTTTAAAAGTATTCAGAGGTGTTGTTTTGAATGTGCCCTTGACACGGAATCACTGTTTTAATCGTCTGAGATACCCATCCCTATGCAGCACCCTCCCTTCTGATACTTCTTTAATAGCATTTTCACTTTTCTCTTTCAGTCTTCATAATATTGAAAGTTATGAGGCCCAGACTTGCTCTCTCTCTTTGCTGTGGATATGTGGTAAACATCCCTGTGTGTTTACTCTGTCAATTATCTTGTATATTTTTTTAACTTCTATCATAGGGCAAATTTACCCCATGGTTTGCAAAATATCCAACCCCCATGACCTTCTGACTTTATGCTTGTTTCAGACATCGTATAAATAAAATCCAGTTGATTAAAGGACCCAACAGAATTCTACTGACTTTGGAGGATGTGACATTTATCAATCCCCACTTTGGCAGTAAGGTAAGGAACATCCCTTTCTCTTACTGTGTGGCCCCTGGTGGTATCCATAAGCCACAGGTGACTTTCAGGCACTTTGCATGTGGCTAGCTGAATTGAAATGTGCTGTAAGAGTAAAATACATGTTGGATTTAGAGGATAGTACAGAAACATGTAAAGTATTTAATTCTAATATTTAAAAATATTAATGACATGTCAAAATGATAATACTTTGGATATATTGGGTTAAATAAAGCATATTACTATATTACTTGGAAGGAAAGCTATAACAAACCTGAACAGAGTGTTAAAAAGCAGAGAATCACTTTGCCGACAAAGGTCCAAATAGTCAAAGCTATGGTTTTTCCAGTAATGTACAGATGTGAGAGTTGGACCATAAAGAAGGCTGAGTACAAAAGAACTGATGCTTTCAAATTGTGGTGCTGGAGAAGACTCTTGAGAGTCCCTTAGACTGTAAAGAGATCAAAACAGTTAATCTAGAGGAAATCAACCCTGAATACTCATTGGAAGGACTATTGCTAAAGCTTAAGCTGCAATACTTTGGCCACCTGATGCAAAGAGCCAACTCATTGGAAAAGACCCTGATGCTGGGAAAGATTGAGAGAAGGAGGAGAAGGGGGTGACAGAGGACGAGATGGTTGGATGGCATCACCAACTCAATGGACGTGAGTTTGAGCAAACTCTGGGAGATAGTGAAGGACAGGGAAGCGTGGAGTGCCGCATGGGGTCTCAAAGAGTCAGATATGACTGAGCAACCAACTCAACAACAACATTACTGAAGTTAATCTCATCTGTTTCTTTTTAGGTTTTTTAAATGTGACTACTAGAAAACTTAAAAGTACACATGTGGTTCATATTACATTTCTGTTGGATAGTGCTGGCTTAGAACAGTTTTGAGAAAGTGAAGTACTTTGAACAATAGGGTAGCAATGACTTTATATACATTTGTATATTGAGTACATTTGGACTCAACACGTGATTGCTTATTCCCCAAGGGCGGAGGTACATCTTTTGTTTTTAATGTCAGCCATAGCGCCTGATGTGGTGCTGATAGTGTAATAGGTGCTTTTAAAAGCTTGGTGGATCAATCAACTAGTGAAAGAGATTTAAGTGTCACAGGATGGTGTTCTGATTGTGATTGTGTTGTATTGGCTATTTGCATTTAATGCCTGCTACTATGTCCTGGCCTTGGGCTAGGTTTTGTAAGAGATGGCACATAGTCCCTGGCTTCATGGAGATTACAGTCAGAGAGACAAGTTATACCATACAGAAGAGTCAGTAGATGCCATGTTGCACAAAGGACACCAGACATACAGTAGAACTTCAGAGGAGATAGATTACTGGAGGAAGACTTCTCAGAGACCCAGAACCAAATCTGGGTCTTAAGAAAGGATGGGCTTTGTCTAGGTCCCAGGTCACAAATTGGTAACCACTTTTGTTTGATCTTTATGGTTATAAAAATTGTAGCCAGAATTTTGGAATCATGAGGTTACACATAAAACCTTGGATTTTTGGGTATTCCTTACAAGTTGGAAGATCTATCAACTTTGGGTATCATTGTGGCAATTGGCTGGAACTCTGCAGTAGTTTGCCATTTTGGAAAAATTTATAAAAACAGTGTCTGCCGTTTGGCACAGTTTGCATCGCTCTCCATTGTCTTCTGCTCAGCTTATTGGGGCTTCCCCGATGGCTCAGCGGGTAGAGTCCATCTGTGATGCAGGAGACACAGGAGGTGTGGGTTCAATCCCTGGGTCAGCAAGACCCCCTGGAGGAGGAAATGGCAACCCACTCCAGTATTCTTGCCTGGAGAATCCCATGAACAGAGGAGCCTCACAGACTACGGTCCATAGGGTCACAAAGAGTCAGACACGACTGAGCCATTAAGCATGCATGCACTCAGCTTATTTCATTAATTTATATTACCTGCCTGGCTCCGATAGGCATCCTAGGCAGAGAAAACAGCATAAAAAAGAGTTTGTGAAAGAGAATGTGTAGGAAAGAGTTTTGTTGAATTTAGCTAGTAGTGGGAGAGTGTGCCTCTTTGTAGGGCTTCCCAAGTGGTGCTAGTGGTAAAGAACCCACCTGCCAAAGCAGGAGACCTAAGAGACACAAGTTTGATCCCTGGATTGGGAAGGAGGGCATGACAACCCACTCTAGTATTCTTGCCTGGAGAATCTGATGGACAGAGGATCCTGGCAGGCTACAGTCCATGGGGTCACAAAGAGTCAGTCACTGAAGTGACTTAGCACATAAGCACGCACGTGCCTCTTTGTGCCCAGTCTGTGTGGTTGAAATAAAGACAGTAGTCTTTGCAAATTCTAGTATGGTGGTGGCATGGTGTCCGGAGAGGATGCACACACCTCACATTGCCCCCATGTGCTATTTTTGCTACACCAGCATACAAGATCTGAGAAATAATTATCTCTGACAGAACTGATCATTTGCTTAAATGTGACACTAAAAAGCATGCTTTAACTAGTTGTCTGGGTGAGAATGGATTTACAGGATAATACCTTGTGCATCTGGAATCAAATGAAATGTTCAGCTGTTTGCTTTAAGTCTCAATTACCATCCTAACCATTACGTGTGTAAATCACCGGATCCTTTTGTAAGGTTGACATCATGTTCCTGGAAATGTATTGCTGAATGCTAAAGTGATCACAGTGGCTGAAAGGTACATTCTATTCTTATGCCATCAAAGCATATTGATGTTAGTTTCTAATTTTGAAGCCACTAAAGGACCCTGGAACACATGTGGTGTAACTTGTCTAGATTTGTCATATTCAATATAGCTTGTAGGAAATTTCCTACCTCAATTACAAAGGGTAGATACTGAAGTACAAGCTCTAAACCAAGCCAACTAGATAACCTAGTACTAAGAGAACAAGGATTCAATTCTGTGACAAAGTATTTTATCCTGAAACGGGTGGTCAATAATAAGAGCAGATGGCTAGTACTCATTGTCCAAATGAAGCAATATATAGTAAAGTTTTGGTCAAAGGAAATAAACTTATTTTAAAAATCCGTACTTGTTTATTGGTCAGTCAGTTCAGTTGCTCAGTCATGTCAGACTCTTTGTGACCCCATGGACTGCAGTACTCCAGGCTTCCCTGCCCTTCACCAACTCCCATGAGCTTGCTCAAACTTGCATCCATTGAGTCAGTGATGTTATCCAAGCATCTCATTCTCTGTCATCCCCTTCTCTTCCTGCCTTCAATTTTTCCCAGCATCAAAGTCTTTTCCAATGAGTCAGTTCTTCACATCAGGTGGCCAAAGTATTGGAGCTTCAGCTTCAGCATCAGTCCTTCCAATGAATATTCAGGACTGATTTCCCTTAGGATTGACTGGTTTGATCTCCTTGCAGTCCAAGGAATTCTCAAGAGTCTTCTCCAACACCACAGTTCAAAACCATCAATTCTTTGGCTCTCAGCTTTCTTATGGTCCAACTCTAACATCTGTACATGGTTATTAGAAAAACTGCAGCTTAGATTAGATAGACCTTTGTCAGTAAAGTAATAGCTCTGCTTTTTAATACGCTGTCTAGGTTTGTCATAGCTTTTCTTCAAAGGAGCAAGCATCTTTTAATTTCATGGCTGCAGTCACTATCTGCAGTGATTTTGGAGCCCCCCAAAATAAAGTCTGTCACTGTTTCCATTGTTTCCCCATCTATTTACCATGAAGTGATGGGACTGGATCCCATGATCTTTGTTTTTAGAATGTTGAGTTTTAAGCCAGCTTTTCCACTCTCCTCTTTCATTTTCATCAAGAGACTCTTTAATTCCTCTTTGCTTTCTGCCAAAAGGGTGTGTCATCTGCATATCTGAGGTTGTTGATATTTCTCCCGGCAATCTTGATTCCAGCTTGTACTTCATCCAGCCTGGCCTTTCACATGAACTCTACATATAAGTTAAGTAAGCAGGGTGACAATATACAGCCTTGACATACTCCTTTCCCAACTTGGAACCAGTCTATTGTTCCATGTTCATTTGACATTTGAAATGTCAAAATGACAATTCATGTCAATTGCCTAGACATTTTGGGCCTAAAGTATCAAAACAATAAACAATTTTGAACTGAATTATCCTTTCCTTTGTATAGGCCTTGCGATGGTCCAGTAAATATAAAACCTCCTTCAACTATGCCTTCTTTCTTTCCTGTGCATGCATTTATGCTCAGTCATGTCCAGCCTTTTGCAACACCATGGACTATAGCCTGACAGGCTCCTCTGTCCATGGGATTTCCCAAGCAAGGGTACTGAAGTGGGTTGCCATTTCCTCTTCCAGGGGATCTTCCTGATCCAGGGATCAAACTTTCATCTCCTGGGTCTCCTGCATTGCAGGTGGATTCTTTACCATTGAGTCCCCTGGAAGCCCATTCTCTCTTTCCTGCTAAGACACAAAACATGTTTGGCTTTCATACTAGTCCCCAGAAAACCACCATAAATAGCAGAATAGTGCTACCTCCAGATGAACAAAGTACCTAAGGTTTTAAAATCTTGTTCATGATAATAGATCTTTTCTTTCACTTGTGCATAAATTTTGACATAATGAGAGTTAAAACAATAATCATCACTTTTCACCATAGGCTTAATAAAAATGAATAGCAACAGAAATAGATAGTCTCAGAGGGAGTGTTCTTCTTCTTCTTGACTATATTGGTCCAGGTAGAAAGGGATGGTGTTACCATAGGAGAACGTAGCTCTTAACCTCCACATCCTTTTTGGCACTTGGCTTGAATCAGGGGTTCTGATGGGAAAAGATGGGGAAGCATACATTTTCCTTAAATGTTGTGTAGTCACAAACTTGCAGCTGGCTGGGTCTAATTGGTCAAAGCCAAGTCAAGAATTCCATCCAAATGGAATGTCTGAAAGTATAAACTCTTGGTGAATATAAAATCAATTCAGTCTAGAAATATTGCAGGTCAGGAGAAGTCAGGTCAGGAAAGGAAATTTTTGGAAGAAAGTGAAGCTGAAGTCCAAATGTATGTGGATTTTGGCAGATTCTCTTGCTTTCTCCTTTGGCCTTTGTGAAGAGGTCTATAACTCAATATACTAATCTAAGTGCTCCTGCTGAGATAGGCAAACAAAGACTGAAAGAGAAGTAGATTCTTCTCTGGCCTTGCTCTCTTGAGGAGGGTTCAGGTTGATGCAAGGGTTATATGAAGAGTCAAGTTTTCCATCTTGTCTGAATCTTGAGCTGTTGGGATATCAACACATTAAGGGCTGGGTGTAGTTTACCATTGCCTTGGAGCTTTGTGATAGTCTTGTCTTGGTAGGATGAACTGAGCTTGGGGCTAAATCAACTTGTAATTTTTAGTTTATCAAAGACTATTAAGGGCAGAGTATGTGACAGTACTTAAGATTAATTTTTATTGGCAAACAAGAGTGAAACAAAGCATGATGTGGTAGAAAGAACACACAGGACCAGAAATATAACATCCACATTCTTCTTCCAGTCCCTAGATCTCTGTTTCTTCACTATAAAATGAGAGTGTTGGAGTTGGGGGTGGGGAATAGCCTAGACAATACCCAATGTGACTACTAAGTCTGCATTGCTATAATTCTAAAAAGGCATATTTGGAGACATGGAGAAGAATATGAGGAACCTGTTGATTTATTGGGCTTCCCAGGTGGCACTAGTGGTAAAGAACCTGCCTACCAATGCAGGAGATGTAAGAGACAAGGGTTCAATCCCTGGGTCAGAAGATATTTGTTTTTTAAGATATTTCTTCATATAAAATAAGTCTGCTGGTTCAGGTGAAAATATTAAGTTCAGTTGAAGATGTTCAATTTTAAAAGTTAACAAAGATTTCAGACAATCCTTCCTTTTGTCATTTAACTGCACTTCCTAGCCCTCTTTTATCAGACTTATGTGTGTGCTAAGTTGCATCAGTTGTGTCTGACTCTTTGTGACCCTATGGACTGTAGCCCACCAGACTTCTCTGGTGGGATTCTCCAGGCAAGAATACTGGAGTGGGTTGCCAAGCCCTCCTTCAGGGCATCTTCCCAACCCAGGGACTGAACCTGCATCTCTTACATCTCCTGTATTAGCAAGCAGGTTCTTTACCACTAGCACCACCTGGACTTACAAAGCATCAGACTTATAAATCATGGGCAGATGATCTACTCTCTACCATCTTATTGCTTTCTGAGATGCCTTGTGTCATGAAGCTTGCCTGCATAGAAAAAGGATGTCATTCAAGATGGTATGGGCTTCCCAGGTGGTTCAGTGGTAAAGAATCTGCCTGCCAATGCAGGAGATGTGGGTTTGATCCCTGGGTTGGTAAGATCCCCTGGAGAAGGAAATGGCAACCCACTCCAGTATTTTTGCCTGGAAAATTCCATGGACAGAGGAACCTGGCAGCCTACAGTCCATGAGGTCACAAAGAGCTGGACACGACTGAGTGACTGAGCATGCATGCAAGATGGTGTAACATAAAGAGCTAGGCCTAACAGCCAGAAGGTGGGATTCTGTCCTAGTTCTGTGCCTGATTTTTTCAAAATATTAGATTTTCATCTTTTTCTCATTTTTGTCTGTAAATGAGGGTGCCACACTGAATTATGACTGGTGTTCTTTCTTATCCCCCTGAATCACTCTAACTTCTCTAGGAGATGAAAATATCTGCAAAGCTTTGCCTTTCTTTTATGGCATATGGAGGTGAAGCAAGAACCAATTCTAGCATAAAAAAATGATGGCAATAGGAAAAATTAATAAATGTCATGTTTATAGAGCTCAACTCAAAGAGTTACTTTCTTCGGAATAAAAAAAGAAAAAAAATACCAGATAAACATAGTACCTATATCATAGCTGTGTGCTCCGTCCTTAATCGTGTTAATTTTGTTCATAAACTTTCTTTCCTAATCCTTTCACAGAGAGGAAGTCATGCCAGTGTAAGTTTCCAGATCATGTCGGAGGTCCAGAGTGGAAGGTCCCCAAGACTCTCCTTTTCTTCAGGGAGTCTAACTCCAGCTACCTGTGAAAACTCCAACATAGCGATTTATGAGGTAGGATATCCAACAGCTATCTAATCTGCTGCTGTCTTGGGTTTTAAAATGAGGGAGTGACTTAGAACTTGCTTAGTCTCTGTGAAAAAATGTTGAGGCTTTGGTAAGTTTCCTTTTGGTAAGTTTTTTGTCCATTATCCCCTTACAGACTCATTCAGCTGACCAAGATTTTCTTTGGCAACTAATCTACTTAATTTACAGCTTCACTGATCTTTCCACACTGTTTATTTACTAGGAATGTGGAAAAAAGTCTGTGAGACTCAGACTTAACACTTAACCATGTCACTCATTCCAGAAGACATAGGTATAATAATAGAAGAAATGATTTCCTGAATGAACTGTTTGTGATGTGATGTCTAGAGATATGCTTTATATAGAGTAAGGGTTGGGACAAGCTCGTCTCTTCATATTCTGGTTCTTCTTCCTATACCTGTTATCCTCTGATATTATGGAAATCTTTTAAAAATTATTCATTTCTTTTCTTAGTCTGTACTGACTCTTGGAGTAACAGGTTACCTTCTGCTGTCTAAAATAGAAATCCTTTTTATTTCACTTACATTTCTGTCTTTCAAGCTTTGAAAGACCATATCCAACCCCTTGATCTAAAATACTGGCATTTGGTGACCAGAACAAATCTCGCATTGGTTGGAGAGATGAACTGTTTTTTTCTCAGCAGTAAAGAGTTAATGTGAAAGTCGCTCAGTTGTGTCCAACTCTTTGCAACCCCATGGACTATACAGTCCATATGGAATTCTCTAGGCCAGAATACGAGAGCGGGTAGCCTATCCCTTCTCCAGGGGATCTTCCCAACCCAGGCATCGAACCCAGGTCTCCCTCAGTGCAGGTGGATTCTTTATCAGCTGAGCCACAAGGGAAGCCCAAGAACACTGGAGTGGGTAGCCTATCCCTTTTCCAGGGGATCTTCCTGACCCAGGAATCGAACCAGGGTCCTGCATTGCAGGCGGATTCTTTACCAACTGAGCTATCAGGGAAACCCAGGAAAGAGTTAAGCAGTGGATAAAAGGGAAACCAGACTGCCTTTCTGTCCCTCCAAAGTGAGGCCTTTCCAGTGTAGTTTCCTTGTTTTGTTTGAAGATACTCCCCAAAGCAGCAAACACTCGCAACTTTAATAGTAACTACAAAGAAAGTCCAAAACAGGTCAGAATGAATTTTTAGGTTCTCCATCATTGGATTATCCAAGTTGAATGCTTTCATCCATTTGATAAATAATTTATAGCTACTTAAAACACCAAGGTTAGTATGGTATATCTTTAAGGCAGTCTCTTGGTTTTTCATCTGTAAATTGAGGGGTTGAACTAAATTCTTAATCTTGGCTGCTCGTTAGAATCTCTTGTGTGTACATGTGCTCAGTCACTTCAGTCGTGTCTGACTCTTTGCGACCCCATGGACTGTAGCCCACCAGGCTCCTCTGTCCATGGGATTCTCCAGGCAGGAATACTGGAGTGGGTAGCCATCCCTTTCTCCAGGGGATCTTTCGGACGCAGGGATGGAACCTGTGTGTCTTATGTCTCCTGCATTGGCAGGCAGGTTCTTTACCTCTAGTACCACCTGGGAAGCCCTGTGGGAAACAAAAAACTGCCTATGAGGCTCCACCCCTAGTAACTCTGGTTCAGTTGGTTTGGGGTGGGCCCAGGCAGTGTTATTTTTTTTTTTAAGTTCCCCTATATGTGCAGCCAGGGTTGGGAATTGCTGAACTGAGAGAACTCTGGGGCCTCTTCTGGCTCAAATGTTCTATGATTCTCTGATTCTGCAGAAGAGTTTATGTGTTGAATTGTGGTATGTTTTATTTGGTGGGGCTGGAAGGTTTTAGTATAGAATGAAGAAGGAGAAAAAAATAAACATCTGTATATAATTGGCCTTTAAGAATCTGTCAGATATTTCCTCATTTTGGAAGGAGGCAGACAGTTGAGTTAGTTGCCATAATGACCATTGTTGGTCATTCAGATTATGGGTATTTCTGAACTGCATAGTCCATAGGGGAAGTTTATCTGCACAAAAGGAGGGTATTAGTGAGAATAATACCACACCACAAGGTCAGCATGCAAAGGAAGACAGCTGAAGCTAGAAAACTGTCTAGCTAGAGTTGAGGAGGACTTTGGGAAAGAGCAGAAGTCAATCAAATCAACAGACCAAACAAAGAGGTCCAGTATGCCTTCTGAAAGGGCCCTCTATTAGGCATGTTTTAAAGAAGATTCATTATCTAGTTTCTGTTTAAAGAGAATTTTCATAAGATTTTTTATTGGAATATATGGAAGCTCCAGATGATGTACCTGGAGAAGCAGATACCTAATAACAAAGGACAGGCTTCTCTAGGAGGTGCCTTTCTAGTCATTGTAATACACTGACACAGATTCACAGATTGATGGGACACACGGGTGCATATCCTCCGGAACTGTCCAGGAAACTCAGCCCTTATCTCAGAGATACACTCAGAGATGTAAAATAAAAGCTAGCTAAGCAGGCTGCTTGGGAGAAAGAGCTGTGAATGGCAGATGCAAAGGGAACATGTCAGGATCTGTTCTGATAGCCACTGTATAGGGAAGGGTGAGGCGAGCAGTAGTGCCACCCTGACACCCTCAGAGAGAACCCACTGAACTGTTTCTTCCTCTTCATTCTCTGACTCCTTCTGCCTCTCCACTTCTCCCTGTGTTTTTCTCTTTGTCCCATTTCTGTCTCTCCCTCACACATCCTCCACATCCATCTCTCTTTCCCAGAGCCTTTTTTTCTATCTTCCCACCTTCTAGATCCCAGGTAGCTCTCTCTCCACCCCTTTCCTTTCCACAGCCATCTTCTCTCTCTCTCATCACAGAATCAGATCATCAAAGCTGAAAAGGAGCTTAGAAATCATCTAAGTGGTCCAGCTCTATTGGTGTGGAAACTGAGACTCAGGCCAATGAGGTGATTACCCTAAGCATGCGTGCCTGCATGCTAAGTCACGTCAGTTGTGTCCGACTCTTTGCAACCCCATGGTCTGTGGCCTGCCAGGCTCCTTTGTCCATGGGATTCTCCAGGCAAGAGTACTGGAGAGGGTTGCCATGCCCTCCTCCAGGGGAACCTTCCTGACCCAGGGATTGAAACTGTGCCTCTTATGTCTCCTGCTTTGGTAGGCAGGTTCTTTACCACTAGCACCACCAGGGAAGCCCAGCTACCCTAAGGCCACCCTTGAATTTGAGACAAAGCCAGGTGTAGAACCTAGTTCTCTTGGCTCTTAGTTAAAACAACATGGCCTTAATGCAAAATTTATGGACTTTAAAAACTTCAGTGAATAGAGTTTGATGTTTCTTCCTCTTAATTAAAAAATGCATGATGAGTGAAGTATTGATATTTTATCATTCTTTCTCTTAAAAGAACAAAACAAAACAAATGGTGCATGTGTGGTAAAAATAAAACCTGCCCATATCCTCCCTTTTCCTCATTATTAATAAAGTAGGACACACACAGACTCAATAAAATTTTGCTTATAAAGTTCGTGAGAAGTCTTTAAATCTTAAAATAAACACACAAAGCCCCCAAACTAAAGAAAGCCCATGGGAAGAAAGAGCAACAAAGTGGGAGATGGAAGACCTTGCTTCTGTTACTACCTAGCCTTCTGACCTTGGGCCAGTCATTTAATCTCTTCAGGCTTTAATTTCTTTAACTATGAAGCTCTCAAATTTGGTGATTTGGCAGGAAAAAAGCTCTGCTTAACTACTTATTAAAAGTTAATAAGCAAGAGAGACAGCTAAGCCATGTCTGTAATAGGGCTGATTCCAGGAAGAAGGTAGCAGGCACTGGCTATAGGCAGAGTCAGAGCTGCCAGTACTGATGCTCAGGTGTACACTGCACAAGGGGGCCACATCTAAGAGGGTACTGTTCACATTGTAGACATATACTAACTTAAGTGAGAGTGGTGCAGGAGTGAGCAGAGACATTCTGGCCTCCCAGCCTAGTTCTGGAATGAGGTGGTGGGGGCAACTTGCATACGTATCTACATATATACCAGCATACCTGACTATGCACATACATAGTCACTGGTAAACAAATATGCACCTGACTTTGTGCTACCTTGACAATACCCCTGGAGTTTCTTGAGATTACTTCTTTCTCCTGCCTAATATTTTTATAGACCCGATTTCAGCTTCTCACCAGCACCTCTACAGCCTGACTCCAAACCTGCAAAGAGGCCTTACCTGGCAGGCAGTGTTTGTTGGTATCCACAGTATTGAAGCTGCTGGGGGAGTGTGTTTTCTGGCATCTGGAGGATGTATGAGTCAATGAGAATGTGGTATATGCATAGATACATACAGCTGGGGCTGCTACCCAGCATCACCGGGCTTCCATAGGCTGCAAAATAATAAATAGTCTCACACAATTATTATTTTAACTTGAGGAAAGCACCCTTTGCTAGTTAACACAAAGGTGCCATAGATGCTAGCAGTGATCATGATCCAAGTAATAGAATCGCAAAGGTGCTGGAAGGCATTAATGACCATCAGTGTATAACCCACACATGGGCTGAGTTTGTAAATTCCTGTTAGAGTTTATTCTTTCAGTTTAAACTTCAGCCTTTGATCCTGGGCAGAGTCCTCTGAAAAGGAGCAGGTAGCTCAGTGGTAAAGAATCCTTCTGCCAATGCAGGAGACACAGAAGACCTGGGTTTGATCCCTGGGTCAGGAAGATCCCCTGGAGGAAGAAATGGCACCCCAGACCAGTATTCTTTCCTGGAAGATCCCATGGACAGAGGAGCCTGGAGGGCTACAGCCCATGGGGCCACAAAGTTTTAAACAGAACTGAGCGACTGAGCACAAATGCACAAAATACAAAGTCCTCTGAAGGCTAAAGCTTTGAGGTGTCAGGCCCTCATGACTCCCATGACTAAGTGAGTAAGTGTGGGGCCTTAGAATGGGCCTTTGTAACCAGTACCTTTTATTTTTTTAAATAAAAGATCATTATAATTGTAAGCCATAATGAAACATGATTAACCTAACAATATAAAATAATTGCATACAATTCGGAGGGTTAAGTACAGTGATGTGGTAAGTGCACACGTGAATATGTTTTCATCCGCCCAGCCAGTCTATGTCTTTTGTCTAACCAGTTCCTTGATGACTGTGATATAGCTGGTATGGGGCCACATACAGGGAGTTGCTAGGCAAGAGACCAGGAATTGGTACTTTGACCATTCTAGTGCAGACAGGCACTGTTCCTAGACTACCTTTCTGAACTTTGTGAGCATGAGCCTGATTGGCCTAGTTCTGTTCAGCTGCTGAAGGCCCCTGAAAGCAAGTTCCTAGTTAAAGGGTTTTGAGTTCCTTGGCTAGAAGATGCCCTCTGACACACAGTAGAGGCAAGTAACTCAGATGCCCGCAGCTCCTGTTATTAGCCTTCGCCTCCGGCTGGTCTCCAGATGTAATGCCACAGCTGGATATATTCCTTAATAAGAGACTGGCTACACTCTCTTATTCTTGGAATTTGACTGTATAGAGCTCTCTGCTTTATTATCTCTACTTGATGACAAATTGGTGCAGCCTGAAATGGAAGCTCCAGGCTATAGGTAATAGATGTGAAAGCACTTGGAAGAGGAGAGAGCGCTGTGCAAATGTCAGGCATTATTATTATTACAGAGAAAAAGGTATCTATATATGTATTGCTTTTTTTCAAATTTAGGTTGGACAGAAACTAAATAGGGCTTGGTGACTGATGAATCCTTGAGGCTGTGCATGTAGGAGAAAATTATCTAGCAGGCACCTGTGTTAAAGTGAAGACAATAAAATAACTGTTGTTTTTGACTTGACAGGCAGCCTTTGAAAATCACTGTTTTGTGCTTAAAAAGTCAGAAATAGACTTCTGAAAGAGTCTAGATTACTCATATTACTGTGGTCGTACACTTGTACATCCAAATGAAAAATGTTTAATTGGTGTTGAAGCCAATTGGTTTATGATTAAAGCATAAAAGGCCCCCAAATGGCCTGTCCCATGAGAGAAAAATGGATCAAGGTGAATGCAGGCAACATTTGCTGCACTGCATCTCCTGCCCTACATCTCTCACCACAGACGCCTCAAGGCAGTCAGAATTGCAACCACTAACCATAACCATTAATCGCAGGAAACCTGGTGCTACATCACTTAGCTATGAATGAGTGAAATGACCCAGCACTTCCTGCAGTGAGTTCAGGTAGTTGTATCATTCCTTTCCTGGGGTCTGCATTCCTGCAATTGCTTCCCTGTCTTTAGTTAATTGGAATTTTAAACTGCAACTTGTCTGTATGACATCCTTTTTAGCTTGGAATACAGAATATCCATGGGGTAGAGGGTGAGAAAGAGGAGCAGAGCTTGTGTGTGTTGATGGTCTAACTATAAACTCTTAGTGTGGAAGGGAAGAGTTGCTCTAAAGCTGTTGGCAACTAAGGCTCCTCAACACTCTTTATCTTTTCTTTCTAGGGTGATTGGGTATGGCTGAAAAAATTCCCCTCAGGAAATTTTGGAGACATTAAATCCGTCGAATCAAGTGCAAGTGACATATTTGAAATGGTACGAGAAACTCTGTCTTAAACATATTCCCGCTGAAACCAATCATTTCTCCAAAGTAACAAATACCAACTGTTAGGAAGATCTTTTAACAAATCAGTACAGGGAAACTACAGGGAGGTGACTGACTTGTTATGACTATATGATGAAATGGCAAAAGTATGGGCTCCGGAGTCAAAAAGACATGAAGGATTCAATCCCAGCTCCGCCACTTAAGAGGTATATTAACTTGAGCAAATCACCTAAACTCTGAGCTTTACTTTCCTCAGTTGTGAAAGGAGTATATTAATGTCTGCTTCCCAGGGTTAAGATGATACATATATAGTGTCTTGCACATTTCCTGACATATAGCTTCTTTGTAAAATGGTAGCTACTATGATTATTATTAAGTACATATCCCATAATCTTTCATAATCTCTAGCTGCTATACCTAGAAAAGTCATCTGGTAATTTCTATTTATATAAGACAAATGGTGACTTCCCAATCCCACCAATTATATTCAGAAAGTCCTTGGATGGGTTAAGGAAGCAGCCTATAGATGAGGCAGAGATGATGATGCTCCCTCTCAAACCATTTAAGATCAGATCCTTGAACTTTGAGTTCATAAAAGATTTGTGGAGACCGTCTGGTTCCTTCAGACTCATGAAAAGGGGATTCCTAGAAGATAATGATGGATTCCTTCACATTCTGAATCAGGCAAGTTCAAATCAATCCAATAGGTTTGAACGAGGCACATGCTATATTCAGAACTAGTGAGAAAGCAAAGGAAATGGGGACATGGAAGAGGTGTGGCCTGTGGGAGACCAGCTGTGACCCATGGATCCCAATGAGATGTTATGATTTGGTATTTCCCTTACATGTAGTTGTTTTTTTTTTTTAATTATTTATTCATTTTTCACTGTTCTGGGTCTTTGTTGCTGCTTGGGCTTTTCTCTAGTTGGGACAGGTAGGGGCTACTCTCTAGTTGCAGTGCTCAGGCTTCTCATTACAGTGGCTTCTCCTGTCATGGAGTATGGACTCTAGGGTATGCGGGCTTCAGTAGTTGTGGCTTGTGGGCTCTACAGCACAGGTTCAATAGTTGTGGTGTATGGGCTTAGTTGCTCCTCAGCATGTGGGATCTTCTGGGATCAGGGATCAAAACTGTGTCTCCTGCATTGGCAGGTGTATTTTTTACCACTGAGCCACCAGGGAAGCCCTGCATGTGGTTTTGATGCCTGGAGCTGAAGGAAAAATAATGAGGATGAATCCAGAAGGGAGACCAAGATCAGAGCTAGAATAGGTAGTTCCACACCGGTTTGATGATCTGGCATGCCAAACAAAGAGCTAGATCCGAAGTATGGAGCCAAAACGGCCAGACCTAGGGGAACTACTAAGCTAGAAACATGGAAATAAGAAGGCCCAAGGTAGAGTGCATCCATGATATCTTTTTTTTGGGTAGTTTAAAATTCTGATGTGATTTCAAACTTACAGAGAAGCTACAAAAATAATTTAAGGAACTCATGTATACCCCACCCGGGTTGTTTACATTTTGCCTAGTGCTTTTCATTGTCTGTTTATAAATTTATGTACCGTTGGCCTTCAGAATCCACAGGTTCCACAACCCCAGTTTAACCAACCTTGACTTGGTTGAATATGCAGGTGTAAAACCCAAGGATATGGAGGTCCCACTATACTATTTTATATAAGGGACTTCAACATCCATGGGTTTTGGTATCCTCACAGGTTCTGGAATTAATCCCCAGTGGATACCGAGGGATGACTATATACTCATTTTTTCTGAACCATTTGACTGTGAGGTGTAGACATCATACCCTTTTACCTCTAAATATGTCAGTGTTTATTTCCTGAAAACAAAGACATTCTTATTTGGATGTGCATGATATTAATTTTGATCACTTGGTTTAGGTGGTGTCTACCAGGTTTTGCCACTGTAAGGCTACTGTTATTTTTCTCCATTGTAATTAATACTTTGAGTCTGTATAAATATCCTGTTTTTCATCAAATTTTTACTACTAATTTTATCATCCATTAATGACCCTCTAACTCTAGCATTCTTTCTATGTTTATTTGTTGGGATTGTACAGTAAGAAAGAGCCTTACCTTCTTTACCATTTATTCATACGTTTATATCAGTGGTTTTAGTTTCATTCAATCTATCGATAGATCTATTTATCTATGTATATGTCTATGTATCTATCATATCTAATACCTCCCATTATAAATGAATGCCACAGAGTTCATTCTATTCTTTTCCTTTTCATATTTGTAACTCCTTTCTCCAACAGTTAGAAAACTGGCTCCTATTATCCTTATGACATCTTTTTGTGCCCCCTTACTAACTTGTGTTGCCATGTCAGGTGCAGGTATTAACTCAGTCCGAGGGTGTATTTAACTTCTATGCAGAGTACATCATGAGAAACGCTGGACTGGAAGAAGCACAAGCTGGAATCAAGATTGCCGGGAGAAATATCAATAACCTCAGACATGCAGATGACACCACCCTTATGGCAGAAACTGAAGAGGAACTAAAAAGCCTCTTGATGAAAGTGAAAGTGGAGAGTGAAAAAGTTGGCTTAAAGCTCAACATTCAGAAAATGAAGATCATGGCATCTCCCATCACTTCATGGGAAATAGATGGGGAAACAGTGGAAACAGTGTCAGACTTTATTTTGGGGGGCTCCAAAATCACTGCAGATGGTGACTCCATCCATGAAATTAAAAGACACTTACTCCTTGGAAGAAAAGTTATGACCAACCTAGACAGCGTATTCAAAAGCAGAGACATTACTTTGCCAACAAAGGTCCGTCTAGTCAAGGCTATGGTTTTTCCTGTGGTCATGTATGGATGTGAGAGTTGGACTGTGAAGAAAGCTGAGCACTGAAGAATTGATGCTTTTGAACTGTGGTGTTGGAGAAGACTCTTGAGAGTCCCTTGGACTGCAAGGAGATCCAACCAGTCCATTTTGAAGGAGATCAGCCCTGGGTGTTCTTTGGAAGGAATGATGCTAAAGCTGAAACTCCAATACTTGGGCCACGTCATGTGAAGAGTCGACTCATTGGAAAAGACTCTGATGCTGGGAGGGATTGGGGGCAGGAGGAAAAGAGGACGACAGAGGATGAGATGGCTGGATGGCATCACTGACTTGATGGACGTGAGTTTGAGTGAACTCCGGGAGATGGTGATGGACAGGGAGGCCTGGCATGCTGTGATTCATGGGGTCTCAAAGAGTCGGACATGACTGAGTGACTGAACTGAACTGAGGGTGTAGAACAGTTTTTCAGAATTTACCTTGTAAAAAGTCTTAATTCCTTTCTAGTACTTCTATGTGGAGAAGGAAATGGCAACCCACTCCAGTATTCTTGCCTGGGGAATCCCAGGGATGGAGGAGCCTGGTGGGCTGCCATCTATGGGGTTGCGCAGAGTCGGACACGACTGAAGTGTCTTAGCAGCAGCAGTACTTCTATGAAACAGGAAGGTGATCTGACGATGCTATCACTGTGAGTCCAACACTGCTTTGACTACTTCTATGCTTTCATGACCTTGAAAGGTTGAGGTCTGGGAACCAGGTGCCAGACTGGAAAACACATCTTGGTGAGCCAGCTACAGAAGGGAGTCCTGTACAGTCAGATCAATGTTCCTGAAAGAGAAACAGCTGGAGTCAGGAGCCAAAGGACTGATGGCTTCCAACATCTTTTAGGGTCCCAACTTCTGCAAAGGTGTATGTAGGAAAATCAAGCTCTATCTGTCTCTCAGTCTCATGTTCTTTCCCATCATGTGGAACTGAGTAGCATACGCCCTGTATCATCTAATACCTTGGCTACTTAGTTCCTTGCCATGTAATCTCTGATCATCTTCTCTTCCATTTCTCTTTAGCCACCCACTGCTATCATTATGCCTTGGGCTTTGTCGTTATCTATAATTGCTACTGAAAATGCTTTAGTTCCAAAATCATAGATTCAGACATCACACTCTCTGACTATAGCCTTCTCTTCTTTGAACTGTACCTATACTTTCATTGGGTCTTCCAGACCTCTACTGTCACCCACCGCATAAGCCCTTCTTTCATCTTCTTCCAGGTCCACCTTAGATTACATAATTGATCATTTGAAAACATTATTTCTGTCTTTTTGGTCAGGTAAATTTGTAAAACTCATATTCTGGATGACCCTAACTCTTGACTTTCTTTGTGCCTGCACTTGAACAACCAAGCATTATGGCAGAAAGTCATGCAAAGTATATTGTTTCCACTATAAATTCATGTCTCTCATCTTAAAATGCACCTTAACATTGTCCTTTAAGTCCATTACAGTACTTCATTGGTTTCTACAACCCATATTTCAAAGCTTCTCCATTTTCCTTAAACCTCCTATGTTCTTCTCTTCCTTTATTTTTACTGTTATCATCCTGGTCCAAGCCCCCTTCATCACCCACTAGAGCTACTGCTACTGTCTTTCTTTTTAAAGAGAGAATTTTGGGGGAACAGTTTTAGGTTCACAACAAAACTGAGCAGAGTAGAGAGTTTCCATCACCCCCTGCCCCCACTCACACACACAGTTTCCCACACTGTTCAGTATCCTGAACCAGAATGGTACATTTATTATAACCCATGAGCATGCATTGACACATCATTATCACTCCAAGTCCACAGCTTACATTAGGGTTCATATAAGGTAGTACACCCTATGAGTTTTGATAAATGCATCATGACATATCTACCATTATATTGACAGTAACATATAGGATAGTTTCAGTGCCCTAAAAATCCTCTATGTTCTGTCTATTCACATCTTTCTCCCCCTAACCACTGGCAACCACTGGCAGTTTTTCTTTTTTTTTTTAATGCTAAGCACATCCATTTTCACCACTCACTGGTGATATCTTTTCTCCACACTGCAGTCTGAATCAAAATAGAACCTGATTTTGTCAGTTCTCTGTTTAAATCTCTTTAAATATAAGAACAATATTCCTATTGTTCTTCTTTTTGTGTGGAGATTTTAAATTACAGGTTCAATTTCTTAAATAGATATTGGACTATTCAAACTTTCTATTTCTTCCCATACCTGTTTTAGTAAGTTACAGCTTATAAGGAAACTGTCCATTTCATATATTTTGTCAAATTTACTGGCATAAAATTGTATATAATATGTTCATGCAATCTTTTAAATAGCTTTAGGATCTGTAGTGATACTCCCATTTTCATTTCTGATACTGATAATTTGTATTTTCTCTTTCTTGATCAGTTTTGCGAGAAGATTATCAATTTTATTAATCTTTCCCAGATATAAACTTGGCTTTGTTGATTTTTATCTTTTGTATGTCTGCTTTCTATTTCATTGATTTGTATTGTGATTGTTTATTTCCCTTAGTTTCTTTGTTTTTAATTTGTTGTTTTCTTCTAGTTTTTTTTGAGCTGGAAGTTTTTATAATTGATTCTTAATTTCTAATACAGTCGCTTAAAGCTAGAAATTTCCATTTAAGTACTGCTTCAGCTACATCCTAGAAGTGTTTCTCTTTAAAGATGTTTATTATGGAAAATAACAAACACATACAAAGTAAACAGATTAATATAACTAAATTCCATATGCCCATCACACACCTTAAACAATTATCAACACTCTACAATTATTATTTCATCTATACCTCCACTCACTTCCCACATCTCTGACTTGGTTATTATTATTGTTGTTATTTTTTAGTTCTGTATCTTTGAGGTAAAATTACATACATTGAAATGCTCATATCATAGATATATAATTTTGATGAAGGGATATGCCCATATAATCTAGACATCTATTATGATATAGAATAGGGCCCCTGGCCTGTTTTTTACATCCTGGGAGCTAAGAATGTGTTTTACATTTTTAAGGGTTGTAAAAAATGAAAACAAAGATTATTGCAGCAGAAATCATATATAATCTGCAAAGCCTAAAATATTTACTGTATTTACGTTTACAGAAGAAGATCACTGACCTCTGATAGAAAACATTTCTTTTTCTCAAGTAAGTTCCCTTGTGTTCATCAATAAAGTATTTCATGCTCCCTCCCATCCTTGCGACACCACAAAGGAAACCACTGTTCTGGGTTTTGGGCCTATCTTGAATTCATTTTGCTTATCCTATAACCTTATGTAAGTGGAGTCATACAGTGTACTGACTGATTCATTCATGTGATATATATAAATAGCTTGTTCTCATCATTGCTGAGTAGTAGTCAATTGTATGGATATAACACAATGTATGTATTTTTCCTACTGATGGGCATTTAGGCTGGTTCCAATTTGGGCTATTGTGAATAAAACTGATATGAACGTGCTTTTGATAAGTCTTTTTATGGACACATATTTTAATTTCTCTTGGGTAAATACCTAGGAGTGGGATTTCTATGTTAAAATATGTGTGTGTGTGCTAAGTTGCTTCAGTCGTGTCCGACTCTGTGTGACCCTATGGACTGTAAACTGCCAGGCTCCTCTGTCCATGGGATTCTCCAGGCAAGAATAATGGAGTGGGTTACTGTGCCCTCCTCTAAGGATGTTATAATATAGTACATGTTTAACTTTATAAGGCACTACCAAACCTTTACTATTTTCATTTCCTGCACACAAGTTATGAGAGCTCCCTTTTACTCTACCTCATCACCAATGTTTCATATTGTCAGTTTTTCTGGTTTTAGGCATAATTGGTTTCTATGGGTATCCCATTGTGTTTTTCAAAATTTTTATTTTAATTAGATAGAAACAACAAAAATTACCATCTCTAGGTGTTAAGTATATTCACATTATTTTACAACAGATCATCACAGCTTTACATCTTGTAAAACTGAAACTCTATACCCACTAAACAAAACTTTTCTTTTCCCCACTCACCCTCAATACCTGGTAGCCACCAGTCCATGTTCTGTCTCTATGAATATGACTACTTTAGATACTATACAGAAGCAGAATCATACAGCATTTGTCTTTGTGTCACTGGCTTATTTCACTTCCTGTAATGTCTCATTGTGTTTTGAAAATACATTTTTTTGTTGTTGTTCAGTTGCTAAAGTGTGTCTGACTCTTTGTGACTCCATGACCTGCAGCATGCCAGGCTTTCCTGTTCTCCACTATCTCCTGGAGTTTGCTCAAATTCATGTCCATTGAGTCGGTTGGTGATACTAACAGTCTTATCCTCTGCCGCCCCCTTCTTCTTTTGCCTTCAATTTTTCCCAGCATCAGGGTCTTTTCCAACATATTTTTTATTTAGGTATAATTAGATGGTCTGTACAATGAATTTTGATAATTGCATTTATCTATGTAACCATTCCTCAAAACAAGATACAGAATATGTTTATCACCCCAGAAAATCCCCTGTTTCCCTTATCAGTCAATTTTGTTTTACCCTGGAGGCAACAATTGTTCTGATATCTATCACCATGAATTAGTGTTTTATTTCTGTTTTTGAATTTCATGTAAATGGAATGATAGAGTGTACACTCCTTTTTTCTCTCAATATAGCACGTTTTAAGATAAATGCATGTTTTTACATGTATCGGTATCAGTTCATTTTTAAGAAATGCTGAGTAGTATTTCATTTTATGAATATATCACAGTTTGTTTATAATTTTCTTGTTGATGAAAATTGGGCTTCTTTCTAGTTTTTTTGGCATTATGATTAAGGCAACCATACATATTTGTTTAATTATGAAAAGCATGTTATGTAAATTTTACCATCTTAACAATTTTTAAATGTACAGTTCAGCAGTGTTAAATATACTCGAATTGCTGTGAAACACATCTCTAGAACTTTTTCATCTTGCAAATATAAAACTCTGTTCCCATTATATAGCAACTCACCTTTTTCCCCTCCTTGTATTTCTGGATAGCCATTATTCTACTTTCTGTTTCCATGGATTTGACTACTTTAGACACCTTATATAAGTGGAATAATATGGTATTTGTCTTTTTGTGACTGGTGTATTTCACTTAGCATAATGTCTTCAAGATTCATCCATGTGGTAGCGTGTGAATAGTTTTCCTTTTAAAGGCTGAATAATATTCCATTTTATGTTATTCATTCATTTCTTGATGGGCATTTGGGTTGCTATGAATATGTATATGCAAATATCTCTCTGAAATCCTCCTTTCAATTCTTTGTGTATACTGGGGAGTGGAATTTCTGGATCATATGGTAGTTCTAATTTTAATTTTTTGAGTAACCTCCATACTGTTTTCCATAGCAGTTGCACCATTTTACAATCCTACCAACAGTGCACATGAGTTCTAATTTCTCCACATCCTTGCTGACACTTATTATCTATTTTTTAAAAATTGTATAGTAGCCATCCTAGTGGGTGGGAGATTTGCATTTTTCTGATGATTAGTGTATTGGGTTGTCTTTTCATAAGCAACTGTAAACATTTTTGCACAAGTATTTTTGTGAACATATATTTTCACTTCTCTTGGGTAAGTACTTAATAGTTTGAGTCATAGAGTAGATGTAAGTATAACTTACATGAAACATACAAACAGTTCTCCAAATTGGTTATAAAATTTTATTCTCTTGTTAGAAATGTACAAATGTTCCAGTTGCTTTAAATTCTCAGTAACATTTGTCTTTTTGATACAGATTTCTGATACTGCAAAACTTTCCAGTGTGTAGAAAATGTTTTATTATTGTGATTTTAATTTTCATGATAACTAAAGTTATTGAGCACCTTTTTAAGTGCTTATAATTCATTTCTATATCTTCTTTTTTATTTGTCTTTTTATGTTTTTGCCCATTTTTAAAAAATTGATAGTTTTGTCTTTTAATTGTTGACATGTAGATATTCTTTTATATATCCTGCTTTTGGTCAGATATATGTTTTACAATATTTTTTATCAATCTGTGACCTGTTTATTTAATGGTATCTTTTGATGAGCAAACTTTAATTTTGAGGAAATCCAATTTATTATTTTATTGTATTTTGTGGCTCAGAAATCTTTGCCTATTCCAAGATTTTAGATATAGAGTTATGATCCATTTTGAATTCATTTTTATATACGGACTGAGAGTAGTGGTCACAGTTAATTTTTTTCCATAGAGATATCCAGTGTTCCAGTAACAATTGTTTACAAAAGGCTATCCTGTCTCCACTTAACTTTTCAACTTGATGAAAAATTAACTGACTATATATGTGTGGGTATGTTTTTGGACTTTCTACTCTGTTTCATTAACTCATCAGTGTATCCTACTGCCAATATCACACTGTCTTGATTATCATAGCTCTAGAGTAAGTCCTGTAGTTAAGTTGTGTAAGCTCTGCAAATTGTTCTTTTGCAAGATTGTTTTTGTTAGGGTAGTTCCTTTTAATTTTCAATAAGTTCTTAAATCTACTAGTCTATTACTTTAATAAACCCTTCTGGAATTTTTCATGGGGGGTTATATGAATTTATAAATCAATTTAGGGAAAATGGATATCTTAACAATATTGAGTCTTCCAGTCCATTAATGTGGTACAGATCTTTGTTTAAGTTTTCTTTAAATTTTCTCACCAATGTTTTGATACTATTATACAATATTGAGTAGAAATGGTGAAGGAAGACATCCTTGTCTTACTCTTGACTCTGGAGGGAAAGAATTTAATGTTTTACTATTGGATTTGATATTACCCGAAGGTTTTTTCACACATGTCCCTTTGACTCTTTTTTTTTTTTTTAATGATGAGGTTTTTGTATTTTCTCTGACTGCCTGCAAAAGTTTAGATTTTAGGAGTTTGATTATGATGTGTCTGCTGCTGCTGCTGCTGCTGCTGCTGCTGCTAAGTCGCGTCAGTTGTGTCCGACTTTGTGTGACCCCGTAGTTGGCAGCCCACCAGGCTCCGCCGTCCCTGGGATTCTCCAGGCAAGAACACTGGAGTGGGTTGCCATTTCCTTCTCCAATGCGTGAAAGTGAAAAGTGAAAGGAAAGTCGCTCAGTCGTGTCTGACTCTGTGCGACCCCATAGACGGCAGCCTACCAGGCTCCCCCGTCCCTGGGATTCTCCAGGCAAGAACACTGGAGTGGGTTGCCATTTCCTTCTCCAATGCATGAAAGTAAAAAGTGAAAGGGAAGTCACTCAGTTGTGTCCATCTCTTAGCGACCCCATGGACTGTAGCCCACCAGGCTCCTCCATCCATGGGATTTTCCAGGCAAGAGTACTGGAGTGGGGTGCCTTTGCCTTCTCCGATGATGTGTCTAGGTGTAGTTGTTCTCATCTTACTTGACCTCTCTGGTATTTATCGCATTTTCCTGAAATTCCTTCCAGCATTTATCTCACCTTCCTGAAACTCTTCCTGTGGTGTTCATATTGTTCTAAATAAGCCTTTCTCTTTAGTCTCATTTCTAAGTGTTTATGTGGGATGTTCTTCCCTTCCCCATCCTTTACATGTTGAAATTCCCTCCTTTTCTTTTTATTCTATATACTTCCTTGGGTTATCTCATTCACTCCCATTAATTTCATTTACCATTTACATGTTTACAATTCCCAGGTCTATTTATCCAGAATACACTTTTTTTCTGAGCTTCAAACTCTGATTATCTCCAGCCGTCTTTGAAATATTTCCAACTTGATGTTCCACAGGCCCTTCATTCTTAACATGTCTCAAACTGAATTAATCAGTCTTGTCATAACCCAAAATTTGTTTTCCCACTTTCTTAGGTCAGATTCTCTAAAAGCTGAGCCTGAGATGGGAATTCTTGTTCAAATTACTCATTGAAAGAATGCTCTCAAGAGAAAGGGAGTGGAATGCAGAATAAGGCAGTTAAAGGGAGAGGCATGCAGGATAAGGCAGAAGTCAAAGCTCGGCAAGTATGTGATCTCAGCTTGAGACTAGCTTCACTATGATCCTATGGGAGAAATACTGCCACACAAGTTATACCATGAGTTCCCCTTTGAGGCTAGGGAGTTGAACTTTTGTACCACTCCCAGTCAGTCAGTCATTACCTGGGATCTGTGGGTGGGCTCTAACATTTTAAGTAAGATAGCTCCCCTTTGAGTTGGGCTCTAGGACAATTTTCAAGAGAATGGAGCAACTGTGAATGATCAGCTAATATTTACAGCAGCTGGGAGATGCACGGTAAAGGGAATATGGGTGGGGTACCAACATATTCACTACTAAACCTCCTGAATTCCTTATATTGAGGTATATCACAGCCATCTATCCAGGAATCCAAGAAGAAATCTAGAAGTAATCATGTAACGCTTTTCTCTCTCATCCCCCATTAAATAGTAATAATAATAGATAACAATTGTTTAGTGCCCATAATATTAATTTTAAATTCTATAGTAGAGTTCTCAAAGCTGCACAGGATGTGGCTCCTGTCTATCTTTCCAGCCTTGTGCCTCATATTCTTTCCCTTACACTGTGTTCTGGCTACCCTAAACCTGTTGCAGTTTCCTCAGCATAACACGCTCTTCCTCTTGGGTGCCCTGCCCCCTGCCACCATGTTACCTTCATGCGGTCAGCTCTTACTTCCGCTTCATGATGGTTCAGACGTTACCTCCTCAGGCAAGCCTTCTCTGACCGCCAAGGCTGAATTAAACACTTCCCATCTGAGCTCCACTAGCATCCTGCTCTCCCTTTGATAGGACCTCGTTTCACATGGAAATGCGTCAGTCAGTTTGTGTGTCTATCACCTCTCTTCGAACGTGAGCCCTGTCAGGGCACTGATTTCAGTTTGTTTATCTTTGCATCACTAGCATGCAGTCCAATGCCTTGGACATTGTTGGGACACCCTAAATGTTTCTCATGTTAGTGAAAAAAATGAACGGATGCGAAGGCAAAATGTTGTCCAAATTCTAAATATTTCTTCTGAAACAAATTTTATGAGCTTTGGCCTGATGTTTATAGAAGCTATTTATTTTAATAGATGCTGCCTAGATGAATATTCACAGAAAGACAATCTATTCCACTTCTTACTGTACTAACCTTTTTAGTATTCCTAGGTCACTGAGCTCCACTCTGTCAGAGTCCCTAAAGAAACAGGAAGAAGGCCCCAACTCCAACTGAGACAGAACAGCTGTGACTCTCTTCTCTCCCTCTGTTTCCAGATGAAGGACCTGCGTCATGAGAATATTAACCCTTTGGTGGGCTTCTTCTATGATTCGGGGGTATTTGCCATTGTGACAGAATTCTGTTCCCGAAGGAGCCTGGAAGACATACTGATGAATCAGGATGTGAAACTAGATTGGATGTTTAAATCATCACTCCTGCTGGATCTCATCAAGGTTAATGGAAAGACTGAAAATCCAAGATTTTCCCCATAGATTAAAGCTTCAATATTTGGGGATGTTTTATTTTCCTTCGGTCATTTTCCTTGGATCACCCTCCACCTTCCTTCCCCGTGTTGGCCCCCACCTCTTCTCACAGCACCTTTGTTATTTGTTTTATATATCTGTTATAAGGTCCTGATAAAGAAAAAATTTGTTTGTTCCCCCCACTACCAATTTGAGGGCCAGATTTATCTGTACTTCCTATAGCCATTGGGCTTCTCAGGTGGCTCAGTGGGTAAAGAATCTGCCTCCAGTACAGGAGACGCAAGAGATGTGAGTTTGACCCATGGGTGGAGAGTATCCCCGGAGAAGGGCATGGCATTCCATTTCAGTATTCTTACTGGGAGAACCGGACAGAGGAGCCTGGTGGGTTACAGTCCATGGGGTCGCAAAGAGTCAGATATGACTGAAGCGACTGAGCATGCACGCCTATAGCCATTGCGCACTCTTCTGCCTTAAGCACTCCTCTTCCATCCCATTTGTCTGCTTTCTGGATGTGGGGATAGGCTCATTCCTGGGCTCTTTAGTTCTACTTAGTCCCATTTCCTGGCTTTCACCTTCTAAAAGGTGGTTCAGGTTAGAAATAGGTGATAGGTCTTTACATCGGTCTATGACATAGTTATAGATGTGGAACTCAGCATGACCAGACAGCCAAAAAGACTATTGATTCTCTCAGGCATCACTTCCATTCTCAGAGGCCAGGACTGTTAACAGCCAGTGGGGTTCACAAATGGGTCCATGTGTGCAATTCAGTGGAATCCATGAAATCCCTGGAATGATACGAAAATCGTGTCTATGTGCACCTGTAGTGAGCTGATCTGGATAATCAATGACTGGTTGAGCTTTCTGTATGTTAATCAGAGTCTTGACCCTTGTATTGTGGCCTAACCCTTTTTAAGGTAGCTTTATAGACATTATCTTGTTTCAATTTTGCATAAAAGAATTGTGATTAGCCTCCTTTTATGGAGGCTCTGAGAAGCAAAATGAGGGTTTTTTTTAATATAGTGTCTACCACACATAGTAGGTGCTCAGTAAATATTTATCAACCAGCTATTAAGTGACAGAACTGATAATATAATTTAAATCTCCTAATTCCTATTCTAATACTTTGTCCACTCACTCCGTAAGCAAAGTCCCATGAGTTAAGGGAGAGTCCTCTAAATGAGTCCTCTGAGGCCCATGATGAATGAAACCCAAGTGTCTTGGGAGAAATCTCACCTACTGTAGACTCTGCTTGGAAGTACTGGGGACTACAGAATTTCCAGGATGCAAGATGTAAAGTGTACAAATGCAAAGGAGTGTCAAGTTGCAAAATAGAGACAGATATTGAAAAGGACTCAGCATAAACAATCCTGAGATTACTGCTCTAGAATATGGGTGAATTTGTATTTGAATGATTAAAGTCATCTGAAAAAGTCCCAGTACATCACATTTGAATGTCATATAAGATTGCCAAACAAACTGCGTAGTATTCGGCTTTCTTTTTTATTGTCTATTTTAAATTATAAAGACATATAAAATAAATTGCATATATTTTATATACTTATATTTTTTATGAAAGTTATATATTTTATATGTTATGAACATAAAACAATTCTATTTATAAAAATAATGTATTCAATTAAATTTGAAAGTCAAATGATATAAATATATATGGGAAAAGTATTGACAATTACTCAACCCTCTTTCATATCCTCCCTCCAACTTCATCACTGCTGATCACAGTTTGGTGATTAGGCTTGCAATTCATTTTGTGTGTATTCACATACATTATAGATTTTGTTTGCTCTTTAAAATACATACTGTCACATAGTTCTGCAACTTCCTCTTTTTTCACTTACTTTGTGACTTAGATATGGTTCCCTATTAGTACATACAGGTTTGTCTTATTATTTTTTTAGCTGTTGCAAAATATTTCATAGTTTGGATGTACCACAGTTTGGATATCCCTTCTTGATAGCTGTTGATTGTATATCCAAGTATATAATATAAAGCAGAGATGCAAAGAACATTCTTGTGTGTGTCTCCTTGTGTACATGTGCAAGCATTTGACGAAGTAAAATTTCCAGGTCACAGGGTATGTATGCATATACTTTCAATTTTGATTGCTGTTTCCAAATTACCCACTCAAAAGGCTGTGTCAGTTTCCATTCCTACCAGTAGTGGATGAGAGTTGGGCTAGACCTTTGGGGGGACAATCAGAATCTTCCATTTCTTGGCAATTATATGTGTATAGAGCCATCCTGTGTTTGAAATGTCAATAAATCTTGCCATAACATACAGTTCTTTACATCCACAAAATATGATTCTTCATCAAAGTGTAAAATTTTAGCACTAAAAGGGACCTGGAAACAATTCTTGCTGTCAAAAGTTTTGCTTTGCCTGCATATAAGAGAAAAAAGCTGAATTCCAGAACACAGTAGCTGTGAACAATCTCAGAAAGTGGCTCCAAAAGCACAAAACAGTTAAATAAGCTGCTAAATAAATCTTGTTTGTATCATCTGCAGGGCATGAAGTACTTACACCACAGAGAGTTTGCTCATGGGAGGCTGAAGTCTCGGAACTGTGTGGTGGATGGGCGTTTTGTACTCAAAGTGACAGATTATGGCTTTAATGACATCTTGGAAACGCTAAGACTCTCCCAAGAGGAACCTTCTGCAGAAGGTAAGCAATGTATTGTACCCTTGTGACGCACACAAGGTACTCCGAAGTTCACATGAGAGCCAGCCTTGGATTAAAGCCTCAGGCTGATTCAACTCCTCACTTTTGTTGAAAATCAGCCTCATTTCCAAGCCAAAGGAGTTGAATGAAATCTGCAGGCCGTAATCTCCACACAGCCCAACCTTCTGAACAAAGCCAGTGCAATAATGTTGAATTCCTGCTGGGGCAGGATTAGGTTATATTGTCTGGAGACCCCAGGTGTCCCTGGAGGAACTTGCTGAGTGCTAGGCACACAGTAGGTGCTCAATAAATACTTGTCAGATTGAATGGAAGGTAATTTGGTAGTTGGACTCCCACAAAGCCCGTTCTGGAATGGGATGTCACTAAAGCCTACCTTCGCTGTCTCTGTTTAGAGAGAAGAAGCAAGGAGGGGGCCCCCCAGCAAGTAAATGCTCCATGGGTTGTGTGGGATGGCGTCAGACGGAACTATGGCCTTCTAGGAAATCAGTAGGCATGGCTGTAATGCCCATATTGTGTTTTTGTCTTCTATTTGGTGCACCCTTGGCAGCACCAGACAATGCCTGTAGGGGTCATAACAGATCAAAGAAACAGGAGAAATCTGAGACTTCAGAGCTTGGGAGTGAGTGAGTGAGAGCTAGGAGGGAATGAACTGATGGAAAGGAAAAAGGAAGGAAGAGAAAGACGTAAGGAGAGAAAATGAATAGGGTTAAATAAATATAGGAAAGTAGCACATTAAATGTTTTAAGCAGTATTGCAAGGGGGAAGAGGGGAAATAATGACACAAAATTGGAAAAGCAGACAACCCAAAAGAGACAGAGAGAGATTCAAAATGACAACATATGCTCATATTCTTAAAAGAATCTTTGGTGTTAAAACTTTTAAAATTGCTGACTTTATAGGAGAAATGAAGACTGAAGGACACACAGTGACACATGCACAGATAGAGACACAGTCCAGTCATCAGTGACATCATTTTTGTGCTTAATAAAGCCAGTGGAATATGAACCTTTAGGGAGTCATCTGGTCCAACTCACCCATTTTACAAATGAGATAACTGAGTCTTAAGATTTGCTCAAATCGTGCACCTACTTAGCAATATCAGTTCAGATCTTCTGAAGACTAGCTCCTATACCCAGCTAAATGAAAACATTGAATAACAATTTCCTCTTTCTCTGACCATCAGTGCTTTAAAGGACTTGAAGCTCTTGGTAATCACAATAGAAACATGTGCTATTGTCTTTCTTTATGTCTCTCTCTGTCTCTGTCTCTTCTTCCCTCTCTTTCTCTCTGTGGACCTGTTCTTGTTGACAACTGAATCCTATGGTTATTATCTGGCTAATCCTAATTTGAAATCTTGGAGTAGTTGCCCGGTGTTAGGACTAGGATGTTTGGATGACAGCTGCTGAGTGGGAAGTACTTATCTTCCTGTCAAAATTACTCACCTATAAAATGAAACACAATGTCCAGCTTCCTAGAATTCCATTCAACTCACAGGTTGACAACTTTCAAACTTAAGAAACTCTAGTTTTAGAGTAAGGACAGGGTACCTGCAGTGGTTTTTTTTGTTTGTTTTTGTTTTTTTGGTGTACTGTGTCTGTCTCTTTCCCTGTTTCTCCCTCTTACACTTTCATTCCATTCTCCAAATTGCAAGGGCAATCTGGATGCTCAATCCATTCTTCACACACTGAAGCCAGAGGGAGTTTCCTAAACTGCAAATCTGATCATGTTACAGTTGTGCCAAAACTCATTGAATGGCTTCCCATTGCTCTTAGGATAAAGTTCAAACTCCTTTACATGGCCTACAAGTCCTTCGTGGTTTGGCATGAGGACCTCTCATGCTTAACCACTGTCCCTATATTCCAGCAGTGCTGACTGCCTTCCAGTTGTTTATTTGCACTAGGTTCTCTCTTACTTCCAGAACTTTACATATACCTTGTTCATTGCTTGGAACACTCTTCCCTTCCCACTGTTACCCACTCATCTGAGTCTGGCTAAATTCTACTCCTTCCAGAAGGCTCAATTGATTCAAGAGGCTTCTTACGATTCCTTAGGCTTGGTGAAATTATCCTCTTTATGATCCTTTAAGGCATTGAACTTTGTTTTAATACCACACTTTGTTGGTAATACATGTTTAATTAGCTGTCTTCTCTCCCTCCCTAAACTATGTCTTGCGAAGGCAAGAAATAAGTTTGCCTCCCACAGTGCCTTTCACCGTACCTGGTGGAATAAATGTTTGTTGAATCAATGAATGAAAGAAATAAAGAAACTTGCTTCGCTCTACCTTAGATGACAGGGCTAATCGAATCTTACGATTGGAAGGTCTTGTAGATCGTCTGGCTCAATTTCTATTTTACAGATGGGGAAGCCAAGGTTTAGGAAGGTGAGCTGATTAGTGACCCAGTTGAAATTGTGAACCCAGGATTCTTGACTTTTGCTCTGTGTTCTCTTGTATCGCATCACTGGCTCTCCAAGGTTGATTTTATCATCATAGCAGGGCTGAGAGTTAGCCCTGGTTCCAGTAAACACAAAACAAGCCAAAATGATTTTTTTTTTTTCCTGAGAGTTCAAGTCTAATGGTAGGCAGTGGCTCTTACTGGGCTCTGGAATGGGAAGGGGGAGATGGGGGCATGTTGTAAGTGTATTCATTACTGCCTACTCTCAATTACATAAGTATAGTGCAGAAAAAGCATTTTAGCCATTAGCAACATACATGTAAGTGCTCTCTGAAAATAGTTTGGTAATGATTATATTTAATCACCCAGCTTTTTAACCGAGAGTTGTGTCCTCTTTTCCCTTCTTGTGCTGTTAAGTGTGCAGAGGGAGAGGATGCCAGGAACAAGCAGCTGCATACCATTTTCCCTGCCCCCCCCCCAACAAACATGCCTGAAATCCCATGGTCAGTAATGTATTCCTTTGACTAAAGTATTGTTCGGTCTTTTCAGTTTTATTTGCAAGCATCAGTTCACCTAGGCAAGGTGACTGATGGGCAAAACACTCCAGGAGTGGGCAGGGGAATTGGGGGACAAAGGCTGGGGACACCTGGAAGACAAAATGAGATGAGTATGTGCTTGGGGTAAGGCTAGAATTTCCTGGACCACCATTTAGATCAGAATGGGCTCCAAATAAGAATTTCCAGGGTGAGTTTCTCTTTCCTGGGTTTCAGCAACAAACCAAAATAATCTGATCTTTTATCCTCCTCCCTGCTTCCTAGGGCCTTGTCCTTTGGGCTCTCTTCCCAATACCCCAAATTTGACAAGCTGAAAAGTTAGCCAGTGTTTTTCCCAGCCACCCCCACCCTCAACAGACAGTCTTCTCCAGCCTCCCTGTCTGGTTGTCAACCTGTTGTTTATTCCACCTCTCTCCCTCGGAGGAGCGCCCTGTCCCTTCCTTGTCCATTTTAACCTTCGTATATAGCTCGGTCCTCATCCTGCTGCTGTCACCCCTTGCACCTCACCTCTGGCTCTTACTGTAATAATTTCCTAGCTGGTTTCCCTGATTCCAGCCTCTCTCCTCCTTCAATCCAGTTTGTGCAGGTTGCCAGATTAATCTTCGCGAACACAACTTTCATCAAATCCCTCTCCAGCTCCAGCACCCCTACTGCCTTTTGTATTCACTCCAAATGCCTTCATTTGGCTCTCGGGGCCTCTCACCTCCTGCCCTCATTCTTCCAGCCACCCTCCCTCCCCACTTCATCAACCTCATTTCTCATTTCTCATTATTCCTTAACAGAGCCCTTCTCTTCAGCCAAGCTAATCTGCTTATCATCACTCCCATCCACAATTTGCTCCTTTCTATCTCTTGTTCTTTTGCACGCACTGTTCTTTCTCCCTGCAAAGCCCTTACCCTCTCAGCTCTAGGAAACTGCATCCTTGACCTTCTTAACAAGCTCCTTTAAGATTTAACTTTTCCAGGAAGCCTTCCTGGAATAATTTGATCCGCTCAGTTTTTTTTTTTTTTTATTAGCTCGAATCTCATGGAATTGCCAATATTGAACCATTTTTTGAGCTACAGAAGTAGCAATTTCACATTGTTCAATGTAAAACATTCCCATTTTAATCAGTATTTCTTTATATATTGCTTAAGGAGGCTTGCCCCCAAATTTCTGAGTCTCTGATTGCCATAACTCTTTGAAAGCAGCATGTGTGTATGTGCTAGGTCTCTTCAGTCATGTCCGACTCTGTGCAGCCCTATGGTCTGTAGTTTGCCAGGCTCCTCGGTCCATGGGATTCTCCAGGTAAGAATATAGGAGGTGGATTGCCATGCCCTCCAAGGGATCTTTCTGACCCAGGGATCAAACCTGAGTCTCATAACTCCTGCATTGGTAGTCAGGTTCTTTACCACTAGCATCACCTGCAGAGATTATATTTTTTTAATGGGTGCTTAATATTGGCTTTTAATAGATTTCCTTCCTTACATTATAGAGCTTCCCAGGTGGCTCAGTGGTAAAGAATCTGCCTGCCAATGCAGGAGCCACAGGAAACATGGGTTCAATCCCTGGGTTAGGAAGATCCCTTGGAAAAGGAAATGGCAACCAACTCCAGTATTCTTGCCTGGGAAATCCTCTGGACAGCTGAGCCTGATGGGCTATAGCCCGTGGGGTCACAAAGAGTCAGATATGACTGAGTGACTATGCATACACTATACAGTGGCCCACATCACCATCTCTGTTGTATTGTAGTTAGGGGTACACATGTGTGTCTTGCCAACTGGTCTGTGAACTCTGCAAGGGCAAAGGCAAGGTCTAATTCATCTCTGCCACTGCCCCATCCCTAGCACAGTGCCTCATACATAGTAAGTCCTCAGTAAATACTTGTGGAACTGAGTTGAAGGAATTGCTGCACGCTTTTGCTCTGCAAGGAACAGAGGAGGCTTGGGGATCTTCTAATCTTCAGTTAAGACCTGGAGAAATCAACTTGTGAATCCCCTAGCCCCAGCACATTCAAATTACCAGACACATGTAGATCTCAGCACACAGCAAATCCATGGCAACCAGTCTGGCAGTGTATTCGCCTTTCCCTGGCAGCTGGCCAACTGCTACTTGCAGGCTCAACAGAGCAAGAAAGCCAGCACCAGATAGTTTTTCTATTTCGAGCTTCTGTGCCCTTCCCCACACCTCTGCTGTGTCTGCCTGTATGCTCCTGGGGTGGGGAAAGTAGTATGCTTTTGCTGTGAGTAATTCCTAGATTCATAGATTCAGACCCTGGGGGCGGGAGGGCAGCACTAGCATGCCAGTCTGTCTTAATAAAAATATAAAGCAGTCAATAAAACAGCATCCTTGGAGCCCTTGAGGGCATTGCAAATGCTGTCAGTTAATTCTCCCTGGATTCATTACACAGTGCTTTCTTTTCAGAGTTGCTGTGGACAGCCCCTGAACTGTTGAGAGCCCCGAGGGGCAGCAGGTTACGTTCTTTTGCAGGAGACGTCTATAGCTTTGCCATCATCATGCAGGAAGTGATGGTCCGGGGCACCCCATTCTGCATGATGGATCTGCCTGCCAAAGGTAAGCAGGAGATGTGAAAAAGGTACCAGGACCCCACCATGATCCAGGTCGTCAGGCCAACCTAGGCTGTTGTGATTTGCCAAAAGAGTGAACACAATCCTGTGTCTGTGCTAACTGCCTGCTGGTCTGCAAGCAGCCTGTGCTGTGCGCAGGTGGCACTTGGAGCCAGAACGCTTTAGGCATTTGGAAGGAATTCCCCCCACCCGAGAAGCTGGTCCTTTTCTGAACTATGACATAAGCCAAGAGCCCACAGGACTTTTATGTTAGCTTTTTTTTTTTTTTAGCAGCCCCCTACCATTCCTTTCAGATACCCCCTGCCAGAGATTTCAGTGCCCCCTCCATGATGCTACTGGATGTCAGAATCCTCCCGTTTCCTTGTGACCTGCCATAGTCTTTCATCCTTATCTCCCATCAGAATCTTTGGCTACCAGGCAAAAGTTTGAGGGGAAACAGGATGCTGACATATTCTAAAAGTATGAACTGACTAGATATTAAGTAATTAGGAATGGAAAAATAGTAAGTTTATTAGTGGAGGACCCTGCTGACACTGCTTTAACCAAGTGATCAAGGAATATCAACATCATGTCTCCCCTGCCATAATGCACTGAGAAGGGCACAGTACCACCCTTGTGGTCTTCTTGCCCCCAAATGCATAACCTCAGTCTTACCATGAGAAAACATCAGACATAGCCCAACTGAGAGGCATTCTGACTGGCCAGTACTCATCAGAAGTATCAAAGTCATGAAAGACAAGGAAAGAATGGGGAACCATCACAAACTGGAGGAGACTGAGACAGAACAATGAAATATGATATGGATGTTGAATTGGGTTGTGAAACCAAAAAAAAGGATATTAGGGGGAAAATAATGAAATTCAAATAAAGACTCTAGATTAGTAATAAGCATTGTACTGATATTAACTTCCTCTGTACTGTGATTTTATAAGTTGCTAACATTAGGGGGAAGCTGAGTAAAGGAGATATAGGCAATTATTGTACTTTTAGTTTTTTACAAATTTTCTGGAAGTCTAAATGTATTTCAAAATACAAGATTTTAAAAATGCAAAATCAAACCAAACCTAAAATACTTAGTAGTGTTTTGCCCCACTCAAAGCTTTATTTCTACTTAAACCCCCTCCCCAACAGTTCCTTATCACAAGTTAAATGAAGCCCAGTCTCCTCACATAAGACGCACAATCTGGTCCCTAGCTGCGTCTCTAGGCTTATCTTCTATCATTCTTCATACTCCAGCTAAGCTATGTGACTGGCAGTGCCTTGAAATCACCACCATCTCTCCCACCTTGGTGCCTCCACATGTGTTGCCTGTGCCTCGTCCCCACCTTGTCTCATTCAACTCATGTCACCTTCATTGGGAAACCTTCTCTGACCTTTTAAGTGTGGGATGGATGTCCCTTCTGTGCTCTCCTGTACATATGCCTGCTAGAGCACTTATATCACTGGTCCTTGTTTATCTTTCCAATTGAACTGTGAGCTCCTCAAGGACATGAACCATCTGGGCCTAAAGACAGAGGTGACCTAGTTCACTTGTCAGTATTCTGACACAGGGACAAGGGAACTTGATGGTATTCTGAGAAAGAGACTCCCTGTACTAGTGAGTTGGGTGGGGAAGTTGCACTTCATAGGGTCAATTTCCATGGAATTTATTGCACTGGGGCCAGGGTGAGAGATACGAAGGAGAAACCATCACCATATGGGCCAGCCTGAGTTAGCAGAGCAGAAGGTGTCATGTTACAAGGAGCAGAGGCAACAACTGAAATTCTTTCATGAAGACTAGGTGATACTTCTTATGTAGTATAAAGCCATACTGCTGGAGGGTTTTAGCCAAGGCAAAGGTAGGAAAGACACGCTGGTGGTGCCAGCAAGGTTTGGTTCATGATGAGGATGTGAGAGTCAAGGGTGTGAAGAGGGGACTAGGGATAAGAAATGAGCTGAAGAGATAGTCAGGGCTTGGATTTTATTCTGTGGGTAATAAAAATCCATAAAGAGATTTCAAGCAAAAAAATGACATGGCCAAATTCATGTTTTCAGAATGGTTTGGAGAAGGCTAGGCTGGAAGCAGAGAGACCATGCAAAGTCTGATACATAGTAAATGTTCCACTCAGAGTGGAAGTCAAGTGCTAGCAGCCAGGAGGATCCCAATGAGGCCCTGAATGATTTAATGGTGATCTTAATTCCCTTCCCCTAGAGACCAGGCAGGGCCCATAACCTGGGCCTTCAGTGGGGGCTCATTGGGTCTACTGTGGGGATTGAAAGGCTTAGATATTTGGGGGTGGGTGAAAGGAGCCAGATCATTGAAGCAATGGATAAATAACAAGGTCCTACTGTATAGCACAGGCTTCCCTGGCGGCTCAGTGGTAAAGAATCTGCCTGCCAGTGCAGGAGATTTGATCTCTGTGGATTTGATCCCTGTGTCAGGAAGATACCCTGGAGAAGGGAATGGCAACCCACTCCAATATCTTGCCTGAAGAATTCCATGGACAGAGGAGTCTGGTGGGCTACAGTCCATGGGGTCACAAAGAGTCAGACAACTGAGGGACTAACACTTTCATATATAATTATGATATATACCAGAAATTAACACAACATTGTAAATCAAGTATATCTCAATAAAAACATAAATAATATATAGCAGAAGCAGAACAAAGCTGTGCTTAAATGATTTTTGTTGTTGTTTAGTCATTAAGTCATGTCTTTGCGACCCCATGGAATGTAGGCCACCAGGGCCCTATGTCCATGGGCTATCCCAGGCAAAAATACTGGAATGAGTTGCCATTTCTTCCTCCAAGGGATCTTCCTGACCCAGGGATCAAACCTGCATCTCCTGCATTGGCAGGCAGATTCTTTATCACTGAGCCACCAGGGAAGCCTGCTTAAATGATACCAAATACCTCAGTTAATTATTAATAGTTTCTCACTCCCTTTCTCAACTGATTGATATAGCCTTTGCTCAGATATAATTTATATTCAGGCCACCTAAGGAGAAAGTGAAATAGATGGCCTTTTTGTGGTTTCTCTTGCCCAATGTCATTCTTGTTTAAAACTCAATTATCTTTACCAAATCTCGGTACTTTCCCAATTTGTAGACCATTTTTTTTTTGCTTCCTAACAGAAATCATAGAAAGAATTAAGAAGCCTCCTCCAGTGTACAGACCAGTGGTTCCTCCTGAGCATGCACCCCCAGAATGTCTCCAGCTGATGAAGCAGTGCTGGGCTGAGGCTGCAGAACAACGACCAACATTTGATGAAATATTTAACCAGGTAAGGACTCTGTGAAGCTTAGCACTGCCCAGAAGCCATCCTGAAGCCCGCCTACCAAAACGAACTTCTTGGGTTCTCATTATACTGTGGAAGGACCCTCTCGCAAGAGAAGAAGGCATTCGTCATGGGGATGAAGCACGGAACTGGCTATTTGAAGGCCCTTTGGTGCTGGATCATCTCCAGTACATCCCCCAAGAGAATTAGGATTCGTTTTGGTCTCTCCTATATCTGAACCTCTGCTCCATACCATCCACAATCTGACCTAACTGACCTTTCAAAGATGAACTTGAACCACTAAGCATTTGCAAGGCAATGTCATTGAGACCATTAGTAGAAGGAGTAGGTGGATCCTGGAATAAATGGGGACCCTCATAGAGCCCTGTTTGCTTTGGAAACTCCAGAGAACTCTGATGTGTATCTCGTTTAAGTGAAGCCAGATTGTTTTTGGAGGGTATGGAAAAATATGAGTTTGAAAGGGTTTTCAAGATGGAAGGAAGTGCAAATATGGAGTACAAAAGCAGGAGATTCCTTTGGTTCCTAGGGAACTACTTGAGGCAATAAGCCCTGTGTGCTCAGTCATGTCTGACTCTTTGCGACCCCATGGACTGTCACCTGCCAGGCTCCTCTGTCCATGGAATTTCCCAGTCAAGAATACTGGAGTGGGTTGCCATTTGCTTCTCCAGGGGACCTATGCAGGGATCAAGCCTGTGTCTCCTGCACTGGCAGGCGAATTCTTTACCATTTAGCCACCTGGGAAGCCCTACGTGAGGCAATAAAGCACATGAAAAGTGGTAAGTTCCCTCCTTAAGATACTGAGTTTCTAAAGAGCTTGACTCCCTAGCATTCAGGATTCAACAGGGAAAATGAGGAGCGGAGAGAGAGCCCTGCTAAGGGAGCCCTGCTAGGGTGCGGTTCCTATGTCAGAGCATGCACTTGAGGGCTTTGTTCAAATGAAAGGATACCGAAACTGAGGGAGTGCTGTGTTAGCAGCGGCGGAGAGGCTTTTGAACCTGGGTGGTGTACCGCACTGAGATGCTCAGTGAGTGGCAGGTATCTGAGGTGGAAAACAGAAAGAGTTGGATTGAAAGCCTGGGGGGCTCTGAATATTAAGTCATCCATGTCCCCGTCTCAGAATGCCTCCATTAGCCTGACTGAGTCTCTTGAGGACACTCAAACAGGTGTTCAATAGTAGTAGGGAAAAGGCACACAACTATGGAGGTCAAATTTCTGAAAACTTACCATGAGGCAGGAAGAAAAGCATTCACCCTGGTGTTGATGCTAGAGATGTTATTTCAGAAGGCAGCAGAAAGGCCAAGGATAGATAGAAGGAGTGCACATCATATGACTTTCAAACAGGATGGCTTGGGGCTGCCCTCACTGAAATGCCTCCCCAATCCCTGCAGCTAAACCAACTGAAATTGGAAGAGGAGGAGGCTCCCTGGGTTAGGCAATAGGGGACTTGGAAAGATCCCCTGTAGGGGGGCACAGCAACCCACTCCAGTCTTCCTGCCTGGAGAATCCCATGGACAGAGGAGCCTGGCGCACTACAGTCCATGGGGTCACACGGAGTCAGACACTACTGAGCATCTGAGCACCAAAGCATCTGAGTTGGCTCCTGTGATTACCAACAGGACCTCGGTGGACAGGTAGATGCAGACCAGGCTCAGAAGGAAGCTCACAGTGTTAGCCTTGGGGCATTGAGTGCTATGTAGAACACGTGTGAACCCTTATGTGTATAAAAGGGTTCATTGGGACAGATTCCTAGGTATTTGTTGAGCAGAATTACCACCAGTCTTCTCTTGGTGTCAACCCAGCCTTTTGCCTGCTTTTATAGCAGTAAGAAGGGGCTACCCTTCATGAAGATTGAAGGCAGGAGGAGAAGGGGATGACAGAGGATGAGATGGTTGGATGGCCTCACCCACTCAATGGATGTGAATTTGAGCAAGCTCCAGGAGTTGGTGATGGACAGGGAAGCCTGATGTGCTGCAGTCCATGGGATTGCAAAGAGTCAGACACGATTGAGTGACTGAACTGAACCAATGTTATGACAAGCTCCTTGTCCCTGTAGATGAACAGGGTCCAGGGAGGGCATATTGCAGATCTGTGGCATGCAGCCACCTCTAAAGGATCAGGGGCAAGACCAGTTGAATTTCTACATGACCCAGACATGAAGGCCAAGTGTTAGGAGACACCGTTATTCTTGGGCCCCATGGTAAGAAATAAGGATAGATCTTACCATGTAGATCTTACCAGGCTTTCCTGGTGGCTCAGATGGTAAGGAATCTGCCTGCAATGCAGGAGCCCTGGGATCGATCCCTGGGTCGGGAAGATCCCCTCGAGAAGGAAATGGCAACCCACTCCAGCCTTCTTGCCTGGAGAATTCCATAGACAGAGGAGCCTGCAGGGCTACAATCCATGGGATCACAAAGAGTCAAACATGACTGGGCGACTAACAAATATAGAAAAAAAAATGTATATCTTGGGTCACATTTAAGAGGTCAAGGAACCTCCAGCTGACCAAGAACTGGTAACATGGTGGCATTAGAAGACAAGTATAGTTTTGTAGGTTGATGATCTAGAAGAGTAAAAGAGCCCTCCTCTTTCTCTTATCCCACTTCACGACTAGCCTGAGCTCCAGACCAAATCCTCTTGCCTTTGAAGTGGCTACTGCTTCAAAGTGTTAGCATCTCAGAACTGAAGGATACTGACCAGAGAGCACCTTTGCTTAGACTTGAAAGAACCAGAAGGGTAGCGGAAGAACTACTCAGGGAAAAAGAGCCTTGTGAATGGGCCAGGGTGACAAAAGAGTGAGAAGGGACTTTCCCTATTTATACCTGGCTTTATCTCTCTTGCCCTGGCGTTTTAGAGGAAGGGTGATAAAGGGTCTTGCTCCACCACCTCTAAGCTTAAGGAGTAAGGATTCTCTGGCTCTCTTTCTGCTTTACTTCCAGTTTAAAACTTTCAATAAAGGGAAGAAGACTAATATTATTGACTCTATGCTTCGGATGCTGGAGCAATATTCTAGCAACTTGGAAGATTTGATCCAGGAGCGAACTGAAGAGCTGGAAATTGAAAAACAGAAAACGGAAAAGCTCCTAACACAGATGCTCCCACCGTATGTGTGAACACCTGAGGAGTGTGAATGCTTGTAACTGTGTTCTATTAAAAATAGAAAAAAAAAGTGCTCATCAGCTAACTGCTCCCTCCCTGTGTCCTGTACCCTCTCTACTCCCAGTAGGTTTGAGTCACACCTTCAAATCAAAGAATTGGAAAACCCAGGGAGCAGAGCACACTTCCTAATTTTCCACTTCTTGTGGATCATGCTAGTCATTTACATTTTTGATGCCTTGGTTTTTCTATTTGTCACTTCATGACTTTGCCTGGAAGTTGACCAATTAAAAGGAGACAGTTTTTTGAGCTCCTAGAGGGAAGTAGCTGGGTTGTTTTTCTAGGCTTTTCCTTCCTTAGAGTGAGAGCCTTATGTGTTGCTACCGTTTCCAAATTTTTCAAGTCCCCTTATCATGATCTGCTAGGAGATAATCAGGGAAGTTAGTTTCCTGCAAAGGCAACCTCCTGGGAACATTTTGTGCCCCCAGGTAGGGTGGAGTGGGTGGGTCGGGGGAAGCAGAGAGAAGGATAGAGAGTTGGAAAAAGTCCACAAAGGAACAAACCAGGACTCTGCTCAATGATGTATTCCAGCACCTGGCACATTGCCTGGCACATTGTAAGCACTCAATATCTGTTTGTAAAATAAACCAAAGAATGAGTGTTTGCATCCCAGTGACATTTTCTTCCTTCTTACCTACATGGCAGTGAATTTTGGAGAAATTGTGTTCTAGCAGATGTGGCCTGGAGGGAAGCCTGTGTCCTCTGAGGAATGTCTGTGTCTGCTTTTCAGATCAGTTGCTGAATCTCTCAAAAAGGGCTGCACAGTCGAACCGGAGGGCTTTGACTTGGTCACCTTGTACTTCAGCGACATTGTGGGCTTCACTACCATCTCAGCCATGAGTGAGCCCATTGAGGTGGTGGATCTTCTCAATGACCTGTACACCCTCTTTGATGCCATCATTGGCAGTCATGATGTCTACAAGGTACGTCACTTAGCAAGACAATATGTTCCAGAGAGCAATTTTGATATGAGGCCCACCTGTGTGTACTCCAAAATTGAAGGAAGGATGCAATTTTATCAAATGCTGTTATTTAGGAATTAAAATTTAAATAGTATACCACTTCCATTGGTCTCCCTTTGAAAACGAAGGCCAAATAAAATTCATATAATGTCACATTTTTCAAAATAACAAGCTCAACATGGCAAGAGATTGCTGGTCAGATTTCTTTTGAGCTGTTTTCTAGAACTGGGACTAAGAAGAGGTTGAGACCAAAAAGTATTATTGTTCTTCAGTTTCCAAGTACCCACAGGGCAGGCACGGAAGGGCATACAGAAGTGATAGTGTTTGGCCCATAGTTGATGACTAAGTTCATCTTGGGAAAATTTGTGTGTATATAATACATGGTGTTAAAATTTGGTTCCCTCCTTTAGGTACTGTTTTTATACAGGAGGAAACTCGACTTTGGACCTGAGGCTCTCTGGGATTGCTACAGAGTAACCTAAAGCCCACCTAGTGGTCTGAGGTCTCAAGAAGTGACTAATTGTGAGGTTGTAACCTGCTGCTCCCCAGAGAAGGCAATGGCACCCCACTCCAGTACTCTTGCCTAGAAAATCCCATGGAAGGAGGAGCCTGGTGGGCTACAGTCCATGAGGTCGCTAAGAATCGGACAAGACTGAACGACTTCACTTTCACTTTTCACTTTCATGCATTGGAGAAGGAAATGGCAACCCACTCCAGTGTTCTTGCCTGGAGAATCCCAGGGACGGTGGAGCCTGGTGGGCTGCCATCTCTGGGGTCACACAGAGTTGGACACGACTGAAGCGATTTATCAGCAGCAGCAACCTGCTGCTCCCACTTGCCCTGATGCCTCCAGCATGTCACTTTCCACTCTTTCTATCAAAGGTGGCAGAAGATGAGTGGAGAACAGATGACTATATTCACTCATTTCGGTGCCATGCTTCTTTCCCCTTGATTGTATGTGTTGCCCTGTCTCTAGGCAGAAAAATGACTAAAAATCTCATAGCAGTGTAGGAACGTGTCCATGTTGTCTGCAACATCGAAATTTGTTTTAGTGATGGAAAAAGATGCCCCAGGCATCCCACACTTTAGACAGCTCCTCTGTCCCAGGAAACCAGCTGAAGCTGGAGAATGAGTAGCTCCATTCATTGGATCCTTCACAGTAGCCTGAAAGGTTCCAATTCTCAAATCACACACAGGGCAGTGTGTCTATCTCAGATTAGACAGGGCTCTTTCAGGTTAAGTAAAGAGCCTCAGGGCTAGGCCAAGCTGCCTAAATAGGGCTCAGAAACAGGCATCATGCCTGTCAATCAGCAGAAGCTGCAAACTAATCAAGAAGCACACATGGAAACCATGGTGCAGGAAAAATCCATGGAATCAGACTACCCGTCTTGTTGAATTCAAGCAGCCTGAAGAGAAAAACAAATCACTGAAAGCTAATTCAGTTGAAATTAAAATCAAAGATGATTCATTGTGGGCAGTAACACAGCCACGAGTTTAATCAATCCAGCTGATATTGTTCAGACAATTGTTGGGGGTCTTGGGAATGAGGCTGTTAGGTATTTTGATACTTCATGGCTGCAATAGGAAGGTAGCAGGCTGTTTTCAGGACAGAGTAGGGCTATATGAATCCAAATATTACATCTAAGTATTCAGTCCTTTTTAATAAAAACAACACAGTACAGAGGAAATAAAAATTGAACCAGTGGCGGATCACCAAATCCGTTTGTGTTTTCATTTTCTTTACCTATAAAATTGGAATCACCTCCCCTGGCACTTGATAATCTGAAGTGGAATGAGAAGGCTGCTGCAGAATCATGAAGTTGGTGATTTGTTCTCAGTTTCAGTTCCTACTACCACCCCATCTTAACCAGACCTTTTCTATGCCTCATCTACCCTTTCTGTGTCCTTATTCTGGTTTATGCAACCCATATTCCCCACATCAGTGTCACACCAAGGCCAAGAAGCACCCATGTTCCCTGTCCTTCTAATTTTCTCATCCATATCCGTGGGGTCTCCTGGGTGACTGACTCGGTAAAGCTGAAGGATCAACCACCAGTCAATGATAATAGCCAGCCAGTGAGTTTCTCCCTCCCGTACATATAGTATTTGCATTGTACCATTGCCTTCTTCTGTGTGAACAGGCATGCTTATTTATCTGAGAGCAGGAATCCTTTTCTCAAATTGTATCAGGTAAGAGAGGCCCTGAATGGAAGTATCCTGAGGTACAAAGCCCCATAGGCGCAAAAGATCACTATAGAAAGTCATAATGTGGAGCCTATTGCCAAGTACTAAATTTTATCTGGAACTGAGTCATAGGCACAGTCCTATGGTTTATTTCAAGACATGTCAGTTTGGCTATAATGATGATGATCGTGATGATGATGATGGTAATGGCTGGCACTTATCATCCCCCAGGCAGGTTTTAATTGCTTTGACATTTATTAAGTTATTTTGTCCTTAAAACACTCTATGAGGTGGGTGCTCTCATTGTCCCTATTTTACAGATAAGGATACTAAAGCACAGAGTGGAAAAGTTATGTGACTACGGCCACACAGTTTGTAAAATGTGCATCTGGGATTCTAAACAAGGCTGTGTGACTTCAGAGTTTCATGCTCTTAACCATGGCGCCCTGTGAGTGCAGTTATTTAGGAGAACATAGATTTTTGGGGCCATTTAAGACAAATTATTCATTTTAATTAAAGGATAATTGCTTTACAACATTGTGTTGGTTTCTGCCACACATCAACATGAATCAGCCATAAGTATACTTATGTCCCCTCCCTCTTGAACCTCCCTCCCACCTCCCACCCCATCCCACCCCTCTAGGTTGTTAAAGAACCCTGGGTTAAGTTCCCTGAGTCATACAGCAAATTCCCATTGGCTATCTATTTGCCAAATGTTAGTGTGTATGTTTCCATGTTGCTCTCTCCATTTGCCCCACCCTCTCCTGCCCGCCGTGTGTCCACAAGTCTGTTCTCTATGCCTGCGTCTCCATTGCTGCCCTGCAAGTAGGCTCATCAGTGCCTTCTTTCTAGATTCCATAGATATATATGTCAAGATATGATATTTGTTTTTCTTTCTGACTTACTTCACTCTGTGCAATAGGCTCTAGGTTGATCCGCCTTACTAGAACTGACTTAAATGTGTTCCTTTTTATGACTGAGTAATAGTCCATTGTATATGTGTACCACAGCTTCTTTATCCACTCATCTGTCGATGGGCATCTAGGTTGCTTCCATGTTCTAGCTATTGTAAATAGTGCTGCAGTGAACACTGGGGTACATGTGTCTTTTTCAGTTTTGTTTTCCTCAGGGTATATGCTTAGTAGTGGGATTGCTGGGTCATATGGTAGTTTTATTCCTAGTTTTTAAGGGAATCTAGGAGAATATAAAGTTTTAACTGAATGGAAACTTGTACTAGCAGAGTCTGACTGGCACATTTCATAGACGTCCCTTCAGCTTACTTATCTTTTGGATTTACTTGCAAAGCTTCACCTTACTAGTCACTAGAAAGAGTGGATACACTTCTGTGGGGAAGATGAGGATCACAGAGTCACCTTTATTCACGGGTGTCCAGCTCTAACTGCCACCTGCAAAGCAGTGGAGGGCTAGTACTGCTGCTCCTTAGAGCGGTAGTGCTAGGACAGGGAGCTGGTGGGAGAAGACAGTTCTCACACCCGAGGAAGCTGCAAAACTGTCATATTAGCAAGGTAAAGCAGAAGGAACAGACTGTTTCACTTCCTTCCTTTCCTTTTCCCTATATTTGCCTTAAAGCTACCCTAGCTCTTTGGCCCCAAATGGTCTAGAGAAATGCTTTCTGGGAAAGCACCTTCTCCAAGGGTGCTCCCCAATGAATATCCATGGACAGTCCCATAAATTTCCCCTTTCCCTTGCCCCAGGAATTATTTGGAGCCAGATAGTTCACTAGGGCCAGACAGGAACCTGAGAAGTAACTGTAGAATCTATGGGTGTAAGACTTAAACATCAGTGTGTTTTAAAATGAAGTTTCTTAAGTGATTCTACTGTGCAGCCAGGCCTGTGAAACACTGAGAGTCTCTTTCTGACTTCCTCACTTTACAAGAAGAACACTTAGCGTCCATCATACCCTTTAACTGTATGAAAGGTCACACGTGCACTCATATATGCATGCTCACACACACACACACACAGACACACACATTATTTACTTGCTAATTCTATTTCCCCTGATTTCCAGGTAGAGACTATTGGAGATGCTTACATGGTGGCCTCAGGCCTCCCAAAGAGGAATGGTATGAGGCATGCAGCTGAGATTGCAAACATGTCCCTAGACATCCTCAGCTCTGTGGGTACCTTCAAGATGCGGCACATGCCAGAGGTGCCGGTCCGGATTCGAATAGGCCTGCACTCAGGTAACAACCAGCAGCTAAAGTGGGAGAAAACATTATGCACTTCAAGGGAAGGCTGGAAACAGAAGGAAGAGGGTAGCTCTTCCCTGATTATTGGCAGCTGGATTATCCAGGTGTCTAGTGCTGCATCATTCCTTTTCATCTCCCCATTTCCTCTCCTTCCAGCACCTGCCCTACCCCAGTGGGCAGCAGCTCTTGTTCTAAGTACCAAACCTTTCCAGTCCACCTTTCTTGTTAGAGCCAACATCTCTGTGTTTATGATACAAGACCAGCCTGCGTATGTAGTATTTAAAGGATCATTCCTTTAATTCGTTGAAGTCTCAACTCCTGGAGTATTTATTCTCCCACCTTCCTCCTCACTTGCTTGAACATCTTCAGGATGCCCCTCATTGTACCCTTTCCATCTGTCTTTATACATTCCCAGGTATCTACTCAGGTCTCTCATCTACTAGCTTCTACTCACCTCCTGTTTATCTTTGCTCTTCTAGCCCCCTTTTCTTCTCCCATCATTTTCATCCCTTTCCTACCAAATTTTGTAGAAGGATGATTGACGTTTATCACACCATTTCTTCACTGTCCACTCCCTCTTTAGCCCCTTTGCCATCTGGCTTCAGCCCTCATCACTTTTCCCAGTCCTAGTCTGCCCCTATCTCTGCAGCACTTGGTATTCTTAACAATTCAGCACCCCCCCACCACCACAATTGGCTTTTATGACCTGCTCTTCACTCTCTGAATGCTTCTTGTCCATTTCATTTACTGGCTCCCTTAGCAATCCCTGCTCTCTAACTGCTCCCACATTTTCTGCAAAGCTCCGAGCTGTGATCTCCTTGCTCTCTGTATGTCCTAACCTCAAATTCATTTCTCAATTCACTCCAAACTGGCTTTCATTTTCTACCATTGTCTGATAATCTCATCTGTCTTTGTCTGTGTGCATGCTCAGTTGTGTCCGACTCTTTGCAACCCCAGGGACTGTAGCCCGCCAGGCTCCTCTGTCCATGGAATATTCCAGACAAGAATACTGGACTGGGTTGCCATTTCCTTCTCCAGGGGATCTTCTGCATCCAGGGATCCAACCTGCATCCTTTGTACTTCTGCATTGGCAGGCAGATTCTTTACCACTGTGCCACCTGGGAAGCCTTCTGTCTTTATCTATATTGATATGCTCCAGGGTTCTGTCCTTCATCCACTGTTTCTCTCCCCTACTGTGCTCTTCTGGGTGATCTCATCCATATCTGTGGTTTAACTACCACTTGTGTACTGATGACTTTCAACTCTACAACTTCAACACCTGTCTTCTTCCTTAAGCTTCAGCCCTGTATATCAGACTTACTGCTGACATTTCCATTTGAATGTTCCACACAGACATCAGACCAACACATCCAAAACAGAGTGACTTTCTACCCATATAAATGATCTCTTCTTCCTGTATTTATTTTCTATTTAAGTTGGTGTCACTACCATTCACCTAGTTATTCCAGTTCGTCTTGAGAGTCATCCTCCTTGACTCTGCCCTCACCCTGATCTTCACCATTTAGCCAATTACTAAGTCTTACCTTTTCAATATTTACATTCAATATTTCCATTTTACCTTTTCAATATTTCTTGATTCTGTCTTGTCTCTTCTTGTCTCTCACTACTCAAGTCTAGGCCACCAGCATCTCTTGCCTGGATCACTGCCATAGTATCTTCTTGCTTCCACTCTTGCTTCTTTCTGTCCATCCTTTTCATAGTTATCATCACAATCTGTCTTTGCTTGCTAGCTTATTAAACTATAAGCTCCTTGATGGCAGGCACCAGATCTTACTCATGTTTATATCCCAAATGCTTAGCATATAGGTGATTTTCATTACTTTTCTTTTAAACAGGAGCCTTCGTCTCTCATTGCTGCTTCAGTTTCACATCAACAACTCCCCTTGGCACAACTCTTCTTGGATGATTTACCATTACTTCAAATCTTGCATTTCTAAAACTTCAAGTCATCTTTTCCCACAAACCAGCATAAGTTCCCAGGCCCACATGCTAATTTTCTCATGGTTGTCAATCAGCCAGTCAACATGTCTGTTGGTTCTCCTTCCCTAATGTCTCTCTTTTATTACTCCTTTTTGCCCTCTATCATCACCTCCTTTCCAGTACTTACAACTTTGTGCTTGAGTTACTGTAATAGTCACTTAACTGTTTTCGCTGGTTTTACTTTCTCCCCTTTCAGTGCATTCTATACACTGATGCGAGAAAAAAAGAAAAAGAAATTTCATTATGTAATTCCCTGCTCAAAATTCTCTAGTGGTTCAAGGTCCACCATCTTGTACAACCCAATAGCCAATCTTGTCTCTAGTTTCTCCCCAGGCACCTGAACTAAGCAGACTGCTTTCTATAAGAGCTTCCCAAAATTCCAAACTCGAGCCCAACCACAAACCTTTGATTTTTGTCCCTTTTCTCCTACTCAAATCCAGCTCACTCATCAAGATCTAAATCAAACCCTACCTTCTCCATTGGATCTTTTTGGACTGAACCAAGCCTTAATAAGCAACCCCTCTCCTATTTTCTAAACTATTAGAGCACTTCTGCCTGTACCATTTATCTTGCCTCAACCATATATTGTCTTGGATTGTTGCTTAATTGCTTCTGGTTTGGTAGTCTCCTCTCTTCAATTAAGCTCTGAATTCCTACAGAACTGAGGCTATATGATACATTTCTTTTTTATTCCCCTTGGTGCCTAGTTCGGTGCTCAGTGAATGCTTCTTAATGGGTGAGACATGAATTATAATACGAAACATAACTTTTGTAGTTTTCTTTTTAACTTTTATTCTTACAAATGAATGTTCAGAAGGAATTTTTTAGAGCAAAAATAATTATTTTGTGTGTGCGTGCTTAGTTGCTCAGTTGTGTCCGACTCTATGGGACCCCATGGACTTAGCCCGCCAGGCTCCTCTGTCCATGTGGATTCTCCAGGCAAGAATACTGGAGTGAGTTGCCATGCCCTCCTCCAGGGGATCTTCCCAACCCAGGTCTCTCGAATTGCAGGCAGATTCTTTACCATCTGAGCGACCAGGGAAGCCTTCTCTAACTCAGGAAACAGCAAAAAGATAATGCTGAACAATTTTCACTTAGAACAGAGACCAGAAAGGTGAAGTTGGAGACATTTCTAGATCTTTTTGAACTAGATTTTCAGTATGGTTGCTGAAATTTCTTTCAAGTAATGTTCATTCTCTGAACACTTAGCATGGTTGTATTAAAATGTAAAAGCAAAAACCATTCTTAGGGCAAATAGAAAATATTCTCAGATTATCTGTATATACTACCCTTCTGGAGAAGGAAATGGCAACCCACTCCAGTATTCTTGCCTGAAGAATCCCATGGATGGAGGAGCTTGGTAGGCTACAGTCCACGGGGTCGCAGAGTCGGACACGACTGAGTGACTTCACTTTTCACTTTCCATGCTCCTAACACAAATGATTGAATGTCAACTATACTTCTTTTCAGATTTTCCAACTGTCTTAGCAATAATTCTCTTTATAGACACAATTTGGGAGACAGATAGCCCCCTGGATACCTCCTTCCAACCCTAAGGCACAATAAAGACTCACATTTTTCCCTTGAAACAAACATGCTTGGATCCTGAATCCCTGCCCAGGCTTTCCTGATTGGGTTTAATGCTTGGTTGTCCCTACTGACAGATATAAGCATCTTGGGTGTAACTGTTACTTGGAACAAAGGCATCAATCAGAAGGGTAATCATTTCTGCATTGTCATAAATTTGTTTTCTTGTAGCGCAAAGAATGCATTACTCACCAAAAGACTTCCTTCAGAGTCCCAGAGCTATTTACTGGCAACTTTATTCTTTCATGTAGCTACATTCCTTCCCTTGGCAGTGTCCCTCTATTAGCATTGGAGTCATACCTGTTGACTATAATCCTGATTACCTGTGTTCCTCTATAGGGCCGGTTGTTGCTGGAGTGGTGGGCCTCACTATGCCCAGATACTGCTTGTTTGGAGATACTGTGAACACAGCTTCTCGGATGGAATCAACAGGGTTACGTGAGTACCTCTAGAGGGATGAATGGGATGGTAATCTCCTGCTACTGGGAAAGTGATTCTTCCTCAAGAGAGGGGAAACAAAGCAGAGAGATGTTTGAATGTTTCAAAGAATTATTAAAAGGTAATTTGAGAATCTTAAGGGGATGTAACACACAGGTTTTTGTCTCTAATGGCAAACCAGTAGGGGGTGATGTTGGACTGAGCATGCACCTTTCTTGTTTTAGAAATTAAGCTGTAGCTAGGTGACACTGAAACAGCCAGAAATTTGATCAAAACAACAACAACAAAATCCTTTGGGTAAAGGAAAAAATTGGCCAGCCTGGTGGGTTTGTGGGCATCATATTGAAAAAAGAAACAGGAAAGGCATTGACATTTTTTTTTTTTTTTAGTTTTCTGAATGTTGAGTTTTTTTTTTTTTAATTTTTAATTTAAATTTATTTATTTTAATTGGAGGCTAATTACTTTACAATATTGTATTGGTTTTGCCATACATCAACATTGTTTTTTCAACTAGTTTGTAGAGACACACCCAGAGTCAACTACCTCCCAACCAGCTGATGTTTCCTGCTTTAGTCCTCTTTTGAACTAGTTAGGACCCCAGGAGTTCTGGCTTCATCAAAGCAGCCTCAAATTTAGCTAGCAATAATGCTTAAATCTGAGGAGCTTAGAATTCTGAAATAATTTCAACTTGCCTGTATATAAAACTCTTAGCTTCTATCAAACCAGGTACGGTATCAAAGATGCCATTTCTCCCTCATTGCTTTGAGAAGAAAACTATACAAACCATTATGCCATTTGTCTGTGGCTGGCAACACTTTCTTGTTTATTTCCTATCACTCCTAAGGCAATGTCAGAATCACAATGTGCTTTACCTATATCATAGTTAGACAAAGTGATTTATTCAAGCTAGTATAAAAAAACAGAGACAACAATAGATTTTATATACAGTTTTCATGGATTACATATTAGAAAAAATCACTTAAGCCCTTAGCAGCCCTGGCTCTGACAGCTACTAAGCAAGACAAGCTCTTCCCAAACTTCAGCAGTGTATGCAACCTAGTCCCTGATGATACGGTAGCCTACATCACAGTGGGTGGTGCCCTGTCTGACCCCACGTCTCATCACTCATGTGCCGAAACAGACTTGTACAATAGGTCCAGTCTTAGTCAATCTAGCCCGTGCAGCCATGATAAAGGAGGCAGCACGGAACTTAGAAGCTGTTGTCAGAATAAATTTTCTGACATCTGGCAAAGTCTTCAAATGTCGCAGACATGGCAGAGGCCATGGGAGTAGTCATCCAGGAACTGCTGCATGCATGTAACTTTGCTCTGGAAGTGCAACCCAGGAGGAAGTGAAACTGGCACAGTACACTGGACTGATGTAAGCCTGTAGAACAGTGAAGTCATATTCTGGTCTGCACTAGGGAAGCTCCACACATTTCGTGTTGGAAATACAGAGCTGAGAGTGGAAAGTAGATTTTCAGATTCAGTCAGCACCTTGTCCAGTGATCAGATGGGAAGTAGAAAATGGAATGAATCATGCACAGCAGATGTATATGAAGCACTGACTCTGTAAGGAAGGCATTGTGAGGGATATAGAGAAGTATACATATGTAGTCCCTGTACTACAGAAACTGGTTAGAGTGCTTTTCTGGAAGCTAATGACTGTGACTGAAACATGACATTAAGTGCTACTCCTGACTGAAGACCTGTAAAGAGGTAGCTTCTAAGTTCGTGTTGGATATGAGATTAGGACGCATCATAGGTCTATTTAAAAAAAAATCCGTTTCATCAACACCTCTTTTATGCTCAGTTGAATCTACTGATTCTGAAATGGAAGTGAGTAGTGACCCAGCCCTGGAGTGATCTTCCTTGCCACATGACTGGATGGTGGTTGGAATCAGCTATCTTTCTGTGTTGAACTGTGTGTTCCCCATCAGTAGGATTATTCTATTGAGATATTCCCTCATGACTAGATGCTAGTGGAATGTCACATATAGTGCTAGCTAGGGACACACTAGGTGACTTTTAAGAACCATTTGGAGTGGAGGTTTGGGGATGGCCATGAAGTAGTGATGAAGACACAAATGACAATACTGAGCTGTCAAGAGAAGGAAAGTCATTGAAGAAGACAGCAGAAATTTCTTGCGGTTCTTTTCACTCATGCCATGCTACTCGGATTGTACTCAGATTATAAAAGAATTATTGGGAACATTGTAAATCAATTATATTCCAACAAAAAATAATAAATGAAAGAAAAAGAATTATTAAGTTAGCCAATAAGTTTTCCACTAGATCTTATGCAAAGACCTGAACGAACTTTTTGGCCAGCCTCAATACTTATCTCAGGTGTGTGTTGAACTGTCTTGGACTTTTATTGACTACTCAGCCTGAACAAGATCTTACTTCATGGGAAGACAGTTTTCAGGACAGTTAAGGATCCTACCTCAGTTAAATGATTGCTCTTCACCAAAGAATTACACTTAATTTCTGAATAGACGTTGTAGTCATAGTTCCCCAGTCTCTTATCCTAAGTTGGTATTAGTTGGAAAATCATTCATTCATGTGTGTACACAGCTAGAGGCATCTGCCAAAAAGACAGCTATGGATGTAGTCACCACACAATGTTGGCAGAGGTCTTGGGACATTTCTCATTGATGTCTCATTTTAAGTACAGCAGTGTTGAAAGGTAGTTGGATGGATGTGTATGGAAAAGATACCCTTTTGTCTCTTAAGTATGATATGCCAACCTTGAGGGTTCAGCCCCAGCAGCAGCCTGTGAGACTGTAACTCCCCTCAGAGGAGGTAACGTTTCAGCTGAGGGCAAGTAGTGGTTGCTGTTTTCTTCATCTCAATCATTTCTATTGCATGGTCTTTAATCTGAGATAGTGTCTAGAAGGCTGATAGGTGCTATAGCTAATGCTTTATTTGGGCCTGGTGAGGAAGACCATTCCTTCCCCTTACCTCCTCCTGTGAAACCCTAACTAAAGCGTACTCTCTCTCTCAGGGAATTTGCTTAGGGTCTCGTCCATTTAGAAGTGGGAGCATTTATGACATTAATATCCTCTCACTGATTTTACCTGAAAGGACCCAAAGTCATGCCTCTCTTGCTTTTACAGCTTATCGCATTCATGTCAGTCATAGCACAGTGACAATTCTTCGAACCCTGGGTGAAGGCTATGAAGTGGAGCTTCGAGGAAGAACAGAGCTCAAGGTATAATGTCCTTTTGTTTTCTGAGTCAAACCACTTGGACACACCTGCTTCTGGAGAGGTCATGGTCTGCTGAAAGAGTTTATCTGGGTGTCAGAGCTGTAATTCAGGCAGAATTCTCAATTCCATGTGTGGTTCTGCAAAGATCATTCCCTTTGCCTCAGTTTTCATCTCTTTAAAATATGGCTGCAGTGAGAAGTATCGTTAAAATTCCCTCTGCATTTTTCAGACTGTGAGTTGCATTTTTCTCTCTTAAAAAATTGCCCAGAATTTTGCAGTATTATTTACATTGTCTAACTTCCATCTCATTTAATATCTGGCAGTGCCAGGTGTTGTTCAATAAACTACACTACTGGAGAGTTTGGATTTTCTGTCCATTGGCTTGGTGGCCCTCCTTTTGCATTTTTCATCCACAACATTGATCCCCTGTGTACAGAGAAGCTTTATCTATTTCCCCAAGGACCAAGAAGAATGAAGCCAGTTCTGATGAAAGACAAACAGCACCTTTTCTTTGTGAGGACTATCACTTGATCTAGGATTCAGGATTAGACTAATATCTCTTTTTCTTTTTCACCATTTCCACTGGATTCTTTTCATCTTCCTCTGGATGGCCCTAGGGCCCCAGGTGGTCCCAACTGTAAGAGACTCTAGAGATTTGATCATTTAACTCCTTCAAATTTCAGATGAAGAGCCAAGGCCCAAAATGGTAAAATAATTTGATCAGGGTTACATAGTCAATTGATAGGCAGAGTCAAGCCATAACCCAGGAAGCCTGACTTCTCCTTCATTAATAACAATGTTTATTTATTTATTTTTGTCTGTGCTAGGTCTTTGTCACTTTCTCTAGTTGTGGCGAGTTGGGGCTACTCTTCATTGCAGCATGTGGGCTTTTCATTTCAGTGGCTCCTCTTGTGTAGCATGGGGTCTAGGGCATGTGGGGTCAGTAGTTGAGGCTCCCCAGCTCTAGAACACAGGCTCAATAGTTGTGGTACATGGCCTTAGTTGCCCTTCTGCTTGTGGGAATCTTCCCAGACCAGAGATCGAACCCATGTCTCCTGCACTGGCAGGCAAATTCTTTTCCACTGAGCTACCAGGGAAGCCCTAGTAGTCTTTCTATGTTACCATTGTGCATGAAAATTGTTTTCTCAGTGATTATTCTCTGTGTTTAGTTGCTCAGTCATGTCTGACTCTTTGTGACCCCAGGGACTATAGCCTACCAGGCTCCTCTGTCCATGGGGATTCTCCAGGCAAGAATACTGGAGTGGGTTGCCATTCCTTCCTCCCAGGGGATCTTCCCAACCCAGGGATCGAACCCAGGTCTCCCTCATTGCAGGCAGATTCTTTACTGTCTGAGCCATCAAGGAAGCCCAAATCTCCGGCAAAGCAAAATCTGGGCACTGAGTGATGCGTAATTTGTTTCTGTCAGTGGTATGCCTTCCCTAGATAGTTGCAATTTACATATAAAGGAATTTCAGAAGTCAAAGATTGAAAGGCCTGATTATAGTTGATCAGTTAGTTCCTTCTATGGCTAATCCTAGATTGTCCCTTCCTTAATGTCTTCTAGCAGGGGGAATGGATCACTTATTAGGGGACAGAGGTTTCTTTCCCACCTCTGCAGAGAACACAAAGATATGATGGGGTGGCGATATTACATGGGAAATTAATCAAGTCACCCAAGGCTTTTGTGATCCCTCTATATATTTGGTCATTTCTCGGCAGAGGAGGACAAAGGTGGCTTGGTTTCCTGAAGTGCTTGCCTCCCTATGTTACTAGACACAAATTCCCTCATTTAAGAGAGAACTTAAGGACTGAAGAGGTGCCACTTTATGCAACTGAAAAGGAAAAATATGCCTTCACCGCCTCCCCCCCGCCAATTTTTATCGCCTCCCCCCATACTGGTTAGAAGTAATCACAACTTTGGGTGGTTCATAGACAAAAGCAGGACTACTTCAAAAGGGCCCTTTGCAACTTCATAGTTTCCCCTATCCCAGGGAATGTGGAGGAAGAGGCAGCGAGAGGCTGCCCCCTAAGGCCAGCCACATCAGGCCTTGGTTATTGGGTTATCAGGGGCTTCCTGAGGAAGAGAGATTGAGAGGGAGATACTGAGAGAGAAGAAGTGAGAGTGCCCCAGGGGAAAGGAAGGGCCAGTGAGAAGAAAGATAAGGATGGGAAGTAAGACCCAAAGGAAGGAAGGAAGAAGAGGGGAGATATTTTCTGTCTCTGAGCCTCCACCTCCCCACCAGGGAAAGATATTGACTATCACCTAGTAGGGACTGGGGGACAGAGGATTCCTTGTCCCTTGAGGATATGCAATATATTTCAGCATACTTCAGAAACTCTGTTTCAACATTTCCACCCCTCATCCACTCTGTGCTGCTGGAAAGCATGAATTGCTCTAGTACATGGCTCAGAAGGACCACATTTGATGGGGAGCCAGGTATGATTTCAAAGTTGATGGCCAAAAACATCCTCTCCTTCCAGCTGGCTGATGCTTTAAATTCCTCCATCAGAGCCTCTTCTCTTAAGCTCAAGGCTTGGATCCATCATCAACAACACTCTCCCCCGCCAACCCCATCCCCTCTCCATTGGAGTGATGACGCTTTACGTTGTTTCTCTTAGTGGGATCAAAGATGTGGGTTGGATTGGCTGAGAGAAGAAAACACAGAGCAGTTGAGTAATTGGGTGGGTGAGGGGTACAAAGAGAGACACCAAAATAAGGAAGCTTCGAAGACACATTGAGAGATGAGAAGCTCATGCTGTCTAGGAAGTTGTCCCACTGTCCACTCCAACCCCCTCTTGTATTGTGCTTAGTTGCTCAGTCGTGTCCAACTCTTTGCGACCCCATGAACTGTAGCCTACCAGGATCCTCTGTCCATGGGGATTCTCCAGGCAAGAATACTGGAGTGGGTTGCCATGCCCTCCTCCAGGGGATCCTCCCAACTCAGAGATCGAACCCAGGTCTCCCGCATTGCAGGCAGATTCTTAATTGTCTGAGCCACCAGGGAAGCCTAGGAATACTGGAGTGGGTAGCCTATCACTTCTCCAGGGGATATTTCTGACCCAGGAATCAAACCAGGGTCTCCTGCATTGCAGGCAGATTCTTTACCAGCTGAGCTACCACACTGGCACAAAAATCATCAGTGCTTAACTGGCTATTTCTGTTTTTTTGCAGTATTTTTCTCCAAGTAGCCTGGTGATAAATCATCTTATTACCTCTTCTCTTACATGAATGAGTTCTGCTTCACTTATCATTTTTCTGACAAGTTTGAAGCTCCTTGCTGAGACTTTGTATATGTCTAGGCTTATCACATGCTTTTGCCAGGGTGTCTCAGGTAGATTTACATTCTAAAAAGATTTTCCCAAATGGTTGTTCTCAGGTGGTTTCTGTTGTCTTTGCCAGAGGTGGACATTTACACACCAGCAATTGAGCTAAGAAGTAATGAAGTTGCACTGACAGAGTCATGATGGTCAGAAGGTCTGGTCTGTAATTCTTGTCCCATCGATGACTCAGTGTGTGACATTGAACAAGTAACTTCATCTTCCCTGTGCTTCCATTTCTCAACATAGAGGCCTCTTCTGACCTGTGGTTATCAGGAAGCTCATTAATCACAAGCTTTAAAATTACCAACAGTTGCTTTTTGGTCGCTAGACCTGCCCCTTGACTCCAGTGTGTGGGAAAAGCTATACAGTGGAGAGGGAAGAACATTTAAACTTTGGAGTCTACGTGTTAACTAGACTTATTGTTGTGATCCTGAAACTAACATAATTGTTTGTTGTTCAGTCGCTCAGTCGCTCTTTGTGACCCCATGGACTGCAGCAAACTTGGCTTCCCTGTTCTTCACTATGTTATGTGTTAATTCCACCTCAATAAAATATAGAAAATCATAGTAAAAAATAAATAAAGTTTATAGTCTAGCAGAGTTGGGATCAAAGTCCCACCTATGCCAAGTCATTTTATAATCATAAACAAGGGCCCCATTTGCAGAATGAAGTGAATAATAAACCTGTTTTCCAGAGTTTTTATGAGGATTAAATAAGACAGGAGATGTCTTTAAAGTGTCGGGCCAAAGGAAGGTGCTATTATTTGGGAGATCTCTGGGACTGCCTAGGGATTGATGCTGAGTCAAAGAGTTCGCTTTAGGCTTTAGTTGTTGCTTACTTGTTTCCCCAATCTCTCTCTCTCCTTTCAGCAGGATTTTGGAGTAGGGTGGGTAAACAGAGAGCTAGGATTCTAAGAATTCTCCTGGATGGCCTCCAAAACCTCAGAGCACCCTTGGAACTCCCCAGCATATTCTTTGATTTGGAAGCTTGCCTGAGTCCCTAACACTCCCATTCTATTTTGCAACCATTAGTTTTGGCATCCCAGCATGTCCCAGGACTCACCCAAATATCTGCACAGTCCTGGCATCTGCAAAAGTTCCCTTGGGTATTGGCATGCTGTCCTGATAGCTTCTAGAGCTCAAGAAAAACAGTAGACTATGGCTGGGGCTTGGGGTCAAGTTTTGAGAGTATGTTTTACCAAAGCGAGGTCCAATGACACCATGAGTATTCCAAATACCCAAGGGATTAGAGTGCCAGCGAATGGAATAGTCTCTGTTTATTGAGCACCTATTCTATATGAGATGCTGAGCTAGATTCTGTGAGGAAAAGAAACTGCTTAAAAGGCAGAAGAGTTGGGCTTCTGTTTAGGGCCCAAGACGTGGCCTGATAGTTGTTTTTATTTAACTATACTGTGAGCTCCTTGAGGACAGATCCATCTCTGTATTTTCAGCCCAGGCACTATGAGGGTGAAATAAATTTAAGAATGAGTGATATGAGCATATTTTCAAGTTGCTCACTTCTTCTGGTCCCAAATAGTTCAATTATGTGAGTTTAGGGTGGGTTGGCTGTCTGTTCAGGGAGTTTGGGCTGTTGTGGTGTTCTCTTCCTCATAGAGGGCTCGCTCAGTCTTGAACCAAATATTTGTGAAAAGTTTTGAGATTCTCCAATTAAATATGCTAATAATTATTATGGTTGTTGTTATGATTGTTAAGGGATGAATACATGTGATACAAAATAGAGAATAATGGATTTGATATTTAAAGGGGCAAACCTAATTGGAATTTCTAAGTTAAGCAATTTAGAACTATTCCAAATAAGATCTGCTGAGAGTGAGACCATATTTCAGATTAATGAGTTGGAAACACATCCCATACTTTTCTCAGTCTTAGTAAACACATTTTCCCCTTATGGATTGGGGGAATTGGGAGGACAGACAAAACAGAATTGAAAGGAGGAGAGAGAACCATGTTGTTGAGGAGGACTGATTGAAGAAGAAGGGATGGTAGGGCAGGGGCAGAAAATGTGGCTCTTTTGAAGTCATCACTCAGGCTCTGGGGCAATGAACTTGAGTTTACATTTGCTTTCTCTTCTCAGACCTGTGGTTCTTGACAATCGACTAGTGGGGCTGTAGGTGGAGGCCTCCCTGGGGTCTCTCTCTAACTGTAAGACTCCCTTGGCAGGAAGAAAAGAAACACTGCAGAATGCAGACTTCTCAAAGCAGCCAGGATGCCCTGGGCTTAAGAACCAAGTTGCATGGTGTGCTTTCCATTTTTATTCCCTTTTTGGTTTTTGTGAGAGCCATTGGATGGTGGAGGGTTGGGGGGAGGTGGACTCTGAATGTATGTACTCTGGATACAAAAGACAACGGGTTGACTAATGCCAAAAGATCAGGGCAAAAATGACAGACAAAATCTTCGATTGAACATACAGTTCTTTGGTAGCTGTGAAGCAAAACAGCCACATATTCCCAAAGATGGATCTGTGTGGCGGCGGGTAGGCAAACATCTGGATGACAACTTGAAATGCTGTTCGCTTTTCATCTAGCTGCGGTGGCAGCTTATGGAGCTTGTCTGTGTGTGTGTGTGTGTGTTAGTTGCTCAGTCATGTCCAACTCTTTGCAACCTCATAGACCACAGCCCACCAGCTCTCCAACCCCCCCCTCCCCCTGTCCATGGGATTCTCCAGGCAAGAACACTGGGTTGCCATTTCCATGTCTGAGCCTTGGGTATATATGACAAAGAAGCCGTATTGGAAGGAAGATGCCAGGGAGTGGGGACAAGGGGAAAACAGAGGCAGTTTCTGAGCTAAATGGAATGTTTGTAGACATTCCATTCCTATTGACCAGAAAGACTTCTTTAGAAAAATTGGTTATAGTACCTTTAAGATTTTCCATCTTTTCTCTAATAAGGGCAAAGGCACAGAAGAGACCTTCTGGCTGGTTGGGAAAAAGGGCTTCACGAAGCCCCTTCCTGTGCCCCCACCAGTGGGCAAAGATGGGTAAGTGGAGATCACACTTAATTAGCATCTTCCCATGCCCCTCTCTGCCACATCCTCTTCGCTAACTATTTTTGTGTTGCTCCTGCTCCACAGGCAAGTGGGCCATGGCCTTCAATCAGTAGAGATTGCAGCCTTCCAAAGAAGAAAAGCAGAAAAGCAGCTGGTGAGAAACAAGCCATAAGGTAATGGCCAGCAGGGAAACAGAGCCCAGAAGCTGGCCAGACTTTCAAAGCTGGGGCTCCCTTTGGCATGGGTGCCAGTGTCAGCTTTCACTCTGTGGGCAGAGTGTGATGGAGCTGGCGAAATTCCAAGCTCCCCTGAGTTGTGCAAAAACCTTGTGAGGAGGCCTGTTGCAGAGCGAGCTGCCTCAGAGGGAGGTTGGCTGCCCCAGCCTGAGAGATATCCTCGCCTCCTGCGCTGATACAGTGTTTGAATGTTAACAAGGCTGGCCTTGTTATCCAGTTCTCAGGCAGGTGCACCCATCTCTCTCATTGTCCAGCACCTGGGCCACGTGGTGAGCCACCTCAGGCCTTTAGAGATACTCTTCTATCTAAGCCACACAGCAAGACGCTTATGTCCTTTCCTCTGGCGCCCTGCCCGATTGCTTCTGAGGTTGGTCTTGCCAACCAAAATAAGACTGGCAACTTCTTAACTGCCTGGCTTGAATTCAGGACAATTTCCTTCATCTCTTCTCCCTGACAAGAAGGGTATCATTCCCAAGCAAAAAACAATAGACCAATTATCAAGGATTCTCCCTCATGTATCTCTCTCGGAGGACTCCAGTGCCTTATTGGGCTCCTGTCAGTGTCTCTTCTCTTATCTTGCTTTCTTATTCCTTCTTTCATGGAGACACTGACCCTCAGACCATCGCTCCCTCCACATAGCCTTGGAAATCACAAGATTCTGAAGTAAATGTTACAGTGTCTCCACACACTCCTGTTTCCTTATCTTTTTAAACGTGTTCCAGAATAATCACAATTCTAGCTGCTATACAACGACCAAAGGCCATACACTTCCTCTATTCCCAGTGGCCTCTGTTGACTTTGTCCACCATTGATAACTGCTTTTCTCCTAAGAAAGCCAAGGTATCCTCATTTCTGTGATGATCACAGGTACCCTCTCTGAGTTATAACGTTTATGCTTCAGAAATCTTCTATACTGAGCACATGGCTGCCCTGTAGCCTGCACCACCCTCTGCCACCCTGCTACCTGGACCTGGGCTCTGTTCTTTTCTGATGACCAGTACAAGCAGATAAGCAACTGGTCTCTGTCTCTCTGACTCTCTCTCACAGCAGAAAAGGGTTTGGAAGCTCTTGAAGGGTTTTTTTTCCCTTTGGTAGGGTGGCATGGGCATTGGAGGTACTGTACAAGAACCTATGCCTTCCTAAGAATGTGTTGGAGTTGGCAGCAGAAAACACTGCAGCAGGCTTACCATCATTGGCTGTGTGCTGGGTAGCGCTTTCCCAGCATTGCAGCTGGGTGTGACTGAGGTCATTTACTCATCTGGGTCCCCTTGCTAGAGGGGAAGATGCTGTGGGCTGTGAGTCTATGGGACAGATTGAAGCCAGTTGGCTCAAAAGTGAATTTGACTACTGGCCTCATTAGCATGGGCTTCCCTGGTGGCTCGGTGGTAAAGAATCTGCCTGCAATACAGGAGATACGAGTTTGATCCCTGGGTTGGGAAGATCCCCTGGAGAAGGGTATGTCTACCCACTCCAGTATTCTTGCCTGGAGAATCCCATGAACAGAGGAGCCTGGTGGGATACAGTCCACAGGGTTGCAAAGAGTCGGACACGACTTAGTGACTGAGCAGGCACACACTCATTAGCACTTGGGCTTTAATTAGCATGTTAATTGACCACAATGGCCTTGTCAGGTTGTGCAAATCACAAAATCCTCAAAAAGAGCAGCCCCAATAAATTTTAGAAGGCTTGACCTAAATCCAAGGGTTCCCAGACATTTCACTTACCTCTCATTAAATGTTCTATGTTGCTATCACCCAGTAACACCACTTATTCCAGAATGTTTCTAACTTTTTATGACTTTTCAGGTTGACCCTTAGTGAGATAGACCCAACTTATTAAAGACCTGCAAGACCATGGGAGCCATTGAGGAGAAACTTGAAAACCTTTAGAGAGCACTGTGGTGTCAGACACGGTGGGAGGAAAGATCCTGAGAAAGGGGGTATAACTTTGGTGAACTGACTACAGGACTTGCCTTTCAGTCTGTGCCCTGCTCTCTACTATAGCTCCTTCCTCTTGTCCTCCAATATCTACCATTTCCTAAAACTTCCTTGAGGTTATTACTTTATCTGTTTACTTTCCCTTAAATTTCATCAACTGTGGTTCATGTGAGATTGACAAGCCTCCTCTTAGATATACCATTAGTTAAGTGTTGCTTATTCTTGTCCAACTCTTTGCAACCCCATGGACTGCAGCCTGCCAGGCTGCTCTGTCCTTGGGATTCTCCAGGCAAAAATACTAGGGTGGGGAGCCAGTCTCTCCTCCAGGGGATCTTCCCAACCCAGGGATCAAACCCAGGTCTCCTGCATTGCTGGCAGATTCTTTACCATCTGAGCCACCAGGGAAGCCCAGATAAACCATAGACATGCCTTTTGGAGAGGAAGGGGCAATTCATCTAATATTATAGTGAAGTTGAACTGAGTCTCATGCTCAGGAGGACTGGGAACTTTCATTTTCATGTGGACTAGGAGAAATGAAGAAGTTGGCAGTTTTGAAGAATGAAGGATCACAGTTGAGGTCTTGCGACGAGACAAAAGCAGTGAATCCCTAGGAGATGGAAGAAGGGTGAAAACAAGTATGAGGGTGGGAAAGTCTGTTTAGATTCCCCTACTTTCAAAACTTATGCTTTGGGTTTTCCTTGGACCCAAAGAATGGAAAGAAAGCATGCTTTTCCTTCTGCTCTCAAGACCTAGGACCTCCGCCAGAGAGCTAATACAACTCTGCTTCATGTGGGTTAAATCAGCCTTTGTGGACTGGCCTAGAAACCTGACCACCACATATGTAACAGCTTCCATGCAGCAAGGCATTCCAAACTCTAAATCATTGACTTATAAATGTTTAGGACACATCTCATTAGTTAATTAAGAATTACCTATACATTAATATGCCTCCTCTTTTGTGTTAAAATTGGTAAAAACAAAACAAAACAAAACAACCTTGTTAATAGCAACATTATGCAACTGTAATTATGCAGTCCTGACAAATGTAATGATGTTTATTTGTTCAACGATCCAGGCAAGTTCAGCAATTTGCAAGCTGCTGGTGGAGTAGCATGGTATTGCAGGGTTGGAAACATTCATATTGAAATCCTATGAAAGGCCTAGGATGGGGAAGGTATACTTACTGTTTCCTCTTTGTCCCACCCAGGAGTGAAGGGCTCCATGATTGGAATCTTCTCTTGGTGAGGCAATGGAAAAGCTTGCTCCAGTTCAACAAACTGATCTGCCTGGGCAAGAAATTAGTGAGCAATGTTACCTCTGAGGATGACCAATCTCTAGGGTTATTCAAGCCTAATTCTACTGAAAGGGGGCCCCTGGGAAATAACCTTAATAAGCTTTGCTCACTATACATCTATTCCCAAAAGGCCATTTGAATGTATACTACAGTGAATGTGAACCTTAAAGAAGGGCAGAGAACCACCTCCAAGTTTAGTTATTCCAGAATAGCAGGCCCTACTTGGACTAAGATAAGAAGGTCTCTATTTTCACAGAAAAAAGTAGGAGGCACTTTGTTTTCTTTTTCATTTCATTTGAATCTCTAGAAAGTATTTAATGAGCATAATTTATAACTCAGATACTATGAGATTAGTGCCAGGAAAAAAAAATCTTCCAGCAAACATACATCTGAATCCCAGTGCACTGTGACCTCAGTTGGCTGGAATGCATAGGCAGGAGGAGGGGAGAGAAGGATCTGGTTAATTGTGTTGTTTGGATAACTGAGGCTAAAAAGAAGTTCCTTTGTTTTCTGATCCTTTATTACTCAAAATCTTTCCAAAACTGTCATGGTCTCTTTTCTTGTCTAAGTAAGGAGAATTTAGGTAACATAATTGAATTGTCCTTGCTAGATAAGTAGCTCACTGGGTCTCATGGTCACATTCTGAACATTGACAGAGCAGAGAGATGCAAGAGATACTGTCAGGGTAAAAGATATAGAAGTCATAGACTGACTCAAGCAATTCCCTTAAAGTGTGGTACTTTCCTTCCCTTTTCCTGCCCACCCTGCCTTTCAAGCCCACCCTGCCCTTAAAATAAATCCCTCTGAACATTTGTTTTTACTTTCTGCTTTTAGTTTTCCAGAGTCTACTTTCAAGGGGTTGTTGGCAGTGGCTTGCCACAGTCACATGGATTGAAGCAATAAGGCTTAAGTCACAGGCATGTTTAAAATAGTTAAGCAAGCTTTTCCTCTCTTTTATTATAAAAAATAATCTCTTTATTAAAACAGCTGAACCCAAACATATCAGCTAGTAAAGCAGTTAATTCTTTTAGAACAAGCCTTTTCAAAGAAAGAAATGCCTAAGGTATAATTTGATACCTTTCTCACTAATATTTAATTTTTCCATTATCAACTCACCCTAAATCTGAGGTTAGAGTCAAAAGCTCTTCCCAGCAGATTTCCCTTAGTCTTCAGTCAAAGCACCCTTGGACTATTTCTCTCTTCACAGAAGCTCACTTCTCCCAGCCTCGGGGTGGTCTATTTACTATGCTAAAGGTCTTCAAGAGGATGCAGAAGAGGCTCAAGTTGCCTTTCAATCTCCTTGAACTGAGTTTCTAATCCCCTTTTCTAGACATGGCAGAGGAGGAGGAGACATGACATATCATCCTCTACCTATGAAAAGCGTCAGTCCAAAACTGAACTTTTAAGGCTTCTAGAAAGAGGCAGAGCCTAAGGGAAGTTTCAAAGAAAAGTATCAACTCAAAACATGACTTGACTTCTAGAGGAGGTGCAACTGCCCTCTTCTATGAATATGGAAAGATTGGGGGGGCAAGGGAGGGGCAATGAGACTGCACCTGTAGGCACTATGGATCAGGATTCTCCTAGACATAGTCTAGTGCTTTAACCCTAGGAACTGTCTAGTCCCTGGGCTGAACATGTAAAGTGAGGACTGACCAGCCATGGTGTTTACTGAGCCATAAGATTAAGAGTGTGGTTGCTAGCTCTGGATCTAATCCTATCTACCCTTTAGTTCCCTCCTTGGTATTTCTGTAGTCCAGCATACCAGCCAAGCCTACCTTGTCTAGCCTGCTAGTCCTGTCTTGGTCGTGATCACATCTTCCTTTGCTTGATTCTATCATGAACCTCTATCTAAAATCACTCCCTCCTTTCTTGGATTCTTTTTCATTAAAGCCTTCTGCATTGACCAAAACTAAGCTTTCTTCAATTTGCCTTAGTGTTTTTAATTATTCATGGAGAAGAAAAACATTCTACTTTCAGGTACCATTTGATTTATTTAGTGGAGTATAGCCTGATTCTTGTAGACAACCAATTATTTCTCTATTCGTCTGTTGCTAATAACACAGAAGGTTGAGTTGGTGGTTAAGAGGGACCAAAATGATTTTTTTCAAAATGATGTTTTTCTAAGTAACCTATATTCATTTGTACAAAACAACTTGGAAAACAATTTAGACAAGGTTTTAAAATAGATATTTAAATTAGTTTTTTATCACATCTCCTATATCTGCTTGCTTTCTTATGATTTGCTTCTTCTCAAGATGGATTATTTGAAAAAGAAAGCCAAATGCTGATGAACTACAAGTTGGGCTCTGCTTACTTGAGGTTTTACTGTACTCTACAAATGTAACGTAACAAAATGGTCATTCCATGGGGATTATTTAAATCCATTCAGGTTTTTTTCTTTTCCTTACTGATCTCAACAGCAATATGTGTTCATTGTAGAAAATTTAGAAAACACAGAAAGGCACAAAGGAAATTAAAATTGTTTAAAATCCCTTTAGATCCTTTATTCTATTTTATCATTCCTGTGTGGGCTCACTTAATAGATTATTGCATGTTATTATAACATTCATCCATCCAAAGAACACCTGAAGTCAGTCTGATTCTCAAATTAGTCCATTTTACTTTTATTGCTAGCAGTGTTACTCTTATTTTCGACAGTAGAAGTGAATCTGTTTAGATTGTGGGCAGCTTTCAGTGATCCACTTGTTTCTTCTTTCACATGGTGTAGCTAAGCAGGAGGAGATAGCAAATGGCTATCTACCTTATCTGTAACTCGGTTTACTACACAAAGCTACTCAACCAAAAAGTGTTGTCCCAAGGACTCCCATTCTGCCTACATTGTCTTAGTATAAATGATTTTATTACCCGGCTACTCATCTCATCACATTCTTGTCCTTAATCCAAGTGGAATCTACTTGCAAGGAGTGGGAGGTGGCAAACAGCCAAATGGTAATACTTCGTACACTGGGCGGTCACATCTATGTGACATCAAGCAATTGAATGTAACTTGAAAACTCGGTAAGCGTTAACTATACAAAAGGCCACAATGGATTTGTCCTTTTATTTTAGCCTCCTCTATAGCCAAAGCTGGCTGACCTAACCAAGCCCATTTCCCACCTGGCTGGTTATTTTTAGCCCATTAAAATAATGAAATCTGCAATATGATTCTCTCCTACCCTTTCTCTGGTCCATGTCATCTTCTCAGGTCAAGATGATTGATAGGTAGATCACAGACATAGATACAAGGTAACTTTTAACAACATAGATCTGTTATTTGTGAGTTGTTTGGGTTTCTTTGGAGTGGTTTGTAAAAACCCTGCTATTTTACCTCTTTTCCAGTTTGGATTTGCAGCTGGCCAAGCAATAGTGAATCTCTTTCAAAGAGGCACTGAGAGCAGAGGTGACCATTAATCTATATTCTGACTTTGGATCACTGCAAATTAGATGCCACTAAAGATTTTTCAAAGGTGACCTAATTCCAAACAAATGAATGTGCACATAGAGTTATAGAGCTGGTGGGCCTTGGAGACCATCAACCCTGTTGAAATGTGGAAGAGTGTATTAGGGTCCAGAGAGGAGAAGCCATCTTCCTAAATTCTCCATCTAGTTAGGAAAAGAGGGGCTATTCTTAGAAAATCAAAAAGAGATCTGAGTTATCAAGGACAACCCCTGACCCTTAGGAACACCTCTTAGAATTCCTGGGGTAAGACCCTTAACTGTATAAATGAGCATAAGCTTGGTAGTAATACTTTGGTTTGGGGTGTTTTTGAGCTAGTTGACTGTATTGACATCAAAGTTCAGACAGAGAGAATAGCAGATTCCTTGGTCACTAAATCACCTGTATCACACAGATAGGATCTCATCCAGAGCCATACGTGTTCCAAAGTTGATTTGGTCTGAGTAGATAGAAGACAAACCTCCAATTCTGTCCAGCCTCATGGATTTATTTGTAGTTGATAGCATATGGTCTTAGTTCTATTTATATAATTAAAGTCTCAGAAATACCTGAGAAGAGGCATGACTTCAGAGGACATCTTAGGGACATTTTCACTGTGCCGATCATCCAACTAAGAGCTCCAGTATATAATGAGGGAAGTCAGAGGAGAACCAAGCCTGCAAACTTCAAAGCAAGATAAGATTCAATTCTGATTACTACTGTCGACACCACCTTTCTCCTCCAGAGTCATGAAATCTGCGTTGTGGGTACAATTCTGTACCCAGTGAGAATAGACTGGCCAGGGAGGGACTTTGACCCTGCACTTACTGGCTCCAGCTGCTTCAGGGAGATTGACCCCATCATGGGCAGTAGTCCCAGGTAAATTTCTCATGATCATGCTTTTCTGGAACGAGAGATCAAAGGAAAAGCAATTGCCCTGAGCAATTGCTTAGAATCCTCTAGGGAACTAGCTGATGGAGGTAGGTTCTTTATAAATGGCAGTATATTAACTTGACTGGGACATATTTGGTATGATTAAGAAGCAAGACCTGCTTGTTCTTTTGGGTATCCCTTGGTCCAGGAGCAATCTAGGGTCAGATTAAATTCATTGGGATGGTTGTGAGTCTGCAGAATCTGTCTCATTGATCAGATTTGAGTTGACTTGGTCACTGACCCCAAAGGACAAACGTTAACATGAAATATCTTTATTTATGTCTGTAAAGTGCAAAACTGATGGTTTGTTGTGACAGTATTCCAAAAGGGTATCATATGATGGTCATGTTACTCTAGAGAAGTAAATTTTTTCCCTCTCTGTGTATATCTCCATCTAAATTTCAGTGTACTTTTCTGGGATTAAAGTTTAGATCTTATAATTTTCTTTAACTTCCTTCTACCATTTTATGCTCTAGCCCAAACCTATTGCTTGCTCTTTCCCCTGAACTTTTCTGATTCCTTGACTTTATTCATAATTTTTCCTCTACCTGAAATTTCCTCTGGCCTTCTACCACCACAGGAGGCCGATCCTTCAACGTCTAGTCAAATATCACTTCCTCCAAAAAGCCTTGCCTGTTCCCAATAGTGATATGTCCCTATTTCTCAATTCCTGTAATAATTTTACCTGTACTTCTTTAATGGCTATATAACATTAACTTGTTTTATAGCTATTTGTATACTTATTGTCTTTACTTGGATCTCAAGAGAAAAAAATAAATGTTACAAGCTTCTTGATGACAGGAACCATGTTCAATTCATCTTTGTACTCTGCACACTGCTTGACATATATAAAAGGCACTCAATAAATATTTGTTGTATGAATAAATGAATGTTTCTATGCCTCTCTGTGTATCTTCCCTCTATGCATTTTCATCTCTTTTCTTTTTTTATTTAATGTTTTTCTGGTATTCCCATCCATCTTTCTGTCTCCTACCACACTTCTCTCTCTGTATCTCTATATAAATATGTATATGTATAATTTAATTAACCATTATAAAAAAGCAAGATGTATTTTGTATTTGTTGTGTTTATTAAGTTAAGGTTAAATACCTTGCTTTTCATTTAAAAAGTAGTAGTGTTTTCATATTCCCGTCATAAAATTTCCAAGAGATAAATTAAGCCACATTTTCATTATGCCATTGTTGGTTAACATTTTTTTCTTGATGGCCACTGACCTTTGATAGCAAAACTGTTTCCCATTCATGCATTGAAAATAATCTAATTATTGTTTACTACAGTTTTCTCTTAAGGCACTGAGAAGGGCCAGTTTTAGGAATTATAATACTTAGCCAAGAAGACTAAAGAATAAATGGGGGTCATGATCAGCTCAGTTCAGTTCAGTCACTCAGTCGTGTCCGACTCTTTATGACCTCATGAATCACAGCACGCCAGGCCTCCCTGTCCATCACCAACTCCCAGAGTTCACTCAGACTCATGTCCATCGAATCAGTGATGCCATCCAGCCATCTCATCCTCTATCGTCCCCTTCTCCTCCTGCCCCCAATCCCTCCCACCATCAGAGTCTTTTCCAATGAGTCAACTCTTCACATGAGGTGGCCACATTACTGGAGTTTCAGCTTTAGCATCATTCCTTCCAAAGAAATCCCAGGGCTGATCTTCTTCAGAATGGACTGGTTGGATCTCCTTGCAGTCCAAGGGACTCTCAACAGTCTTCTCCAACACCACAGTTCAAAGGCATCAATTCTTTGGCGCTCAGCCTTCTTCACAGTCCAACTCTCACATCCATACATGACCACTGGAAAAACCATAGCCTTGACAAGACGGACCTGTGTTGACAAAGTAATGTCTCTGCTTTTGAATATGCTATCTAGGTTGGTCATAACTTTCCTTCCAAGGAGTAAGCGTCTTTTAATTTCATGACTGCAGTCACCATCTGCCGTGATTTTGGAGCCCAGAAAAATAAAGTCGGACACTGTTTCCACTGTTTCCCCATCTATTTCCCATGAAGTGATGGGACCGGATGCCATGATCTTCGTTTTCTGAATGTTGAGCTTTAAGCCAACTTTTTCACTCTCCACTTTCACTTTCTTCAAGAGGCTTTTTAGTTCCTCTTCACTTTATGCCATAAGGGCAGTGTGATCTGCATATCTGAGGTTATTGATATTTCTCCCAGCAATCTTGATTCCAGCTTGGGCTTCTTCCAGCCCAGTGTTTCTCATGATGTACTCTGCATAGAAGTTAAATAAGCAGGGTGACAATATACAGCCTTGACGTACTCCTTTTCCTATTTGGAACCAGTCTGTTGTTCCATGTCCAGTTCTAACTGTTGCTTCCTGACTTGCATACAGGCTTCTCAAGAGGCAGGTCAGGTGGTCTGGTGTTCCCATCTCTTTCAGAATTTTCCACAGTTTATTGTGATCCACACAGTCAAAGGATTTGGCATAGACAATAAAGCAGAAATAGATGTTTTTCTGGAACTCTCTTGCTTTTTTGATGATCCAGCAGATCTTGGCAATTTGATCTCTGGTTCCTCTGCCTTTTCTAAAACCAGCTTGAACATCAGGAAGTTCAGGGTTCACATATTGCTGAAGCTTGGCTTGGAGAATTTTGAGCATTACTTTACTAGCGTGTGAGATGAGTGCAATTGTGCAGTAGTTTGAGCATTCTTTGGCATTGCCTTTCTTTGGGATTGGAATGAAAACTGACCTTTTCCAGTCCTGTGGCCACTGCTGAGTTTTCCAAATTTGCTGGCATATTGAGTGCAGCACTTTCAGAGCATCATCTTTCAGGATTTGAAATAGCTGAACTGGAGTTCCATCACCTCCACTAGCTTTGTTCGTAGTGATGCTTTCTAAGGCCCACTTGACTTCGCATTCCAGGATGTCTGGCTCTAGGTCAGTGATCACACCATCATGATTGTCTTGGTTATGAAGATCTTTTTTGTACAGTTCTGTGTATTCTTGCCACCTCTGCTTAATATCTTCTGCTTCTGTTAGGTCCATACCATTTCTGTCCTTTATCGAGCCCATCTTTGCATGAAATGTTCCCTTGGTATCTCTAATTTTCTTGAGGAGATCTCTAGTCTTTCCCATTCTGTTGTTTTCCTCTGTTTCTTTGCATTGATCGCTGAGGAAGGCTTTCTTATCTCTTCTTGCTATTCTTTGGAACTCTGCATTCAGATGCTTATATCTTTCCTTTTCTGCTTTGCTTTTCACTTCTCTTCTTTTTCACAGATATTTGTAAGGCCTCCCCAGACAGCCATTTTGCTTTTTTGCATTTCTTTTCCATGGGGATGGTCTTGATCCCTGTCTCCTGTACAATGTCACGAACCTCAGTCCATAGTTCATCAGGCACTCTATCTATCAGATCCAGGCCCTTAAATCTATTTCTCTCTTCCACTGTATAATCATAAGGGATTTGATTTAGGTCATACCTGAATGGTCTAGTGGTTTTCCCTACTTTCTTCAATTTAAGTCTGAATTTGGCAATAAGGAGTTCATGATCTGAGCCACAGTCAGCTCCTGGTCTTGTTTTTGTTGACTGTATAGAGCTTCTCCATCTTTGGCTGCAAAGAATATAATCAATCTGATTTCGGTGTTGACCATCTGGCGATGTCCATGTGTAGAGTCTTCTCTTGTGTTGTTGGAAGAGGATGTTTGCTATGACCAGTGCATATACTTGGCAAAACTCTATTAGTCTTTGCCCTGTTTCATTCCATATTCCAAGGCCAGATTTGCCTGTTACTCCAGGTGTTTCTTGACTTCCTACTTTTGCATTCCATTCCCCTGTAATGAAAAGGACATCTTTTTTGGGTGTTAGTTCTAAAAGGTCTTGTAGGTCTTCATAGAACCATTCAACTTCAGCTTCTTCAGCATTACTTATTGGGTCATAGACTTGGATTACTGTGATATTGAATGGTTTGCCTTGGAAATGAACAGAGATCATTCTGTCGTTTTTGAGATTGCATCCAAGTACTGCATTTCGGACTCTTTTGTTGACCATGGTGGCTACTCCATTTCTTCTGAGGGATTCCTGCCCTCAGTAGTAGATATAATGGTCATCTGAGTTAAATTCACCCACTCCAGTCCATTTCAGTTCGCTGATTCCTAGAATGTCAATGTTCACTCTTGCCATCTCTTGTTTGACCACTTCCAATTTGCCTTGATTCGTGGACCTGACATTCCAGGTTCCTATGCAATATTGCTCTTTACAATATCAGACCTTGCTTCTATCATCAGTCACATCCACAACTGGGTATTGTTTTTGCTTTGGCTCCATCCCTTCATTCTTTCTGAAGTTATTTCTCCAGTGATCTCCAGTAGCATATTGGGCACCTACTGACCTGGGGAGTTCCTCTTCCAGTATCCTATCATTTTGCCTTTACATACTGTTCATGGGGTTCTCAAGGCAAGAATACTGAAGTGGTTTGCCATTCCCTTCTCCAGTGGACCACATTCTGTCAGACCTTTCCACCATGACCCACCTGTCTTGGGTGGCCCCATGGGCATGGCTTAGTTTCACTGAGTTAGACAAGGCTGTGGTCTTAGTGTGATTAGATTGGCTAGTTTTCTGTGAGTATGGTTTCAGTGTGTCTGCCCTCTGATGCACTCTTGCAACACCTACTGTCTTACTTGGGTTTCTCTTACCTTGGACGTGGGGTATCTCTTCACGGCTGCTCCAGAAAAGTGCAGTCATTCTCTTGATATATGTGAAAGGATACAATGGAGAGCAAAGTTTCACTTTGCTTTATGAGGTCTCAGGAGATAGAATCTGTATCAAATGACAAAAGCTAGAGACATAAGGTCAACATAAGGAAGAATTTTCTAGAAATCAGAGCAGTGTAAAAATGAATGTTTTGGGCATCAGAAATAGTTCTCTGTTATGAGGGGTATTCAAATAGAGGCTGAATGACTGTGTGGTGGGGAGAAAGTAGGTGCTGTTTCTAGGATTGTATGGGGGGTTGCTATAAATGATCTTTAAGATCTCTTCCCACTCTGAGAGTATTTGGGTCTATGATTCACTAACATGCCTCCTTAAAATAGACGTAAGCAGTTTTCAAGTTTTAAGAACATATAAGAACAGATTAATTCAAATTGAAAACAGAATAAAAGTTTATAGGAAACAGAACTAGAAAGTTAAGACAGCATTATGATAAATTACTGTCTTTGACCACTAAATTTTACTCTGAGTTTCTTGGTAGTTAAAGTAAAAAATGGAAGAAATCAACAAAATTGAGTCACATGGTTCTCTGTCAAGTTAAAAAAAAAAAAAGATGCCTGTGAGTTCGTCTGCCCAAACAGATATTTTTTCCTGCCACTGAATTCTAGGAGGAATTTAAAAAGCAATTCCTTGTATCAGATCAGATCAGATCAGTCGCTCAGTTGTGTCCAACTCCTTGCAACCCCATGAATCGCAGCATGCCAGGCCTCCCTGTCCATCACCAACTCCCGGAGTTCACTCAGACTCACGTCCATCGAGTCAGTGATGCCATCCAGCCATCTCATCCTCTGTCGTCCCCTTCTCCTCCTGCCCCCAATCCCTCCCACCATCAGAGTCTTTTCCAATGAGTCAACTCTTCACACGAGGTGACCAAAGTACTGGAGTTTCAGCTTTAGCATCATTCCTTCCAAAGAACACCCAGGGCTGATCTCCTTCAGAATGGACTGGTTGGATCTCCTTGCAGTCCAAGGGACTCTCAAGAGTCTTCTCCAGCACCACAGTTCAAAAGAATCAATTCTTCAGTGCTCAGCCTTCTTCACAGTCCAACTCTCAAATCCATACATGACCACAGGAAAAACCATAGCCTTGGCTAGACGAACCTTTGTTGGCAAAGTAATGTCTCTGCTTTTGAATATGCTAACTGGGTTGGTCATAACTTTCCTTCCAAGGAGTAAGCGTCTTTTAATTTCATGGCTGCAGTCACCATTTGTAGTGATTTTGGAGCCAGAAAAATAAAGTCTGACACTGTTTCCCCATCTATTTCCCATGAAGTGATGGTACCAGATGCCATGATCTTCGTTTTCTGAATGTTGAGCTTTAAGCCAACTTTTTCACTCTCCACTTTCACTTTCATCAAGAGGCTTTTTAGTTCCTCTTGACTTTCTGCCATAAGGGTGGTGTCATCTGCATATCTGAGGTTATTGATATTTCTCCCGGCAATCTTGATTCCAGTTTGTGTTTCTTCCAGCCCAGCGTTTCTCATGATGTACTCTGCATATAAGTTAAATAAACAGGGTGACAATATACAGCCTTGACGAACTTCTTTTCCTATTTGGAACCAGTCTGTTATTCCATGTCCAGTTCTAACTGTAGTATTTATTATCATGGACAGTGTGGTTTTACAAAAGATACAGATATAATCTTTAAATGGAAATGTCTTTTCTTCCCCTTCAAAAAAGACAGTGTCTGTAAAAAGTCAAATCTTAAGCCAGTAAGGCTCTTTTTCCTCTCAGAAAGCTAAGATATTATGGTTAAGTTGCTTTCTGTTGATCTGCCTCAATATGGAGACCCAGTACAGAAAAACTAGCAGAATGAATAGTTAACATGACCCTTATCTGCTCTCAAGTATATCCTATATTAAGTGATCCTTTGGATCACAGACAATTCATTGTTGAATTCTCTGAGGGGTTGCTTAAGGAAAATTGATTAGGAGCTTAAGGATGTGTGGTCTCTGCCAATCTTGCGTGTGTGCTAGATTACCTCAGTCATGTCCGACTCTTTGCAACCCTATGGACTATAGCCTGCCAGCCTCATCTGTCCATGGGATTCTCCAGGCAAGAATCTCTGGAGTAGGTTGCCATGCCATCCTCCATGCACAAATAAATGTGCACATATGGTCCTCCTGACCCAGGGTTCAAATCTGTGTCTCTTACATCTCCTGTATTGGCGAGCAGGTTCTTGACCACTAGGGCCACCTGGGAGACCCCTCTGTTAATTCAGTTCAGTTCAGTCACTCAGTCGTGTCCAACTCTTTGTGACCCTATGGACTGTAGCATGCCAGGCTTCCCTGTTCCTCACCAACCCTCGGAGCCTGCTCAGACTCATGTCCATTGAATTGGTGATGCCTTCCAACCATCTCATCCTCTGTCATCCCCTTCTCCTCCTGCCTTCAATCTTTCCCAGCATCAGGGTCTTTTCCAATGATTCAGCTCTTCACACCAGGTGGCCAAAGTATTGGAGTTTCAGCTTCAACATTAGTCCTTCCAATGAACATTCAGGACTGATTTCCTTTAGGATTGACTAGTTTGATCTTCTTGCAGTCCAAGGGACTCTCAAGGGTCTTCTCCAACACCACAGTCCAAAAGCATCAATTCTTTGGTGCTCAGCTTTCTGTATAGTCCAACTCTCACATCCATACATGACTACTGGAAAAACCATACCTTTGCCTCTGTCGGCAAAGCAATGTCTGTGCTTTTTACTGTGATGTCTAGGTTGGTCATAGCTTTTCTTCCAAGGAGCAAGTGTCTTTTAATTTCATGGTTGCAGTCACCATCTGCAGTGACTTGGGAGCCCCCCAAAATAAAGTCTGTCACTGTTTCCATTTATTTGTCATCTATTTACTGTTCCCATCTATTTGCTATGAAATGATGGGACCAGATGCCATGATCTTTGTTTTCTGAATGTTGAGTTTTAGGCCAACTTTTTCCACTATCCTCTTTCATTTTTATCAAGAGGCTCTTTAGTTCTTCTTCACTTTCTGCCATAAGTGTGGTATTATCTGTGTATCTGACATTATTGATATTTCTCCCAGTAATCTTGATTCCAGCTTGTGCTTCATCCAGCCTGGCATTTTGCATGATGTACTCTGCATATAAGTTAAATAAGCAGGGTGACAATATACAGCCTTGACATACTCCTTTCCAGGTTTTGAACCAGTCTTTTGTTCCATGTCCGGTTCTATCTGTTGCTTCTTGACCTGCTTACAGATTTCTCAGGAGGCAGGTCAGGTGGTCTGGTATTCCCATCTCTTTAAGAAATTTCCGCAGTTTGTTGTGAGGCACACAGTCAAAGGCTTTGGCGTAGTCAATAAAGCAAAAGTACATGTTTTTCTCGAATTCTCTTGCTTTCTCAATGATCCAATGGATGCTGGCAATTTGATCTCTGGTTCCTGTGCCTTTTCTAAATCCAGCTTGAATATCTGGAAGTTCATGGTTCACGTACTGTTGAGGCCTGACTTGGTGAATTTTGAGCATTACTTTGCTAGTGTGTGAGATGAGTGCAATTGTGCGGTAGTTTGAGCATTCTTTGGCATTGCCTTTCTTTGGGATTGGAATGAAAACTGACCTTTTCCAGTCCTGTGGCCACTGCTGAGTTTTCCAAATTTGCTGGCATATTGAGTGCAGCACTTTCACAGCATCATCTTTCAGGATTTGAAATAGCTCAACTGGAGTTCCATCACCTCCACTAGCTTTGTTCGTAGTGATGCTTCCTAAGGCCCACTTGACTTCACATTCCAGGATGTCTGGCTCTAGGTGAGGGATCACACCATCGTGATTATCTGGGTCATGAAGATTTTTTTATATAGTTCTTCTGTGTATTCTTGCCACCTCTTCTTAATATCTTCTGCTTCTGTTAGATCTGTACCATTTCTGTCCTTTATTGTGCCCATCTTTTTATGAAATATTCCCTGCTAATTACTTGCTGGCAAAGTGAGAGGGTAAGAGGCAGAAAAGGAGGAAATAGACTGCAAGTGTCAGATGACATTCTTTTTCTTTCTCTATACAAAATTAAAAGGAGGTTTCTTTTACAATTCTATGTTGCCATGACGACACCTGCTTCCACCTGAACTTAACTTTCTGCAAACCTTGAGCTAACCAATGTGTTTTTCTTATGGAAATGTTTTTCTTAGGCTATGTTAATGAACTATGTATTTACCTTAGACTCTGTCTTTCTTCAAGTTGGTTCAGCCTAAGACTCAGAAGCGATAATGGCTCAACAAACCAGTATGTTTTACTCATGGAAATGTTCTCTTAATCTATGTTTATGAAACTATGTATTTACTTGGAAATCTGCCTTTCTTCAAGATTCATGTCAATTGTTTTATGGCCCGGGATGACTCACCTTGTGCCAATGTTATCTCAAAATGCTTGTTGTGGGTGAGTGGCCTGGTGCCACTCTCAGAGTTTTGAGACATTTGCTTTCTCTAATTAGCAGCTTGCTGATAGATATATAACTTCTTGCTAAATACTAGCAAGGGGGCACTCTTTTGGCCCCCTCTATGTCTATGTCAGAAGCTTTCTCTATCTCTTTTATACTTTAATAGAACTTTATTGCACAAAAGCTCTGAGCAATCAAGCCTCATCACTGGCCCCAGTTAGAATCCTGGTGTTGTTCACGTCTCATAGTTTTGCCAAGCAGCAACCTTTGAAGAGGGCAATAGAGATATGCATCCTGGTCCTACCTCTCAAATAGAGATGCCCTGAGGATGGAAGAAGAGAAAATACATGTCAAAGCACTGTAAGAGAAAGTTGCAATATCTGAACCATATGTCAAGGGTGAGAGATATAATGTTATTGCCACCAGACTGCATCTCACCAGGGCCTAAGCCTCTGGCAGGGCTTTGGTGGTTAGCAACTGGGAAAAGTCAGTTGGTCAGGTTTGCTATGAAGTGTCATTGCACATCTACAGGGGCAAGGCATCCAACCTCATGGAAAGATGGTTTTGAGAAATTAATGAAGCTTTGATAGAGTAAGGACTCTCATTGTCCAGTATCAGAGTAGGTCTTAGTCAAAGACATGTGCTAGCAACCAAAAGTAATTTCAAAATAATTCAAATTCTCATGCTAATCAAAAACCATGAAGGGGATTCAGAACAACTCATTGAATACCCCTTTGTCTCCTGTGGTTTTTTTGCATCACATTCCACAGGTCTCCAGTGTCTCTCTCCTTAATTTGTCCCCCACACTTCCAACTTTTCCAAGACTTTCAGGCAGAACAGTTCTCTTTTCTCAATATTTCCCTCTCTCCAAGTACTTCGTTATGTGTATTGGCTTAGAATGCAGCCTAAATCCTTTCCCTCTGCTTCTCATGTATTCTTGCTGTCTCTTCTTGGTTGTGTATCACAAAAGGCCAAAAATTAGTTTGTCAAACATATGAGAGAGATATTGTAATGTTGAGAATCTGAGAAAATAAAACTCAACTTCTCCTTGCTGCACTGGGAGAGGGAGAAGATTGTTAACATATACACATGAATAATTTTCACCCCATTACATGCCACAACGTGGAAATTCAGTCAATTCTTCATTATAGACAGATGGATCATCAGAATAACTCACTTTCACTCTTTTGTTATTAACTCAATTTCTCTTGTTTTTCACTCCAACTTATAGAAACAGATTTTCCCACAAGAGTTGGAAACAAAAACCCTTGGAAACAATAGCTAATTATCACAAAACCTCCTTGTGGATGTGGTGAGTAAAGGAATAAGCCTGGTGGAAAGGCAGGGGTTCCTCCTGGACTAGTTGTACACGTCATTCTAAAAGATGATCTTTTGTGTGCAGAAGGAACAAGGAAGAGTGGACTAAACCTCTCAGTGCTTCCTATGTCTTCCCTTTGCAATGTAGCTTCTCAATATTTGGCTTGTGGTATGAAATTCCCAAGCTTTAGGAATACCTCTTCAAATAAAAACCCAACCCCAAATTCTAAAGCCAAACATAAATATTTTGGTAACTGATCACACCATTCATTCTTGTCTATTGGCAAAGATTCTGGTTGAAAGACAGAAACTGAGTTGAAAGCCCCTTAATGGTGTGGAGAAAACACCTTCATCCTCTCATTTATGGCTCTAAAACACTGGCTACAGAGTTAAAGAAATGTCAACTTCTGTGTATTTTAGAAAGACCCAGGAAGTATACAGTATGACTAGATTTCTTCAAAATCCCACCCAGATTAAGACTGTAAATCATTTTTGTGGTCCTTCTAAACTTACTATTTCTTGTAAGTCATGGGATGCCAATAGCAGATGAGATATGCCTTCTGATTATAGATATGGGAAATAGTAGTTTGCATAAATGTATACATGAGAATAACTCAGTGATTCATACCAGTGTTGGCACAATGTCTAAAGCACTTAGCAAAGGCTCTGGCATGTATTAATAAAAAAGCAGGTCAAGCTTAATGGTGATGAAAAGGATATTCATCCTGAATCATCTACCCAAATATCTCACCTACAGACCCCTCCATATACAGTTTTCATACTTTGTTGCTTGTTTTTTTTTTTTTTTTATAGTGCCAGAAATTAGATTCATAGAATTTCAAAGCTGGAAGGGACCTCAAAAATCAATTAGTTCAACTTCTTATTTGATAGACTGGGAAACTATCCCTAGAGAAGAAAGACTGGGAAACTACTCCTAGAGAAGAAAGTACCCTCTCTAAGTTTGCACATCTGGTTAGTGGCAGAACTGGGACTAGTACTTCCTTTTTCCTTGTTTCAGGTGCATCAGTCAGTTCAGTTCAGTCGCTCAGTCGTGTCCGACTCTTTGTGACCCCATGAATCGCAGCACGCCAGGCCTCCCTGTCCATCACCAACTCCCGGAGTTCACTGAGACTCATGTCCATCGAGTCAGTGATGCCATCCAGCCATCTCATCCTCTGTCATCCCCTTCTCCTCCTGCCCCCAATCCCTCCCAGCATCAGAGTCTTTTCCTGGTTACTGTTAAATTCAAACACTGGCTATTGGCAGAGTATCCACTATTGAAAAGGCACCAATTGTCCTCCATAACTCCTGTGCTTCAATATATTCTGACCCCTTTCCATTATGAAGCTGATGAAGCCTTAGTAATTAATTAGATCTTCATGTGGCACTATCATTTCTAACCTGCTCCATGATCTTGCATTTTCTCCCTTCATCTTTGGCACCAATTGGAAAAGCTACACAAATTATTTTTTTGGATGAGCTCAGTTAGTTACATCACATCAGTAGAAAGGAAAGACCTCGACTTTTGATTATTTAGTCTACACTCTTAAGAATTTCCTGACTTATACTTTCTAAATGGACTTAGTCTTTAGACCTTACAAGGAAGTAAATCATGCTTATGTGAGTAATGTATTTAGTCAGTGCTCTCCTCCCCCATGGGAAAGAGGCTTGAATTTACCAATCTATGGATCAGTTTAGGATCACATCAACCAATTAGTTTCCAAATCCACTAACCCAAATCTTCTGACTGTGAAAGATTACAACTAGAACGAGAATATGTTAAGAGCTGCCAGATCTCCCACATAACAGTTCTTCAGACTAGTTAAAATAATGCTTTCATTATATTACATTAACTGATATTAAGATTCCATCTTGTATTTATGCCAGTGAGTTCTAATTCACTTAATTAAGGCACTCACCAGAGTGGTATTATCTATCTTAAGAGAGAATTGAATTTATTCAAAGTCAGTTGTAGGCAATGGGGACACAACTTCAATGGAACTGTAGTTCTGACCTGTCCTTCTTGTCCTTTATAAATATAAACTTAGCTTCCAGAAGGATGATTTAATATATTGAATGTGAACCAGTAAATAGGCTAGTACAGAGGTCTAATACACCATTCACTTACCCTAAAGCAACAGAACAATTTGGAATAGGTTGTTGTCTAGCTTCTGTCCAAGGCATTACTCAGTAAAGTAACTAATTCATTGGTTAATCTGCATCCTGTGAGATCAACTGGATATTCATACAGCCTGGCAATCTTGAGCATATGCTTGGCAGTTTCTTCAGTCATTTTAAAATCATAGTGTCAAAGAGGTACTGGCAAATGGGCAATAGATGGCGTTTCTTTGCCGCTTCTTTTTCCAATCTCATCTCTGAACCAAGGAATCAATGCAAGAATGACACATATGGCAAAGAGATCTGGGCAACTTCCCTATTATTCAAGTCTGCAGAAACAGCCAAACTAGATCCCCAAAGTGGATTTTTGTTTGCAGTAGGGGTGATGAAATGATCTGGGTTGTCTACAAGAAATCAAATAACTGAGGAATTTTCAAAGCTTTAGCTCATCATCCTTGGAGTAAACGTCAAATGTGGCTATTAATTCTAGGCATCATTAGATTTCTGATGAGCCAGATAACATGTCATGTTCAGATCAGAAAATTGCTCATCTATTCCTTTTGGCAGAAAATCTCATCATCATAAGCACTATCATTGTGTACCTACTACGTGGCAGAAACTGTGCATACATGATCTTTTCCGATCCTCACATCAGTCTTGGGAGGCGGGCACTATTATTAAATCCAATTTTCAAATTAAGAAACTGAAGCTCAGAGGGGGTAACAAATTGCCCAAGATTACATGGCAAGTAGAATCAAAACCAGATTCACATTCTACTGTACTCAAACGATGCAAAATTATCCAAGGAGACCAAATAACATTTTCACTGCAGACTTTGCAAGGCAGTGGACTATTTCAAATTCTGAGTTCTAGGAATTTATTTCCCACTTGAGAGAACAGTTTCCTAAGTTTGAGGCTTGGTTCAACAGATAGTTGATGGATGAGGCAGCTACTAGAGAACACACAAGGGTGGGGGGCAAGCGTATTCAGAGTGTGTGCTCCTTGTGTTTTGTCTGGCTGGGTAGGTAGAAATGACTTCCTTAAAAATGTGAAACAAAATAAGCAAATACAAACCATTAAATCACTTTGCTCTTAACTGAAATTTCAGCCGTTAGAGAGATTTTGTTTTAAAACATTGGTCAAAGGAAAAATTATCTACTGAATCAAATTTTTAAAAAAAGTTTCATATCACTGAAACTATCAATGCTTCAAGACCTTTGCTTATAGAAGGGCCATCTGATGGATGTTGAATACTGGAATTTGGATGAAACCAAACCAAGAGCCAAATACCAAGACTGGCCATATTCATTCGCTAAGCCATACTTCATCAACTGAAGCAAAATATTCTCACTGAACTGTGACCTGAACCAAAGTTTGTTGTTATTGTTTTTTTTTTTTTTCTTAAACAGTGAATTGATTCAAACTGAAACCAATGTTGTATATTTTCTGAAATGGTTGAACCCAAACTAACACCAAACTTCAAAATATATAATCTTACTATTAAGCCTAACTTAATTGATATACATGTTAGTCCGGTCAATTTCAGGCCTTGATTGATAATGCCACTGAGGTTGCAGAGTTAGAGCCCTACTCTGTGCTCAGAGAGCTCATCTCTGCTTTGGCTGAGCAGTTCAGTCAAGACTCTTGCATCACATTACCCCTTAACTCACCCACAGTCTGAGAGAGTATGAGCAACAGACTGAGGTGCAAGTGTTGTCTGCTTTCGAATACAATAGGATGCACACAGATGTCACTATAATATATGCATGCACCATGCTGTTTCTTAAACACATCACGTATAAACTTCCCTTGGTCTTTGCACATGCTGTTTCCTCTGCCTGAGAGAAAGACTTTACCTCCAAATAATTTGCTCTCTCCCTTTTTTCAGGTCTCTACTCAAATGTGACCTTAATGGAGAATGTTTTCTATGACTACCTTATCAAAAATAACACCCATCATACTTTTCCTCTTCATCTTTATTTATTATAGCATCCAACACCACTTGAAAAATTATACTTTTATTTTTATTTATGGCAGATTTTATTTTCTTAGACTCCAAAATCACTATGGATGGTGACTGCAGCCAGGAAAATAAAAGACGTGTGCTCCTTGGAAGGAAAGCTATGACAAACCTAGATGGCGTATTAAAAAGCAGAGACATCATGTTGCCAGCAAAGATCCATATAGTCAAAGCTATCATTTTTCCAGTAGTATTGTATGAATGTGAAAGTTGGTCCACAAAGAAGACTGAGCACTGAAGAATTGATGCTTTCAAATTGTGGTGTTGGAGAAGACTCTTGAGAGTCTCCTGGACTGCAAGCAAATCAAACCAGTCAATCCTAAAGAAAATCAGTCCTGATTATTCATTGGAAGGACTGATGCTAAAGCTGAAGCTCCAATACCTTAGCCACTTGATGTGAAGAGTCAAATTATTGGAAAAGACTCTGATGCTAGGAAGATTGAGGGCAGGAGGAGAAGGGGATGACAGAGGATGAAATGGTTGGATGGCATCACTGACTCAATGGACATGAGTTTGAGCAAAGTCTGGGAGATAGTGAAGAACAGGGAAGTCTGGATTTCTGCAGTCCATGGAGTCATAAGGAGTCAGACATGACTTAGAAACTGAACAACAGTGACTAACTTTTACTTATTTGTTTTCTCCCACCACTAGAATATAAACTCTATGAGAGGAAACATTGTTTTGTTCACTGCCCTATCCAAAGTTCTTTGAATAGTGCCTAGAATGTGGTAGGTGTTCAATAAATATTTGGGGAAAAAAAGAGATATGACCTAAAATAATATGGCATAATCCAATGAACATAACTCTGGGAGTCAGAAGACCTCAGATTTAATTCAAGCTCTGTCATTAACTTGTGGTCTGGGATGAATCATGTATCCTCTCTGGAGCTGAGTTTCCTCACTGGTAGAATGGGACTGTTTGGTTTTTCTTTACCTAGTTCATGGGGATGTTGTGAGATTCAAGATAAATATGCAAGTTAAATATGCAAGATAAATATATAAATACATATAAATATGCAAGATAAATATATATAAATATATATATATGCAAGTCCTTGGAAAAGTATAAGGTACTAGATTTGTGTGTTTCTCTTCAGACTCCTGAGGTCAGGTCTTCTTACAAGAAGCTGTTTTCACTTGTTCGTGTGCATTCATCTGTGCTAAGTCACTTCAGTCGTGTCTGACTCTTTGTGATCCCGTGGGCTGTAGCCTGCCAGGCTCCTATGTCCATGAGATTCTCCAGGCAAGAATACTGGAGTGGGTTGCAATGCCCTCCTCCAGGGAATCCTGCCAACCCAGGGATCAAACCCACATCCCATGTCTCCTGCATTGGCAGGTGGTTCTTTACTGTTAGTGTTAACTGGGAAGCTCTTGCATTTGTTTCAGTTCAGTTCAGTTCAGTCGCTCAGTCGTGTCTGACTCTTTGCGACCCCATGAACTGAAGCACGCCAGGCCTCCCTGTCCATCACCAACTCCTGGAGTTCGCTCAAACTCATGTCCATCGAGTCAGTGATGCCATCCAGCCATCTCATCCTCTATCGTCCCCTTCTCCTCCTGCCCCCAATCCCTCCCAGCATCAGAGTCTTTTCCAATGAGTGAACTCTTTGCATGAGGTGGCCAAAGTATTGGAGTTTCAGCTTTAGCATCAGTCCTTCCAATGAACACCCAGGACTGATCTCTAGAATTAACTGGTTGCATCTCCTTGCAGTCCAAGGGACTTTTCCAACACCACAGTTCAAAAGCATCAATTCTTTGGTGCTCAGCTTTCTTCACAGTCCAACTCTCACATCCATACATGACCACTGGAAAAACCATAGCCTTGACTAGATGGACCTTTGTTGGCAAAGTAATGTCTCTGCTTTCCAATATGCTAACTGGGTTGGTCATAACTTTCCTTCCAAGGAGTAAGTGTCTTTTAATTTTATGGCTGCAATCACCATCTGCAGTGATTTTGGAGCCCCCCAAAATAAAGTCTGACACTGTTTCCACTGTTTCCCCATCTATTTCCCATGAAGTGGTGGGACCAGATGCCATGATCTTCGTTTTCTGAATGTTGAGCTTTAAGCCAACTTTTTCACTCTGTCACTTTCATCAAGAGGCTTTTTAGTTCCTCTTCACTTTATGCCATAAGGGCAGTGTCATCTGCATATCTGAGGTTATTGATATTTCTCCCGGCAATCTTGATTCCAGCTTGTGCTTCTTCCAGCCCAGTGTTTCTCATGATGTACTCTGCATATAAATTAAATAAGCAGGCTGACAATATACAGCCTTGACGTACTCCTTTTCCTATTTGGAACCAGTCTGTTGTTCCATGTCCAGTTCTAACTGTTGCTTCCTGACCTGCATATAGGTTTCTCAAGAGGCAGGTCAGGTGGTCTGGTATTCCCATCTCTTTCAGAATTTTCCACAGTTTATTGTGATCTACATAATCAAAGGCTTTGGTATAATCAATAAAGCAGAAATAGATGTTTTTCTGGAACTCTCTTGCTTTTTTGATGATCCAGCGGATGTTGACAATTTGATCTCTTGTTTAACCTCTTGCAGTTGTCATGCTGTCTTCTTATATTGCTGAACTAAGTTCCAGGGGACAAAAAGAAAGTAACTTTCTAGTCAATGGGCGTGGTCAGGCTTACTCCTTGGCAGAGTGTGCCTAAAATCCAGTCTAACTGAAGCCGGAATCCAAATGGATTCTCTCTGCCAAAACTTGCACTGGTCTTGGAAATGAGCTGCACATTTGAAACAGGGACTCAAAGCAATGACCTATTTGGTCCAGCCAGCTCGTGGACCAGGCTGGAGGCCCCTTAATCCTTCTGGATTTAGGCAATTATCAGTCTCTCAAATGGCCTGTGACAACCAGACCCAAGGAAGTAAGCAGTTGACCTCTTTCCTGGCATCCTGTTCTGCCCTCCTCTGGCTTGCCATGGACATACACTGAACAAGTCATCAGAAGTCACTGGATATCTTGGTGTCCTGGCAGGTATTCGCCAGCTCCAAGCCCAAATCCAATACAGCTAAACAACAAGCTGTTGATGAAGTCTCTGAATTAAATTTATGTGAAAGGTGCTATAGTCTGTACATACAAAGATTCTTATTCATTTTCCATCCATCACCTGGGCATGCCTTTAGGGATTGCAGGCTGGCATGGCTACTTTGATGAAGTAGGAAAACAAATCTGCTTTCCCCCAAAGTTTCAAATGAATCGACTGCACAGCCATTGGCTAATGCCCCAAATGAGACTTAAAACTTCATGCTGCGAGAGATTTTAAAGGCAGTGAGGGTGGACAGGGTGAGTAAAAGCTGAGACTACCTTCTAAATAAAAGAGAAAAAAAGAACATCTAAAGAGTTTTCTAATCCCTGAGGCCTCTGTGATAATTTAAGGGTAAGTTCTGAGATAGGGGACAGGGAACAGGAAATGGACCTCCTCATTTTCTCTGCTTACAGTCCACTCCATTCCAGCTCTGCCTCAACCATTCATCCCTTTGATCTTTTGTTTCTGGGGATGGTGGGAGTAGGGCGGTGATGGTGAAACAAGTCCATTACTGTCCCTAGGAGTCAACTGCAACTTTAAGCCCCTGCTAAGCCTGGGAGGGGCCCTTATTGCTCTGCTTCTGGCTGACCACACTCATGCCTGGCTCAGGGATCTAAATACTTTTGGCACCTCTCCCTCTCAGGAGTCTTATGGCCTAAGCCTGCCCTCCTCCTTCAACCCCAGTTTAAATTGGCACCAAATTTACATTCACAGGTTAGGTTGCTTTAAATATTTTAAATTACAAGAGACAAGCATGCCTGTTGACAAATTGTCAACCAATACTGACAGTGTGTAATCTAGAATGGAAAATGTTCCCTTTAATTCCGCAGTCACCACTTCAGGGGTTAATGCCATAAGTGGTTTGGTATGTTTAGTTCCAGACAATTTTCTATGTACTCAGTGTCCAAGCAATTCAACCAGATCATTAAAATTTCCGGGGAAATTCAATTTTGAATTCTGGTAATGTCAGATGCTACAGACCACGGGGATAATTAAGGGAGGTGAAAAAGTCCTGGATGGCATGGCATGGCTTTGAGACCCCTACTGGTGGGTGGCAATGCATGTGTTGGATAGCTAGTTGTTTGTTCATGAATGAGGTTCTTACTGAGACATAAGAGCTTCCCAAGTGGCACAGAGGTAAAGAATCCACCTGTCAATGCACGAGATGAAAGAGACCTGGGTTCGATCCCTGGTCAGGAAAATCCCCTGGAGTAGGAAATGGCAACCTCCTCTGGTATTCTTGCCAGGAATATTCCATGGACAGAGGATCCTAGCAGGCTACAGTCCATGGGGGTCACAAAGAGTTGAATGCGACTGAGCACACACACACTGAGACATATATGGCACCTATACCTCAGGAAGCTGTATTGAAGCAGCCTAGAGCCTAGGCTGAGTATTCTTAGCTTACTTGGCAAACTCTGGGTTGCGGCTGAAGCCACATCCATGCCAGCCTGAGAGAGAAGACGTCTTGGTAAATGTAAAAGGCCAATGTCTTTACTGAAATATTGATTTTTTTAAATGGGTGCCTCCTACACTGCTACTTACTCTACTTTGGCCCCTCTCCCAGAAATCAAAAGCCTTAGTCAAGTTAGTCAACTTAGTCAAGAGAAAGCTCTTAGTAGATGAGCCTTAGATGCAACCAAGAAAAGTGACATACCTACATAATGGGTTCATGGTTAGGGGTTAACTAAGAGTTTTTACTGTGGAAGGGATGAAGATACGTGAGTCAGAGGTTTTTGGAATGCCTAAAATCTTTACACTCAGTCATTCATCCAGAGTATCCTACAGCCTTTCACCATTAAGCTCTTTGCCCTGCCACCTCCTTACAGATGTCACAAGCTGTTGTCCTCTTTGAGTCACCAGTGAAGAAGCAGAGAAAGGGTAGAGGTCAGGTACTTAGACTGCGATAAAGACTGTGGAAACCTCAGCAATGGGAGAAAGAAATAGTGGAAGCCAAGAGTTGCACACCCTGATGTATGCTTCTCAGAACTGTGTTCAGTAGAGTCAAACTTTTAGCTTGCTTCCCAGCATTCAATTGTTCACTCCCCACTTCATTTTACCAAGGACCTGAGGAAGTTAGTTATGACAACTGTTCTATCTTAAAAATTCTGCACAATGGGAAGTGACACCTCTTTCTCCAATCTGAATAACCACCAAGCAGCCCGGTAGGGTTAGGCTTAGGGTTTGTAAAACTTAGGAGGTTAGAAAACTCACTGCTTTAAGAAGTATGTTGTCTTGTTCAGGGAGTTCAGTTAGTTCAGTTGTGCAGTCATATCCGACTCTTTGTGATCCCATGGACTGCAGCACTCCAGGCTTCCATGCCATCCAACCATCTCCTTCTCCTCCTGCCTTTAATCTCTCCTAGCAACAGGATCTTTTCTAATGAGTCAGTTCTTTGCATCAGGTGGCCAAAGTATTGGAGTTTCAGCTTCAGGATCAGTCCTTCGAATGAACATTCAGGACCGATCTCTAGGATTGACTGGTTTGATCTCCTTGCAGTCCAAGGGACTCTCAGGAGTCTTCCCCAGCACCACAGTTAAAAAGCATCAATTCTTAGGTGCTCAGCTTTCTTTATGGTCCAACTCTCACATCCATACATGACTACTGGAAAAACCACAGCTTTGACTAGATGGACCTTTGTTGGCAAAGTAATGTCTCTACTGTTTACTATGCTGTCTAGGTTGGTTATAGCTTTTCTTCTAAGGAGCAAGCGTCTTTTAATTTCATGGCTGCAGTCACCATCTACAGTGATTTTGGAGCCCAAGCAAATAAAGTCTATCATTGTTTCCATTGTTTCCCCATCTATTTGCTATGAAGTGATGGGACCAGATGCCATGATCTTAGTTTTTTGAATGTTGAGTTTTAAGCCAGCCTTTTTACTCTCTCACTTTCTCAAGAGGCTCTTTAGTTCCTGTTTGCTTTCTGTGATAAGTGTGGTGTCATCTGCATATCTGAGGTATTGATATTTCTGCCAGCAATCTTGATTCTGACTTGTGCTTCTTCCAGCCTAGCATTTCACATGATGTACACTGCATACAAGTTAAATAAGCAGGGTGACAATATACAGCCTTGACGTACTCCTTTCCCAATTTGGAACCAGTCTGTTGTTCCATGTCCAGTTCTGCAAACAGATTAAAAGCAGAGACATCACTGCCAGCAAAGGTCCATATAGTCAAAGCTATTGTTTTCCCAGTAATACGAATTTTCCCTTGTTCCTGGAAATCCTAGTCTAATCAGAAGTTCCAAAGATCACTGCAGGTTGCAGTTGATGATGTATAGATCCACTGACTGGCAGAGCTGGGAGGAGCCAAAAATAATGTAATATCCCTAATTTTACCCTAGACCTGAGAACACCAAAGCACATGGTCTCATCAGACCATGGGCATGTTATCCATCTCCTCCTGTGGCTTGTTGTTGTTGTTCAGTCACTCAGTCATGTCCAACTCTGTGACCCCATGGACTGCAGCACGCTAGGCTTCCCTGTCCTTTACCATCTCCTGGAGCTTGCTTAAACTCATGTCCATTGAATCAGTGATGCCATCCAACCATCTCATCCTCTGTCACCCCCTTCTCCTCCTGCCTTGGATCTTTCCCAGCATCAGGGTTTTTTCCAATTAGGTGGCCAAAGTATTGGAGCTTCAGATTTAGCATCAGTCTTTCCAGTGAATATTCAGGGTTGATTTTCTTTAGGATTGACTGGTTTGATCTGCTTGCAGTCCAAGGGACTCTTGAGAGTCTTCTCAAGTATCACAGTTTGAGAGCATCAATTCTTCAGTGCTCAGTCTTCTTTATGGACCAACTCTCACATTCATACAATACTACTGGAAAAATTATAGCTTTGACTATATGGACCTTTGCTGGCAAAGTGATGTCTCTGCTTTTTAATATGCTGTCTAGGTTTGTAATAGCTTTCCTTTCAAGGAGCAAGTGTCTTTTAATTTCCTGGCTGCAGTCACCATCCACAGTGATTTTTGGAGTCCAAGAAAATAATACTTATCACTGCTTCCACTTTTTCCTCTTCTATTTGCCATGATGTGATGGGACTGGAGGCAACTGATGTTATTTTTTTTAATGTTGATTTTCAAGCCAGCTTCTTTACTCTCCTCTATCACCCTCAATCAAGAGGTTCTTTAGCTCCTGTGGCTACCACTGGCCTATCAGAAGATCAGAAGACTTTGAGTCATTAGAAAAGGTCCTTCTCTTGCCTTGCAGCTTTCAGGTTTTCATTCCTCCAGGAGTTTTGTATTTGTCTTGCTTCCCAGTTCTATCATAAGAAGAAAGTACTTTTGTTCAGACTACAACATTGAGGTGGGAGTAGAAAACCTGAGCAACTTTCTAACTGCACCCTTTGCCGTTATCAAATTCCCTTTTGATGTGTCCCCAGTGGAACAAATCATTTTAATCTTGTTAATTGCTAAGAAGATGAGCCTGAGTATGTGTAAGGTTCACATCATGAGGCGATTAATTTATTAATAACACTGTGGCTACCTTCAGTGCCATTAACAAACAGGCCTGGTGTGTGTGCCTTCCTCTAGACATCTCATTAAGCGTTTGATAGAGCTGTTATTAGCATTAATATTACTAATACCTGACACTGGCTGTGTTCCTGGCATCTGAAGATTTACCTTTCATGACATGAAGCAAAGTCAAAAAAATACGCAACAAGCAGAGATAATAAGGCCCAGAGAGGGGCTAGATGTATTATTAGAAACAGTTTGAGTTACTTATATCAGTGCTGTCCAGAATTTAGAATTTCATAGAAGAGTACAAATCATTTAATTTGCAAACGGCATAGGGTGGTCAGCTTTTATTTTGTTAAAAAAAAATACCTCTACATGCAAAAATCTCTACCACTTCATTAAACAGTGACACTTTAACTCCAAAAAGGTAGGAAGAACAGAATACATTTAGACTAAATTCAATTCATGAGGAACTCACTGCATTGCCTTGATTCATCTCACTTCAACACAGCCTGGTAGGAACATGATCTGGAAGTGGTCTGCACATTGGCTTTTGGAAAATTCTCATCCGTGTGAAAGCTAACAATCTCAGCCTTATGGAGGCATCTACAATGCCAGTGTGGAGAGATACCGGTTAATTTTCCAGAAGAACAGACAGATATGAGGAAGGGTAGCAAAGTTCTGGGCCAAATAAGTAGGAAGATGGAAGGATGATTCTTTTAATATTTATTTTTATTTTATCATATTTAGCTATGCAAGATCTTAGTTGTGGTCTGCAGGATCTAGTTCCCCCACCATGGATGAAACCAGGCCCTCTGCAATGGGAGTGCAGAGTCTTAGCCACTGGACCACCAGGGAAGTCCCAGAACGATGGTATCTTTCAGTATCTTTATGGGGCATGTGTGCATGTGTGCTCAGTCACTCTGTTGTGTCTGATTCTTTGTGATCCTATGGACTGTAACCCCCCAGGCTCCTCTGTCCATGGGGATTCTCAAGGCAAGAATACTAAAATGGGTTGCCATGCCCTCCTCCAGGAGATCTTCCTGACTCATGGATTGAACCTGTCGCCTACATTGGCAGGCAGATTCTTTACCAGTAGCACCACCTAGGAAGCCCAGACAGGTCTATAGGCCCATGTAACTTTGTCATCCTCCTCACACAACCCCACCCCACACCCAAGAGGGTCTCTGTTTACTCTATGGCTGCTGCTTCATCTGAGGTTGATGAAGTCTTTTCTGGTAGCTCATTCCTTTTTTACCAGCAAGTTTATTGATGGTGGAGATCTTCTTACCCTGTTCCGGTTCACCCTGTTCCCTCTTCCCTGTCTGGTCACTGGTTCGGCAAGATTAGCTCAGGACTGTGTTTTCCCTACAGCTGTGCATTATATTACATGAATATCACCAAGGAGTGTTCACACTAGGGTCTGTTAGCAAGAACCCTAGGTCACTTCACTGATTGTCCATGGCTCTCTAGCTATATGCTTTTTCTCTAATAGACCAATTTGTCCATTTGTCATAAACAAGATTGCCCTTGATCCAGAAACCCTTTCAGAGTGGATGTATCTATGGTCCGGAGGCTGCTTCTAAACATAATTGCTGTCCTCCATTAGATATTGCTGTAGCTGCAGTATCAAGGTCAAAAGGAGGAGAGAAAGGGGGAGTTCAAACAGAGGAAAGAGCCAGAGCATTGGAAGGAAAAAACGTGGTTGATGCAGAAGGGCCCACTCTTCCAAGCATTCTCTCCCCCTCACTCTGTACCCCCACCAAGCAGCACTGTGGGCTAGACAGACCTGAATTCACACCCCATATCTGTCACTTATTAGTTGCATGACCTTTGAGCAATTTTCTTAACCCTTCTGAACTTTGGTTTCCTACAGTTTTAAATTTGGGAGGATGCTTATGTACATTAGATGAGAACATACAGATAAAGTAGCATTCAATAAATGGTAGTTACTGCAATCCCTTGGGCTTCCCTGGTGGCTCAGTGGTAAAGAATTCGTCTGCAATGCAGGAGACACAGGTTTGATCCCTGGGTCGGGGAAGAGGGCACGGCAACCCACTCCAATATTCTTGCCTGGAGAATCCCCATGGACAGAGGAGCCTGCTGGGCTGCAGTACATAGGGTCACAAAGAGTTGGACACAGCTGAAGCAACTGAGCATGCGCAAACGTATTGCAATTCCTTAAAGTAACTCTGTGGAGCTCTCTTTTGCTATTTAATGAAACCCTTACTGCCCTGTTGGGCATAGTTGGATAATCTTCTTAGCTAGGCATGCCTATCAGAAAACAAGCCAGTATCTTTAGGGAGGTGAAATATCTATATACCCAGGCTGCCAATGACAGGCAGGCAGCCATCTTCAGCCTACATAGAGAAGAGCTCACTGTAAGATGCTCTAGGCCACACTGCATCCTGGGGAAGCCAGGCTGAAAGCTTCTGAAACCACTTTGGGGAATATGCATCTTCACTAGGGCAAAGCGAAGATCACAAGTGTATCTGTTTCTTACCTATATCTGGCATATGGTGTTTTAAAAAATAATTAATTTTATATCAGGGTATAATTGTCATACATTATATTAGTTTCAGGTATACAACATAATGATCAATATTTGCATGTATTATGAAGTGATCACCACAATAAATCTAGTTAACATCCATCACCATACACAGTCAGTCAGTTAGTCAGTTCAGTCGCTCAGTCGTGTCCTACTCTTTGCGACCCCACGAATCGTAGCACGCCAGGCTTCCCTGTCCATCACCATCTCCCGGAGTTTACTCAAACTCATGTCCATCGAGTCGGTGATGCCATCCAGCCATCTCATCCTCTGTTGTCCCCTTCTCCTCCTGCCCCCAATCCCTCCCAGCATCAGTCTTTTCCAATGAGTGAAATCTTTGCATGAGGTGGCCACATTACTGGAGTTTCAGCTTTAGCATCAGTCCTTCCAATTAACACCCAGGACTGATCTCCTTTAGAATGGACTGGTTGGATCTCCTTGCAGTCCAAGGGACTCTCAAGAGTCTTCTCCAACACCACAGTTCAAAAGCATCATTTCTTCAGCACTCAGCTTTCTTCACAGTCCAACTCTCGCATCCATACATGACCACTGGAAAAACCATAGCCTTGACTAGACGGACCTTTGTTGGCAAAGTAATATCTCTGCTTTTGAATATGCTATCTAGGTTGGTCATAACTTTCCTTCCAAGGAGTAAGCGTCTTTTAATTTCATGGCTGCAATCACCATCTTCAGTGATTTTGGAGCCCCAAAAAATAAAGTCTGACATTGTTTCCACTGTTTCCCCATATATTTCCCATGAAGTGATGGGACCAGATGCCATGACCTTCATTTTCTGAATGTTGAGCTTTAAGCCAACTTTTTCACTCTCCTCTTTCACTTTCATCAAGAGGCTTTTTAGTTCCTCTTCACTTTCTGCCATAAGGGTGATGTCATCTGCATATCTGAGGTTATTGATATTTCTCCCGGCAATCTTAATTCCAGCTTGTGCTTCTTCCAGCCCAGCGTTTCTCATGATGTACTCTGCATATAAGCTAAATAAGCAGGGTGACAATATACAGCCTTGACGTACTCATAAAATTTTTTCTTGTGATGAGAACTTTTAAGATCTACTCTCTTGCTGCTGCTGCTGCTGCTGCTGCTAGGTTGCTTCAGTCGTGTCCGACTCTGTGTGACCCCATAGACGGCAGCCCACCAGGCTCCCCCATCCCTGGGATTCTCCAGGCAAGAACACTGGAGTGGGTTGCCATTTCCTTCTCCAATGCATGAAAGTGAAAACTTTGTGAAAGTGAAGTCGCTCAGTCATGTCTGACTCTTCGCGACCCCATGGACTGCAGCCCACCAGGCTCTTCCATCCATGGGATTTTCCAGGGAAGAGTACTGGATTGGGGTGCCATTGCCTTCTCCGAGTTCTACTCTCTTAGCAACTTTCAAATATGGCATATTTTAATCCTGACAGTAGTGTAAGATAAGCATTACACCCCCAGTTTACCATTAGAGAAAGAGGCACAGATTAGTTTCATATGCTACTGTGACCTTATTGATGCCATGCTGTACCTATTACATTAGCTTTGTGATAAGGTTCATGTCCACCATATCTAGTTATATCCACCCTTGCATGTGTGTGGATCAGGAGGTAAGGTACTTCTCTATGGGCAAAACTCCAAGATGAATGCTTTGCTTTGCTGTGCTGTGCTGTGCTTAGTCACTCAGTTGTGTTCGACTCTTTGTAACCCCACGGACTATAGCCCACCAGGCTCCTCTGTCCATGGGGATTCTCCAGGCAAGAATACTGGACTGGGTTGCCATGCCCTCCTCCAGGGGATCTTCCCAACCCAGGGATCAAACCCAGGTCTCCCACATTGCAGTTGGATTATTTACCTTCTGAGCCAACAGGGAAGCCCAAGAATACTGGATTGGGTAGCCTATCCCTTTTCAAGGGGATCTTCCTGACCCAGGAATCAAACTGGCGTCTGCTGCATGGCAGGCAGATTCTTTACCAGATGAGCTATCAAAGAAGCCCCAAGAATAAAGAGGCACAAAACTACAGACATAAACACTGGTAGAGACAATGTTTTGTATTTACCAAATCCTGTTTAATTTTCCTCTTTTGGGGCTCACAGTAAGGTTACATCTCCCACCCTTCCTGCAGTTAGATGGCACCCATGTGACTGCTTTTTTTGTCAATGGATACAGAAGAAATGATGGAAACTGCTCACTAGACTGGTCCTTAAAATAGTTCACGGGAATCTTCAGCCCTGTCTTCCCCTGTCGTAGAGAGCTTGGAGACTCATGTTGAGATGTTGCCATCGCAAAATGAAAAGAGCTTGGATTCTCAAGTTGCCCAAGTTGGAGAAGAATGCCTGACGACTCTCATCAGATTTTATGTCCATATGATATGAACTTAGTTGTGCCAAGTCATTGAGATGCCAGAGTCTATTTGTTATTGTCTCATAGCTGATCTTATCCTGACTAATGTATATATCAATCATATATAGTTAGAAAATAAAGAGTAGGTAAAGAAAGAGGTGACAGGGGAAATGGTCTGGCCTGTCACATGTGGGGGAATAGATGAATGACAACATGGATGAGACATGTAATACAGGTTGGGGAGCAAGTGCCCAGGGTTTGTGAAGATCACAACAACCTGAGGACACCTGACCTGCTAAGATTCCTGTTTCAGGTAAGAAGAAACCTCATCTTTAGCTCTTGCTGAAGCTCCTCCCCCATCCAGAAAGACAGAGCAATGCTGGGAGAGAAAGTTCCCAATTTCTCAGATTAGGCTTATGTGTTAATTGCGTTCTAGTTGAGCAGATGCTGATATTGGGCAACCCCTTGAGCTAAAAGCCATTTTGCAGATCATTTAGTGTATTTGCCCTTAAATCTTCCTTAGGAGAAAGGAATTTTTCAGTTTTATGTCCTCAGTTTCAGTTCAGTTGCTCAGTTGTGTCTGACACTTTGTGACCCCATGGACTGCAGCACGCCAGGCTTGTCCATCACCAACTCCCAGAGCTTACTCAAACTCATGCCCATCGAGTTGGGGATGCCATCCAACCATCGCATCCTCTGTCGTTCCCTTCTCCACCCACCTTCAATCTTTCCCAGCATCAGAGTCTTTTCCAATGAGTCAGTTATTTGAATCAGGTGGCCAAAATATTGGAGCTTCAGCTTTAGCATCAGTCCTTCCAATGAATATTCAGGACTGATTTCCTTTAGGATGAACTTGTGGGATCTCCTTGCATTCCATGGGACTCTCAAGAGTCTTCTCCAACACCACAATTCAAAAGCATCAATTCTTTGGTGCTCAGCTTTCTTTATAGTCCAACTCTCACATCCATACATGACTACTGGAAAAACCATAGCCTTGACTAGACGGACGTTTGTTGGCAAAGTAATGTCTCTGCTTTTGAATATGCTGTCTAGGTTGGCCCTAACTTTCCTTCCAAGGAGTAAGCGTCTTTTAATTTCATGGCTGCAATCACCATCTGCAGTGATTTTGGAGCCCAAAAGAATAAAGTCAGCCACTGTTTCCACTGTTTCCCCATCTACTTGCCATGAAGTGATGGGACCAGATGCCATGATCTTAATTTTCTGAATGTTGAGTTTTTTTTTTTTTTTTTTTTGAATGTTGAGTTTTAAGCCAACTTTTTCACTCTCCACTTTCACTTTCATCAAGAGGCTCTATAGTTCTTCACTTTCTGCCATAAGGGTGGTGTCATCTGCATATCTGAAGTTATTGATATTTCTCCCAGCAATCTTGATTCCAGCTTGTGCTTCTTCCAGCCCAGCGTTTCTCATGATGTACTCTGCATGTAAGTTAAATAAGCAGGGTGACAATATACAGCCTTGACATATCCCTTTCCCTATTTGGAACCAGTCTGTTGTTCCATGTCCAGTTCTAACTGTTGCTTCCTGACCTGCATACAGGTTTCTCAAGAGACAGGTCAGGTGGTCTGGTATTCCCATCTCTTTCAGAATTTTACACAGTTTATTGTGATCTACACAGTCAAAGGCTTTGGCATAATCAATAAAGCAGAAATAGATGTTTTTCTGGAACTCTCTTGCTTTTTTAATGATCCAGCAGATGTTGGCGATTTGATCTCTGGTTCCTCTACCTTTTCTAAAACCAGCTTGAACATCTGGAAGTTCATGGTTCACGTATTGCTGAAGCCTGGCTTGGAGAACTTTGAGCATCACTTTACTAGCGTGTGAAATGAGTGCAATTGTGCGGTAGTTTGAGCATTCTTTGGCATTGCCTTTCTTTGGGATTGGAATGAAAACTGATCTTTTCCAGTCCTGTGGCCACTGATGAGTTTTCCAAATTTGCTGGCATATTGAGTGCAGCACTTTGACAGTATCATTTTTTAGGATTTGAAATAGCTCAACTGGAATTCCATCATCTCCACTAGCTTTGTTCGTAGTGATGCTTCCTAAGGCCCACTTGACTTTACATTCCAAGATGTCTGGCTCTTGGTGAGTGATCACACCATCATGATAATCATGAAGATCTTTTTTGTACAGTTCTTCTGTGTATTCTTGCCACCTCTTCTCAATATCTTCTGCTTCTGTTAGATCCATACCTAAGAATAGACAAAAAGATGTCTCATCTGGCTGGGCCCCATGAACTAACTCATTCAGCTTGTTATCTTGATCAGAGGTCCCAAATGTTACATCAGAAAGTGGTTTCTACATGCCATGCCAGGTATGCACATCTAACCCTCAAACTGCCAAAGATCTACTCTGGAGCAGCTGTCTGTGTCTTCCTCTCAGCCTGGGCCATTGTCTGCCAACAATCCAGGCTGTCCCTTTAAAGTTCCCCTAAAGCCCATATGCTGCCGTTTAAGAGCATTTCCTTTTGTGCTGTTGTCAGTAGAAATGGGGAATGCCTATAACCCATTCTGGCTAATTGCCTCCACCAAGCTTTGCTTCTTCCCTAGACTGCTCAGTTAACTGCCTTTCATTAACCTAGGAAAACTTCCCTTTTTGGAAAGCCTCCCTTGGTGAGTATTCTGAGCCTGACAACAGCTGTATTCCTTCCAATGTCTAAGGAAGTCATTGAACATTTTACACCTTCTTGACGAAATCTGAAGAGGAAGTGAATTCTCAGCTAGGTTCGGCTATCCACAGTCTCCCAGTGGACTGTACAGTGGCTTGAGGAAAACCTCATCAGGGCCTACTACAACCACACTGCCTTGCCAAAGTACACAAGGCCAACCACTGAGCTCAGCCACCAGCAGAGTCAGAGCAATGGAGGGCAGAGTGCAATGGAACGACAGGGCTTCCCTGACTTGACAAGTCAGGTGACCAGGCCTCAGGCCAGGCAGCTCTGTGCCACGCAGGAGTCATTGCAGCCAAGTGAGTACACTAGTTTCCATGCAGCCATGCTCAATGCAGAGTGGCCCTCCAAGAATTGCCTTAGTTTCATATCCTAAAAGAGGTGCTGAAATTAAATAGAAAGAGTGAAAAAATGAGAAAGGGAGATGGGCAGAGAGAAATGAGAGAGAGAGAGAGTAGCGGGTAGGGAAGGCGAAATGAAATAAAAGGGAGTAAACCTTGCCTCTGAATGTTTCTGGGCCATGACAATGAGCCGTGTTGGGACCATATCTGCACATAGCTAGGCAACAAGGATGTGTGTACATGGTTAATTTGGAGCTTTGGAACTATGGCAGGAACTTAAGAACCAGGCAGGCTCTCCCTACCCTGGTATGCATTTTCCTGCTATCTAAACATACACAAAAGGACTTTAGGACAGTTCCAAGGAAACATAACAGCTATGAAGTCACAGAATCCAAGTGGATGTACAGAAAGACTTAGGTAATTTCCTTCATGTAGGTTAGTACCCCAACCCAGGCATGGAACCCTGGATTTCTTCAAGTCCCACTGTTCTTCCTATTGGCCCAAATTGCTATCGGGCTCCACCTTGGGGCCAGCCACAGTCTTCTTCCTCTGGAGCAGCTTTGTGGAGCTCTGATATATCATTGAGGTTTCAGGAAAAACACCAGACTCCAGCAATTCACGATCCACCACACAATACAGCAGGGGAGACTTTAAGGCCTACGTGATGAAGAACTGTGTTGGTTGTGGTGTCACTGAAAGGAAGTAGCAGGTACATCTTCAATGGTTAGAGATGAAATAAACACATTCTCTGAAGACCTGAGGGCAGGGGAGGTGGAGCAGGTGTGGGTTTTTCCCTTAGATCCCTTTCAGCTCTGAAATTCTATGATTAATGCTATCATTTAAAAACTATTTTATTTAGAAAAACTTAAACTTGGCTTCCTTAACCTCGTGCCCTGCACGATAAGGGCATATTTCCACTATTTAGCTTCCCGGTAGTAGTCTGTTTGAGAAGGCTGTGTGTGTGTGTGTGTGTGTGTGTGTGTGTGTGTGTGCGCCGGCACATGGGCATGTCTCTATAAATTGTGTCTATTTCTTTCCAAAGAAAAAAGATACATGAAGATTTATAGAGACCCACCTAAAGGTGACCCTCATCCCAACCCCCTTCAACCCACTCACTGAGATAGGCTCAAACTCTAGGGATTCCTGAAGCCAGGGCGAACAGTACACACTTGAAATTGCTCCTTATGTTGCTTTCCTTCTTTTATAAGCACTGTCAACAAAGCCACTTTCAGACTGAAAGTGTCTGAAATAAACAAGTGAGCAAAACAGAATGAATGAAAGAGGGCAATGACTTTGAAAAACTGAGTTGTATTTAAACCACCTCAGACAGATGTCACAGCACCCCTATTTTTAAAAAGTCTTGAGAAATACCCTTAATTATTGTTTGTAAGTGCTCCTCTTTGGTTGACTTCTATTCCTCATGCTAATGACCTCTTGGTTTGTGGGTGATGATGTAGTTGATAATGAGCGGGCTGTCCTGGGTGAGGCACTATGGGGTATACAAAAAGGAAATCCTCTGAGATGTGGTCACCTTCTCTGTTTGATGGAGAATCTGGGTGCATTTTGGACAGCTCAGAGCCCCAGTCTGATGGAATGACAGGCCAGGCTAATAAGAACTAGGAAGGGGATCCCCTGAGGTGTGTGACACATGCCCAGGAAGTGTTCAGAACCATCTTCATTCTCCCTATTTCTGAGTAGTCCTACAGGAGTCCTCAAGATTCAGGGCATTTCTTCATTTCCTGGATACTTTAAAGATTCTTGGCATCGCTAAAGAAAAAACCAAACCAGAAAGCGGCCACTTTCTCCACCTTGTTTGTTCAGTTCAGTTCAGTTGCTCAGTTGTGTCTGACTCTTTGCAACCCCATGAATCGCAGCATGCCAGGCCTCCCTGTCCATCACCAACTCCCGGATCACCCAAAATCATGTGCATCGAGTTGGTGATGCCATCCAGCCATCTCATCCTCTGTCGTCCTGTTCTCCTTCTGCCCCCAATCCCTCCCAGCATCAGGGTCTTTTCCAATGAGTCAACTCTTCGCATGAGGTGGCCAAAGTATTGGAGTTTCAGCTTCAGCATCAGTACTTCTAATGAACACCCAGGAGTGATCTCCTTTAGGATGGACTGGTTGGATCTCCTTGCAGTCCAAGGGACTCTCAAGAGTCTTCTCCAGCACCATGGTTCAAAAGCATCAACTCTTCGGTGCTCAGCTTTCTTTATCCAACTCTCACATCCATACATGACTACTGGAAAAACCATAGCTTTGACTAGACGGACCTTTGTTGGCAAAGTGATATCTCTATTTTTTAATATGCTATCGAGGTTAGTCATAACTTTCCTTCCAAGGAGTAAGCGTCTTTTAATTTTATGGCTGCAATCACTATCTGCAGTGATTTTGGAGCCCCCCAAAATAAAGTCTGACACTGTTTCCACCGTTTCCCCATCTATTTCCCATGAAGTGATGGGACCAGATGCCATGATCTTCGTTTTCTGAATGTTGAGCTTTAAGCCAACTTTTCACTCTCGTCTTTCACCTTCATCAAGAGGCTTTTTAGTTTCTCTTCACTTTCTGCCATAAGGGTGGTGTCATCTGCATATCTGAAGTTATTGATATTTCTCCCGGCAATCTTGATTCCAGCTTGTGCTTCCTTATGGCTTATTTTCAGTTCTCTGCATGTGGCTTGGGGCTCCCTTTCTATAAATGCTCTGCATCTTAGAGAAAATGTGGATTCTTGTTTGAATGATATGCCATGTGTTTCCACTTAGCATGTGGCAGTCAACCTATGATTCTCATGCCATCTTACTGATGGTGAAAGCTGTGTGGATTGGGACCTGCTAGTAACATTTCTGAGAAGGGGTGATGGGAGCATTAGTTTGTCTAGCAGCATCCAAGCTGGGACATACTGTGAAAACAAAAGAAAGTGTAAATATCTAGACACACACACACACACCGATCCATAAGGTTCTGGGCTTTTCTAACCTCTCCTCCTTAGCACCCCTCCCACACACACACGCAGAAACAGCCACAGCAGCAAAGCTTGGCTTGGCCTCTGAGATGGACCCAAATAAGAGCTCTTGGGCTCACATCTGGAATAGCAAACCTCAGCATTAAAGAAGCTAGAGTCTTCTTAACTCCACTGCTCTTGCACAGATGTTCTTCCAGGCAAAGTAATCCCTAGATAAAAATAGGGGTATTAGGTTCCTCTTGTTAATGTTCTTCCTCATTTCCTGACTTGCCTGACCTCACTGCCACACCCCACCACAGCAATCACCTGTCCTCCACCTGCTTTCTCTCTGGTGGTTCCTGCAGAGGCTGGCCTTTCCTCTAGTTCCTCCTGCCTGGTGCAGCTGTGCAGGTCAGGGTGCAAACCTGGATGGAAAACATCAGCAAAAGCTGGGAGGGCTGTTTGTGCTTCTGTGCCTTGTCCAGACTCTCCTCTGTGATCGATCACCCACCGGGCTTTCACTGAAAGAGGCATGGTGGCTGGTGCAAAGAAGGAGGGGATAGGTTCTGAGCTCAAGAATCTTACAATAGAACTGGGGAGGAAGCAGCAGACACATGAGAGATAGAAAAACTGGGTATAATGGTGGAGAGAATTGGAAGCAACCTCATTCTTGCTGAAAGAGCTGAGAGGCAATGGAAGCTTCCAGGTGAGCCAGAAGAGTCTGGGAAGACTTTGTATAGGAGGTGGGCACTGACCTAGTATCCAGCGATGCTCACCATGGATCCACCCACTAAGATGGGTTGGTTATCACATGGGTTGGGGTTTGGAGTTGGGATGGGGGGGAGGTGGGTGGGGGTGAAACCATCATGTAGAACTCTTCTAACTACAGTCCTCCTGTGGTTCTTTTCCTCCCTAGCCCAGCCTTCTACGTCTCCAGCTACCCTTCCAGGTATCATCTCCTTGAACCTGGAAAATTCCAGCAGCAGCTGGAAGCCAGGCATTGGCTGCGAGAACAACATTGGCTGGATTTCAAGTTGCATTCAGACCTTCACAGAGGGAAATATGTTGTGCTCTGGCTCCTTCTAATCAAGACCACGTGCTCTAGGCCCTATGGAGACATAACTGGTGGAGTACTTTCTCTGATAGTTCATCTTGGGGATTCAAAAGCAAATACAAACTCAAGGTGGTATGGAATGGATGCTGGCTGCCTGGGCTTAAAAGCAATGCCCCTGGGTTCCCAAGGGGATCACTTATCCTCTGAAGGGGAAAAGCTGCCTCTCTGAGGGGAGAAGCTGCAAAGGGCACAGGATTCTGACATTTCTCTCTCCTCCCCTGAGAAATACAGGAGCTTCTTGTATGAAGAGCAAGAGGAAACTAGCCTGGGATCCACTTCAAAAAGCCTCCAGGGGACACTGAATGACAAGCTGGGCATTTCTGCCAACAACTGCTGGCCAGAGGAGACCCAGGAAAGGGCAGGTGTTCATTGTAGACAGCTCTGGTGTGGTAGGAATCTAGGGACCTGGGCTGTAACCCCGATGGAGCCATACATTCCTTGTGTGATCTGGGAGCAGGCTCCTCTTCACCCTGCTTCTTTCTCCCACCTACCCTGGGCCCTAGGATTCAAAATGAGGGAACCACCTCCTCTTTTAATGGCTTTGGCTGTTCTGAAATTCTGGGATTCAAGGTTCAGCTCTTTAGATGGTGGTCAATACTTGAGGGAAAGCACCTCTGAGAGAGTTTGTGTGTGTGCATGCTCAGTTGTGTCCAACTCTTTGTGACCTCATGGACTCTAGCCCGCCAGGCTCCTCTGTCCACGGGATTCTCCAGGCAAGAGTACTGGAGTGGGTTGCAGTGCCCTCCTCCAGAGGATCTTCCTGACCTAGGGATCAAATCCGCATCTCTTGTGTCTCCTGCACTGTAGTTGGATTCTTTACCACTGTGCTGCCTGGGAAGCCCAGAGAGTTCTTACCTCCTTTGAATTATACCTTATTTGAAAAGTCAATGTCCAGAGATGTAGGCCCATCCCCAGTTGGATTTGCATGAAGAGAAGCACCAAATCACACAGCCCTCTTGCTTCCATCAGGCAGCACTATATTTATGTTCTCTGTAAGGGCTTTGGAAAGACCTATAGGAATGGAGAGGCTTCCCAGGTGGCGCTAGTGGTAAAGAACCTGCCTGCCAAGGCAGGAGATACAAGAAATGTGGATTCAATCCCTGGGGTCAGGAAGATCCCCGGGAGAAGTAAATGGCAACCCACTCAAGTATTCTTGCCTGGAGAATCCCATAGATTGGGGAGCCTGGTGGGGTACATTCCATAGGGTTGCACAGAGTCAAATATGACTTAGTGACTTAGCACACACACGCATGAATATAGGAATGGAGAGCCTATGGTCCTGTGCTCATCTATTTCCGTTAATTCGACCCCTTTGTCATCATTTAGTTTCTCTGTAAGCTGAAGTTTTTCATGCTATGATTTGCAGGAGACATGGGGTCTAATCCTAGCTCACCTCTTACCTAAACTTTCGACCTTGGCAGTAGCCATTTAATCCCTGTTTGCACTAGGTTATGAACCACGCAAGAAAAATGGTCTTAATGGGTTCACAGTTATACTTGGAAGGAAGGGCAGGAGAGAGGGAGAAAGGGCAGGTAGAATGAAGTAGGGTGGGGAAAGGAATGGAGAAGAGAGGGAGTGGGTTGTTTTTTAGTTAAAAACTATCACTGAGCTTGATCACCACCATATTCTCTAGACTTGACTCTGAGTGACTTTTAGCTGTTTTCTAAAATAAAATCCACCCTCAAAGGACAAAGATTTATCACCACTGAAGATATTCAGAAGAATGTGCCACAGGCTCTGAATTCAATTACTAAAGAGGAGTTCCAAAAAATGTTATGAGCAATGGCAACATCATTGCAACAAATGTACAGGGATTTAGCCTCCCAAGGTGCTAGTCCAAAGGGGACACTATTTCCTTGGATGTGCATGTCCTAATATACTTGTGAAAAAGCAACAGTCACATTACATTATGGTCATATTTCAAATTATTGCCTATTTCCTCCCCTCTCATTCTCAAGGGAGATTGGCAACATCTAGTTGCCAAGTTTTGTAGGGAGCAGCTGAAAGCCATGTGGGATTTTTACCCTACCTTGTTCTGTACCTATGGCTATTAGTTTTCCTTCACTGTACATGCAATAAAATTGTACCATACAAAATTCACACTTGTATAATACTTTATGCCTCAGGCCCATGTGGCTCAAGTGGTAAAGAATCTTCCTACAATGCAGGAGATGAGGGTTTGGGTTCAGTCCCTGGGACAAGAAGATCCTCTGGAGAAGGAAACGGCAATCCACTTCAGTATTCTTTCCTGGGAAGTCCCATGGACAGAGGAGCCTGGCGGGCCTATGGTCCATGGGATCGCAAACAGCTGGACAAAACTTAGCAACTAAACACATACATACACACACATAATGCTTTATGTTTTTCAAGGCAATTTTGTATCAGATGGTATCTCCTAGAATGAAGGAACCCCATTTGATTTAGTTTTGAATATTCAAACCCTAGAACAATGCCTCACCCACAACACTCAATATATGTTCAGCTATCCTTTCACTTCGTCCTTGAAACATGCCTTGTAAAGAAGTCAGATGAGGTATTAGTCAAGATGTTATTCCTATTTTACAAGAACCCAGGACACAAAGAGTACAGTGTATATGGGGATGGAAGCAGTATACAGTAGTATTTAGGACCATGGGCTTTGGAGATGGTTCTAGATTTCAATTTCAACTTTCCACTGATGAACTATTAATCTTAAATCAATTACTAAACTTCAGTTTTCTCAACTGAGGAACAATATCCTCCTCAAGTGAGGAAAATAATAGTTTCTACTTCCCAGGGTTATTGTGAGGATGAAAGGTTATCATCTATGTAAGGTATTTAGCATAGGGGATATTCAATCAATGGTGGCTATTCTTATTTAGTGAATTGTTTAGTTTATACAGGTAGCTGGTGGCAAAGTCCAAGGTGGAACCCAGGGATAACTTTAAGTGTCAAATTCTTTGCACAAGACAAGGTGGAAATGAGTGTGAGATAAAGTGGCCTAAGCTCTAGAGATTTGGCTAACAAATGGAGTACAGAAGCTTCTGAATGACCTTTGCATTTCTTACACAAGGGATCTTCTGAAATGGGTGTTAAAGACCATTTGGTCCAATCCCTGCACCTTACATAAATATTGTCTAAGGCTTGAAGGAGATCCTTCTGTGACTTGGTCATTACAACCATGGAAGCCAGACCCTCTTACAGTCCCCAACCTCTCTGAGAATGGAGGCAACTAGATAGATAGATAGGTAAATAGCTGTAAACACTTATTGGGCTTCCCTGATGGCTCAGATGGTGAAGAATCTGCCTGAAAAGCAGGAGACCCGGGTTTTATTCCTGGGTCAAGAAGATTCCCTGGAGAATGGGAATGGCTACCCACTCCAGTATTCTTGCCTAGAGAATCCCATGGACAGAGGAACCTGGCAGGCAACAGTCCATAGGCTGCCAAAGAGTTAGACACAACTGAGCAACTCACACCTTCACTTTCAAACACATACACACAAATATATATACTTACACATATACACACACACACACATATTTTTAAGTAGCTGAGATAAAAATCAGTAAGAGTAGCCACTGATTATAGGATGAAATCCAAGGCAGCATCTCTTTGCATATCAACTTCAATTCCATGGAACGGAGTTAAACAGAGGCCCATGTTGGCCTGTTTCCTGATTTCAGAAACATAAATCCAATCAACTGAAATCCCTCCTGTTTATACTGGCTACACAAGGCCCCTGAAGACTTTACACAGGAAGTCATTAAAATTCCTTATATTCTCCCAAGGCAAAGGCATATCCAGTCAAGCATCTTCCCTCTTCCCTCTATCCACAGAAGATCTAGGAATCTAGCAGGTTTCAATGTATGAAGACACCTTCTCTCTGTTTGGAGACTTGCAGATTGTCCCATTTGGGAATCTTAAGCGACAATTTCAGTGAACTACCCAAGGATTCTTAGCAGACCCAAAAATGGCCACTTATCTCTGCCTTTGTACCTGAGAAAGGCGATATTCTCCCCTCACAAGGCCCACTCAACCTGATTTCTTTCTTTTTTTTCCCTGTCCTACAGTCACACCTGAAAAAACAGGGCCCTTACTTGGGCTGAGATATATAGCCCCAGAGAGCCACAAACCCTTCAATCTTTAGTGTTCAGAAGACCAAAGGACCAGATCTCCACTTCTATTTGGCCTTTTGAAACTCAAAGCCTGAAAAACCTTATTCTTTTGCCACATCTGCTTCTTTCCCATACAGCTGGAGCTGCTCCAGTGGGGCAGAAGGATGAATTCGAAAATACCCGTGTTAAACTTTACATGTGGCTTGGCATCAACCTACAAGGAGAGCTGCAACTAAAGCGCGGCATTCTTCTCATTTCTTCTTTTCTAATTAACAACATACAATCTCCCCTCCTTTTCCCCACTCCCCTGTCAGGAGCTCCCCTCCTTTCACCGTGCTAAAAGCCCAGAGATATTTGCAGTTCAGACCAGCAGAAGCCCATAGCTTACCCAAGTCTTGTCTTCTTCTCTAAGAGGAATCCTAAATTACTTCTTTCTATGTAAGCTGCTTCTTGCTCAACAAATATGCAACTTCATCTGAAAGAGACAAGTATAAGGGCGTTTGTGGTTCTATGCCTTCTTGAGTTTGACAGAGGCTCTCTGTCCTAAGCCCTCTCACTGAGTACAGAGAGCAAGCAAACAAGAAAGCTGGGAACCAGCCCTTCCCAGAGTTGGTAGTTTTGACCTCATCAGCCCGAACTTACATTTTTCTGGCTCTCTCCCAAGCTTCCAGCACTCCCACTTATTTCCTTCCTGTTCTAGCTATATTTTTGAACACAGCATTTCCTCCAACAAAAGCGACACAGACAGACACACAGAGATAGAGACACAGAGAGATAGACAGGCACATGCTTAATCCCAAAGAATAGAGCCTAGTGACAAATGGGGAGTTATTCGAGGACTTAAGGATTATCTTCATGATCCCCAGAGCCCATAGCCTGGGTGACTAACTCCAAAGCCTCTAACATGTGACTCACATTTCTTTGGCCTCCCAAGTTATACTCACAGGGTCTCCTAAACTCCAACTTGGGAAGGAGTTTTGTTCTTGGCTATAGACCTCCCACAGAGCCAATGCCTCTTAGGTCATACTCAGATCTGTTCTTAATGGATGCACAAATAAAAGCATGGACAGAAATATGGCCTGAGGGTCCCCAGACCTCAAGACCACCCTTGGAGCCCACAGGAAGTCCCCTGCCTCTATACACGCATATGTAAAAAAGCTTCCCCTGTAGCATTCAGAGTTTACATGGGAAATAGCCTCCTTCTGCCTGAAGGGGCCAGTTGCCTCTATTAAGTTTGTTAGAGTAACTAGGTTTTACACCTTTTGATGTGTATCAAGGACTCCTCAGTTAACAGGTGACACTCATGATGTCACAGCTGCAGAGGTTCTAGTGGCTAAAGAGACATGTACAGCCAGCTTTAACCCCTGTGAGTAGGTGAGTAGAGGGAAAAAATATGGCATAGAATGACATAAAGAAGGAAAGGGGAAAGTATCTCACTGTATCCCGTAGGACCTTAACAGCCATGCCTGGAGGCTGTGAGCTAAGGGCCATTTCTACTCCATATCCAGATGATGTCTGCACTAAACCTATTGTTTACAATGCCTCATACTCTTTGACTGGCAGTTGGCTTTAAAATTGTACTCATAGCAAACCATCTTATTTTTTTCCTTGGCCAAATATAGGGTATTATGTTGATGGTATTTTTCTTCTAGGGAACATGGGATGGGAATCGTGTTGAGGATGAAGTGTCTCAATATACTGAGGAGTAGATTTGCGACAGTACTCCCCAGGGTGTTGCTCTTCCTCTTGTGCTATTGTCGGGAGTACTTGGTTCAGGGCTCTTACTCCTTTGAGCCCATGTGAAGGTAGGGTCCACAATGTGGTTCCTATAGCCAAATTTATTGTCATACCAGTAAATGAGCTTGACAACATGGTCGTTAAGGGCAATGCTGGCCCAAGCAACCAAGATAGGGGAATAGGTACTATGCTGTGCTGCTGTGCTCAGTCGTGTCCGATTCTCTGTGGCCCTGTGGACTCTAGCCTGCCAGGCTCCTCTGTGCATAGATTTCTCCAGACAAGAATACTGGAGTGGGTTGCCATGCCATCCTCCAGGGGATCTTCCCCACTCAGGGGTCAAACCTGTATCTCTTGTATCTCCTGCATTGGCAAGTGTTTTCTTTACCATTGTACCACCTGGGTATCACTGTTAAACTCACAAGAGACAGCTTGGTCCTCTGTGTAGGCCAGGATGTCCTTCAAGGGGCTGTCCAATGCCTGACTTAATACCTTCTGGATGTCATCATATTTTTCTGCTTTCCCCAGAATGCAGGTCAGATCTATGAGAAACATGTTAGGAGCAGAGACTCAGAAGCCAGTGAGATTCCCATTCAGCTCACAACGTTGCCCACAACCTTAGTGGTGTCAATGTTTGTAGGGGTGATTATCTGAGCAACATCATGATCAACAGGAGCCTTCGAGGTAGAATTAATGGTATGATCATGAGTTTCTTTATCATCCCTACAGTGTTAGGGGTAAATACCTTTGAACAGGGTATCTAGTAGTTTGTGGTACAGGAGGCAGTGTTGGTAATATTTAGGCAGTGATCATACTTCTCATGGTTCCCTTCCCTCATAAACATGAGGATATCTGCAGAAGGGAAAGAAATGATAAATGTCCAGTCTTCAAGTAAGCTCCAGCCTTCTCCTAGAGCAAGAATATGTAGTGGACTTCCCAACATATTAAACACCAACATCATTTCAGTTGATGTTGGCAATATCTAACTCATAGAAGATGGACATGGGCTTCTTATCATTGATAAGATTCTTGTTATTTGCCTTGACAGTGCTACTAAATTTTTCTTTGGTAGAATCATATGTGCAATTGATATAGCTGAGGTAGTCATAAATAGTGACAATATCCACTTTGTCACAGATGAAAGCAGCCAGCAGATTTTAAGGTACCCTATAAAACCAAATTTGTTTATTCCCACCTTCACTATCCTGTTGCTGGAATGTGACTGGCATGGCTAAAAATGGTGCAGCTATGTGTCAAACACAACAGGAGCATAGAGTGAACCATATCATTTTTAGTGATCAGATAACAGATTGGGTTATGAGACTTCATTTTTCTCCAGTAGTCTATCAAATTTTATTCATTGAATAAAGTTGTATTAATATTTCAGGTCATCATATCTCTTCTTCTATGCCCAGGTTGCTCAACTTAGAAATAAATAATCACAAAACCACACTGGGGCTCCTATAAAAGCTTGATCTTAAAATCTAGAACCACAACACTATCCAGAAGTCCCTCCATACTGTCTCAGTCAGTAATATTCCCCATCCCTTTAATGCCTATTTCAAACTTTAACCTCTCAGATTCCTTCTCTACCTCATCAACCCCTTACTCTTACAGTAGATTGCTTGCTTCCTCTGTCACTAAAATAATAGAGGCCATATGGAAGAGGGAGTACCGCAAATTTTCTGCCTTGGCATGGTGACAAATATACATCTAGACTTATCCTTGTCTTCTTCCCTTCAACCTGTGATCTGTGTTTTACCCCCTCACATGTGCTCTGAAATTGTCACTTATTTTCTGCTTGCTCCAATCTACCTTTCATCTTTCCCAGTATCCTAGTTCCTTACCCTTAGTATTTAAAGATGTTGTTTAGTTGCTAAGTCATGTCTGACTTTTTTGTGACCCCATGGACTGTGACCCCATGACCAGGCTCCTCTGTCCATGGAATTTCCTAGGCAAGAATACTGGAGTTACCATTTAAAGATGGCCAAGCCTCATTCTAATTACAACAGGAAAAATTTTTTAAAAGCCAATGAAAAATCCTCAAAAAAACATGTCTTTGATCATCATATGCATTTATTATCTCACTGCCATATGAACTCCTCAGTCCATTACAACCTGTTGCAATCTGGCTGAAACTACTTTGAGGTCCTTTCTTAATTGTCAAATTCAATTTACACATCTAAATTACTACACAATTTCATTTTCTGTGCCATTGATACTGTTTGCTACTCCCTTTTAATTAAATCTTTCTTCTTTCTTGACTTCTGTGGTAGTATTCTTGTTTTTTTTTTCTTCCCACTATTGTTAGTATTACTCTTTCTTAGTCTTCTCTACAGGCTCCTCTTCCTCAACCAAATCTTTTAATATCATTGTTGCCCAAGATTCTATTCTCAGAATTCTTTTCCAGCCTTTGGACTTGAACTGAAACATCAGCCATTCTTGGATCTCAACTTTTCCAGCTTTGGGGCAGGAACATACACCATTGGCTCTTCTGGGTCTCTAGCTTACTGTCTGCAGATCTTGGGATTTCTCAGGCTCTGTAATCAATCAGGCCAATTCCCTAAAACAAATTTCTTTATATATGTGTGTTTGGTGTGCATATACATATACACCCTGTTCTGTTTCTCTGCAGAATCTTGACTAGCACACATACTATATTGCAACTTGCTTTTTTTTTTTAATTTTACTTTTTAACTTTACAATATTGTATTGGTTTTGCCATATATCAACATGAAACCACCACAGGTAGACACGTGTTCCCCATCCTGAACCCTCTTCCCTCCTCCCTCCCCGTACCATTCCTCTGGGTCGTCCCAGTGCACCAGCCCCAAGCATCCAGTATCGTGCATCGAACCTGGACTGGCAACTCATTTCATATATATTATACATGTTTCAATGCCATTCTCCCAAATCATCCCACCCTCTGCCTCTCCCACAGAGTCCAAAAGACTGTTCATCATCAGTGTCTCTTTTGCTGTCTCATATACAGGGTTATTGTTACCATCTTTCTAAATTCCATATATATGCATTAGTATACTGTATTGGTGTTTTTCTTCCTGGCTTACTTCACTCTGTATAATAGGCTCCAGTTTCATCCACCTCATTAGAACTGATTCAAATGTATTCTTTTTAATGGCTGAGTAATACTCCATTGTGTATATGTACCACTGCTTTCTTATCCATTCATCTGCTGATGGACATCTAGGTTGCTTCCATGTCCTGGCTATTATAAACAGTGCTGTGATGAACATTGGGGTACACGTGTCTCTTTTAATTCTGGTTTCCTCCGTGTGTATGCCCAGCAGTGGGATTGCTGTGTCATAAGGCAGTTCTATTTCCAGTTTTTTAAGGAATCTCCACACTGTTCTCCATAGTGGCTGTACTAGTTTGCATTCCCACCAACAGTGTAAGAGGGTTCCCTTTTCTCCACACCCTCTCCAGCATTTATTGCTTGTATACTTTTGGATTGCAGCCATTCTGACTGGCATGAAATTGTACCTCATTGTGGTTTTGATTTTCATTTCTCTGATAATGAGTGATTTTGAGCATCTTTTCATGTGTTTGTTAGCCATCTGTATGTCTTCTTTGGAGAAATGTCTATTTAGTTCTTTGGCCCATTTTTTGATTGGGTCATTTATTTTTCTGGAATTTAGCTTAAGGAGTTGCTTGTATATTTTTGAGATTAGTTGTTTGTCAGTTGCTTCATTTGCTATTATTTTCTTCCATTCTGAAGGCTGTCTTTTCACCTTGCTTATAGTTTCCTTTGTTGTGAGAAGCTTTGCATATGACATGATCCTCTACATAGAAAACCCTAAAGACTCCACCAGAAAATTACTAGAACTAACCAGTGAATATAATAAAGTTGCAGTATATAAAATCAACACACAGAAATCCCTTGCATTCCTATACACTAATAATGAAAAAATAGAAAGATAAATTAAGGAAATAATTCCATTCACCATTGCAACAAAAAGAATAAAATACTTAGGAATATATCTACCTAAAGAAACTAAAGACCTATATATAGAAAACTATAAAACACTGGTGAAAGAAATCAAAGAGGACACTAATAGATGGAGAAAATACCATGTTCATGGATTGGAAGAATCAACATAGTGAAAATGAGTATACTACCCAAAGCAATTTATAGATTCAATGCAATCCCTATCAAGCTACCAATGGTATTCTTCACAGAGCTAGAACAAATAATTTCACAATTTGTATGGAAACACAAAAAACCTCGAATAGCCAAAGCAATCTTCAGAAAGAAGAATGGAACTGGAGGAATCAACTTGCCTGACTTCAGGCTCTACTACAAAGCCACAGTCATCAAGACAGTATGGTACTGGCACAAAGACAGAAATATAGATCAATGGAAAAAATAGAAAGCCCAGAGATAAATCCATGCACCTATGGACACCTTATCTTTGACAAAGGAGACAAGAATATACAATGGATTAAAGACAATCTCTTTAACAAGTGGTGCTGGGAAAACTGATCAACCACTTGTAAAAGAATGAAACTAGAACACTTTCTAACACCATACACAAAAATAAACTCAAAATGGATTAAAGATCTAAACATAAGACCAGAAACTATAAAACTCCTAGAGGAGAACATAGGCAAAACACTCTCCGACATACATCACAGCAGGATCCTCTATGACCCACCTCCCAGAATATTGGAAATAAAAGCAAAAATAAACAAATGGGACCTAATTAAACTTAAAAGCTTCTGCACAACAAAGGAAACTATAATGCACCTTGCTTTTTAAAAATGCCTTGTTGTTATTGTTCAGTTGCTAAGTTGTGTCTGACTCTTTGCAATTCCATGGACTGTAGCATGCCAGGCTTCCCTGTCCTTCACTATCTCCCAGAGTTTGCTCAAACTCATGTCCATTGAGTTGATGATGGCATCCAACCATCTCATCCTCTGTCGCCCCCTTCTCCTCCTACCCTCAATATTTGTGCATGTTTCAAAGCAGTCAAAAAGATTTACTCTATTATTTGTAACTGTGGTATGGTATTCTGTATTAAGATATACTAACATTTATTCAACTGGTTAATGGAAACTAATTCACTTCCAGCTTTTTCAGTGATAAACAATAATTTTGCAGTGAATATAGTGGTACCATACCTCTGCCAAATTTTGTAAATATATCTTTAGTCTAACTGTCAGAAAAGAAGTTGCTGGATCAAATGATACATGCATTCATAATCCATATCATCAAATTACTCTCCAAAAGGCATATATACGCCCATCAGTGGAGTATGTGAGTGCCTGTTACCCCACACCACTGACTTTTATCAGTCTTTAAAACTTTTGCCAATATGACAGATTAAAAAAAATATCATATTGTCACCAGCTTTCTCTTTGTACAAGCTTCATCAATTTAATTACATTCTTCCCAATATCATTTGGGAAGATATCAACATCTGGATCCATACTGGAAGTTTATTGGGAAAATTCTAATTTGAATCCACTAAAGGTGAAGATCATGTCTGCTGGCAGGGATCAGTAAACTATGACATTCTTCTGGTTCACCAGTTGAGCCCCAGTGGACCCTTCATCGACCTGTTTTTCAAAATACCCTCAAGAAAATTCCCTGCGCAGAAGATAAACACCCTATTACTCTTAAGTAAAAGCAAAAACAACAAAAGAAAGGTTAACATGGTTTAAAAAATCAGAAAAGAAAATCACATTACCAAATTAGATTTCTCATTCAAGAAGCAGTTGCCTTTGAGAGTAAAGCAGAGTAGCCTGAAGAATGAAAATCATTCTTGCAAATAGCAACTTGCCATATATTCCAGTAGGCATACTCATTCCATTCATTGTAGCCCTGTTGGAGAAATTTGGTTAGGGATATTTTGACTAATTAAAATGTTCATATTAACTTTCAGAGTAAATGCTAATTAATGTCTAGCTAATATGTGACCAAGTTCTAATGAAACAGGACCAAACAGAACCCCCATGCATTTAGTAAGTTGTGTAAGAGCATGACTAGGTCAACTGAATCATTTCTCTGATACTGAGAAAACATCATGGCTGCAATAACATGGTTGTATTTTAAAGGTCACCATGAACAAGCTACTGATAAATCACACCTGACAGTCCCACAATAAATCAATGATACCTAAACAAGGCTTAACTTTCAAACAAATAAACAGGAGGATGGTAGAGAAGTCATTAAATGCAGCCTTCTTGGGGGCCAACATCGGAGGTGATGGCAGTAACTTGAGAAGAGACACATGCTTGGCTGGTCTTTTAGCTTTAAAGTTGACAACTGATGGCAGTGCTTAAGGTAAAGGAAGATGTCATCATTCTCCCAGGCCCCACATCAGAAGCATATCACTTAACATATGCCTTATCCATATAGTCTATCAATTACCTAATCCGTTCTCTCAAAACTTCTTCTGTCATCAACCTCTGTACCCTCCTCCATCAATCTAATCAAAGGGTAAATTTTTCTCCATTCATGATGAATGATAGTTCTATATGAAATACCCAAGTCAATTTAGACACTGCTCCAAAGAATTAGGAGTACACTGAATCCTGTGTTAGAGATAGGATATTGATATGATTACTCCATTTCCTAGACAAGTGCCTCTTCATTTCCCAGAAGGAAAATTGAACATCTCTGCAGCAATCTGTGTATATAAAAGATGACTTGGCTTCCTAGGCAGAGAGATTACCATACAGAGACTCAGTGTCTGACCAGGAAGCTACCCTTTTTGATGGGGTCAGTCATTCCCTTTGTCCCTAAGACTCCAGTTTTCAGAGGGTGTATCACTGAATTTACTAACAAAGAACTTGGAAAGACAGTTTCTATAGCACTGTGACTTCTGTCTAAGCTTACCTCAATCAGTCCTTACATTTTGCTGCTCAAAAAATAAGCATTTATATAGTACCTGGAGGCAAAGCATTCTGCTAGGTACAGTAGAGTGGCACAACATGTAAGAGAAGTCCCCATCTTGGGATAGTCTATTGAGGAAGCAAACGTTATATGAGACTGGTTGGGCAGGCTTCATGGATTTATGAGGATTTGGCATGGAAAGGAATTGGAGAGGTAGATGGGGAAGGAAGGCATTTAGGTCAGTTCAGAATTTTATTGCTTTTGGTCTGAAGCCTTCATAAGACTCACAGAGTAAAGTCCATATAACATGCTCTTAAAAATAAACTATCAAGACCAAAACAGAAGTTAGAAGGTTTTTTTGAGCTTAAGTTTAGGAAACATTTTCCAGTTGTTTTCATCAAAGAAATTATCAATCTAATAATATAGTTGGATTAATAGTAGTGTCTAAAATAGTTTTAGTTCTGATTTTTAAATGATTGGCAAAAATAAAAAATATGGTGGTTATGAAAATGCCTGGGTCAAAAATAAGCCATTTATATCTTTAAAAGCATTACTAAAGCATTACTTTAAAGTTGACATTAGTTAAAATGATCACCCAACTCCCATCAAAATTTCCAATATGTTTGCTGGTAACTAGAATCCACCAGCTCAAAGGAGCACCATCGCTCTTTTCTTTTTTTTCTTTTTTTAACTCAGAAGCAGGTGCACTGGATTAGTGGAGCAGATGAAATGTGAAGGCTTACTGATGCCAATGCAAGGCAAGGTAGACCAGGGAAACGAATCTATAATCTCTCCCCAGATATCCACCTGGCCTCTCCCTCTATAATAATGTCTAAATAATAATATCTCTGTCTAAATAATAATAACCTGTATTATTAATAGCATCTGAAATAGTTTTAGTGTTGGGTTTTTAATGATGTCATCTCCTCTGAGAGATCTTCCCTGGCTCTTTCTATACAAAGTCAGACCCTCTGTCACTGTCTATCCTCTCATCCTGTTTCATAATTATTTGAATATATGCTTATTGTGTCTTTCCCCAGTTAGAGTGAACTCTTCAGGACTTTCTTGCCTTGTTTATTGGTGTACATTTAGCTCCTAGACCAATGTGGCCAATAAATATTTGTTGAATGGATGAATGTCATAACACTTGAAAAAAGCTATATAGATCCCAACTAGGTGATTGGACACCATGTTTTAAACAAATGATCTCATGTAGGTTACCACCTGCTTTAGAAATGGTTTATGATTTGGGAAAGTATAAAGGCACCTCCTCCTATACAGTCTCACTCCAGTTCCTCATTTTCCATGAAGCCTTTCTTTTCAGGTAACTCCATTTCTTTTCTGATCTCTGAATGCATGCAGCTTAGTATGTAACTGTCCTTTGTTCCAAGTATGTAGAATTTATTTGTAAGTTCTCTAAGAATGAGGATGATATCCCATCCCATCTTTTTTATCCTTTATTTTCTATCATGTGCAGCACAGCAGAGGGCACATAGTAAGCACTCAAAACATTGCACATCTTGTTGACTGATCCCAGGTGGGGAAATTGGCAAGCATAAGCTATTGGAAATGAGCTTTTCTCTTTTTTCTAAGACAACCCAATAATCAACTGGTGTTAAAGAAATTACTCATAAATCCTAACAAATCATTTTAACTGTAAAGGTAAATTTGATCCCGTGGTGTCCCTTGGGCCCTCTTCACACTTGCTGATGAATAACTTAGGGGCTTAAAAAATGAATTAGAGGGCCTAGCCTTTGGTGGGTGGAGTTGTCAAATGAACATATTAATTTTTCCATCTGCTTCGGCCCTGGGCTATGTGTGGCCATAGCCCACAGTAGACTGGGCAGCCTGCAAAGATTGCTTCATGCCTTGCCCTTTCCAGATTTCTTCTTCTAAGCAGTGAAGGGTGCATTTTTTTTTCTGAAATATGACGATATTAGAATTCAAGCTGACTTCTGGAGGCAGTAAATTTTCTGGCCCTGGCCTTTGGTCAAGAACGCAGCCGTGTGTGTATTGTTTTTTTTCCCCACCGATTTCAAAGGCTTCTGGGAGTCCCCAAACCCAGCAAGAGGCTGCCTCATCCTAATTCATCCAAGAGTATTCTACTAAAAACTGGGAAGTGAGGTGTTTCCTAAACTCTTCTGATAACTCTTGGCTCCTATATGGTATTTTGTGCCAAGTCTACGTATCCTACTCAGAAGGTATCCTTTACATCTTTGGATGCAGAGGGTTTCCTTCTCAGGTGGCCTGCTGGCAGCACTGGGCAGTCATGGGGGGATCTTAGTGCTGTAACTGACCCAAAGCAGAATACAGACTCCTTGCCATACTGTTTAAGATGGTCTCTGCTTGCTCATTTTTATTTCAAAATGCACCTGAAGCTATTAGCCTCTAGTACTTTTGCCTGCAATATTCTTTGCTGAATTGAGTTGAGATATGAATTTCCCTCAGGTCAGCCTGCTTTTAATTGCAACATCTCTTACAGTTGATGATAGGGACCAGAATCAGCATTCCTACCAGAGGGCTATCTATCTTCAAGGCCAGTAACTCATAACATTTTTGGAGTTGCGAGAGTCTATTTAATTTTGCTTTTAAAACATTTTTTAAATTATTAAAAACAAATTCATTTGAGCATATTTTGCTTTAGAATGTCGTATTAGTTTCTAATGTACAGCAAAGTGGATCAGCTATACACATACATATATACCCTTTTCTTTGGATTTGCTTCCCATTTAGGTCACCAAAGAGCACTGAGTGGGGTTCCCTGTGATATACAGTAGGTTCTCATTAGTTATCAATTTTATACATAGTATCAGTAGTGTATACATCAGTCCCAGTCTTCCAATTTCTTCCACTCCTCCTTTCCCCTTTGGTATTCATACATTTGTTCTCTATGTCCGTGTCTCTTTTTCTGCTTTGTAAATAAAATCTTCTATACCAATTTTTCAGATTCTACATATAGGCATTATATATAATATTTGTTTTTCTCTTTCTGACTTACTTCACTCAAAAATAAACAAATGGGACTCAATTAAATTTGAAAGCTTCAGCATAGCAAAGGAAATCATAAACAAGACAAAAATATAATCCTCAGAGTAGGAGAAAATATTTGCAAACGAAGCAACTGACAAAAGATTAATCTCCAAAATACACAAACAGCTCATGCTGCTCAATATCAAAAAAACCAAACAAGCCAATCAAAAAATGGGTGGAAGACCTGAGCAGAAATTTCTCCAAAGAACGCATACAGATGGCCAACAAACACATGAAAAGATGCTCAACATCACTAATTATTAGAGAAAGCAAATCAAAACTAAAGTGAGATATCACCTCACTCTTGTTGGAATGGCTATCATCACAATATCTACAAATAACAAATGCTGGAAAGACTGTGGAGAAAAGGGAAACCTCTTCCACTGTTGGTGAGAATATAAATAGATATGGCCACTATGGAGAACAGCATGGAGGTTCCTTAAAAAAAAAAAAACAAAAAGAAAATAGGAGTACCATTGACCCAGAAGTCCTGCTAGTGGAGATATACCCAGAGAAAACCATAACTCAAACAGGCTCACATACCCCAATGTTTATTGCAGCACTATTTACAATAGCCATGGGAAGAACTTAAATGACCATCAACAGAGGAATGGAATTTTTAATTTTTTTAAAAAAATTTAGTTAAAATTAGCATATAATATTATATTAGTTTTAGGTGTACAACATAGTAATTTAACATTTTTATACTTTCAGAAATAATCACCACAATAAGTCCATTTATCAACTGTCACCATGCAAAGTTGTTGCAATATTATTGACTATATTCCTCATGTTGCAACTTACATCCTCATGGCCTATTTATTGTATGAATGGAAGTTTTCATCTCTTAATCCCCATTCACCTATATCATTTGTCTCCCTATCCCACTCCCTGCTGTCAACCACCAGTTTGTCTCTGTATCTTTGAGTCTGTTTCTGTTTTGTTTGTTTGTTTTGTTTTGTAGACACCACATATAAGTGAAATCATATGGTATTTGTCTTTATTTCACTTATTTTACTACAAAATACACTCCAGGTCCATGCTTCAAATAACAAGATTTCACTCATTTTTATGGCCAAATAATATTCCACTCTGTGTGTGTATGTGTGTGTGTGTGTGTGTGTGTACACATTACAATTTCTTTATCCATTCATCTATTGATAAACATTGATTTTGCAATACCTCTGCTTCCTTTGTCTCCTGTTAGGAACAGACAACATTTAGTGGACATTAATGACAGTGTTTGAAGAAGCAGTGGAAAGGAAGAGGAATTCTAGATGAGAAGTCAGTGGGCCTGGGGTCTAGTTCTGAGGCTTAACTATGGTTCTTTAACTGAGTTGTGATCTGATAAAATCAGTTGCCTTATTTAGGCCTCAGTTTCATTTGTGAAATGAGGGGGGTGGACTAACTAGATCCAGTCACTAAGTAATGTCTGACTCTTTGCAACCCCATGGATGGCAGGCAGTACATCAGGCTTCCCTGTCCCTCACCACCTCCTGGAGTTTGCTCAAACTCAAGTCCATCGAGTCAGTGATGACACCCAACCATCTCATTTTCTGTCACCCCCTTCTCCTTTTGCCTTCAATCTTTCCCAGAATGGTGGTCTTTTCCAATGAGTCAGCTCTTTGCACCAGGTGGCCAAAGTAATGGAGCTTCAGCTTCAGCATTAGTCCTGCCAATGAATATTCAGGGTTGATTTTCTTAAGCATTGACTGGTTTGGCCTCCTTGTAGTCCAAGGGACTCTCAAGAGTCTTCTCCAACACCACAGTTCAAAAGCGTCAGTTCTTTGGTGCTCAGCCTTCTTTACGGTCCACTCTCACATCTGTACATGACTCAGTTTAGTTCAGTTCAGTCGCTCAGTAGTGTTCGACTCTTTGCGACCCCATGAATCACAGCACGTCAGGCCTCCCTGTCCATCACCAACTCCCAGAGTTCACTCAGACTCATGTCCATCGAGTCAGTGATGCCATCCAGCCATCTCATCCTCTGTCGTCCCCTTCTCCTCCTGCCCCCAATCCCTCCCACCATCAGAGTCTTTTCCAATGAGTCAACACTTCGCATGAGGTGGCCAAAGTACTGGAGTTTCAGTTTTAGCATCATTCCTTCCAAAGAAATCCCAGGGCTGATCTCCTTCAGAATGGACTGGTTGGATCTCCTTGCAGCCCAAGGGACTCTCAAGAGTCTTCTCCAACACCACAGTTCTAAGCATCAATTCTTCGGCACTCAGCCTTCTTCACAGTCCAACTCTCACATTCATACATGACACAGGAAAAACCATAGCCCTGACAAGACAGACCTTTATTGGCAAAGTAATGTCTCTGCTTTTGAATATGCTATCTAGGTTGGCCCTAACTTTCCTTCCAAGGAGTAAGCGTCTTTTAATTTCATGGCTGCAATCACCATCTGCAGTGATTTTAGAGCCTAAAAAAATAAAGGCTGACACTGTTTCCACTGTTTCCCCATCTATTTCCCATGAAGTGATGGGACCGGATGCCAAGATCTTCGTTTTCTGAATGTTGAGCTTTAAGCCAACTTTTTCACTCTCCTCTTTCACTTTCATCAAGAGGCTTTTTAGTTCCTCTTCACTTTCTGCCATAAGGGTGGTGTCATCTGCATATCTGAGGTTCTTGATATTTCTCCTGGCAATCTTGATTCCAGCTTGTGCTTCTTCCAGTCCAGCGTTTCTCATGATGTACTCTACATATAAGTTAAATCAGCAGGGTGACAATATACAGCCTTGACATACTCTTATGCTATTTGGAACCAGGCTGTTGTTCCCTGTCCAGTTCTAACTGTTGCTTCCTGACCTGCATACAGATTTCTCAAGAGGCTGGTCAGGTGGCATGGTATTCCCATCTATTTCAGAATTTTCCACAGTTCATTGTGATCCACACAGTCAAAGGCTTTGGCATACTCAATAAATCAGAAAAAGAGGTTTTTCTGGAACTCTCTTGCTTTTTCCATGATCCAGCAGATATTGGCAAATTGATCTCTGGTTCCTCTGCCTTTTCTAAAACCAGCTTGAACATCAGAAATTTCACGGTTCACATATTGCTAAAGCCTGGCTTGGAGAATTTTGAGCATTACTTTACTAGCATGTGAGATGAGTGCAATTGTGCAGTAGTTTGAGCATTCTTTGGCATTGCCTTTCTTTGGGATTGGAATGAAAACTGACCTTTTCCAGTCCTGTGGCCACTGCTGAGTTTTCCAAATTGCTGGCATATTGAGTGCAGCACTTTCACAGCATCATCTTTCAGGATTTGAAATAGCTCAACTGGAATTCCATCACCTCCACTAGCTTTGTTCCTAGTGATGCTTTCTAAGGCCCATTTGACTTCACATTCCAGGATGTCTGGCTCTAGGTCAGTGATCAGACCATCATGATTATCTGGGGTCGTGAAGATCTTTTTTGTACAGTTCTTCTGTGTATTCTTGCCACCTCTTCTTGATATCTTCTGCTTCTCTTAGGTCCATACCATTTCTGTCCTTTATCTAGTACATCTTTGCATGAAATGTTTCCTTCATATCTCTAATTTTCTTGAAGAGATCTCTAGTCTTTCCCAGTCTGTTGTTTTCCTCAATTTCTTTGCATTGATCACTGAGGAAGGCTTTCTTATCTCTCCTTGTTATTCTTTGGAACTCTGCATTCAGATGCTTATATCTTTCCTTTTCTCCTTTGCTTTTCGCTTCTCTTCTTTTCACAGCTATTTGTAAGGCCTCCCCAGACAGCCATTTTTCTTTTTTGCATTTCTTTCCCATGGGGATGGTCTTGATCCCTGTCTTCTGTACAATGTCACTAACCTCAGTCCATACTTCATCAAGCACTCTATCCATCAGATCTAGTCCCCTAAATCTATTTCTCACTTCTACTGCATAATCATAAGGGATTTGATTTAGGTCATACCTGAATGGTCTAATGGTTTTCCCTACTTTCTTCAATATAAGTCTGAATTTGGCAATAAAGAGTTCATGATCTGAGCCACAGTCAGCTCCTGGTCTGGTTTTTGCAGACTGTATAGATGGAATTCCAGTTGAGCTATTTCAAATCCTGAAAGATGATGCTCTGAAAGTGCTGCACTCAATATGCCAGCAAATTTGGAAAACTCAGCAGTGGCCACAGGACTGGAAAAGGTCAGTTTTCATTCCAATCCCAAAGAAAGGCAATGCCAAAGAATGCTCAAACTACTGCACAATTGCACTCATCTCACACACTAGTAAAAAAATGCCCAAAATTCTCCAAGCCAGGCTTCAGCAATACGTGAACCATGAACTTCCAGATGTTCAAGCTGGTTTTAGAAAAGGCAGAGGAAGCAGAGATCAAATTGCTAACATTTGCTGGATCATGGAAAAAGCAAGAGAGTTCCAGAAAAACCTCTATTTCTGATTTATTGACTATGCCAAAGCCTTTGACTGTGCGGATCACAATAAACTGTGGAAAATTCAAGAGATGGGAATACCAGACCACCTTACCTGCCTCTTGAGAAATCTGTATGCAGGTCAGGACGCAACAGTTAGAATTGGACATGGAACAACAGCCTGGTTCCAAATAGGAAAAGGAGTACGTCAAGGCGGTATACTGTCAGCATACTTATTTAACTTATATGCAGAGTACATCATGAGAAACGCTGGACTGGAAGAAGCACAAGCTGCAATCAAGATTGCCGGGAGAAATATCAATCACCTCAGATATACAGATGACACCACCCTTATGGCAGAAAGTGAAAAGGAACTAAAGAGCCTCTTGATGAAAGTGAAAGTGGAGAGTGAAAAAGTTGGCTTAAAGCTCAACATTCAGAAAACGAAGATCGTGGCATCTGGTCCCATCACTTCATGGGAAATAGATGGGGAAACAGTGGAAACAGTGTCAGCCTTTATTTTTTTAGGGCTCCAAAATCATTGCAGATGGTGATTGCAGCCATGAAATTAAAAGACGCTTACTCCTTGGAAGGAAAGTTATGACCAACCTAGATAGCATATTGGAAAGCAGAGACATTTCTTTGCCAACAAGGTTCATCTAGTCAAGACTATGGTTTTTCCCATGGTCATGTATGGATGTGATAGTTAGCCTGTGAAGAAAGCTGAGTGCCGAAGAATTGATGCTTAGAACTGTGGTGTTGGAGAAGACTCTTGAGAGTCCCTTGGACTGCAAGGACATCCAACCAGTCCATTCTAAAGGAGCTGAGTCCTTGGTGTTCTTTGGAAGGAATGATGCTAAAGCTGAAACTCCAGTACTTTGGCCACCTCATGCGAAGTGTTGACTCATTGGAAAAGACTCTGATAGTGGGAGGGATTTGGGGCAGGAGGAGAAGGGGACGACAGAGGATGAGATGGCTGGATGGCATCACTGACTCGATGGACGTGAGTCTGAGTGAACTCTGGGAGTTGGTGATGGACAGGGAGGCCTGGAGTGCTGCAGTTCAAGGGGTCGCAAAGAGTCTGACACGATTGAGTGACTGAACTGAACTGAGCTGAACTGATAGAGCTTCTCCGTCTTTGTCTGCAAAGACTATAATCAGTCTGATTTTGGTGTTGACCATCTGGTGATGTCCATGTGTAGAGTCTTCTGTTGTGTTGTTGGAAGATGGTGTTTGCTATGACCAGTGCAGTCTCTTTGCAAAACTCTATTAGCCTTTGCCCTGCTTCATGCTGCACTTCAAGGCCAAATTTACCTGTTACTCCAGGTATCTCTTGACTTCCTACTATTGCATTTCAGTCCCCTATAATGAAAAGGACGTATTTTTTGGGTGTTAGTTCTAGAAGGTCTTGTAGATCTTCACAGAACCGTTCAACTTCAGCTTCTTCAGCATTAGTGGTCAGAGCATAGACTTGGATTGCTCTGATATTGAATGGTTGCCTTGGAAACAAACAGAGATCATTCAGCATCCAAGTACTGCATTTCAGACTCTTTGTTGACTATGATGGTTACTCCATTTCTTCTAAGGGATTCTTGTCCACGATAGTAGATATAATGGTCATCTGAGTTAAATTCAACCACTCCAGACCACTTTAGTTTGCTGATTCCTAAAATGTTGACGTTCACACTTGTCATCTCCTGTTTGACCACTTCCAATTTGCCTTGATTCATGGAGCTAACATGCCAGGTTCCTATGCAATATTGCTCTTTACAGCATCAGACTTTTCTTCCATCACCAGTCACATCCACAACTGGGTGTTGTTTTTGCTTTGGCTCCATCTCTTCATTATTTCTGGAGTTATTTCTCCACTGATCTCCAGTAGCATATTGGGCACCTACCCACCTGGGGACTTCATCTTTCAATGTCCTATGTTTTTGCCTTTTCATACTGTTCATGGGGTTCTCAAGGCAAGAATACTGAAGTAGTTTCCCATTCCCTTCTCCAGTGGACCACATTTTGTCTGAACACTCCATCATGACCTGTCCATCTTGGGTGGCCCTACACAGCATGGCTCATAGTTTCACTGAGTTGGACAAGGCTGTGGTCCATGTGGGGCTTCCCTGGTGGCTCAGATGGTAAAGGACCTGCCTGCAATGTGGGAGACCCAGGTTCGATCCCTGGGTTGGGAAGATCCCCTGGAGAAGGAAATGGCAATCCACTCCAGCACTCTTGTCTGGAAAATCCCATGGACAGAGGAGCCTGATAGGCTACAGTCCATGGGGTTGTGTGGTCCATGTGATCAGGTTGGTTCGTTTTCTGTGACTGTGGTTTCAGTCTGTATGCCCTCTGATGGAGAAGGATAAGAGGCTTATGAAAGCTTCCTGATGGGAGAGACTAACTCAGGGGGAAACTGGGTCTTGTTCTGATGGATGAGGCCAAGCTCAATAAATCTTTAATCCAATTTTGTGTTGATGAGTGGAGCTGTGTTCCCTTCCTCTTATTTACCTGCGGCCAAACTATGGTGGATGTAATGAAGATAATGGCGACCTCCTTCAAAAGGCCCCATGCATGCACTGCTACACTCCGTGCCCCCAACCCTGCAGCAGGCCACCACCGACCTACATCTCCACTGGAAACTCCTGGACACTCCAAGGCAAGTCTGGGTCAGTCTCTTGTGGGGTCACTGCTCCTTTCTCCTGGGTCCTGGTGCACACAAGGTTCTGTTTGTGCCCTTCAAGAGTCTATTTCCCAGTCCTGTATAAGTTCTGGCCGCTCTATGGTGGGGTTAATAGTGCCTTCCTCCAAGAGGGCTTGTGCCATACCCAAGTCTGCTGCACCCAGGGCCCCTGCCCCTGCGGCAGTCCATTGCTGACCCGTACCTACACAGGAGACACTCAAACCCAGTTCTGTCTCAGTCTATGTGGGGTCTCTGGGTCCTGGTGCACACAAGGTTTGTTTGAGCCCTCTGAGTGTCTCTGGTGGAGATGGGGTGTGACTCTAAAGGCAAATTCGCCCCTCCTACCATCTTGCTGGGGCTTCTCTGCCCTTGGACGTAGGGTATCTCCTCAAAGTCGCTCCAGCACCAGCATCTTGCTGGGCTTCTCTGACCTTGGACGTGGGGTATCTCCTCAGGGCCGCTCCAGTGCCACACAGCCATGGAAACCAGTATTGGCCAACACGCTCTTGTATTCTTGCCTGGAGAACCCTGCTCCCTGACAGAGAAGCCTGGCAGGCCACAGTCTCCAAGGTTGCAAGGAGTAGGACACTACGAAAGCAACCCCGCATGCAGAGGGGCAAGACTTTTTTTGCCTGTGGCAGCTCTGCCCCAGTGAGAGTTGAGGGTGAAGGTGGCACAGCTGCTTGGCTTGTGGGGACCCTGGCAGCACCAGGTGTGCAGGGACACGGACTGCCTCCACCACAAGAATTATGGCCCCATCAGAGTCTTTTTTCGAGACTCTTGTAGCTGGCGATCAGAAGGCCTCTTTGGACAGTCTTCCTCTGTAGCTCCACCCATTCAGGCACTTAGAGGGCTTCCTTGCCTGGAGACCTTCTCTGTTGTTTGGCACATCAGGCACATATAGGGGCCCCCCTGGCTGGGGTTCTACTCTGTAGATTGGCACATCAGGCACTTAAAGGGGCACCCTGGGTGGGGTCCTATTCTGTAGTTCAGTGCGTCAGGTGCTTGCTGGGCCAGCTTCTCTATTGTTCAGCTGCCAATGCTGGCACTGCGGGGAGAGAGAGGCTATGGTGATGTCTCCACCCCCAAACGTGACTCAGCAGTATCGCCTAGCTTCCATGGCTGCCTGGCTTTCCTCCACAGGCATTTCCCACCACAGTCTCCTCCCTCACATCCCCTTGATTAGTCTCTCCACAGTCAACAGCAGCCCTCGCTTTGGGATTGCTCCACAATCCCTAAACTCCAGCTACCAGCTGCTGCACCTTCCAGGGGATCTGCATCCCTGTCCTGGGTATGTATGGTTGCAAGGACTGTCTGATTCTCATTGCATTTAGGCTGCCACAGATCAGCTGTTTCACTCTCAACCTTGAATGTTTCTCCTCTGACTCAGACAATTGCCCTGATGTGGGGATCCGACCCTTGCTTCAGTTCCCCCACCTGCCGTGGGCAGGTCTAGTCCTACTAACACTCCTGTTTTTCCCCCTAGTTCCTTCATCCTACCAAGCTTTGGCTGGGGCTATATATTATTTTCCGCTGGTCAATGACTTCTGTCCACTCTAAGCTGGTGTTCTGAATGCACTTCTGTGTCTGAAGGTGTATTCCTGATGTATCCGTGGAGAGAGATGTACTCCACGTCTACCTATTCCTCTGCCATCTTGTTCTTCTGTATGAATTTTTAAAACAATTTCAAAAACCAGGAAATTAGAAAATTAAAATGTGTGTGAAATTTCTGTTTTGCCAGTTCTGTACTATATATCAGTCCCCATTTATATATTTAAATGTTTGATTAACTAGGATATGTGGAAAATATGTAAATAAACTGGGATACGTGGGGAAAGTATAATAGAGGTAGTGGATGGGTATATCAGTTTCTTCACTCTATCTGTTGCATATCACACATAAACTGCTTCTGAAGCACTCCATAGTACACTTTGGGAGAATGAGAATAAACTGGGAAATGAAATTGCTAGGAAAATAATTCAGAACTTACCGAAATCTGTCATGACTGACCTAGAGAAAACACTACAGCTGGGGTCAAGAGGCTGGAATTTTGTAGATCCTCCTAGCTTTTCTCTCATTGTTTTGCTGAGAGTCACATCCTTCACAGATTTCTACATCCAATAACAGTGGTACTGATAAATTCTTTTTAACTTTAAAAAATTTTTATGGATATACTCATGAGTTGCAATATTATATTTGTTCAGCTTTACAACATAGTGCTTCAGTTGTTTTATATATTATACTCTGTTTACATTTATTATTAGATAATTGGTATATTTCTCTGCGCTGTACAGCATATCCTTGTTGCTTAAAGTTCAAAATGAATAGTTTAAAATACAATGAAATACTAAGTTCTAATGAAAACCATTGTAAATTAAAAAGGACTGAAATGCAGAGTGCTTTCTCTTTCTCCAAGGATGTAGTAAGCTTGAAATCAATCTTTTAAAAAAGAAATAGTAGAATAGAATTATGGACAGAGGGAAAGGGGAGGAGAGGGTGAGATTCATGGAAAGAGTAACATGGAAATTTACATTACCATATGTAAAGTAGATAGCCAATGGGAATTTGGTGTATGGCTCAGGAAACTCAAACAGGGGCTCTGTATCAACCTAGAGGGCTGGGATGGGGAGAGAGTTCCAAAAGGGAGGGGATATATGTACACCCTAGGCTGATTCATGTTGAGGTTTGACAGAAAACAGCAAAATTCTGTAAAGCAATAATCCTTCAATAAAAAATTAATTAATTAAAAAAATAAAAAAATATCTCAAAACAAAAAAAATAATAAAAGGAATAGGAAAATCACCAACTGGTTTGAAATTCAGCAATATACTTATAGAAATAAAAATGTCAATGCACCAAGAAGAAAACATAATGGACATTACATTCAGTAAATACTATCATAAGCAATAGCAGTCAAATACGTGAGGTAGAAGAAGGAGTCATCTTATTTCTTTTAATTGCTAAACATCCTCCTCCTCCTTATTTTGATGCAAGGAGCTAGAGACATGTCCCACAACAAGAAATGGATGCATGCATGTGCGCTAAGTCTCTTCAGTTGTGTCCCACTCTTTGTGACCCTATGAACTGTGGCCCACCAGGCTCCTCTGTCCCTGGGAATTATCCAGGAAAGAATACTGGAGTGGGTTTCCATGCCCTCCTCCAGGGAACCTTCTCCATCTAGGGACAGAACCTGGGTCTCCTGTGTCTCCTGCATTGCAGGCAGGTTCTTTACTACCGGTACCACCTGGGAAGACCCAAGAAATGGATGTGCGCATGCTAAGCCGCTTCAGTCGTGTCTGACTCTTTGAGACCCTATGGATTGTAACCCGCTAGGCTCCTCTGTCCATGGGACTTTCCAGTAAGAATACTGGAGTGGGTTGCCATGCCTTTCTCCAGGGCATCTTCCCAATCCAGGGGTTGCATCCATGGCTTTTAGGTTCCCCTAATAAGAAGGCAGGTTCTTTACCACTAGCACCACCTGGGAAGCCCCAAGAAATGGATGCCTGTACTTAAATTGCCATGGTTAACAGCAGGTGCTTGAATGGAAAAACATCAGGGAAACTATCACCCCACGTTCCCGCTCCATCTCTAGGCTGAGTGTCACAGGAAGGTTGTTATTTGTTCAGCCCTCCTCACTCTACCATACGTTTGGCCAATTGCTTTATCTCATGGGCTACCAGTCCCTCATTGGCTGCTACTGTGGAGACTGTGGCTATGTTCGCTGTCACTGGATTATCCCATCATCCCTGCAAGTTTGCAATTCAGTCAGGATTTTTGGTTTCTTTCTTTTTTTTTTTTTTTAAAGCAAAATGTTCTAGGTTGAAAACAAAAAATAGGATCAGAGAAATCTGGATAAGGTAATTTCAGAAGATATGGTGCTGGATTCCAGAAATTTAGAATTTTATTATTTTACACTGTGTTTGGGTCCTATTTTACACATGGAAGTGAATTGGGGTTGAAGGAATAGAATGGGTGAATGTGATTTTTATATCTGCTACTGCTGGTGCAGTGGTAAAGAATCTGACTGCCAATGCAGGAGACGAAAGAGACACAGCTTCTATTCCTCGGTCAGAAAGATCCCCTGGAGTAGGAAATGACAACCCAGCTCAGTATTCTTGCTTGGAAAATTTCAAGGAGATAGGAGCCTGGTGGGCTCCTGTCCATGGGGTCAGAAAGAGTTGGACATGACTGAGTGACTGAGCACACACACACACACACACACACTGCTCTTTGTGTTCCTGCGTGCTACCTTGCTTCAGTGGGGCTCGACTCTTTGCAGACCCTATGGACTGTAGCCCACCAGGCTCCTCTCTCCATGGGGATTCGCCAGGAAAGAATGCTGGAGAGGGTTTCCATGCCCTCTTCCCGGGGATATTTATGACCCAGGGATGGAACCTGCCTCTCCTGCGACTCTTGCGTTGCAGGCGGATTCTTTTCTGCTGAGCCACATGGGAAGACCACACTGTTTTTTATCGGTGGCTATACCCCATATAAAAATCTCTGGATGATACCTAAATATAGATGGGAGAATGAAAATGGAAAAGGCCAATGAAACTTTTAGGGAAAGAATTTTGACCATAAAGATCCCTAAAATCACTGAGAAACCACGAACAGAAATAACCATTTAGGAAAGGGACGAGTTGCAATACGTTAAGAAAAAAGTACACGGTTTTCCATCGAACAAATAACACAACCGACACATATTGAAGCAAAGTTAATGCGGTTTTTAATGTTTTCTTTGGGGTAGAAATGTTTTAAAGATTAAATGTAGGGCCTAAGGGGAGAACCCTGAAGTCTGGTTTGCGATGGTCAGACAGTCCTGAGGCAGTTCATTTGCAGGTGCGGTATGTGATGAGCGACTTGGTAGCCTTTAACACGGCATACTTGCCGAGCTTCCCAGGCAACAGAAGACGCACAGCTGCCTCGATGTCTTCGGTCGTGATGGTGCGGCGCTTGTTGTCGCCGGCCAGGCGTCCGGCCTCTTCGGCAATCCGCTCAAACGTATCTTTCACAAACGAATCCAGGATGTTCACGGAGTCGTGGGAAAGACTCATGCCTTTATGTATTTGCCTCAGCACCCTAGGGAAATAGGTAGCAAAACTTGAGAAACTGTCATGATGGCAGTGCCGGCGACGACGACGGCGGCCCTTAGCTGTCTTCTGTTTTGCTTTTTTTGGTTCCGCATCATATGGGTCTGGTTTGGAGGTCTCCGCTTTTTTTGGTTCCGCATCATATGGGTCTGGTTTGGAGGTCTCCGCTTTTTTTGGTTCCGCATCATATGGGTCTGGTTTGGAGGTCTCCACTTTTATTGGTTCCGCATCATATGGGTCTGGTTTGGAGGTCTCCACTTTCGCCATTTCCTTTTCAGAGGGCTCAATTTCGGAGATGCCAGTTTCTTTGGTGATCACGTCTTCCTCATAGCTGTCAGAGGATGTTTCGGACAGGATAGAGCCGCCGATCCCCATAGCGCAGCCCAGAAGAACAGTGAGGGGGTTGAAGGCAGTTGGCCGAATTTATAGGCCCTGCTTTCCCTGACGTCACAGACACTGTCCATATCTGATTGGATGCAAGGCAGGGAGGCCTGTTACTATGGCAGCCCATGTCACGTGACACTGGACAGCCCACCTCCACACTTAGAGAAAAATGTCATAAGTAAAATTCAAATACAATTTTTCAAGGGCCAAGAAAAAAACCACAATACAAAATATATGACCCTTAACATAAACTTCACATTCAAACGTCTTGAGGTAAAAGGAGATATCTTAGAATTTATATTAGTAATAATCCTTTTCTAAATTGATTCAAGAGGCTGAAGATATGACCTTATCTGAGTTCATATTTTATCCCCATGATTAAAAAGAAATATGGAACCAAAAATGAACTGGCAAACTATCACAGTTCCTTCTCCCTTAATCTTCAGGATGAATTTCATAGAAAAGCTATATCTGTTCAGCCCTGGTCCCTCAAACACACTTTCAGTCAACGGCTGTGGCTCACAGCTTGCCAGTTGACCATTGGTTGTACCAGTGGAGACAGGAGATTGAGCTGCTCTCGCTGGACACTCTCTAATAGGTGTAAAATTGCAGGCCATGGAAGCTTGTGTTTTCAAGAGCAACTGATTCTCTGCTAGAAAAACATTGATTCGAAACATCTGTATGAATGTTTAATAGAATTTCAGAAACCAGGGAACTAGAAAAGTTAAATCTTTGTGAAAAGTTCGTTTTGCCATTCCTGTACTATATATCAATCCCCGTTTATAAAATTACTTGCATGCTTAATCTGGCATATGTGTGATAAGTATAATAGAGGTAGTGGATGGGTGTATCTGTTTCTTCACTTTATCTATTGCATATCACACATAAAATACTTCTGAAGAATTCCATAATACAGTTATGGGAGAATGAGAATAAAATGGGAAATGAAATTACTAGAACAATAATTTAGACATTATAGAACTCTATCATGTCTGACCTAACGAAGCACTAAATTTGGGCTCAAGAAAAGGCTAGAATTCTGCATTTTCTCTAGTTTTCTCTCATCGTTTGGCTGATACTGACATCGTTCACAGGTTTCTACATCCAAATCCAAGAGTACTGAGAATTTTTTTTAATTTTTAAATTTTTCATTTAAGTTTAGCTGAGTTACAATATTATATTAGTTCAGGTTTACAACACAGTGTTCAATAATTTTATATATTAAACTGTTCAAAGTTACTACAAAAATAATTGCTATAGTTTCCTTTGCTCTACAGTATATTCTTACTAAGAGTTCAAGAAAGTATAGTTTAAAATATGATGAAATACTGAATTTTAATGAAAATCATAGAAAATTACAAAAGACTGAAATCATGTAGTGCATTCTCTCTTCAATGGTGTAGTAAGCTAGAAATTAATGGGAAAAAAAGGAACTGTAAAATCACCAACTACACTGAAAGTCACCTACATACCTACAGAAAAATGAAAGAACAGGTCAATGCACCAAGAAACACAATGGATACTAAATTTAATAAATATTATTATAAGCATTAACACTCAAATTGCTAGAGTTAGAAGAAGGAGTCCTCTGAATTCTGAGTTGCTGAACATCCTTCTCTTATTTTGATGCAAGAAACTAGAGACATGTCCCACTACCAGATCTGGATGCCTGTACTTAAATCACCATGGTTAAAAGCAACCACTTGAACAGAAAATCAACAAGAAAACCATCACAACTGCTTCCTAATCAATCTCCAAGGTGAAAATTGCAGGAAAGCTGTTATTAGCTCATCGCTGGTCCCCCACCACACTTTGGTCCTATCATTTGGCTAACTGAGTTGCCAGTCCAATTGGCTGTTACTATAGAGACTGTGGCTACAGCTTCTGTCATTCAGTGATGTCATCATTTGGGCAAAACTGCACTTAAGCCAAGACTTTTGCATAAACCCCAAAAAGTTACAGGACATAAATCTGAATTAGGTAGAGATGTCTATGGGTTTGTTGTGACTTTGGGCATCCTGTATATTGAAGGTCAGGGCTATTTTCCTGCATTGCTGGAGAATTTGTGTGGTATGTCTTGCTCTGGAACTTGTTGGCTCTTGGATGGTGCTTGGTTTCAGTGTAGGTATGGAGGTTTTTGGATGAGCTCTTATCGATTAATGTTCCCTGGAGTCAGGAGTTCTCTGGTGTTCTCAGGTTTTGGACTTAAGCCTCTAAGAGTGTGCTTGAGACAATGCATTGTCACACACAGGCATGTCAATCATGGGAGCACCCCTCTTGATCATGGGGGCACCTGCCCTCAATCACATTCACACCCACCCACATAACCTACCCACCCTCACCTTGATTTTCAGTCTTATTCTTACAGTAGCCTCAAGACTTCTCCATCTATACAGCCCTGATAGTTCATAATTTTACACCCTCTGAATGTGCCCTTTATTTTCTTGCCCTAACAGAAACCAGGGGATTCTGTGTCCCCTGACATCCACTCAAGAGTAGCAGATGATTCTGATATGATAACATCAGGGTTTGCTCACCAATTATGTCATCCCTCCAGACTCCCTGTCACTGGCTTCTGAATTTGTCACCAAATCAAGTTCATTTGGCTCTACCCATAGCAATCCAGTCCTTAATATTTTTACTATCCCTATCTTCTCATTTGTTTGTATCACCTCCATTTTACCTTTGTTGTGATTTTAAAAGAGTCAGACATATTGGCTCCTGGCTTCTAGAACACTTGATGCAACGGCATTTACTGTCTTCTATTTCTGCTTTATTGACTATGCCAAAGCCTTTGACTGTGTGGATTACAATAAACTGTGGAAAATTCTGAGATAGGTGGGAATACCAGACCACCTGTCCAGCCTCTTGAGAAATCTGTATGCAGGTCAGGAAGCAACAGTTAGAACTGGACAGGGAACAACACAGTGGTTCCAAATAGGAAATGGAGTACGTCAAGGCTGTATACTGTCACCCTGCTTATTTAACTTCTATGCAGAGTACATCATGAGAAACGCTGGGCTGGGAGAAGCACAAGCTGGAATCAAGATTGCCAGGAGAAATATCAATCACCTCAGATATGCAGATGACACCACCCTTATGGCAGAAAGTGAAGAGGAACTAAAAAGTCTCTTGAAGAAAGTGAAAGTGGAGAGTGAAAAAGTTGGCTTAAAGCTCAACATTCAGAAAATAAAGATCATGGCATCTCGTCCCATTACTTCATGGGAAATAGATGGGGAAACAGTGGAAACAGTGTCAGACTTTATTTTTTGGGGCTCCAAAATCACTGCAGATGGTGACTGCAGTTATGAAACTAAAAGACGCTTACTCCTTGGAAAGAAAGTTATGACCAACCTAGATAGCATATTGGAAAGCAGAGACATTACTTTGCCAACAAAGGTCCGTCTAGTCAACGCTATGGTTTTTCCTGTGGTCATGTATGGATGTGAGAGTTGGACTGTGAAGAAGGCTGAGCGCCAAAGAATTGATACTTTTGCACTGTGGTGTTGGAGAAGACTCTTGAGAGTCCCTTGGACTGCAAGGAGATCCAACCAGTCCATTCTGAAGGAGATCAGCCCTGGGATTTCTTTGGAAGGAATGATGCTAAAGCTGAAACTCCAGTACTTTGGCCACCTCATTCGAAGAGTTGACTCATTGGAAAAGACTCTGATGGTGGGAGGGATTGGGGGCAGGAGGAGAAGGGGACGACAGAGGATGAGATGGCAGGATGGCATCGCTGACTCGATGGACGTGAGTCTGAGTGAACTCCGGGAGTTGGTGATGGACAGGGAGGCCTGGCGTGCTGCGATTCATTGGGTCGAAAAGAGTCAGACACGACTGAGCAACTGAACTGAACTGAACTGAAGATCTGTTGGTGTTTACTAAAGTCCCTATTTCTCCACCTCTGGAGATTGGCAAGTCACTTAGGGGACAAAGAGTTTGGGTCTGCCCTACTGTGACTGCTATGTTGGACTGGGCTACCAACAATGATGATACTTTAGACTCCAGAGAGAAACAGCCTAAAACTGGATCCTTCTGTTGGATGCATCGACACCAGTGGCATTGGGTCCTTGGTTCTAGCACCAGTTCTGGACTCCCTCCAAACTTGGCCAACCAGCAGAGCTTAATTGGTTTTGCAGTGAAGAAGGAGTTTGGGGGTTTAGAGGAGGAAGACACCTTCAGGTGAGTCACCTGGCTATAAAAACTCTCCTGGTTCCAGATTTTCCCACAACCCTGATCTGGTCACACTAAGTTTTGGAGACAATAGAAAAGGTGCTGAGGTCCTCCATGCCTGGTGCCCCTGCTAACAACCTGGCAGGAGATAGAACTATTTGAGCACCTACCACTCAGAGTTAGATGTTGTTAATATTTAGGTATATTTACTTTGCCCCTTAACTTTCATCCCATTTCCATTCCCCTCTCACTTTCCAAGGGATACTCCTACCCTGAATGTGATATGTAGTTTCTAGCCACATTGTAGGTACACAGAAGGGTATTCATCTAAGCAACTACTGTAGGACAGGCTTCCCACATGGCACTAGTGGTAAAGAAACCGCCTGCCAATGCAGAAGACATAAGAGATGTGAGTTTGATCCCTGGGATGACATGGCAACACACTCCAGTATTCTTGCCCTGAGAATCCCATGGAGAGAGGAGCCTGGCGACCTACAGTCCATAAGGACGCAAAGAGTCGGACACATCTGAAGTGCAAGCTTGCATGCTACAAAAGTGCTTGGGATTAGAGATATAAAGATGAATAGCCTCAGCAGATTCTCCTCTGATTACACTGCTACCAGCTTCAGTGGCTAAGAAATTAGAAAATGTGACTTTTACATAGGAGAGCACCACTGTCACAGACACGCCCAGTTGTGGGAGTGAAAGACCCTGCACGACCCACCCCTTCCATGAGCACCCCTCCCCCACCAGCTGGTCAAGGATTACAACAGACAACAGTGAGCATCACTGGTCATCACCACAAGCTTGGCTCCTCTGGATATAAAATGCCGAGAGTACCTGAACGGCTCCTTCATCTCGAATCCCAGAGCTTCAGATGTTCCAAGCTAACTGGGTAAGATGTGTCTGCTTGTTGTAGAGGCCCCTGTTATTGTGGAGGAGTGAGGAAACTTGGGAGGAAGGGAAGTGGACCCTCAGGACGAAAGTAGTGGAAGAAGCAGGGGATGTAGGCCAGCCATCAATCCCTGGAGGAATTAGAGTGTGTCTAGATGGAGTCTGGGGAGGCGAATCTGGTATGAGGTTACTAACACCCAGTTGCAGGGGTGAAGTCCTGAGTAGAGGAGAGACAGTGGACTCAGGCCAGCAAGGCTAAAGCGGTGGGAGGGGCAAGGAGGTGGGTCTAGGATTTTTTTGCCAACCAAAGAGGACTGGGGCGGAGCCTGTCACGCACCGTATAACTGAGGGGTTCCTCGCAGGAAGGCTAACCTCGTCTAGAGTGCTAAGTGGTGTCTGTGCAGCCCTCTACCTTTCTCTGATCTTCCAGCTTTCGAGTGAGGACTTGTGTCCCCGCCGGATCCAGAGGACTATGGGGACAGAAGGGCGTAGCAGCCGCGAGGCAGATGAATCGGGCCTGCAGGAATCAGAGGGGTGGAGATTAGGCTGGGAGGTTTCTAGCGGCACCTCCTGGGGAGTCCACACCTTCATCTTCGCAGCACGGCCTTCTGAGCAGGATTTGGATCCTTCCCGTGATAAATGCACACCCACCAGTGATCACATGCACTCCCACTCATGATCATGGTGACCACCCCCTCCCCATGATCATGTGCACAGTCTCCCCTGGTCACATGTGCAGAGATTGGAATGGAAACTGACCTTTTCCAGTCCTGTGGCCATTGTTGAGTTTTTCAAATTTGCTGGCATCTTGAGTGTAGCATCTTATTAGCATCATCTTTTAGGATCTGAAATAGTTCAGCAGGAATTCCATCACCTCCACTAGCTTTGTTCATAGTAATGCTTCCCAAGACCCACTTGACTTCACACTCCAGGATGCCTGACTTGAGGTGAGTGACCACACCATCGTGGTTATCTGGGTCATTAAGACCTTTTTTGTATAGTTTGTCTATGTATTCTTGCCACCTCTTTTTAACATCTTATGCTTCTGTTAGGTCCTTACCATTTCTGTCCTTTATTGTACCCATATTTGCATGAAATTTTCGCTTGATATCTCCAATTTTCTTGAAGTGTTTCCCATTCTATTGTTTTCTTATCTCTCCTTTCTATTCTTTGGAACTCTGCATTCAGTTGGGTATATCTTTCCCTTTCTCCTTTACCTTTCACTTCAATTCTTTTCTCAGCTTTTTGCCTTCTTGCACTTTTTTTTAAACTAGATTAGTGTTTCCTAATTCTTGCTCCATGTGAGACTCATAGAACCAGCAATGAGAATTAAAAATACTGATTCTAGGGCCTCTCCCTACTCCTGACCTACTGAATTAGAGTATAGTATGGTGGGCATCTATGATTTTTTAAAACATCACCAGTAGGTCGGATACATATATACCAGAGCTCATGAATTGTGCGTTGCATGTCAGTTCAGTCGCTCAGTCGTGTCCGACTCTTTGTGACCCCATGGATTGCAGCACGCCAGGCTTCCCTGTCCTTCACCAACTCCCAGAGCTTGCTCAAACTTATGTCCATTGTGTCAGTGATGCCATCCAACCATCTCAGCCTCTGTTGTCCCCTTCTCCTTCTGCCTTTAATCTTTCCCAGGATCAGGGTCTTTTCCAATGAGTCAGTTCTTCGCGTGGTGGCCAAAGGATTGGAGTTTCAGCTTCAGCATCAGTCCTTCCAAAGAAAATTCAGGATTAATCTCCTTTAGAATGGACTGGTTGGATCTCCTTGCAGTCCAAGGGACTCTCAAGAGCCTTCTCCAACTCCACAATTCAATTCTTCAGTGCTCAGCTTTCTTTATAGTCCAACTCTCACATCCATACATGACTACTGGAAAAACCATAGCTTTGACGAGACAGACCTTTGTCGGTAAAGTAATGTCTGCTTTTTAATACACTGTCTAGATTGGTCATAGTTTTTCTTCCAAGGAGCAAGTGTCTTTTAATTTCATGGGTACAGTCACCATCTACAGTGATTTTGGAGCCCAAGAAAACAAAGTGTCTTAGTTTCCATTGTTTCCCCATCTATTTGCCATGAACTGATGGGACCGGATGCCATGATCTTAGTTTTCTGAATGTTGAGTTTTAAACCAGCTTTTTCACTCTCCTCTTTCACTTTCATCAAGAGGCTGTTTAGTTTTTCCTCGCTTCCTGTCATAAGGATGGTGTCATCTGTATATCTGAGGTTATTGATATTTCTGCTGGCAATCTTTATTCCAGCTTGTGCTTCATCCAGCATGGCATTTTGTATGGTGTACCCTGTATATAAGTTCAATAAGCAGGGTGACAATATACAGCTTTGACATACTCTTTTCCCAGTTTTGAACCAGTCTGTTGTTCCATGTCTGGTTCTAACTGTTGCTTCTTGACCTGCATACAGATTTCTCAGTAGGCGGTTAAGGTGGTCTGGTATTCCCATCTCTTTCAGAATTTTACACAGTTTTTTGTGATCCACACAGTCAAAGGTTTTGGCGTAGTCAATAAAGTAAGTAAGTGTTAGTTGCTCAGTCATGGCCGACTCTTTGCGACCCCATGGACTGCAGCCCACCAGGCTCCTCTGTCCATGAGATTTTCCAGGCAAGGATACTGGAGTGGGTTGCCATTTCCTTCTCCAGGGGATCTTCCCAACCCAGGGATTGAACCCGGGTCTCCTGCACTGCAGGCAGATTCTTTACTGACTGAGCTACAAGGGAAGCCCAGTCAATAAAACAGAAGTTAAATAAATAAATGCATCCATTCTCGTGGGTTACATGAGTGGATGCTAAGATTTGGTGCTCTCAGCAAAGTAATCCAGGCAGGTGAGATGATGTTTTGCTTATTTCCCTTTCCACAGGCGTGAGCAAGAGTTTGGATAAGACTTAACTGCCTACTCTGTTGCCTGAGTAATTAGAATTTTCTGAGGCAAATGGTCATTATGTCAGGGAGATACAGTGAGGACAGTCAGGTCTGCAAGGAGCTATTCACCTGTACTAGGTAAAGAGATGGCAGGTGGGAACGTTCCAAAGCAAGCCATTCAGCCTGGGTACTGTACCTGAGGGCTGATGCTTCCACTTTTCACTGCCTTTGATGCCCTTTCTAGGCTGGCAACTGCCAAGCCCAAGCTTGAGCAAATGAGCCTATAAACACAGCCAGGAAGATCTCTTTCTTCTAGAAAGGATGTGGCAAGAATTTGATTAGGGGTCCGCTCCCTTTATGGAGGCAAATCAATCTTATGGAAATATCATGAACTTTCAAATCCAATGGACCTTGAGTCTCACTCTGGTTCTGCTACATACTACCTAATTTGACTTCTAGTAGCCTCAGTTTTCCTGCATACTGCATGGAATTTTGGGGAAATTGTGGTGCTGAAGAAGATTCTTGAGAGTCCCTTGGACTGCAAGGAGATCAAATCAATCAATCCTAAATGAAATCAACCCAGAATATTTATTGGAAGGACTGATGCTGAAGCTGAAGCTCCAATACTTTGCCACTTGATGAGATGAGCTGACTCATTGGAAAAGACCCTGATGCTTGAAAAGATTGAGGGCAGGAGAAGGGGGTGACAGAGGATGAGATGGTTGGATGGCATCATCGACTCAATGGTCATGACTTAGAGCAAGTTCCAGGAGATGGTGAAGGACAGGGAAGCCTGGCGTGCTGCAGCCCATGGGGGCGCAGAGAGTCAGATATGACTTAGCTACTAAACAACAACAACCACCCAGTCATTTTGAATCAATATTGTTTCTTAAAACAGAAATAAGTACCTCCTGGAGGTAGAGGCTTGTTCTTATATGAATATAGAGAAGCCACATCAGCCATGCCTTTTCCCCTACACATGGGTAGAATTTCACCTGGTTCACAGATGCTCTTGTGTCAAGCATTTGCTATCAATAAATTTTTAAAGCCAAGATTTCTGGACTGCATGTGAGTTGAATTTGTAAATACCCCTATGATCTGGGGGGGGAAAAAACTACAGACTTTGGGCTACAATAGGAAAGCTAAAAGCAATAACCAGCAGATCGGGGTCTTCCCAACTTAACAAGAACATACTCCATCTTTACAGGGCTATTTACAAGAGGAAACCCTTAAGAAACATTGACTTGTGCCTTATAATAACATACTTGCTCTGAGCTTTTGGCTCAGATCTGCCACTTAACTAGCTTGGAGACTGGCAAATTCACTTTTCTGGGCCTCGGCTTCTAAAGTTGTTAAAGCAGGGGACTAAAGTAGACAACATTCTTCTATCAGTCAAACTTGAAGATTCCATGGGCATGCCAGAGATAGAACTGGATGGAGACTTATTCTTGGAAGGTAAGCTAGGGCCTTGTCTTCTTCTTTGGAATCTAACATGGTCAGACTATCAATAGACACCTTTCTGCTCTTCCAGTACTATCAATAGGTCACTGACCAAGTTTAAGGGAAGGAGTAGGAGGGGGAAGAAGCAGAGAGCAATGCTTGTGTGCTGAGGCTACACCATGTGTTTTGTATTTGCCTAGATTTACATGTGGCCTAAAGCCTGTTTGTTTTGTGCCTGTATTGTTTCAACTTCCATCCATTTCATTGGTTCTATAAATTGGCTTTAACCCAATTCCCTCTGTTTTGGTCATTAAATTTCAAATTGATTCTGGCTTTGTGTACAATCTCCTTCTTTCTTTAATAGAATCGATCTCACTCCCCAAAGTGATGGTCGGAAACTTGAAAGCAGGCTAGTTACTGTTCCCTTCCCTGCATTCAGTTTCCTACCATTTATCTTCCTTTGGATTTGCTCATTACAGCAGTGTCCAGCATCTTGGGCCTCAAATTCCTCTCTGATGGGCTGAGACCTCTTACGTGGAGGGAAGCTGGGTAATTCAGTGCCCCTTGGGAATACGCTGTTAGGATGGTCACAGCAAACAAGCCTGAAATGAGAAATTGAACCAAAGCAGTCTAGTCCTAGCCCAGTGAAGCTCTTTAGTTGGTAAAAGCCTTTGGACATTTGCCAAGACCCGAAATGGTCCCATCTTACCTGAGCATAGAAGGGAGCTATATCTGAGCAATGACAGATCATCTGGCCCAGAGATGTGCTGGTAAATGCTTAATGACTGGCATTGTGGGGGGTGGGGGGAGGGAGAAAGCTCTGATTTGTCACATTTGCCATTTTCCATAGTGAAAATACTCTTACCATTGCAGGCAAGCTAACAGCATGACATCGCTAAATCTGGAGTTGAAAAAGAGATGAACACAATTGGCCCTTAAGGAAAGTGCCAGCAAACTCCAGTACCTCACCCAACAGCATCTGTAAGATGGGCCCACACAGTCCAAAGCTGCCAGACCTGGGTTTTCTGGGAACAGCAAGGATTGGGGAGGACAGAGTGGTGCTTACATACTGTCCTGCCTCTCCAAACTGCTCTTGGGAAAGAAGCATTAGAATTGAGTATAAAATGTCATATACTTTAAACTCCCCAGGAGAAAAACTCAGTGACATCATGTTCCTCTCAACATGTTTTGTTTTTTTCCCCCCTACAATTTGGGTCACCTTAAATTTCATTCATGGGACCCTAGTAGGCTTTTAAATAAGACTGCCTTCCTGTTTAAGTCTCTAGAAATGAACTTCCACCATATCCTGATAATGGAGAATCCTTTCTCTGTACCTAAAACCTCAGAAATGTGTGGTTCAACATAAATGCTGGAATCTGATTGTATCAAGGGACTGATCATCAAATTGATTGGCTCACAGTTAATCTAATCCACTTTGGTTACCTCAAATGTGATATTATCAGATTTATTTATGTGTGGCTATCCAATCACTGTAATGATTATACAGTGGAAATGAGAAATAGATTTAAGGGACTAGATCTGATAGACAGAGTACCTGATGAACTATGGATGGAGGTTTGTGACATTGTACAGGAGACAGGGATCAAGACCATCCCCATGGGAAAGAAATGCAAAAAAGCAAAATGGCTGTCTGAGGAGGCCTTACAAATAGCTGTGAAAAGAAGGGAAGCAAAAAGCAAAGGAGAAAGGGAAAGATATACCCATTTGAATGCAGAGTTCCAAAGAATAGCAAGAAGAGATAAGAAAGCCTTCTTCAGCGATCAATGCAAAGAAATAGAAGAAAACAACAGAATGGAAGACTAGAGATCTCTTCAAGAAAATTAGAGATACCAAGGAAACATTTCATGCAAAGATGGGCACAATAAAGGACAGAAATGGTATGGACCTAACAGAAGCAGAAGCTATTAAGAAAAGGTGGCAAGGATACAGAGAACTATACAAAAAAGATCTTCATGACCCAGATAATCACGATGGTGTGATCACTCACCTACAGCCAGACATCCTGGAATGTGAAGTCAAGCGGGCTTTAGGAAGCATCACTATGAACAAAGCTAGTGGAGGTGATGGAATTCCAGTTGAGCTATTTCAAATCCTAAAAGATGATGCTGTGAAAGTGCTTCACTCAATATGCCAGCAAATTTGGAAAACTCAGCAGTGGCCACAGGACTGGAAAAGGTCAGTTTTCATTCCAATTCCAAAGAAAGGTAATGCCAAAGAATGCTCAAACTACCACACAATTGCACTCATCTCACACACTAGCAGAGTACATCATGAGAAACGCTGTGCTGGAAGAAGCACAAGCTGGAATCAAGGTTCCTGGGAGAAATATCAAGAACCTTAGATATGCAGATGACACCACCCTTATGGCAGAAAGCGAAGAAGAACTAAAGAGCCTCTTGATGAAAGTGAAAGAGGAGAGTGAAAAAGTTGGCTTAAAGCTCAACATTCAGAAAACTAAGGTCATGGCATTCAGTCCCATCATTTAATGGCAAGTAGATGGGGAAACAGTGAAAACAGTGGCTGACTTTATTTTGGGGGGCTTCAAAATCACTGCAGATGGTGATTGCAGCCATGAAATAAAAAGATGCTTACTCCTTGGAAGGAAAGTTATGACCAACTTAGATAGCACATTTAAAAGCAGAGACATTACTTTGTCAACAAAGGGTATGACAGAGGATGAGATGGTTGGACAGCATCACATACTTGAATGGACAGGAGTTTGGGCAAGCTCTGGGAGTTGGTGATGGACAGGAAAGCCTGACGTGCTGCAGTCCATAGGGTCTCAAAGAGTTGGACATGACTGAGTGACTGAACTGAGCTGAACTGAATTAGTTCTCAGCAAACACTATAATTTGGGCTGTGCTAAGGGTAGAGGGAAGACCTGAGTAACTGGGGCCATATGTGGTTGATTATTATTTCATAAAGGAGGAAGTGGTATTGGGAAATCCACACCATGGCCCAGACACCAATGACAGTGGAGGCTTACAGAGAAAGTCAATAGTCTACACCTCTTCCTGTTAGAAAGATTCACGTCTCCATGAATGATCTGAAATTGGGTTCCTCTGTAAGTTATCATCCAAATCAAGATACTCTTTAGAGTACTCTTTGGTGAATTAAGTCAACAGAAGTGAACTGAACTGTCTTGGGCAAACTAGAAAAGCTAGTTTCCCTGTCCTGGAGATAAAGCTCTCCAAAACTTAATGGTGTGAATTAACAGTAGAGGGCCCTACTCTAGGCCCATGTTGGACACATCACAGAGTGCCCATAGATGCCCAGAACAGCACAAGGATCATGATGATATATCTCCCTGGGCCATGCATAAACCAGGGCATCAGCTGGGGTTTTGTGTTCATATTTTGCAGTATCTTCTCAGATGAAATTGCCACATTGATTGCAAAAAGGAAGAACGATTAGCACATTAATTAATTAGAATCTTGTTTTTAATTCTGCTGTGAAGACTAATCTTTTGTCAACTTGAATGAGATCCTAAGCTTACCCTAGCTTTAATTATAGTGTTATTATATAAAAATATTGGCTGGCCCTGGTCCAAGGTGCTAGAGTGTTTAAATTTAAATACTCCAGAGATAATTTAAACACATGATAATTTACTCATGGGTACTAATGACCCAAAGGAATTCCACATTGTTTAGTTCAAACAAATGATTATGTTGATAACAGAGCCTGAACTATGCTAATCATATTTTAAAATTCTTGGCCAGGGAGCATGAGTGCCTGTAAAATGTGTGTGTGTGTGTGTGTGGTTGTCTCTGAGCAGTCGTGAGAAGCTGCAGCATGAAGGTGTTTGAGACTTGCAACCTTGCAGGGAGCCTGACTTAATTTGAGTTTCTGCTCTGCTAGAAGCCACCCTACCTGCCTGATTGTTGGTAAGTGACCATCTCCTCTAAGTTTTAGTTCCTCAGCTGTAAAATGAGCTTGATGACACCCCTATCAGAGGAGTGTTTGGGAGGATTAATGAACCAGCATATTTAAAGTGCTGGGCACATAGTAGACTCCCCCCAAATGGAGGGGTTCCCCAGGTGGTGCTAGTGGTAAAGAATCCACCTGCTAATATAGGAGACATAAGAGACATGGGTTCCATCCCTGCTTTGGGAAGATCTGCTGGAGGAAGACATGGCAACCCACTCCAGTATTCTTACGTGGAGAATCCCATGGACAGAGGAGCCTGGATGGCTACAGTCACTGGGGTCACAAAGAGCCGGACGTGACTGAGGCGACTTAGCATGCACACATGCATTCCATTTTACATAGACATCGTGTTTGTAGTTGTGTATTCTTGTATGTAGCTTCAGGTTTAGATTTTCCAGGTGTCTGTATCTGACTTTGTATCCATGTACTTACCTGGGCTTGATTCCTGGGTTGGCAAGATCCCCTGGAGAAGGAAATGGCAACGCACTCCAGTATTCTTGCCTGGGAAATCCCATGGACAGCGGGCCACAGTTCATGGGGTCCCAAACAATCAGATGTGACTTAGCAATCAAACAGCAACAACAACAACTTACCTGGGTATATGGGTGTGTATTTTGGTGTTTGGTGATATGTCTTTGTGTGTGTGTCTATGTGAGTGCTGAGTGAAGTCTTGTTACGCAGCTGTATGTATGAAGTGAAAGTATATATGTGTGAGTGAGCGTCTGTATGTATGAAGGAGATATGCCGTATCTGCATGAATGAATGAATATCACAGTGCTTTCTGTAGTTCATGATCCCAAGCTAGGCTGAGAAGACCACTTTAAGCATGACTTTTCCATTTCCAGCAATACCTTAAATTCTTTGGCCTTGATTTCATCCTTGTTTAGGTGGTCCATGTAGTGGAGATGGTTTAGTTATGTTTCTTTCTTTTATGGATTTGTGAGTAGTGTGTGTATGTTAGAACCAATAACTCCTTGGCTCACAATTAGCTGTTTCCTTTCTCCTGCTTCCTTTGTTCCTGCTCCTCTCTTCCCTTTCCTTCTTTATTTACAGCCTTACTGGCTTTTCACTTCACTAACATCAGGGAGAAAAACATCTGAAGCAGGTGGGACAGCAGTCCTTGGCTATGAGACAAATTGTGAACTCATTTCACATGAGCTCAGATTTGGGCCCCTGTGTGTCGGAGAGGCACATTAGCATATAAAAGGAAGAATGTACAGGCTGGACAATCACCAGAGACCAACTGAGGGGCAGGTGCGCACCTTTGTGGTTTGATCTTAGAATAATCATGAAGTCCTCTTCCCCTAGAAATTGTTCTCACACTGGCCCATCAGGGCACTTGAAAGTCCACCATTAGGTCTTGTGTCTGGTCAGGCTTTTCCCTGTGCTGCAGACATAGCTTAGCAGCATGCACACATGCATGCTCAGTAGTGTCTGATTCTTTGCAACCCTTTGGACCATAGCCCACCAGGCTCCTCTGTTCGTGGGATTCTCCAGGCAAGCATACTGGAGTGGGTTGCCATGCCCTCCTTCAGGGGATCTTCCCAACCTGGGGATTTAACCTGTGTCTCCTGCATTGCAGGTGGATTCTTTACCCACTGAGCCATCGGGGAAGCCCAGCTTTGTGGCACCCCTGTAATATTAGAGTACCAAGGCTCTGTCCCACCAGGTGAACCCATATCCTCCAGTTCTGAAGAGTCTTGGGAACCTCCAGAACCATTCTGCTGAAACTTGAATTGTCACTAAGGGCAGGGAGGCATTAAGGACAAACAATCCTCACCTTCCTCTTCCTGCCATTCCTTAATTTCAAATCAACAGCCTATTATCAAGCATCGACCACCTGAAGTCTCTAGGTTGGGTGTGGGGACCAGGCACACAAAGACCATCTCTTTCCTCTTGTTCTCCTCTCCACCTTACAATCTTTACCTTAGGCCCTCCTCACTGCTGCTAGGAGCAAAGCAGATCAGATTAACCAATCCTAAACTGCGTGGGTTAACCTTTCCCATGTGTATTGGCATTTTAAAAGAGGGCCTGGGAACAGATTCATGTTCCTCCCCATGCTTAAGCAGTGCCCTTCTGCTGCTGCTGCTAAGCCGCTTCAGTCGTGTCCGACTCTGTGTGACCCCATAGACGGCAGCCCACCAGGCTCCCCCATCCCTGGGATTCTCCAGGCAACAACACTGGAGTGGGTTGCCATTTCCTTCTCCAATGCATGAAAGTGAAAAGTGAAAGTGAAGTCGCTTAGTTGTGTCCAACTTGTCGCAACCCCATGGACTGCAGCCTACCAGGCTCCTTCATCCACGGGATTTTCCAGGCAAGAGTACTGGAGTGGGGTGTCATCACCTTCTCTGAGCAGTGCCCTTACGTTCTGATTAATCTCTCTGCTAATGACTGGAGACAATCTCTCATTTTGTCCACAGTGGAGATCGTCTGTGTGGTAGAGAGGAAACATTCTGATTAAATTAACTTGATTTAAGATGTGAATGATATCTGGCTTAATGTGTCTATCTTCCAAAATAAATGTACATTTGGAAAATGAACTTGTTAAAAAGAAATCGCTCTCAAAAGGTAGGAGTTTAACAGAAATCTGGTACCCCTGGGCTTTCTGGGCCTCTCAAGATACAACATATAAATAATTAACGTTTTCTTTCCCATGTTCATAATGTACTGATATGAGCACCTAGTTCTTCTGATGCTCACTTTTGTTTTCAACAAAGATCATATCATGTTGTGATAATGCAACATGCCATAGGCTTTCCCTTGACATAAGGGATGCTGGTGAGAGGGTAACAGGCAGGAAAGCTAGAGGCCCCCAAACAGAGGAAATAGGCTGCAAGTGTCAGACGTTTTTTATCTCTCTCTTAAGCTGCAGGAGGAAACAAACAAGTTTCATATTCTTTTTCCCTTACCTATACAAAATTAAAAGGAGGTTTCTTTTAAAATTCTGTGTTGCCGTGATGACACCTGGTTCCACCTGAACTTAACTTTCCTCAAACCTTGAGCTAACCAATGCATTTTTCTTATGGAAATGCTTTTCTTAGGCTATGTTAATGAACTATGTATTTACCTTAGACTCTGTCTTTCTTCAAGTCGGTTCCACTTAAGACTCATAACCGACAAACGGACTCAGAACTCAACAAACCAGTAAGTTTTTCTTATACAAATGTTCTCTTAATCTATGTTAATGAGACTATGTATTTGCTTGGACACTGCCTTTCTTCAAGATTCATGTCAATAGATTTATGGCCCGGGATGACTCACCTTGTGCCAATGCTATCTCAAAATGCATGTTGTGGGTGAAGGGCCTGGTGCCACTCTCTGAGTTTTGAGACATTTCCTTTCTCTAATTAGCAGCTTGCTAGTAGGTATATAACTTCCTGTTAAAGACTAGAAGGGGGCACTCTTTCTGCCCCCTTCTGATGTCTATGTCAGAAGATTTATCTATCTCTTTTATACTTTAATAAAACTTTATTACACAAAGCTCTGAGCAATCAAGCCTCGTCACTGGGTCCAGATTGAATTCGTCTCCTCTGGAGGCCAAGAATCTCGGCATCTTTCATGGCTCAGCAAAAATCTTTCACTAGGCTCTACAGAAGGGTGAGAATCACCCTGGAGGTGTGGTGTAGGTATGGCAGGAAATCACCACTACCCTATCCACAACCACTAAACTGAACCCCAAGACTCCCATAGGAGTCTAGGTTAGTAGAAGTCTAACCTAGCCCCACATGCGTGTGTGCGAAATCCCTTCAGTCATGTCCAAGTCTTTGTGACCCCATGGACTGTAGCCCGCCAGGCTGCTCTGGGATTCTCCAGGCAAGAATACTGGAGTGAATGGCCATGCCCCCCTCCAGGGAATCTTCCTGGCCCAGGGATTGATCGAACCTGCAACTCTAGTCCCCTGCATTGGCGGGTGGGTTCTTTACCACTAGCGCCACCTGGGAAACCCCTAGCCCCACATACCCCCATGTAATTGTTGCAGCCATTGCCTCAAAAATTAAGAACTTTTCCCTCTCTTCCCTCTCTTCTTCTCCTCTAACTTCTACTTTTTCACAAAGCACTTTAAGGACCTACTTCTACTTGGTGATTTACAAAGGGAGCCACATCACTATGGGACCTGGCTTCTGAGAGTAAGACTCTAAAGTTAAAAAGACCTGAAGAGTATATATTTGTATGGGACAGATGGCTAAATATACTGAAATAAAATTGTGAGAGGTTATTCTTAATGTCCTAGTAAATATTACTAGTAGTAGTTAACAATTTTTGACCATTACTATGTGCTTGGCACTGTATTAAGTGCTTTGCAGGCCTTACATCTTTTACTCTCTTTGGAAGTATTGCAGGGTTGTGGTTAAGAAATAAGACTGCCTAGATTCACACTCTAGTGCCACCACTTACCAGTTGTATGACTTTGGGCAAGTTACCTAACTTCTCTTTGTGTAGGTAGTCCTATAAACCGGAGATAATAATAGTACCTGTTTTATTAGGTGGTTGGGAGGATTATATGAGATAATCCATTTGGGCTTAAAACAATGGCTGATTCCAAATACTTGGTCAATTAACACTATTTTTTGTTAATGATTCCCCCATTAACCCTGTAAGGTAGGTACTATTGTTAGCTTCATTTAAAGATTATAAAACTGAGACTCAGAGAAGTTAACTAACTTGATCAAGCTCAAACAGATAGTAAGTAGTAGAACTACTGTTCAAACTTGGGGGCATGTTACTTCTCCTTGAGCTACTTTCCTACTCTTTATTTAATCTATGTGACAGATGAAAAAATACAATGATCAATACATGAGTTCTGGCTTCACCTATATTTTTAAGTGTGATATCTTATTAATTTTTACTATGTTGTTCTACCTTCATTGAGATCATTAGTAAATCTTAGTTAATGTTACCGCATTCTAACACGTGTGTGCATGTGTGCTCAGTCGCTTCAGTCATGTCTGATTCTCTGCAACCCTGTGGACCGTAGCCTGCCAGGCTCCTCTGTCCATGAAATTCTCCAGGCAAGAATATTGGAGTGGGTTGCCATGCTCTCCTCCAAGGGATCTTCCTGACCCAGGGATTGAACCCGTGTCTCCTACATTGCAGGTGGATTTTTTTTACTGCTGAGCCACCAGAGAAGCCTCATTCTAACACATATCTACATTTAAAATTTATATTTCACAACAGGGACCGGCCTCTGCCAACACTTTTATACCCTAATATCTATAACCAAAACCTAGGATTTTACTTAAGCTACTAAATTAATGCATTGTGCAATAGCATTATGGATAGAATTCTGAGTCTCAGATTTATAAGCTATTTGTTTGTGCAGCGGACATTACTCTCTGTTAAATCTTTGGCCAGAACAAATTCTACCAATGTAAAGGAAAGGTAAGTGTACTTTAGTACAGGTGAGGCAATGAGGGCTAAGTATATGATTAGGGAAGGGAGAAAAGATGTGTGTGTTTCATGTCCAGGCTGAGCCAAAAAACCTGTCAGTTGCCCCATCAATCATAGAAGTGTGGAGGACTGATGGGATTTCAGAGCTGTCTAAAAGATGGGAAAGGCCTTTTGACTGCCTAAAGGAAAAATATTCCATGGAGAATATATTGTATTGGAAAAGGTTCTGAGGTTGGAGTGGGATGTGCCTGCAGGGAACCTGAAACAGGTGTGCCTTCACACATAAGGTATAACCATAAAGTGATGAATGTGACTTCTTTTGATACAAACATCAGGTCACTTCAGTTGCTCAGTCGTGTCTGACTCTTTGCGACCACATGAACTGCAGCAGGCAAGGCCTCCCTGTCCATCATCAACTCCCAGAGTCCACCCAAACCCATTTCCATAGAATCGGTGATGCCATCCAACCATCTCATCCTCTCTTGTCCCCTTCTCCTCCTGCCTCTAATCTTTCCCAGCATTACGGTCTTTTCAAATGAGTCAGCACTTCTCATCAGGTGGCCAAAGTATTGGAGTTTCAGTTTCAACATCAGTCCCTCCAATGAACACCCAGGACTGATCTCTTTAAGGATGGACTGATTGGATCTCCTTGCAGTCCAAGGGACTCTCAAGAGTCTTCTCCAACACCACAGTTCAAAAGCGTCGATTCTTCGGTGCTCAGCCTTCTTTATAGTCCAACACTCACATGCATACATGACCACTGGAAACACCATAGCTTTGACTTAACGGACCTTTGTTGACAAAATAATGTCTCTGCTTTTGAATATGCTGTCTAGGTTGGTCACAACTTTCCTTCCAAGGAAAGTAAGCGTCTTTTAATTTCATGGCTGCAATCACCATCTGCAGTGATTTTAGAGCCCAGAAAAATATAGTCAGCCACTGTGTCCACTGTTTCCCCGTCTATTTCCCATGAAGTGATGGGACCAGATGCCATGATCTTAGTTTTCTGATGTTGAGCTTTAAGCCAACTTTTTCACTCTCCTCTTTCACTTTCATCAAGAGGCTTTTTAGTTCCTCTTCACTTTCTGCCATAAGGGTGGTGTCATCTGCGTATCTGAGGTTCTTGATATTTCTCCCAGCAATCTTGATTCCAGCTTGTGCTTCTTCCAGCCCAGCATTTCTCATGATGTAGTCTGCATATAAGTTAAATAAGCAGGGTGACAATATACAGCCTTGACGTACTCCTTTTCCTATTTGGAACCAGTCTGTTGTTCCATGTCCGGTTCTAACTGTTGCTTCATAACCTGCATGCAGATTTCTCAAGAGGTCGGTCAGGTGGTCTGGTATTCCCATCTCTTTCAGAATTTCCACAGTTTATTGTGATCCACACAGTCAAAGGCTTTGGCATAGTCAATAAAGCAGAAATAGATGTTTTTCTGGAACTCTCTTGCTTTTTCAATGATCCAGCAGATGTTGGCAATTTGATCTCTGGTTCCTCTGCCTTTTCTAAAATCAGCTTGAACATCTGGAATTTCATGGTTCACGTATTGCTAAAGCCTGGCTTGGAGAATTTTTAGCATTACTTTACTAGCGTGTGAGATGAGTGCAGTTGTGTGGTAGTTCGAGCTTTCTTTGGCATTGCCTTTCTTTGGGATTGGAATGAAAACTGACCTTTTCCAGTCCTGTGGCCACTGCTGAGTTTTCCAAATTTGCTGGCATATTGAGTGCAGCACTTTCACAGCATCATCTTTCAGGATTTGAAATAGCTCAACTGGAATTCCATCACCTCCACTAGCTTTGTTCGTAGTGATGCTTTCTAAGGCCCACTTGACTTCACATTCCAGGATGTCTGGCTCTAGGTGAGTGATCACACCATCGTGATTATCTGGGTCATGAAGATCTTTTTTGTATAGTTCTTCTCTGTATCCTTGCCACCTCTTCTTGTTATCTTCTGCTTCTGTTAGGTCCATACCATTTCTGTCCTTTATTGTGCCCATCTTTGCATGAAATGTTTCCTTGGTATCTCTAATTTTCTTGAAGAGATCTCTAGTCTTTCCCATTCTATTGTTTTCCTCTATTTTCTTTGCATTGATTGCTGAGGAAGGCTTTCTTATCTCTTCTTGCTATTCTTTGGAACTCTGCATTCAAATGGGTATATCTTTTCTTTTCTTCTTTACTTTTTGCTTCCCTTCTTTTCACAGCTATTTGTAAGGACTCCTCAGACAGCCATTTTGCTTTTTAGCATTTCTTTTTCTTGGGGATGATCTTGCTCCCTGTCTCCTTCACAATGTCATGAACCTCCATCCATAGTTCATGAGGCACTCTGTCTGTCAGATCTAGTCCCTTAAATTTATTTCTCACTTCCACTGTATAGTGATAAGGGATTTGATTTAGGTCATACCTGAATTGCCTAGTGGTTTTCTCCACTTTCTTCAATTTCAGAGCAAACTTGGCAATAAGGAGTTCATGATCTGAGCCACAGTCAGTTCCTGGTCTTGTTTTTGCTGACTGTACAGAGCTTCTCCATCTTTGGCTGCAAAGAATATAATCAATCTGATTTCAGTGTCGACCATCTGGTGATGTCCATGTATAGAGTCTTCTCTTGTGTTGTTGGAAGAGGGTGTTTGTTATGACCAGTGCATTCTCTTGGCAAAACTCTATTAGCCTTTGCCCTGCTTCATTCTGTATTCCAAGGCCAAATTTGCCTGTTACTCCAGGTGTTTCTTGACTTCCTACTTCTGCATTCTAGTCCCCTAAAATGAAAAGGACATCTTTTTTGGGTGTTAGTTCTAGAAGGTCTTGTAGGTCTTCATAGAACTGTTCAACTTCATCTTCTTCAGTGTTACTTGTCGGGGCATAGACTTGAATTACCGTGATATTGAATGGTTTGCCTTGGAAACGAACAGAGATCATTCTGTCGTTTTTGAGATTGCACCCAAGTACTGCATTCAGACTCTTTTGTTGACTATGATGGCTACTCCATTTCTTCTGAGGGATTCCTGCCCACAGTAGTAGATATAATGGTCATCTGAGTTAAATTCACCCATTCCAGTCCATTTTAATTCACTGATTTCTAGACTGTCCATGTTCACTCTTGTCATCTCCTGTTTGACCACTTCCAATTTGCCTTGATTCATGGACCTAACATTCCAGGTTCCTATGCTATGATACAAACATACCAGAACTTAATTTCCCAGCAGTGTTGTCCTCTTCAAAGCAGACATCTTGGGAGTATAGATTCTTAATGAAGCTCAACATACCTTTGAATATTCTCTTCTGATCTAGCCTTCAGAGCCAAAGGTGCAACTTGTACCCATTCCTTTAAGAAAGAAAGTGGAAATAGCTAGTTGCAATGTAAGAAGACTCTTAAGGCTGGAATATGACTCATGGCTTCTTAGCCACCACCTTTGATGATCACTTGGTAAGCTGGCAAGGTTATCACCTACACCAATATTGTAAACAGAGCTATCTTACTTAATTAAAAATGGTTAGACTCTATGGCCTCTGGGACCATCTCCCAGGTATAACTCTTTGTTCATGTTTATCTTAAGCTGATGGTGTATCACCCTGCCTGAGTTTGCTTGCTTGCAAATGAACTAAATACAGTTAGATGAAAAATCTTCTACACTTTCTACTGTTTATGAAATAGACTCCATGTAGCCGAATGAATTACATCTAGGTCTTAAAGGAGAGACAAAAGCAGGAGAGCTGTCAGAGGGAACCGGATGATACAAAATTGAATAGATAGAGATCACTGGGTGGTCCAAGATGCCTGATGACTGTTATCCTGAAGCCCATTCAAAGATATGTATGACGTTTATTCTATCAGAGGCTTAGGATATATATGAGGTTTATTCTATCAGAGGCTTCAGAGATATAGACAAGTATGAAAACAAACAACTGTCACTTGGATTTAACAATGAAAAATGTATGGGAAAATTACACATAGTTTGGGATGGAGTTTAGGGTCAGGATCAGGGGTCTCAAATGACAGTGGACAGGGCCCAGATAAATGCTGGGGCTTGTGAATTTTACAATGTGAGTATAAACAGTGCTACTATAAGAACTCAACGTTAAGAAGGGGAAAAGAGATGTCAGCGTGTTAAGTATCAGCATGTCAAATGTTAGATTTTGTTAGTTACGAAGTAAGGATGAACCATAATATTTATTAAACATCTATTATGCTCCAGGTTTTTAAAATATATTGCTTCAGAACAAGCCTATGAGCTAGAGATTATTGTACCCATTTTATTGATGAGGAAACTGAGGTTCAGAGAGGTAAAGTAACTTGCCCAAAGACATAGCTACTAGGTGGCAGAGCTAGGATTGAACACAGATTTCACTGACTCCAAAGCTCATGCTCTTCATTAGTATATTAAGCTGTTCTTTAAGGCTGGGTGCATCTTACTGTGCACATAGAGAAGAAAGAGCTAGAGGAAAAAAGTTTTTTCAATAAAAGCCTAACAGTCTGAAGGAGAAAGACTTAAGAATGTGGGCAGCAATGGGATCCTAGGTTGTTGCTGCCAATAATAGGGAATGTAGGAGGAAGATTTAAGCAGTGTTTTGAACAGAGATTGTAAACTGGTGGCCCATGGGCTAGATCCAGACAGCACATATGTTTTGTTTGGCTAGCACGGTGTTTTCTAAGATATCAAATTTATTTCCAGTATTTAAAGATAATTTTTTCACATAAAAGTTCCACATTCCAGCTTCTCTTAAAAAAAAAAAAATCTGGCAACAAAAAGCCTTCAATCCTGCATGGCAAAGTCATCTGGAGCCAGGTTACACACTATACTGGTTCTTGTTCTCCAGTTTCCCAAAGCCTTCAGCACATCCTACACTTGAGTAGCTTTACTCATCAGGTTACCGTCGAATGCCTGTAAGTATTTTGATTTATGACTGGTAGTTTAGATGGTCACCCTGAATGGCTTCTTGTTTTCTTTGAAGAAGATACCATCTTCTGGCAGAGATAGCAATGAAAGTAGGGAAATACACTTTCAGGAGGTGACTCAAGGTGCTGAAATGTCTATGTGGCTCATTTGGTTAATGTCTGAGAGGAGCTAGAACAATTGTGGTTTCAGCCATCAGCCTAGCTGGAGGTTGGTAGGTTCTTTTTTAGGTGTTCTTTTTTAGTCATTTGGGAAGAGGAATGGGGGTGTTGGTTTTTCTTTTTCTTTTTCGCTGCACTGGGTCTTAGTTGCAGCACACAGAATCTTTAGCTTTGGCCTGTGGGATCTAGTTCCATGATCAAGGATTGAACTCAGGCCCCCTGCATGGTGAGAGTCGAATTTTAGCCACTGGACCACCAGAGAAGTCCCAGAGTGCTGTTTTTTTTTTTTTTTCTTGTTTGTTTATGATACAAGGTTGGATTGTAAACAGTTTTTAGTTGGCAAGCAGAGAAGACAGTGAAGACATCTTGGGTCTTGGGTAAAATAGACCTCAAGATAACAACAGTAGGGTCTTTATGCATTGCAAAGAATCAACAGTGGCCAGAGGTGATGGTGTCTACCTGAAAAGGGGGCAGCAGCCTGAAAGCAATAAAGATGTCAGGAGGCAGATTGTCTAACTACATTAGGTGTTGGGAAGAAATGTGGAAATAAAATTGATCCAAGAGGATTCCAGTTTATTTTTTAAGTGAATTAACTAAGGGATTTTATCTAGAACTATTACAATTGAAGGGCTTCCCTGGTGACTCAGATGGTAAAGAATCCACCTACAATGTGGGAAACCTGGGTTCATTCAATCCCTGGGTTGGGAAGATGCTCTGAAGAAGAGGAGCCTGACGGACTATAGTTCATAGTGTCACAAAGAGTCAGATACGACTGAGCGACTAACACGCACACATTACAGTTCAATAATTAAAAGAAAAATAACCCAATTTGAAAATGGGGGAAATTATTTGAATAGGCATTTCTCCAAAGAAGGTGTACAAATGACCAATAAGTAAATGAAAAGATACTCAACATCATTAGTCATCAGGGAAATCTTAAACAAAACTGCAATGAGATACACCTTTACTCTCACAAAGATGGCTATGACTGAAATGACAGATAATAACCAGTGCTTTTGAGGCTGTGATGGAATTGGAAAATTCATTTGTTATTAGTGGGGATATAAAATGGTGCAGTAGCTTTGGAGAACAGTCTGGAAATTCCTCAAAAAGTTAAGCATACAGCTACTATATGACCCAGCAATTCTATTCTTATACTCTACAAAAAAGAAAACGCATGCCCACACAAAAACCTGTACATGAATAGTCATATAATATTATTTATACTAGCCATAAAAGTAGAAAAAAAACCCAAAGTCCATCAGCACACAAAAGGATAGACAAGATGTGTTATACTCAGTACAATGGAATATTATTCAGCAATAAAAAGGAATGAAGTACCTATACATGCTATAATATGGGTGAACTTTGAAAAGTGAAAGTGAAAGAAGCCAGACCAAAAAAATATTGTATAATGAACATAAATTTCTCCAAATAAGAGATACAAATGCCAATAGTTACATTAAAAGATGCTCAACATTTATCAAGGGAATGCAAACCAAAACTACCATGAGATATCATCTCACAGTTATTAGGATGGCTACTATTTTAAAAAAAAGCAAAATATACCAGGTGTTGGCAAGGTTGTGGAGAAATTGGAACCCTTGCACACTGTTGGTGGGAGTGTAAAATGTTGTAGCAGCTATGGAAAACAGTATGAACATTCCTCACAAAATTAAAAGTAGAACTACTATATGACCTAGCAATCCCACTTCTGGGTATATATCCAAAAGAATCGAAATCAGGATCTCAAACAGAAATATGCATTCCCATGTTCACTGTAGCATTATTCACAATAGCTAAGACATGGAAACAACCCAAGTGTCCATCAATAGATGAATGGATAAAGAAGATGCCATATATATACACACACATATATATTCATATTATTCCGCCTTAAAATGAAGGAAATTTGACTACTTCTGACAACATGAATGAATATGAAGGACGTTAGACTAAGTGAAATAAACTGGCCATAGAAGGACAAATACTGCATGATTCCACTTATAAGATTATATAAAAAATCAAACTCATAGAAGCAGAAAATACAGTAGTGGTTGCCAGGAGGTGGAGGGTGGAGAAGTGGGGAGTTGTTATTCACTGGGTATAAAATTTCAGCTACACTAAATAAATAAGTTTTAGAGATCTGCTGTAGTTAACCATGTGGTATTGTGCACTTCAAAATTTGTTAAGAGGGTAGATCACATCTTAAGTGTTCTTACCACACATACACAAACAAACCAATGAACCCAAAGGAACACAAGAAAACTCTGGGAGTTGTCGGGCGTGTTTATTTCCTTGATTGTGGTGATGTCATCATGGATGCTTGCATATGTCCAAACTTATTAAATTGTATATATTTACAGTGTACAATTTAAATACATGCCATTCTTTGCATGTCAATTACACCTCCAAAAAGCTATGAGAAATATTTTATGAATCTATTCATACGAAGTGTCCAGAATAGGTAATCTGAAAGACAGAACTTATATTAGTGGTTGGTTGCCAAAAGATAGCAAGAAGAATTTGGAGGTATGGGAAATGACTATTAATGGATATAAAGTTTCTTTTTGCGGTGATGAAAATATTTTAGAATTAAATAGTGTTGATCAACTCTGTGAATATATACTAAAAGCCACTGAATTGTAGATGAGTCAAATGCATGGCATGTAAATTATATCTCAATAAAACTATTTAAAAATGAATTTATAAAACAGAAATAACCCTCTGTACTGCATCGTTTCCCAAAGTTGGAAAAAGAGAAAACTTAAAGATTTCTGTTCTTTATTGTAACCTTCATTCTTCTTTATCTCTTGAAAAAGCCCTTAGACCACTGCCCCTTAGAAATTCAGCTTAAGTTCACAAAGAAGGCTAAAGAGTTTTGCTCAGCATAAAAGTTCCTTTCCAATTGTGTGCCTATCAGAAAAGTCTCCCTGGCTTCAGTGTTCATTTGTATAACTACCTCATCATTTACTCCAGGCCACTCTCCTCAGTGTATCTGGTCTTTTCCTGACTGTTGTTAAAGACAAATACCATTGAAAACACACACACACGAAAGCACTACAGAGAATTCCCAAAGTCTAGTGTTACAAAGGACCTTGAAATGCAGTAATATACTCTAGACAAACTCAGATGGGTAATAGACAATCTTTTGCATGAACATATCTACATGAAGGCAATTTCATAATTTCTTGTTTTTTTTCTAACTTTATTAGACATTGTAGTTGATTTTGGGAGGGGGTGGGCTGTGCTGTGCAGCTTGTGGGGTTTTAGCTCCCTGACCAGGAATCAAGTCTGGGCCAGTGGCAGTGAGAGGGCAGAGTCCTAACCACTGGACAGCTGGGGAAGTCCCCATAATTCCTTTTGATATGTAGTACAGCCAGTCTCCTTGCCTCATCTGGCAGTTTCATCTATTGTGAAATCTAAATTAAGTCCTGGGAATCCTCAAGAGAAAAAAGCATTATGAATCTAAAAAAAGAAAGTGGGGCAGAGAAAAGAATGGCTATTTTGTGGGGGTGGAAGTGACTAGCTTTTACTGAAGACTTTATAAACAGCAGTAAACAGGCAGACAGCACTTCAACTCTAAGACCATTACCCTAGCTATGATAACAACTTTTCTATTGATGTGGAGAAAAATGACTTTAAAGTGGAAACTCCCTAGGCAATTAATTCCTAGTTTTATCTAAGACTTTCCTTTCTGAATTTGAAACTGAATGATTTCCTTCTGTGGTTTTATCAATGGGCCAGAGGTCTGATAAAATTGCTTCCTTCCTGCACTTGGAACTAGGCCATCTCTCTTGGAAGAAGTGATGTACCTGCCTTTCTGGCCTGGCTCAGGACTCCGTGGAACAAGAGGCACCGGTGTGTGGCCAAAAAGTGCAAAGGCAGACCAGTATGAGTAGTCCAGGGATGGGCCAGAACAGATTTGACTTGAGTCCTCTCTCTCTATCTCTGTGAATGTTGATCAGCTTGTATATCACTTTGCTTTGTCCAGTTAGTCTGTGAGTTGTATCAAGAACATAGTTTGGAAGTACCATGGTTTATGCATGATCTGGGTTTTCTCTTGTTGGCATTGTCATTAATACAGTTTTAGAAAAAGTAGTCAGCTGAGTAAATCCCATGGCAGGAGAGAGCCATTATGTGGAACTCTTGAAGGTAAGTGCTCTTGACCATTTGAGCAACAAGGTGAAAAGTAAAACTCACTTTCATTGGCTTTGCTCTCTCTTCCCTCTAACCAATTTAAGAAAATCACAAGGTGACCTTTCAGCTTTGGCAAATATCCCTGGTGACCTGATAGTGCTATCCTCACACCCAAGATCAACCTTTGCCAGAAGAAGAATAGGGAGGTCTCTTATCCCCCAATTTCCTTATCTACCATCATACTTACTGTTCTGCCATATGAGGGCTATTCCTTCAGTTCAACCATTACGAAAATGCAGCAATTACACAAGGGAAGAGTGATACATTAAGCCACCAACTACATTTCATTTGCTAGTTGGCAGAAGGGAAAGCAAGTTCCCTGAGGAATTAGGATATCTACTATTGAAGAGTAGAGGGATCCTGAGCCAGGAGGCTGGATAGAGGGAATCAGGATCAAGGAGAATGATGGTGCTGAAAGGACAGGTAGAAGGAGGCCAAAGACAATCCCTGCTGTACAGGAGATGAGCTCAGAGGAGAATCTTCAAAAAGGGACCCTTCAGCAATCCTGGCTCACCCGAGAGAACTGAGTGACACAATTAAAGAGAACAGCACGGCAGCAGGAGATTTGGCAGCAAAAGAGAACTATTTGCAATGTGCAACTTTGTCAGCCACTAAAAGGTAGCTGATGCTAAGGCTGAAACTCCAGCACTTTGGCCACCTCATGCGAAGAGTTGGCTCATTGGAAAAGACTCTGATGTTGGGAGGGATTTGGGGCAGGAGGAGAAGGGGACGACAGAGGATGAGATGGCTGGATAGCATCACTGACTCGATGGACGTGAGTCTGAGTGAACTCTGGGAGTTGGTGATGGACAGGGAGGCCTGGCGTGCTGCGATTCATGGAGTCACAAAGAGTTGGACACGACTGAGCAACTGAACTGAACTGAACTGAAAAGGTAGCTGACAGCTAGATTTTAACCACAAAAAGATTTGACATGTCTTGCCATTTGTAGATATGTGGGTTTGGTTACCCCAAAAAATGAGTCTGGAGAGAGAGTTGGGAGAATGAAAAAGAATAAAGGTGCAGTGCCAAAGTTCATTGCAGCACTGTTTACAACAGTCAAGACATGGGAAGCAACCTAAATGTCCATTGACAGTGTGTGCGTGCATGCTACGTCGTTTCAGTCATGTCTGACTCTTTTCAACCCCATGAACTGTAGCCCGCCAGGCTCCTCTGTCCATGGGAGTCTCTAGGCAAGAATACTGGAGTGGGTTGCTGTGCCCTCCTCCAGTGATATTCCCAACCCAGGGATCAAACCTTTGTCTCTTACATCTCCTGCATTGGCAAGCAGATTCTTTACCTCCAGCACCACCTGGAAGCCCATGGTGTATATATAACAATAGAATATTATCCAGCTGCTAAAAAGAAGGAAATAATCCTATTTGCAGCAACATGGATGAACCTAGAGATTGTTATACTGAGTGAAGTCAGACAGCGAAGGAGAAATATCATATGACATCCTTATATGTGAAATCTGCAAAGAAATGATACAAATGAACTCACAAAAGAGAAACTCACAGACTCAGAGAATGAACTTGTGGTTGCCAGGGGGGAGGAATGAGGGGAAGGGCTTAGTTAGGGAGTTTGGGATGGACAGGTACACACTGTTATATTTAACATGGATAACCAGCCAGAACCTACTGTATAGCACATGGAACTCTGCTCAGTGTTATGTGGCAGCCTGGATGGGAGGGGGATTTCCGGGATTTCCATTCGGACACATGTATATCAATGGCTGAGTCCCTTGCTGTTCGCCTGAAACTATCACAACATTGTTAGTCAGCTATACACCAATACAAAATTAAAGATTTAAGATAAAAAGAATCAAGTTGTAGTGAATGTGAATGGGGAGTGGGAAGGTTGGGGGGATGACAGCCTCCATGACATTAAAGTGCTTGTCTGGGGCTCTCTGAGAAATGTTTTGCTGATTTCTTTTTCTCCCTTGTACTTCCCTTCTTTTCTCTCCCTATTTGTCTCCTCTCTTGCTCTCATTCTCCTAGGAAATCCTGCCTCTCCCTGCCTTTTCCCCTGATGAGCTTTAAGGATGTCAGTGGTCCTCTTTAGTCTTCCTTTGGCTCTGGCTTATCTCAGTCCCAGCTGGTGTCCCTCAGAACCAGGAGGCTGCTGGCAGACATTGTTTTCACAAATTAAGTCACATATTGGGCCCAAAGTCTACATACACGGTGTTAATTATCAGCTCATCAATTAAGGGTGAGCAGCTGTATGCTTTGTGTGTTTTTCCAGAGCTGCACAGGGAGTCCTAGTAGCTGCTCACTAGTTTGGGCTCTGCTTCCCAGTGGAGTTGGAGGGAATAATTTGCTTTGGCTGTGGGTGACCTGTTACAATAGAATTGCTCTGTTTCTCCTTGGTATCCAGACTATTCCCTATTACCCCATCTGATATTCTGTAAGAACTTCCCCTGCACAGGGTGGAGCTTTGATAGCAACCCAAACAAAGAAGATGGAATAGAGATGCAGATCTAGAGAATGGCTTGTGGACACAATGGGGGAAGGAGAGGGTGCGACAAATTGAGAGAGTAGGACTGATGTATATACACTACCATGTGTAAAACAGATAGCTAGTGGAAAGCTGCTGCATAGCAAAGGGAGCCCAGCTCGGTGCTCTGTGGTGACTTAGAGGGGTGGGAGGAAGGCTCAAGAAGGAGGGGACATATGTATACTTATAGCTGATTCATATTGTTGTACAGCAGAAACCAACACAGCATTGTAAAGCAGTTATATGCCAATTTTTTTTAAAGTATACATGAATAACTTAAAAGGAATGGGGCTAGATTTAACAAAAAGGGGAGCACAGAAGGAATCTCATCTTACCCAGCAGTCCTTCATCCTTTCTCAACAGCAACCTCCTTCTCCCACTTCCCATCATACTAGGCAGGTGTGGGATGTGGGTGAGGTGGTGTTTTTGTGCTAGGAGTTACCTCCTATAGATTATGGAAGGTTAGGAGAACCGTGTCTTTCTTTGTACCCAAAGGGCCACTGAGAAGGGAATGTAGGAAGCAGTACTCTCTGTCTCTAGCCATTTTTCTCCCCTCCTGGAGACTGGAGCAATAAGTAGAAAACACTGTCATAGATGTTTCTAAAGTCAGGTATTTCCCAGAGGCTCAAAGGCACTCTGAGTCTTCCAGGCTCAGTTGGCTTCTTTCACCTGGGGTTCTGCTGCTTCTTAAGCTCACATCGGAGGAGCAGAAGGAAAGGACCAAGGAGTCTGTTGGCCTCCTTGAACTATGCAGAATCTTATGGTTAAAGAAGTCAGAAGGAGGTAGTACCTGAGGGCGACGAGTAAGAGGCCATTGTGAGAGTTCTCCAGAAAGTTTAGTGGTCTTCAAATTCTACATATACTACTTCAACCTCCTATGCATTTGATAGATACTCATGGAATGCTTACTGACTTGAAAGGAAAATGAAGTCACATTCTTTGAAGCCATGGCTAGCTTCCATTAAGCCCATATAGATTTTTTTCTTGGATAGGGGCTAGTAACATAGCCTGTACCGATAACTTTTCAAATCATTGTATAGGAGCTACAACCATGATACATGTTGGGAAAAAAATACCCTTTTGACAAAAGCCAGCACCATCTGTAACATGCATTAAATTTAAGGGTTTGAGATTCACCGAGGTGAAGTGACTTATTGAGCTTCTATAGTAGGATGAGGAGGAAGGTAAGACCATAAAATAAATATTCTAATTCTTCTACTAAGAGAATAATTTCATTCCCCTGGTTACAATGGTGACAAAGGAAATTCCACTGTTTGATAGTTCTGCTGCTGTCACTTCAGTTGTGTCCGACTCTGTGTGACCCCATAGACGGCAGCCCACAAGGCTCCCCCGTCCCTGTGATTCTCCAGGCAAGAATTCTGGAGTGGGTTGCCATTTCCTTCTCCAATTCATGAAAGTTAAAAGTGAAAGTGAAGTCACTCAGTCATGTCCGACTCTACGAGACCCCATGGACCCCAGTCAACCAGGCTCCTCCATCCATGGGATTTTCCAGGCAGGAGTACTGGAGTGGGGTGCCATCACCTTCTCCGATAGTTCTGCATACTACTAATATAAAGGTGATCAATTCACCATAAGTGGGATGCAGCCCTGAAATTAAAAGACGCTTGCTCCTTAGAAGAAAAGCTATGACAAACCTAGACAGCATATTCAAAAGCAGAGACATTACTTTGCCAACAAAGGTCCATCTAATCAAAGCTATAGTTTTTCATGTAGTCATGTATGGATGTGAGAGCTGGACAATAAAAAGACTGAATACTGAAGAATTGATGCTTTTGAACTGTGGTGCTAGAGAAGTTTCTTGCGAGTCCCTTAGACAGCAAGGAGATCAAACCAGTCAATCCTAAAGGGAATCAACCCTGAATATTTATTGGAAGGACTGATGCTGAAGCTGAAGCTCCAATACTTTGGCCACATGATGTGACTGGAAAAGACCCTGATGCTGGGAAAGACTGAGGGCAGGAGGAGAAGGTGGCGGCAGAGGATGAGATGGTTGGATGGTATTATCAACTCAGTGGACATGAGTTTGAGCAAACTCTGGGAGACAGTGAAAGACAGGGAAGCCTGGCATGCTGCAGTCCATGGGGTTGCAAAGAGTTGGACACGACTGTTGCAAAGAGTTGGACACGACTGAGAGACTGAACAACAAAAGAATAGGGAAGTAGCATTATGGTGACTCATCAGATGCAAGATGCCCACTCCCCAGCCCTGACTAAGTTGTATTTCCAAGAATTTCATATAGAATGTGACAATGCTAACTTTGCATATGTTTATGATTAAGGTCCTGCAACATCTCATCTCTTATGTATTTCCACAGCACATTTCCCTTTGAATACATGCATCTTTTTCATTTTATAAAATGCTAAGTACTATAATGGTTCCTTTTGCACATTCGTTTTCTTTCTGAAAACAATTTCTTCATATACGAACCATTTTTTTGTAACACAGGTTACATCTGCATAGCAAGGGAAGAATGTTCTTTGTCAATTAATGATGCTTGGTCAGTTGGATATCCATATAGTAAAAAAAAAAAAGTGACTCAACTTCTATTTTGCATATGCACAAAAGTTCATCCCATGTGGGTTAATAAAATAGCATATTTGTGATCTTGTGGCTAGGCAATAAACATGTAGAGTAGCTGTTTTAATACCCATGTCTACTAATTCTCTTGGCTGTGCATTTTGGGGACTATTTATATTGATTGATTTTTCTCCTCATTATGAGTTGTATTTTCCTGCTTCTTTGCATGCCTGGTACTTTTTGACTAGATGCCAGACACTTTGGATTTTACATGGTTGGCTGATGGATTTTTTTTTTTTTAATTCCCTTTTTTAAAGCTTTGTTTTAAGACACAATTGAGACACTTGGAAACAGTTTGATCATTTTGAGTTTTGCTTTTAAGAGTTGTTAGATTATACCAGAAGCTACCAAAATATTTTAGTCTAGGGTTAAATTTGTCCTCTCTACTGAGATAATATCCTTCTGTGTACTTTATCTGATGTCCCAATCATTAAGAGATTTCTTGACTTTGGCTTTTAGGAATGTGAACTCTTAACAGTTCTGTTTGAGCTCCAAGAATTGTTCTGCCTGCTCCTTTTCTGAGGGTAGTTTCCTCACAACACATGCTCAGAACTGACTGGAAAATTGGAAAAGGTAGCATCTGCATGTTTCCATAGCTCTCACTCTGTGTATACTCCTATTACTGTGCCCTGCATATTCTAACACCTTGGCCTCCTGAAATCCTCCACTCTATCTCCTCAACTTAGTGAGAATACCAGACTCTTTTCAGTTTTGCACTTCCTGCATTATGTGCTGGAAACTATTTCCCAGAAATAAGCTAGGGCAATCATAGGGCTCACCTTCTGTGTTTCCTTTCTCTCAGGGATCCTGTGAGGTCTTGCTGTCCAATGTTTATAAAGCATTGTTTTGTATATTTGTCTTTTTTCCAGTTTTGTTTAGAAATAATTAACATTTATTTCTGTGTAAGTTGAAGGCACAGAGCATGATGGTTTGATATACATATATTGTGAAATGATTACCACGATAGGTTCAGCAAACATCCATCTTATAAAGATACAGTAAAGAGGAAAGAAAGAAAAAAAACTTTTTGCTTATCATGAGGAATCAGGACTTACTTTCTTAACTTTCCTATATATCATATAGCAGTGTTAGCTATAGTTATCATATTGTATATTACAACCCCATTCTGTGCTGTGCTTAGTCCCTCAGTCGTGTCCAACTCTTTGCAACTCCATGGACTGTAACCCACCAGGCTCCTCTGTCCATGGGGATTCTCCAGGCAAGAATACTGGAGTGGGTTGCCATGCCCTCCTCCTGGGGATCTTCCCAACCCAGGGATCGAACCCAGGTCTCCTTCATTGCAAGCAGATTCTTTACCATCTGAGAAGCCCATATTATATCCCTAGTACTTACATATTTTGCAACTAGAAGTTTGGACCTTTTGACCACTTCCTCCAATTCCACCTCCATCTCTAATAATCACAAATCTGATCTCTTTTTCTATGAGTTTTTAAAAAAGATTTCACATGTAAATAAGGTCATAAACTATTTATCATTTTCTGTCTGACATTTCATTTAGTATAATGTCTTCGAGGTCCATCCATATGTTGCAAATGATAAGATTTCATTCTTTTTGTGGCTAAGTAATAGTTCACTGTGTGTGTGTGTATTTTTTAGATCATAACTTCTTTATCCATTCATCTATTGATGGGTATTTAAATTGCTTCCACATCTTGGTTATTATAAATAATACTGCTATGAATATTGGGGTACAGATATATTTTTTAGTTTGTGTTTTCCTTTGGATATGTTCCAGAAGTAAAATTGCTCAATCACATGGTGATTTTATTTTTAATTTTTGAGGGCCTTCCATACTATTTTTCACAGTGTCTATACCAATTTACAATCCCACCAGCTGTGCACAAGAATTCTCTTTTTGCCACATCCACACCAGCATCTTTTTTTGATGATGGCCATTCTAACAAATGTGAATTTTTAATTTGATTTTAATTTGCATTTCCTTAATGATTAGTGATGTTGAGCATCTTTCCACATATCCGTTGGCCTCTCATATATCTTTTTTGGAATAATGTCTATTACAGTCCTTTGCCTATTTTTAAATAGGGTTATTTGTTTTTCTGCTATTGAGTTGTGTGAGTTCTTTAATATTTTATATGTTAATCTCTCATTATATGTATGACTTGCAAATATTTTTATCATCCCATAAGTTTTCTTTTCATTTTATTGATGGCTTCTTTTGCTGTGAAGAGGTTTTTTAGTTTGAGGTAGTCCCACTTGCTTACCTTTTTATTTTGTTGTTAGTGCTTTATGTGTCATATCCAAAAAAACCATTACCAAGACTCATGTCAAGGAGATTTAGTCCAATGTTTTCTTCTAGATGTTTTATGATTTCAGGTCTTACATATAAGTTTTTCATCCATTTTGAGTTAGTATTTATGAGAGGTATCAGGTATAAGGCATGTGTTCAGCTTCATTCTTTTTTTTATTGAAATATAGTTGATTTACAATATGGTATTAGTTTCTGGTGTATAGCAAAGGGATTCAGTTATATATATGTAATGTATATAATATATATGTATATATTCTTTTCCATGGTGGTTTATTACAGAATTTTTTTTTTTTTTTTGCAGTTCAATAACTTTATTGGTTAATCAGCAGTTAGTTCTCATCCACATTGACTGTCTGTAGATCTTTGAAGGTGGTGACAGGCACATAGGTGTAGAGCTTGTTTGGCGAGTCTTCGTCTTCATTACGTTTTCTGGACAACTGCACACGGATCCGGTATGCATCATTTCTTATTCCTTGGGCCCAGATGGCTTTGTTGAGTCTGGTGTCGATGTGCACATCTGGAGTTCCCATCTCCTTCATGGTAAATTTCCAGATGTCTTTGAGTGCCCTAGGGGCATGCTTCTTAAAACCCACTCCATGGATGCGCTTGTGAATGTTGATAGTGTATTCTCTGATCACCATCTCATTGATGGCAGACCAGCCCTTCTTCTTGCCCCCCTTCTTTGCGGGAGCCATCTAAACAAACCCAGGTGACAAGGACGCTCAGGGTGAGTGTGTCAAACCTAAGTCAAGGCCTCCCTCCTGGCCTGGCCTCACGCAGCTGCTCTTGGGATGGTTTCTGGTCACCTATTACAGGATATTGATATAGTTCCCTGTGCTACACAGTAGGACCTTGTTGTTTATCCATTCTATATATACCAGTTTACATCTGCTAAACCCAAACTCCCAATCTAGCCATTCCCTCCCCCCTCCCCACCATGGCAACCACAAGCCTCTTCTCTATGTCTGTGAGTCTTTTCCTGTTTCATAGATAAGTTCGTTTGTGTCATATTTTAGATTCCACATATAAGTGACATCATATGGTATTTGTCTTTCTCTTTCTAACTTCACTTAATATACTGATCTCTAGATCCATACTTGTAGCTGCAAATGGCATTATTTCATTCTTTTTATGGCTGAGTAATATTTCATTATATCTATATATATGTATACACACACACACACGCACACACACACGCCAAATCTTCTGTCAATGGACATTTACGGTGATATATTGGCTATTGTAAATAGTGTTGCTATGAACACAGGGATGCATGCATCTTTTGGAATGATAGTTTTATCTGGATATATGCTCAGGAGTGGGATTGCTGGATCATATGGTAACTTTATTTTTATTTTTAAGGAACCTCCATACTGTTCTCCATAGTGCCTGTACCAATTTATATTTCCACTAACTGTGTAGGAGGGTTCCCTTTTCTCCAGACCCTTTCCAGCATTTGTTATTTGTAGATGTTTTAATAATGGCCATTCTCATTGGAAAAGACCTGGATGCTGGGAAATATTGAAGTTGGGAGGAGAAGGGGATGACAGAGGATGAGATGGTTTGATGGCATCACCAACTTGATGGACATGAGTTTGAGCCAGCTCCAGGAGTTGGTGATGGACAGGGAAGCCTGGCATGCCGTGGTCCATGGGGTTGCAAAGAGTCAGATACTACTGAGCGACTGAATTGAACTGACTGATTTGGACTGGTGTGAGGTGATACCTCATTGTAGTTTTGATGGGCATTTCTCTAATAATTACCAGTTTCATTCTGAATAGCAATTATTCCAGTACCATTTATTATAGATACTGTCTTTTCTCCTTTGCAGGTTCTTCATTCCCTGGTTGACTGTATATGTTTGGGTTTATTTCTGAGCTCTCAATTCTGTTCCATTGGTCTATTGAAATGGCAACCCACTCCAGTACTCTTGCCTGGAAAATCCCATGGGAGGACTCTGGTAAGCTACAGTCCATGGGGTCACAAAGAGTCAGACACGACTGAGTGACTTCACTTCACATCATACTATTTTGATGGCTATAGCTTTATAGTATAGCTTGAAATCAAGAACTGTGATGTCTCCTGCTTTATTAGAATTTTTTGACTATGAGTATTTTCTGGCTCTGTATAAATTTTAGGACTGTTTTTTTCTATTCCTATAAACAACACCATTGTAATTTTGATAGGGATTGCACTGGATCTACAGATAGCTTTTGGTATTATTGACATTTTAACAATATTAATTCTTCCAATCCATGAATATAGGATACATTTCCATTTGTTTGTTCCTTCTTCAATTTCTTTCATCAATGTCTTACAGTTTTCAGAGTATAAATCTTCAATCTCCTTAATTAAATTTATTCCTAAAGGTTTTTTAAAAATACTACTGTAAATGGGATTGATTTCTTTATTTCTTTTTCAGAAAAGTCATTAGTATACACAAATGCTACCAATTTTTGTATTTTAATTTTGTATCCTGCAAATTGAATTCATTGATCAAATATGTTTTTTGGCTGAACTTTTAGGATTTTCTATGTATAAAATCATGTCATTTGCAAATAGAGACAATGTTACTTTTTCCTTTTCAATTCTACTATCTTTTTATTTTTTTCTTGCCTGATTGCTCTAGCTAAGACTTCTAGTAATTTGTTGAGTAGGAATGATAGAGTGGGCACCACTGTCTTGTTCCTAACCTTAGACAGCTCTGCATATTACTAATATAAAGCCCACTCAGTTTGCCATAAGCAGGAATAGAGAAATAGCTTTATGGTGACTCATCAGATGTAAAATGCTTGCCTCCACTCCACCCTCCCCAACTAAATTATATTTCATACAGAACTGTAATAATGCTAAATATAATAATGCTTTATGTATGTTCTTGATTAGAATCCTGTTACATTTCCTGTAACATCTGTTACATTTCCATGGTACATTTCCCTTTGAATACAAGTATCTTTTTCATTTTATGAAATGCCAGATACTACAATGGTTCTTCTTGCACATTTGTTTTCTTTCTTGAAAATATTTTTTAGAAGTTTTCATTCATTGATTTATAGAAGCATGCTTTACTTTTAATGACACTGTATCTAAGCCGTTGCTAGCCAGGCCTTAATTATGTTCCTGCTTTCTGTCTCCCCTTTGTTTTCTCCTGTCTTTTTCTTCCTACCTTGTAATTATAAATAGTGTAATGTTCAACTTGACTGGCTTGCATTTAGGACTTTCCCCAAAGGCCTTAACAGAGGACCTGGGGATGAGCCAGTATTTCACAAGTTTGGTTTGGTTATGTACCCCAGAGGTTTCCCTAGTTTCCAGTCTGCCAAATTAGCCTAACAATCTCCCCAAAATCACTTCTCCTGCTGTGCTCTGCCCCTTGGACTTCTAGGGAATCTATTCAATTGGGCCCTTGTCTTCTTTTTTTTTTTTTTTTTTTAGGCCCTTGTCTTCTAAGAGGCCCAGGTGTGCTGGTACCTAAGGCATAGCTAAACAAACCCAGTAGGGAATGGGGAGCTGCCTGTGTTACCACCATCAGAAGAGCCATGCCTCTCATTCATCTTTCACCACAATTCCCAGCAAAGACATTAAGCACTTGGTTTCAAAGGAAAAGACACATTCCCCTGACTCCTGTGGCTCCTGTGCTGTGAGCACCAGTGACACGCTCAACCAACAGGCACACAAATATAAATGACATGCCTGCTGCTAAGTCACTTTAGTCATGTCCGACTCTGTGTGACCCCATAGACAGCAGCCCACCAGGCTCCCCCGTCCCTGGGATTCTCCAGGCAAGAACACTGGAGTGGGTTGCCATTTCCTTCTCCAATGCATGAAAGTGAAAAGTGAAAGTAAAGTCGCTCAGTCATGTCCGACCCTCAGCAACCCCATAGACTACAGCCTACCAGGCTCCTCCATCCATGGGATTTTCCAGGCAAGAGTACTGGAGTGGGATGCCATTGCCTTCTCCGAATGACATGCCTAGGAAATGCTAAAGGGGCAACACTGAACAATGGTGTGTGTGTGTGTGTGTTTGTGTTTCAAAGCCACCTAAGTTGAGGCAATGTTTTCTAGGCTTTTATCCTTTCCAAAAAATGTAGGGTAGAGATGCCTATAAATTAAATGGTACTAGTAGCCAGTACCTTTCCAAGCCCATGGCTTTATGCTTCCCCTTTCTCCATCCCTTTTTGAAATGGAGAAGAAAGTCCTGTAGTAAAGCTGTGTACAGCCATACTTTTATTTAGCAGAGGAAAAACATAACCATCTTACATGTGTTGTCCCTTCACTCCTCAGTTCAGTTCAGTCACTCAGTCATGTCTGACTCTTTGCAACCTCATGGACTGCAGCACTCCCAGGCCTCCCTGTCCATCACCAACTCCTGGAGCTTACTCAAACTCATGTCCATCGAGTCGGTGATACCATCCAACCACCTCATCCTCTGTTGTCCCCTTCTCCTCCCACTTTCAATCTATCCTAGCATCAGGGTCTTTTCAAATGAGTCAGTTCTTTGCATCAGGTAGCCAAAGGATTGGAGTTTCAGCTTCAGCATCAGACCTTCCAATGAATATTCAGGACTGATTTCCTTTAGAACTGACTGCTTTGATCTCCTTGCAGTCCAAGGGACTCTCAAGAGTCTTCTCCAACACCATAGTTCAAAAGCATCAATTTTTCAGTGCTCATCTTTCTTTACAGTTCAACTCTCACATCCATACACAACTACTGGAAAAACCCTTCACTCCTACCTTTCTTTTATTTCTTCCTCCTTCCAGTGTTCTTTTCAGCCCCTTTCTTAAGGAGATAAATCTGATCTCTCTCCATCTGTTCCTCTGTCTTATTAACCCCTAAAAACATCTCTTTTGGAGATTATAGCTGGAGAGAGAGAGAGTAAAGGAGGACAGAGGAAGGAAAAAGGAAGGGAGAGGAAACAAGACAAGGGCGGGTGAGGGCTTTATGGAAAAACAGCTATTTCTCCACGTCCTAGAATACAGATTCTCTGACTTCCCTTTATTTTCAAAGAAACTAACAGTAATAGGTACCATACAATGAATACTTATGTGCAAGTGCTTTCAATACATTATCACATTTAATTCTTATAACAGTTCAAGCTAGCGCCATTGATTGCTCCCATTTTACAGATGAGAAAACAGAGGTTTAGGAAGATTAATCAAGTGGAACCCAATAGCTGGGGTCTAAATACTGACTCTGCTATCTACTAGTTAAGTAAACTTGGGCATGTTGCTTACCTCTCTGTGCCCTGCCCATCACAGTTTCTCTCTTCTAGAAAGGCACATAGTCTGTATCCCATTTGCCAGGAGTTTGTACTTTACTCAACTGTTAAACTTGTAGGTACCAATATGTTGATTGGAGAAAATCAGCCCAAATGTATTCCAGGACCTTCCTTCTCCTTCCATGGGTTTGATGCATTTAGCCAAGGATCTTAGGAGGACTTGGTTGGTGAGCAGTTCTGGCCAACTATTTGCTGAACAATTAAACAAACAAACAAACACACCTACTTGGTATTGGCTATTCCAAATTTCAAGGTTATAGCTGTGAACAAGACGACATGGCCCCTGTTCTCATGGAACTTTTATTCTAGTGGTGGAGGCAGACATTAATCACATTATCATATAAATGAATGCATACTTGCAACTGTCATAAGTGCTACAATGGATCCAGTGGATAAGATCATGACACTATTAATAAGGAAGGCAGGGAAAACACCTGCAAAGAAGTGATGATAGAGGTAAGATCTGGAAAGAGATGGGGAGTTAATTCTCAAGAAGAGAGAAAGAACTTGCTAGAAAAAGAAATAGCTTGCCCCTTGTGGCAGGAGAGAGTGATGCAAATATGATGAACTGAATGCAGATGACAGTGACCAGAGTGCAAGGAATGAGCCATGTGTGGTAGGGTATAGTCAACACGTCAGTCTAGCAGGCACCGTTTTTGAGCACATGAACATATGTGGTACCCTTCCATCATCCTTTATAAGCATGGTTATGGCACATCAGAGATTTTCCAGAGCAGTAATGAATTTTAACATTCCATTGTATTGTTGCCGTAAGTACATTCACAGTGTTAGTTCATGTATTCTAATTTATAGTCTAAAGAATATGGCAGCTGTATGCATTCTCAGTTTCCTGAACCATGTCTGTTTTGTGGGAAAATGATTTGGCCACAAGAAGTTTCCAAATAGTGGAAGGGGATTAGGGTTAATATACCATGAAGGACACATTTACAGTAGGGTGAAGGCACTGGCTAGGCATCTTTCTCCATGATGTCTCATCACTTTCTGATCCCCTTTTCTGTTCCAACCCCTCACTACCTTGTGGGCTGAGGCACTGGTCAGGTGGGCCAGTTTCAAGATAGAATTTCCAGAGACAGGAGATTAAATTGGCCAGGGTAGTGACCTAAGACTGCGAAGATCAGCAAAAGCCAGGGGATGAGGGCAAGCCTGTTCTTAGAGAGCATTGAGAAGGTCAAAAGCTGAGCATAGCAAGCCTAAAGGGTGAATGCAGGGTCACAAATAGGAGATAGTTCCAAGAAGGTCTGAAGCCAGGTATGCCAAAGAACAGAGCAGGATGTGCAGAGCAAGGGCAAGAGAGAAGTGAGAGGGTTCAGAGTAACTGCCTCAAATGAAGTCTTGAGGTCTGTGACTCATTTTCTTTGGCCACCTGCCGCATAGTGTGTGGGTGAGTTGGCCCAGTGTAATGGCATGGGGCCAGGACTTCTCCCAGTTTGCCCAGTGAGAAGTTGTGACTTGCTCCAGAGCATTCTTGAGGTAAAAGTCTGGTTCCCACCAGCACTCTCCTAATCCACAGTCTTTCTCTTGCACCAACTCCTGCAACCAGCTCTGTGGATCAGAGAGTTTCAGCACCTCCTCTTCCCCCAGTCCCTGGTTGTCACGGAAGGACAGACATATGGGTAGTTTGGGCTTATTTTAGAGTGCTGGAAGCCACATACCCACTACATGGGCGGAGTTAGTATTGACAGGAAAGAGAATTCAAAGGGTTCACAATTTCTTGAATTGTAAATAGGCCCGGCAAGGTCTTCAAGCACTTAGTGGAGATGATGTAAATTGGGAGGCAACAGTGTTCAGTAGTTAATGTGGGATGTGTTCAGTGTGGGATGTAGAAAGAAAGTAGAAAGAAAGTGAAGTTGCTAAGTCATGTCTGATTCTTTGCAACCTCATGGACTGTAGTACACCACGCTCCTCCATCCATGGGATTTTCCAGGCAAGAGTACTGGAGTGAGTTGCCATTTCCTCCTCCAGGGGATCCCAATTCAGGCATCAAACCCAAGTCTCCTGCATTGCAGGCAGATGCTTTACCGCCTTAGCCATCAGGGAAGCCTGAACTCAAATCCCAGCTCTCCCATGTAATGACTGTGTAATCCTAGGTGAGTCACTCAACCTTTCTGTGCCTCAGTTTCTACAGCTGGGAAATGAGGATAATACTATTTATCACATAGATTGCTGAACAGCTTATGTGAGGGTATACATCTAAAATATTTAGCATTGTGCCTGGGATGGAGTAAATGTCTGGTAGACGATAGTGTTTATTTTTATTGGGGAGAATGCTGGATATGATCTGCTATCTGAATTTTCTTCTCAAGTGCTTGGAATCAACAGCATTTGGGATGGGGCTTAGTAATTATGGCAGGAAGTGAAGAACTAAAGAGCCTCTTGATGAAAGTGGAAGAGGAGAGTGAAAAAGTTGGCTTAAAACTCAACATTCAGAAAACTAAGATCATGTCATCTGGCCCCATCACTTCATGGCAAATAGATGGGGAAACAGTGGAAACAGTGATAGACTTTATTTTGGGGGCTCAAAATCACTGCAGATGGTGACTGCAGCCATGAAATTAAAAGACGCTTACTCCTTGGAAGAAAAGTTATGACCAACCTAAACAGCATATTCAAAAGCAGAGACATTACTTTGCCAACAAAGGTCCATCTAGTCAAAGCTATGGTTTTTCCAGTAGTCATGTATGGATGTGAGAGTTGGACTGTGAAGAAAGCTGAGCGCTGAAGAATTGATGCTTTTGAACTGTGGTGTTGGAGAAGACTCTTGAGAGTCCCTTGGACTGCAAGGAGATCCAACCAGTCCATCCTAAAGGAAATCATTCCTGAATATTCATTGAAAGGACGGATGCTAAAGCTGAAGCTCCAATCCTTTGGCCACCTGATGCAAAGAACTGACTCATTTGAAAAGCTCCTGATGCTAGGAAAGATTGAAGGTGGGAGGAGAAGGGGTCGACAGATGATGAGATGGTTGGCTGGCATCACTGACTCAATGGACATGAATTTGAGTAAGCTCCAGGAGTTGGTGATGAACAGGGAGACTTGGCGTGGGGTCACAAAGAGTCAGACATGACTGAGCGACTGAACTGAACTGAACTGAATTAATGCAGGAAGGTGGCAAATAATGGAAACTGGCATTGCAGTAAGTGGGTTAAGGGTGCATTCAACATTTAAAATATCCTGAATGGGAACTCAGTGGTAGTAAACTAGGAAAATCCATCATGTTGCTATACAACACATACTAGCAGGGGTTTAATCTGATGGCCCTTGACAGTGGCCCAGGGCTTCCACATTGGGAGTTAGGTCTGGGGTTTCGCTGGACCTAACTGGAATAGCCAGGAACAGGTAGAACCTGAGGGTGAAGCTACTCTTTGCTTAGGAAGCACTGAGATGGTCAAGTTTGGGAGATCTGTGTGAAGGCAAACACAGTGTGCAGAGCCAAGGTCAGGAGGCAAGTACACATAGGAACCAGTTCGGAGTGAATGAAGAGCCAGAGCAGGAGCAAAGTGAGTGGGTTCAAAGTTATTGCCATGAAAAGGGCCCTGAGGACTAGTATTTGGATTTATTGGCTGCCAGCTGAATAGTGTGTGGGTGGGTTGACTGGAGTTGGTTGGTATGGGCTGGGGTAGACAGTAATAACAATCCTGCTAGGTAGATATCATTTCTATTTTGGAGGGGAGGAAACTAAGAATTAAAGATGTCAAGCAATTTGTCTTATGCCACACAGTTCATTGACTTCCCTGGTGTCTCAGACAGTAAAGCGTTTGCCTACAGTGTGGGAGACCCGGGTTCAATCCCTGGGTCAGGAAGATCTCCTGGGGAAGGAAATGGCAACCCACTCCAGTATTCTTGCCTGGAGAATCCCATGGACGGAGAAGCCTGGTAGGCTACAGTCCCTGGGGTCGCAAAGAGTCAGACACGACTGAGCAACTTCACTTCACTTCACTTCACACAGTTCATCACTAGCAAAGATGGGAAGGTGGGAATGATCCCTAAAAGGATAGTTGAGGTAACATGCAAAGCAAAACAAAGTTTCCTGTTGAGGGGTGGGGCAGGGGCAGGAGTAATAATAGAATGTTGGCAGTTGTTACACTCTCTGAGACCCTGTTGATTAGAACTGTCACATCATAAGGGATGCAGTGGGCTTCCCTGGTGGCTCAGTTGTAAAGAATCCACATGCCAAGAGATAGACATATGTTCAATTCCTGGGTTGGAAAGATCCCCTGGAGAAGGAAATGGCAATCCACTCCAGTATTCTTGCCTTGGAAATCCCATGGACAGAGGAGCCTGGCAGGCTACAGTCCATGGGGTCAAGAAAGAGCTGGACATAACATGACTTAGTGACTAAACAACAAGGGATGCAGTATGACTTAGCGGTTAAGGAGTATTTCTGGAGCCAGACTGCGAGTCAGACTTTGTTGTTGGTGTTTAGTTGCCAGGTCATATCTGACTCTTTTATGACCCCATGGACTGTAGCATGCCAGGCTCCTCTGTCCATGAGATTTCCCAGGCAAGAATACTGGAGTGGGTTGCCATTTCCTTCTCCAGGGGATCTTCCCAACCCAGGGATCGACTCAGGTCACCTGCCTGGCAGGCAGAATCTTTACCACTGAGCTACCAGGAAGACTGCTGGGGTTCAAAATCTACCTCTGCCACTAATCAGCTGTGTGAAATGGAGAGATTGCTTAACCTTTTAGTGCCACAGTTTTCTCACATGTAAGGTGAGCAAATAATAATATCTATTTTTAGGGTTGTTATATAATTCAATTTATTTATTTTGTTTATTTTTGTTTTTAATTTTTATTATTATTTTTAATTTAAATTTATTTATTTTAATTAGAGGCTAATTACTTTACAATATTGTATTGGTTTTGCCATACATCAGCCAGAAAGAAAAACACCAATATGGTATACTAATGTATATATATGGAATTTAGAAAGATGGTAACGATAACCCTGTATGCAAGACAGCAAAAGACACACAGATGTATAGAACATTCTTTTGGACTCTGTGCGAGAGGGAGGGGGGGATGATTTGGGAGAATGGCATTGAAACATGTATAATATCATATAAGAAATGAATCACCAGTCCAGGTTCCATGCAGGATACAGAATGCTTGGGGCTGGTGCACTGGGATGACTCAGAGGGATGGTACATAATTCAATTTATTAATGTAATTAAAGCACTTAGAAAAGTGCCTGGCTCATAATAAGCACTATCTAAAATTTAGTTATAATAATAATAATAGGCTTATCTCAAATATTTAGATAATGCGTATAAAATACTTAGCACAATGCTTGCACATAGTAAGCACTCAATAGATGAATCAGTATTATTATAAATATTCTACAACAATTAAGATTGTGCAAGTATTGATCTCAGACGGAATGAGGCAGCCTCAGAAAATCCATGGTAGGGACTACCTTTATGCTAGAAATCTGAGAGGGACCCACTCCTATCCTGCAAATACTGCCCCTTCTCTCTGATACAACTTTTTAATTGCAAAAGAAATGGGCTAACCTGGGAGACAGAGTGCTCCTATTATTGAAGGCACTGAAGCATAGGCTGCCTAACCCCACTAGACAGCGTTACCATATCGGGGATTGACAGGTAATAATTATATCTAACAGTGATATAAATACTCTTATTATTCCCCTTCTATAGATAAGGAAACTGAGGCACAGAGGGTCATGCTCTTTGCTCAAGATCCCACAGCCAGTAGTGGCTGAGGTTTCCTTCTAACCCCTGACAACCTCCTGTAAGATGTAGCCGATTCAATCCCAACACAGTAATATGAGTAAAATTATTGGATTCCCTTTCCTTTTTGCCAGGATGAAGGGGAATGATGGTGAGTTCTGGATTAGAGAATTTAAAAGAGGAAAAATATAAAAGAAGACAATGAAGCTAGTGAGACCTCCAAATACCAACTTGATCATCTCACAGTCTTCTTCAGGGCAGCCTCAGAACCTTGAACCTAACCTTGGGAGATCAAAACTGCCTGAATTCTCTCTCCTAGGAATCCTCAGGGGCCCTCAGGATCAGAACTGCCCCAGAATTGGTAATTGGAGACCCAAGTGCCCACACAAAATTGTTCTGCCTGTTTCAGATCTGCAGGGAGCTAACTTGCATTTTGCTCACTGCAGTGGGCTCTATTTCAGTCATCAGTTAGATCTCCTGCCAGAGCTGTGTTCACAGAGGAGGGGAGAAGAAGAGAGAGGATTCCTGGCATGTAGGACAGTTCAGAGACATGAGTGTGCAAGTCATTTATTGTCTCAGGAAACAAGATTACTTGGCTAGAACAATGAGTTGAAGTCAGACAGCAGCAAGAACTGAAGGAAGTTTAACAAGGAGTTTTTTTTTTTTTTTTTTTTTTTTTTAGAGAGGGCTTTGACAGGGAACTGAGGACTTTCTATGAGTGGTCATTATCTGAGCAAGAGAAGATCAAAACACTCCAGAAAGATTCCTACTGACCTATGCATCCTACATTGGAGGGAGGTGAGATAGAAGTTCAAGGAGGAGACTTGAAGATAGGAAAGGCTGTGTAATGACCCAGCCCAAAGACAACTGGAGGCAGAACTGGATGGAAAGGTAGTAAAAGCCAAAGGAAGAGAACTAGCAAGAAGGGATAAGTAAATAACTGGTTAATATCAAGCCTTCTTGATATGTGATGAAATATGTGTTTTACTTCATCACATCCTTACTGAATATAAGTCCTCTGCCTAGAATCCACTTCCTACCTTTCTTTAACATTCACTCATCTTTATAGACTTAATCCATCCTCCAGATTGTAAAAAAATTATTCATATATATATTTTCTTTACTAGAGTTAGAGCTCCTTGAGGATGATATCTCTATCTACCCTTCCTCCCTCTTTTCCTCCCTCTCCATTCTGTCTTTCTTTTCTTTCTTTTACCGAATATTTTTGGATACTTACTACAGTCTAAGGAAATCAAGAAAAAACTTGGGACAGACATTCCACCTGATTCTGGCAATACTGAGCTTGGAAACTGATGGCATGTCTTGTGTGAAGCTGTCTCAGTCACTGCCAGAGAAAATGAACTCCTCTGGTGTCAGTAGAATAGAAGGTGTGATACAATAAAAAAAATCTGTTTGGTCAAAAAATAGAATAGGGAAACTCTTCCAAACACATTTTACAAGGCCAGCGTTACCCTGATAGCAAAACCAAACAAGGATGCTACACAAAAAGAAAATTACAAGCCAGTAACCCTGATAAATATAGAGGCAAAAATCCTCAACAAAATATTAGCAAACTGAATTCAACAGTACAGTAAAAGTGAGAGGGTGACAGGCAGGAAGGCCTGCTGCTGCTGCTGCTAAGTCGCTTCAGTCGTGTCCGACTCTGTGCGAACCCAGAGATGGCAGCCCACGAGGCTCCCCCGTCCCTGGGATTCTCCAGGCAAGAACACTGGAGTGGATTGCCATTTCCTTCTCCAATGTGTGAAAGTGAAAAGTGAAAGTGAAGTTGTGAAGTCGCTCAGTCGTGTCCGACTCTTAGCGACCCCATGGACTGTAGCCCACCAGGCTCCTCCATCCATGGGATTTTCTAGGCAAGAGTACTGGAGTGGGGTGCCATTGCCAAGACCAGGGGTCTCCAAACGTAGGAAATAGCCTGCAAGTATCAGACATTTTTATCTCTCTTAAGCGGCAGGAGGAAACAAACTAGCGATATTTTTTCCTTCTCTATAACAAATTTAAAAGGAGATTTCTCTTAAAATACTGTGTTGCCATAATGACACCTGGTTTCACCTGAAGTTAACTATTCTCAAACCTAGAGATAACCGATGCATTTCTCTTATGGAAATGTTTGTCTTAAGCTATGCTAATGTACTATACATTTACCCCAAACTCTGTCTTCAAGTCCCTTCCACCTCTTGGCTCAGAACCTACTTGACAAACCAGTATGTTATATTCAGATATTGTTCCCCTAATCTATGTAAACGAAACTATTTGTATGGTGATCTGCCCTTCTTCAAGATTCAAGTTAATCATTTTATAGCCCAGGATGAACCATTTGGTGCCAAGATTATCCCAAAATGCATCTTGAGTGAGGGGCCTTGTGCCATTCTGAGTTTTAAGACATTCTTTCATTAACAGACTGCAAGTGACTATATAACATCCAGCTGAAGACTAGCAGCGGGGTACTCTTTCTGCCCTTCTGATGCCTATGTCAAAAGCTTTCTCTATTTCCTTTATACTTTAATAAAACTTTATTACACAAAAGCTCTGAGCGATAAAGCCTCGTCTCTGGCCCCAGATTAAATTCTTCTCCTCCAGGGGCCAAGAATCCTGGAGTCTGTGTGTGATTCAACAACAACCTTTCAAAAGGATCATACACAATCATCAAGTTGAAATTTATCCCAGGGATGCAAGAAGGGTTCAACATTACAGAGCAGTCAATATGTATATACACCACATTAGCAACAACAAAAAAAGGATAAATATAGAATAATTATCTCAATAGATGCAGAAAAAAATGGAAAAGCCCCTCATCCATTTATGATAAAGGTTCCTAACAAAGCAGGTACAGAGGGGAAATACACAAAATAATAAAGGATAAATATGATAAGGCAAGCTAGTGGAGGTGATGGAATTCCAGTTGAGCTATTTCAAATCCTAAAAGATGATGCTGTGAAAGTGCTGCACTCAATATGCCAGCAAATTTGGAAAACTCAGCAGTGGCCACAGGACTGGAAAAGGTGAGTTTTCATTCCAATCCCAAAGAAAGGCAATGCCAAAGAATGCGCAAACTACCGCACAATTGCACTCATCTCACACACTAGTAAAGTAATGCTCAAAATTCTCCAAGCCAGGCTTCAGCAATACGTGAACTGTGAACTTCCAGTTGTTCAAGCTGGTTTTAGAAAAGGCAGAGGAACCAGAGATCAAATTGCCAACATTTGCTGGATCATCAAAAAAGCAAGAGAGTTCCAGAAAAACATTTTTTTCTGCTTTATTGACTATGCCAAAGCCTTTGACTGTGTGGATCACAATAAACTGTGGAAAATTCTGAAAGAGATGGGAATACCAGACCACCTGACTTGCCTCTTGAGAAACCTATATGCAGGTCAGGAAGCAACAGTTAGAATTGGACATGGAAGAACAGACTGGTTCCAAATAGGAAAAGGAGTATGTCGAGGTTGTATACTGTCACCCTGCTTATTTAACTTATATGCAGAATACATCATGAGAAATGCTGGACTGGAAGAAGCACAAGCTGGAATCAAGATTGCTGGGAGAAATATCAAGAACCTCAGATATGCAGATGACACCACCCTTATGGCAGAAAGTGAAGAGGAACTACAAAGCCTCTTGATGAAAGTGAAAGAGGAGAGTGAAAAAGTTGGCTTAAAGCTCAACATTCAGAAAACTAAGACCATGGCATCCGGTACCATCACTTCATGGGAAATAGATGGGTAAACAGTGGAAACAGTGTCCGACTTTATTTTTTTGGGCTCCAAAATCACTGCAGATGGTGACTGCAGCCATGAAATTAAAAGATGCTTACTCCTTGGAAGGAAAGTTATGACCAACCTAGATAGCATATTGAAAAGCAGAGACATTACTTTGCCAACAAAGGTCCGTCTAGTTAAGACTATGGTGTTTCCAGTGGTCATGTATGGATGTGAGAGTTGGACTGTGAAGAAAGCTGAGTGCCAAAGAATTTATGCTTTTGAACTGTGGTGTTGGAGAAGACTCTTGAGAGTCCCTTGGACTGCAAGGAGATCCAACCAGTTCATTCTGAAGGAGATCAGCCTTGGGATTTCTTTGGAAGGACTGATGCTAAAGCTGAAACTCCAGTACTTTGGCCACCTCATGCGAAGAGTTGACTCATTGGAAAAGACCCTGATGTTGGGAGGGATTGGGGGCAGGAGAAGGGGACGACAGAAAATGAGATGGCTGGATGGCATCACTGACTCGATGGACAAGTTGAGTGAACTCCGGGAGTTGGTGATCGACAGGGAGGCCTGGTGTGCTGCAATTCATAGGGTCGCAAAGAGTCGGACACGACTGAGCGACTGAACTGAACTGAACTGATGATAAGGCAACAGCTAACATCATACTCAACAATAAAATGCTGAAAGTTTTTCTTCTAAGATCAGGGACAAGACTCTCAGCACTTCTATTCAACATAGTATAGCCAGAGCCATAAGGTAAGAAAAATAAATAAAAGACATGCAAATTGGAAAAGAAGAAGTAAAACTGTCACTATTTGCAGATGACATGATATTATGTACACAAGAGCCTGAAAACTACACCAGAAAACTATAGAACTAATAAACAATCTGGCAGGATATGAAATCAATACAAAAATCTACTGTGTTTCTTTGCACCTAATAATGAGCTTTTAGAAAGAGAAACTAAGAAAACAATCCCATCTATAATTGCATCAAAAGAAATAAAATACATAAGAATAAATTTAACCAAGAGGTTAAAACTACAAGGCTTTAATTTAATAAATTGAAGAAGGCACAAACAAATGGAAAGATTTTTGATGCTAATGGATTGGAACAATTAATATTGTTAAACTGTCCATACTACCCAAAGTAATATACAGATTCAATGCAATCCTTATCAAAATTCCAATGGTATTTTTCATAGAAATAAAACAAACAATCCTAAAATTTGTATGGAACCACAAAAGATCCCAAATAGCCATAGCAATCATGAGAAAGAACAATGCTGAAGGCATTGTGCTTCCAGATTTCAAACAAAATTGAAAAGCTATATCAATTAAAATAGTATGGTACTGGCTTAAAAACAGACACATAGATCAATGGAATAGAATAGAGATCCAAGAAATAAATCCACAAATATTTAGTCATTACTTTATGAAAGAGAAGCCAGGAATTACAATGGAGAAGGGACAGTCTCTTCAATTAACCATGCTGGAAAAATTGAACAGCCACATGCAAACAAAGGAAATAAGATTGCTATCATACACCATATACAAAAATTAACTCAAAATGGATTAAAGACATGAATGTAAGATTTGAAAGTGTAAAAATCCACAAGAAAACATAGATAGTTAATTCCTTGACATAGATCTTGGCAATGATTTCTTGAACCTGACACCAAAAGCAAAAGCAACAAAAGCAAAACTGAACAAGTGAGACCATAGTGAACTGAAAAGCTTCTGTACAGCAAAGGAAACAGCAAATGATAAGCAACCTATGAAATGAGAGAAGATATTTGAAAACTATGTATCTGATAAGGAATTAATACCCAATATATATAAAGAACTTACAAAACTCAATAGCAAAACAACTCTAATAATCCAATTTAAAATAGGCTAAAACCTTAGACATATTTTTTTCTAAAGAAGGCTACATGAAAAGGTTCTCAATATCATTAATCATCAGGAAAATGCAAATCAAAAGCACAATAAGATATCACCTCACACTTGTTAGGATAGCTTTTATCAAAAAGACAAGTAACAACGGTTGGTGAGCATGTGTAGAAAAGGGGACCCCTGTACACTATTAGTGCGAATATACATTTTTGGTGCAGCCGTTATGGAAAACAATATGGAGGCCATTAAATTTTAAGCACAGAAATACCGTATGATTCAACATTCCCACTTGTAGTTATATATCCGAAGAAGACTAAATCAGTACCTCAAAGAGAGATCTGCACTCCCATGTACCTTTCAGTGTTATTCATGATAGCCAAGATATGGAAAAAACCTAAATGTCTATTGGCAGATGAATGGATAAAGAAGATATGGTACATATAAATGGAATATCATTCAGCCACAAGAAAGAATAGAATATTGCCATTTGCAACACCATTGACTGAGCTTACTGGTAAAGAATCCACCTGCAATGCAGGAGACCCTGGTTTTATTCCTGGGTTGGGAAGATCCCCTGGAGAAGGGATAGGCTACCCACTCCAGTATTTTTGAGTTTCCCTGGTAGCTCAGACAGTAAAGAATCTGCCTGAAATGTGGGAGACCTGGGTTCAATCCCTGGGTTGGGAAGATCCCCTAGAGGAGGGTATGACAACACACTCCAGTATTCTTGCCTGGAGAATCCCCATGGACAGAGGAGCCTGGCAGGCTACAGTCCATAGGGTCTCAAAGAGTTGGACATGACTGAGTGATTAAGCACAGCACAGAGGATAGTATGCTAAGTGGAATTATGTAGAGAAAGACAAATATCATATGATCTTACCTACATGCAGAATCTTAAAAGAAAAAAGCCAAACCCATAGAATCACAATGTAGAATGGTTACCAGAACATGGAGATCGAGAGATGCTGTTCAAAGGGTACAAGCCTTCATTTATTAGTTTAATAAGCTCTGGGTATCTAATGTACAGCATGGTGACTGTAGTTAATAGTACTGCAATGTGTACTTGAAATTTGCCAAGAGAGTAGACCTTAAGTGTTCTCAGCAACTACAACCACACAAAATGGCAACTATGTGAGATGATGAATGTGTTATTTAACCAGCTTATAGTAATCATTTCACAAAGTGAACATATGTAAAATCATCATGTTGTACATACATAATTTTAAGTTTCTATACAATTTCATGTCTATTACACCTCAGTAAAACTGAAAAAATATCCAGCACAAAACAAGGTAAAATTCACATCGTGCATCCAATAAATTACATATCAGATCAGGCAAACAAAGAAGCAGGAAAATACAATCCATAATAAAAAAAAATCAACCAATCAGAGTAAATCCAGAACTGATACAAATATTAGAATTATCAGATAAGAATATTAAAATAGTTATTTTAACACTATTCCATTGTTATAACTATACACCAGATGTTCAAAAAGATAAGATATGGAAGTATCTCAAAATTTCTAGAGATGAAAGATACCATTTCTGAGATGAAAAATATACTGGATGGAATAATGGCAGATTAAACATTCCAGAAGACTGATGAACTTGAAGACATAACAGTAAAAACTAACAAAAATAAAACTCAGGGAGAAAAGAGAATTAAACAATCAAATACAAAAAGCATTAGTGATCTGTGATACATGTAATTGCAGAACAAAGTTGGGAGGGCAGATATTTGAAGAAACAATGTGTGAAAATTATCAGAAATAAAGCTATCTCATAATGATAAAGAGGTCTACAAGGAAGAGCACATAATAATCCTCAATGTTTATGTCCCTAAAAAGAGATTCAAAAAACATGCAGAAAAAAATGACAGGACTGCAAGAATAAATAGAAAAATTTACAATTATACCCTAAGATTTCAATATCTGTCTCAGTAATTAGTGAAATCAGAAAGAATATAGTAGACTTGAACAACACAATCAGCCAACTTGGCCTAATTAACATTTATAGAATACTGCAGCCAACAGCAGCGGAATGCATTCTTTTCAAGTGTAAATGTTCACAGAATATTTACCAAGATACCCTATATTCTGGGCCAAAACACAAATCTCAATATATTTTAATTAGCTCCCCATCCTGAACCCTCCTCCCTCCCAAATTAAAAAAATAAAAAAAAAAAAAAATAAAAAAAAAAGAAATAAAGTCAGTGAATATTTACACCTAAAAAAAATATATATATATATTTTAAAAGTTTTAAGTCATATTAAGTATTTTTTTTACCACAATGCAATTAAATTTGAAATCAATAACAAAATGCCCTCTATAAAATACCCCCCAAATATTTGAAAACTAAATAACAAGCTTCTAAATACCAAAGGATAAAAGAAGAAAATTAAGGGAAATTTAAACTGTCCTAAATGAATGAAAATGAAAACACACATCTCAGAAATCCTGGGATGACAGAGGATGAGATGGCTGGATGGCGTCACCGACTCGATGGACATGAGTTTGAGTGAACTCCGGGAGATGGTGATGGACAGGGAGGCGCCTGCTGCGATTCATGGGGTCGTAAAGAGTCAGACACAACTGAGCGACTGAACTGAACTGAACTGAGCGACTGAACTGAACTGAATGTTTTCCAGTGCTGGACAGAACCTCCAATACTTCCCCTATCTCCACTCCACTGTCCAGTTCCGTATATTTTTAGCTTTTGTTTGTCTGAAAATATTTACTAAGCATTTACCATGTGTGAGACACTGCACTAGACAGGGGCGGGGTGTAGGGATTTCAGATTACAAGTGAGAATAAGACATGGTCCCAGCCCTTAGAAAACTCTAATGGTAAACAGGTCAAAACAACATCCAACATCTAGGTGTGAAATCAGCAGTGTTTGTTTCTATGCTCCAATGCCCTTCTGCTCTCTTCCTCAGTCTCCTTATTAGAGAAACAATTGATCAGATGTGGGTTTGCCATCCCTTACACTCAATCAGCCTTTGGCAGGGATTAAGACAGTGCCTGTCTACTTATTGCCTGAGATTGTTGGGAGCCAAGGAGCCTGGGAAATTGGAGCCTTTCCTGCTTTTCTGGCTCATGCCTGAACTGACAGCCTTATCAGAATTCTCATTCTCAATCTGCCTGAAAACATGAAGATTCTGTGTACCTAGAGTCTATTGAAAACTCGACCTGGGTTTTCAAGTCCTCACACTTTCAGGTTTTTCTTTCTTTTTTTTTTTTTTAATCTGGTTTGCATTTTATTTTATTTTTTTATAAGATTTTTTAAAATTTTATTTTATTTAACTTTACAATATTGTATTGGTTTTGCCATATATCAACATGAATCCACCACAGGTATACACGTGTTCCCCATCCTGAACCCTCCTCCCTCCTCCCTCCCCATACCATCCCTCTGGGTTGTCCCAGTGCACCAGCCCCAAGCATCCAGTATCGTGAATCGAACCTGGACTGGTGACTCGTTTCATATATGATATTATAAATTTTTCAATGCCATTCTCCCAAATCATCCCACCCTCTCCCTCTCCCACAGAGTCCAAAAGACTGTTCTACACATTAGTGTCTCTTTTGCTGTCTCGTATACAGGGTTATTGTTACCATCTTTCTAAAGTCCATATATATGTGTTAGTATACTGTATTGGTGTTTTTCTTTCTGGCTTACTTCACTCTGTATAATAGGCTCCAGTTTCTCCACCTCATTAGAACTGACTCAAATGTATTCTTTTTAATGGCTGAGTAACACTCCATTGTGTATATGTACCACAGCTTTCTTATCCATTCATCTGCTGATGGACATCTAGGTTGCTTCCATGTCCTGGCTATTATAAACAGTGCTGCGATGAACATTGGGGTACACGTGTCTCTTTCAATTCTGGTTTCCTCCATGTGTATGCCCAGCAGTGGGATTGCTGTGTCATAAGGCACAGTTTTTTAAGGAATCTCCACACTGTTCTCCATAGTGGCTGTACTAGTTTGCATTCCCACCAACAGTGTAAGAAAGTTCCCTTTTCTCCACACCCTCTCCAGCATTTATTGCTTGTATACTTTTGGATCGCAGCCATTCTGACTGGCGTGAAATGGTACCTCATAGTGGTTTTGAGTTGCATTTCTCTGATAATGAGTGATGTTGAGCATCTTTTCATGTGTTTGTTAGCCATCTGTATGTCTTCTTTGGAGAAATGTCTATTTAGTTCTTTGGCCCATTTTTTGATTGGGTCATTTATTTTTCTGGAGTTGAGCTGTAGGAGTTGCTTGTATATTTTTGAGATTAGTTGTTTGTTGCTTCATTTGCTATTATTTTCTCCCATTCTGAAGCCTGTCTTTTCACCTTGCTTATAGTTTCCTTTGTTGTGCATAAGCTTTTAAGTTTAATTAGGTCCCATTTGTTTATTTTTGCTTTTATTTCCAATATTCTGGGAGGTGGGTCATAGAGGATCCTGCTGTGATGTATGTTGGAGAGTGTTTTGCCTATGTTCTCCTCTAGGAGTTTTATAGTTTCTGGTCTTACGTTTAGATCTTTAATCCATTTTTCTTAGCCCCATACATACATAGTAGAGCCACCCCGTTCCCCTGCCTTGCCTTCCCTACCCACTCTGTGGTCCCCCAAGAACGACCCCTCACACACACCAATCAGGCTGAACCAGATGTCCCAGAATTTTTGTTGCTAGGAGTCTCTTAGATACCCAGGGGTGGTTCTTCAGAAGAGGAACATCACTCTCTGACTGTTCAGAGAGTAATTAAGGAGGGATGCCAGGGGTTCTGAGAGAATACAAAGGAGTTGGAAATATCTGGTGCTGCAGCCCAATATCTAGGGACAAGAAATCTAGGCATTTCATCTGGCCATATGTCAAAATTTGAGGAATTCGTCATTTACATTGAGTTCCTAAAGTGTGCCTCCCCATGACCATAAAGCATGGTTATTTCTATGCAGATAATTCAAAAATATCAGAATAAACTAATTAGTTATAAGCTGCTTTTTATCATAACATCAAACTTTGTTCATAAATACTGAAGTTCCAAAGTAGTTGCTTCTATACAACTACTTTAAGACACATATTTCTTTAGGACACAAGGAAGTTGTGTCACACCCTGATAATATTTGAAGCAAGAAAGAAACCCATGTTATCTTTGAAGGTTAATAAGTTGAAAAGGTATGGTCAATCCAGCAACTCTTTTCCTGGGCTTCATTTAACTGTCTTTTGATGCCATACAAAATGAGTTTGGGGACACAGAAAGTTGTATCTCTTCAGTGAGTTTTTGACTCTTGAAGGGTCCTCACCTTCCTATGATCAGGGTCTTCATCTCCTCCCAACATGTGTACACCTTTCTAAATTTTTTGGCAGTGCTGGGTCTTCACTGCTGCATGCGGGCTACTCTTCTGTTGAGGTGCGTGGGCTTCTCATTGCAGTGGCTTCTTATTGCCTGGGCTCAGAGGTTACAGCCTGTGGGATCTAGAGCACAGACTCAATAGTTGTGGTGCACAGGCTTGTTGCCCAGTTGCCCAGTAGCATGTGGAATCTTTCCAAACCAGGGATTGAACCCGTGTCCCCTGCATTGGCAGACAGATTCTTATCCACTTCACCACCAGGAAAGTCCCCACCTTTCTCAGTTGTTAAATCACTGGTTTCTTTCACCTCAAGGAAAGTCTCTGCAATCATAAAATCCCTAGGGAGAAGGGTGGCCACTAAGGCATAAGTGCATCAGGCCAAATAATATCCCTTTCTTGCTAAAGCTACTCCTGTCTCTTGAGCACCTTAGAAAATGGATGCTCCTTTTCAAAGATTCCTGGTTGTTCTGGAGGGAAGTATCTGAAGACTTCTGATAGTTAGAGAATTGTCTCTTGACTAAAAGGGGTGGGGGGCAAAGATATTATTATATTTGGAGTGGGGTTCTCACAAAGATGGGTGTTCTAGAAAACCCAAGCAGGTATGAGGCCACCGTATCAGTACAGAACCACCTCCTGACCTGGCCTGTTGTGTGCATCCTAACTGTAGGTGCCAGGGTAAAGTGCCCCTTGAGTAGAAGCTAGCCTGCATCTAACATTTCAAACCTTTTTTTTTTTCCTCCTTTTTTTGGAACATGGTCTTTTTCCCTCTCCATTTCATTCTGTAAATTTATTTGGGAAAAACTATTCTGGGCCTTTAAAAAGCTTTACTACGAAGGAGGGAAATACCACTGTTTTTTCACACTGTGCTGTGCCAAGCTGTAACATTTTCTAGAATTAACCAAGACCAATGAGTTCCATCCCTGGAGTCTTCATGTTTTCTATATTTAAAGTTGTTCAGAGAATAAGCATCATATTCTACTTTAGGAGACCCATTCTATTATTTACCAAAGTTCAGTGCAGTACAGAGGGTTGAGATGAACACTGCCTTAGTGTTAAACTCCCTGAGCCTAGTTTTCCTCATCTGTAAATCGAGAGGGTTGAACTACATCTCTAAGACTATACTCTCTGAAGTTCCTTCTATTTCTGACATTCAATGATTTAAAATTCATTTATATACTCATTCAGTCATCAAATATCAACTGAGCATGTACCATGTGTCAGAGAGTGAATTGCCAGGGGTGGGATGGGGGTGTCAGATACAAGAATGAAAAAGACATGGTCCCAGCTCTTAGAAAACTCTGGTGGAATTTCTTTTCATGCCAAAGCCTTGAAGCTTTTCTGTAGGTGATGAGGAACCATCGGTGGTTTTATTGGAGAGGAGGAATGGGTCTTCCTCACATTTAGAAAGCCAAATCATCCCAGTAGAAACCACTGAAGAGACTGTTGCAGTGGTACCTGACAGAGATGAGGAATGAATGAGCTAAGTAGAAGGGTGGAGAGGAAGGGACCCATTCAACAGCTAGTCAACAATGTAAAATCCATAAAACTTGAGGGTCTCTTAACTGTGTAGTGTTGTTACCACCACGGAACATGCAAAATAGTATGAGAGTCTGCCTTTGTCTTCATAGCTTGAGGAGATAGTTACACGCTCTTCCAGAAAGTCAAGCAAAGCAAAACTTTCATTGTGGAGTAATGAGGGTGAGAGGAATAATTTGTAAGATGAGAAAGTGAAGTCAGTTGTGATGATTAATTCTTCTCCTTCCAAGGCAGATGCAAAGTACTGTAGGAGTTCAGGAGAGGAAGAAAATACACACTAACTCGAGTGGTCAAGTAGGACTTCATAAGGGAAGGGTTGGCAAATTTGCAATAGAGGAAGAAATATGTAAAGCCACCAAAGTATAGGTTGGGAGTGCCAAGAGATTTGTTTGTGGAATAGCAAGTGGTTGGGCTGGAGAGTAGTATGGAATACATGGTAAAGCTGTAGCATATAAGGTTGGATTAGATAGGTTGGAGTCAAATCTGCAAAGGTGCCAAAAGCCATGCTAGATAGATAAGACTTTGTTCTGAACGTAGTGAGAAACTGTTGACAATTTTTAAGCCAAAAGAGACAATCTGATATGGGATTTATGAATTGAATTTGATAGCAATATGGAAGATGAACTGTTGTTAGGAGAGATTGGGGAAGTTAATTAGAAAGCTCTCGTAGTATATTTTGTATGATCATTCTGCCCTGTTGCTTTCCCTCCCCACACACAGGCACACCCACTCATACCACCTACTTCTCTATTCCCTGGGTCACTGATGAAGCAAGATTCTGCTGGGGTCCTAAGTCCAATTACAGCATTTTCAGGTTGAAGTCACCACTCAGTAGCCATGTCTTGAAAAATTTTCTTTTGGTCCTGCTTCAAGGCACTTAACCTCTTCCAAGTATTGCTAAACTGAACTTCCCATTGTGATTGGCTCAGAGCTCAGAGTTAACAACACATTTACTTGGCATGAGACTATCTTACCCCACTGCTTTTCTTGGGATTTTTCCAAAATTTTTTCCCCTTACATTTACACAAGATATATCTGCAACTTCAGACCCACGCTCTCCAGGAGACAGAACAGACCCTAAAGTCACAGGGACTTCTGGAGAAAAGGTAGTCATTTTGTTGTTGTTCAGTTGCTGCGCCGTGTCAGACTCTTCGAGACCCCATGGACTGCAACATACCAGGCTTCCCTGTCCTTCACTATCTCCCAGAGTTTGCCCAAGTTCATGTCCATTTAATCGGTGATGCCCATTACAGATATCTAAGAACTGGAGTGGTATTCATACAGCCAGTCCAATTAGCTCAGGGTGGGGAAAATTCTGTTCCCAGGGCAGCCTCCCTTTGATTTCCTAGGATATCAAAGCTAAAGGGTTCCTTAGAGATCACAATCCTACAGATAAAGTGAGTGAGACCCAGAGATAATAAGTAGATTTTTCTAGATTACCCTGCTAATTATGACAGAACTGGGACTAGATGCAGTTTATTAAGCTCCGGATTTATCCTTTTTTTCATTATATTAGCTGTCAAGGCAATGTTGTTCTAATCTCTGTTGCTGCACCTACTGAAAATTTTGCTCTCATGTGGCCATTTTTCAGGAAATTGAAAATCTGAAGATAAGGCAGATTAAGAGACCTATAATAGTGATTAATCAGCTACTCAGAATTTCAAAAGAATGTAATAAGAGGTAACACCTTGAAGATTACAGAATGCCCAAGGGCATAGCAGCAATGGAAATAACATATCTTAAAATATTTGTTGTATTTATGGAATATATTTTGATGTTTCTAATACTTATCTTTTATTAGTTTGTTTTTATGGGTCATTCAACAATTCAGATATCTCTTTTAATCAAAATTTTAATTTGAGATAATTGTGGATTGTCCTGCAGCTCTAAGAAATAATATTGAATGAACCAAGGGCTTCCCTGGTGGCTCAGTGGTAAAGAATCCACCTGTCAAGGCAGGAGACACAGGTTCAGTCCCTGCATCCAGAAGATCCTCTGGAGAAGGAAATGGCAACCCACTTCAGTATTCTTGCCTGGGAAATCCCATGGACAGAGGAACCAGGCAGGCTACAGTCCATGGGGTCTCAAAAAGAGTCAGACACACTTAGCAATTAAACACACACACACACACACACACTTTATCCAGGTTTCTTTAATGGTAGCATCTTGTAAAACTATAGTGCAATGTTGTAGGATATTGACATTGATACAAATAGGATGCAAAATATTTCTACCACTGCTGCTTCTGCTAAGTCACTTCAGTCGTGTCTGACTCTGTGTGACCCCAGAGTCGGCAGCCCACCAGGCTCCCCTGTCCCTGGGATTCTCCAGGCAAGAACACTGGAGTGGGTTGCCATTTCCTTCTCCAATGCATGAAAGTGAAAAGTCAAAGTGAAGTCATTCAGTTGTGTCTGACTCCTAGCGACCCCATGGACTGCAGCCTACCAGGCTCCTCCATCCATGGGATTTGCCAGGTAAGAGTACTGGAGTGGGGTGCCATTGCCTTCTCCAAAATTCTACCACTAGCGTTCCTTATATTGCCCTTTTATTGCCATACCCAGTTCCCTCCTGCCCCTCTCCCTTTCATAAATCCTGACAACCATTGATCTACATTTGTAAAATTTTGCCATCTCAAAAATATGTAAATAGCATCTAACAATATATAACCTTTTTGCATTTGCTTTTTTTCATTCAGCATAGTTCTCTGGAGGCTCATCCAGGTTGTTGCATATGTTAATAGTATGTTCTCTTTTACTGATTTCATAATAGGGATGTACCACAGTTTGTTTACCCATTCACCTCAATAAAGGGCATCTGGGTTATTTCCAGTTTGGGGCTGTCACAAATAAATCTGCCATGAACATCCGTGTACAGAATTTGTGTGAACATAAGTTTTCACTTCTCTAGAATAGAAGCCCAGGGACATGACCGCATGTTTAATTTTTAAGAAACTGCCGTACTGTTTTCCAACCGGCTGTACCACTGTACAGCAGCGATGTATGAGTGGTCCGGTTTCTCTGCATCCTTATCAATTTCTGGTGTTGTCATTATTTTCTGTTTCAGCCATTACTGTGTATTTGTAGTGATATTTTGGTTTTAATTTGCATGTTCCTCAAGACTAATGAAGTTAAACACCTTTTCATGTGCTTATATCCCATCAGCATATCCTCTTCAGTTAAGTGTTTCTTCATTTTGGGGGCAATTTTCTAATTGTATTATTCATTAGTTTGTTTACTGTTGAGTTTTGAGAATTTGTTATATGTTCCGGATGCAAGTCCTTTGTTCGATTGGCAAACATATTCTCCTAGTCAGTGATGTGTCTTTTCATCTTCTTCACAGGGTGTATCTCAGAGCAAAATACTTTTAATTTGGTGGGGCCCAATTTATTAATTTTCCTTTTCTGAATTGTGCTTTTAGTGTCATGTCTACAAACGATTTACCAGTTCCTAGATCCTGAATATTTTCTTCTATGTGCTTTTCTAAAAAGTTTTATAGTTTTACAGGGTACCTATAAGTCTATAAACCATTGTGAGCTAAATTTGAGGAGTAAGACTTAGGTCAAGGTTCTTTTTTATGTCTTTTGTCTATGGATGTCTATTTGCTCCAGTACCATTTTTGAAAAGGATTCTTCCTTCATTGAATTCCTTCTGCATTTTTGTCAATGATCAACTGGGCATATATTTCTGGGGATATTTCTGGATTCTCAATTCTGCTCCATCATTCTATTACTCTTTCAGTATCATTGAAATTGGGTAAAGTGTTTCCTCCCACTCAGTTCTTATTTTCCAAAATTGCTTTAGCTGTTCTATTTCTATTGGTTTTCCAAATAAAATTGAGAAGAATCTTGTCTATTTCTACAAGAAATCTTGCTGGAATTTTAAGAGGAATTATATTAGACCTGAATATTAATTTGGGAAGAATTGCTGTCTTTATGATGTTGACTCTTTCAGTCCATGAACAAAGCATATCTCCATTTATTTAGATCTTCTTTGAATTCTTTCACCAGCTTTTTGTAACTTTCAGTATACAAGTTCTATAGCAATTTTGTTAGACTTACACCTAAATACATCATTTTTGAGCAATTATAAAAGATACTGTATTTTTAATTTTGGTGACCTCAGGTTCATTGTTAACATATAGAAAGTCTAATCATTGATTTTAGTGTGTTTGTCTTGTATCCAGTGATCTTGCTGAACTTATTAGCTCTAGGATGTTTTTGTAGATTCCTTGGGAATTTTTATGTAGACAATCATGTCATCTTCAAAAAGGAAGTGTTTTATTTCTTCTGATCCATATGCCTTTTATATTCTCCTTTCTGGCTTTATTGCAGTGGTTAGAATTTCAGCCTTATGCTTAATAAGAGCTGTGAGAATGCACATCCTTGCCTTGATCTTATCAAGAAAGCAGTCGTTCTTTTACCATTCAGTATAATGTTAGCTCTAGGTTGTTTGTTCTTTTTTAAGATGCTCTTTATTTTGAGGAAGTTCTCTTCATATGTCTTTTTCAGAGAGATATTATCACGAATAAATGTTGAACTTAGTCAAATTCTTTTTCTCTTGCATTGCAGGCAGATTCTTTTATTGTCTGAGCCACCAGGGAAGCCCTAGTTTATAGGGCTATTTAAATTATCTACTTAATATTTAGTGAGTTGTGGTAGGTTGTATTTTTTTTTTGGAGTGATCCATTTCATGTTAAGTGTGTAGAGTTATTTGTAGCATTGTTTTATTATTCCTTTGATGCCTGCAGCATCTACAGCAAAATTCCTTGTTTCATTCCTTATATTGGTAAATTGTGCTTTATCTCTGTTTTCTTTGTCAGTCTTGCTAGAGATTTGTCTATCTTATTGATCTTTTCTAAGAACCAGGCTTTTGTTTCATTGATTTTTCTCTATTGTTTTTGTTTTTAATTGTATTGATTTCTGCTCTTATGTTTTTTTATTTCTTTCCTTCTGCTTCCTTTGTGTTTATTTTGATATTATTTTATTAGATTCTTGAGGTAGAACTTATATTACTGATTTGAGACATTGTCTCTTGGCAAAGTAAACATTTAGTGCTATAAATTCTCCTTTCAGAATTGCTTTTGGTATGTCCCATAGATTTGGATATGCATGTTTTCATTTCATCCAGTTTAATGCATTTTTAAGTTTCCCTTGATGCTAAAGCTGAAACTCCAGTACTTTGGCCACCTCATGCAAAGAGTTGACTCAATGGAAAAGACTCTGATGCTGGGAGGGATTTGGGGCAGGAGGAGAAGGGGACGACAGAGGATGAGATGGCTGGATGGCATCACTGACTCGATGGACGTGAGTCTGAGTGAACTCTGGGAGTTGGTGATGGACAGGGAGGCCTGGCGTGCTGCGATTCATGGGGTCACAAAGAGTTGGACACGACTGAGCAACTGAACTGAACTGAAGTTTCCCTTGAAGCTTCTTCTTTGACTCATGGGTTATTTAGAAGTGTGCTCTTCAGTTTCTAAGTGTTTGAAAATTTTTCTGTGAATTTTCCAGTTTGATTTCATATGGTCAGTGAGCATACTCTAAACAATTTCAATTCTTTCAGATTTGTTAAAGTTTGATTTATGGCCCAGGATATGGTCTAGCTTGGAAAATGTTCCGTGGAATCTTGAAAAGAATATGTATTTAGAATGTGTATTCTACTGTTATTATATGCAATGTTCTATAAATATCAGTTAGACCCTGTCAATTCTTCTATGTCTTTATTGATTTTTGGTCTAGTTGTTCTATCCATCGTTGAGAGAGGGGTGTTAAAGTCTCAAACTACAATACTGTATTTATCTATTAATTCTTTCAGTTCTGTAAGTTTTTGCTTCACACAATTTGTAGTTCTGTTTCTTGGTGCATATACATTTAAGATTTCTGTCCTACTGGTGGATTGACCCTTTTATCATTTGTAATTTCTCTGTCTGTCATTGGTAATTTTATTTGATCCAAAATCTACTTTATCTGGCATTAATATAGCCATTCTTGCCTCTTTGACTAATGTTAGCATGATATATCTTTTTCCACCCTTCGACTTTCAGTCTGTCTAAATTGCTTTAACTTATGTGAGTCTTCTGTAGGCAACATATAGTTGGGTCATGTTTTTTAGTTCACTCTTCCACCTTATATATTGCTAGTGTACTTAGATTATTTACAATTAATGTAATTAGTGATTTGTTAGAGCTTATGTCTGCCTAGTTCCTCTGTGTTTTCTGTTTGTTTTCTCTGTTTTTCTTTTTCATGCCTTACTGTGGGTTACTGGAGTACACATTTCTATCCACATTAAATACTATTATAATATTTGCTTCAAACAGCAAATATAATTAGAAAACTCAAGATAAAAAGGAACGTCTGCTTTATTTATCCATCTTTTTTCTTTCTTTTGTTTTATCTTCCTGAAGTTAAAAAAATCCTTCTTTTGTTGTTATCTTTCTGTATACAGAACTTGTTTTAGGCATTCTTTTAAGGTAGGGCTGCTGACAACACATTCTCTTAAGGTTTCCTTCATCTGAGAATGTCTCAATTTTCCTTTTGTTGCTGAAAAGTTATTTCTATCAGATATAGGAATTTAGATTGACAGTTCTTTTCTTTCAGCACTATGCCACTTCCTTCTGGTCTCCACGATTTCTTAAGAAAAATCTGTGTCATTTGAATTGTTTATCTTCTATAAGTAAGGTGTCATTTCTCTCTCATTGCTTTTAAGATGCTTGCTTTTAGTCTTTAAGTTTTTAGAAATTTGACTATGATGTGTCTTGATGTGGATTTCTTTTTTTGGGTGGGAGTGTTTGCTTCTTGAATGTGTAGTTTTATATCCTTGGCCCAATTTGGCAAGTTTCAAATGTTATTTTTTGAGTACTTTTTCCATCTTGCCCTCTTTATTCTCTCCTCTGAGATGCCAATGGCATGACTGTTAGATTTGAGACTTTGTTCACTTTTTTCCCCAGCTATTTTCTCTCTGTTGTCAGATTGGGCAATTTCTGTTTTTCTCTCTTCAGGTTCACTGATTTTACTGATTCTTTCCTTTGTTCTCTTCATTTTGCTTTTGAGAATCATCCATGATGGGTATTTTTTTTTCTTTGTTTTTGGTAATTGGATTTTTCAGTTCTCAAATTTTCATTTTGTTCTTCTTTATATCGCCTATTTCCTGCTGAGTTTTTCTATTTCTTTGCTAACTATTTTTTCATTTGTTTCAAGCATGTATGTAATTGTATACTAAAGTATTTTTATGGGGCTTATTTGATATATTTGTCATGGATTTTTAATATTTCTGTCATCTTGGTGTTGGAACCTATTGACTCTTTTTAAAAACAGGTTTATTGAGGTATAATTGACATGCAAAGGACTGTACATATTTAATGTGGACACTTTGAGGAGATTGGGCATATACAAACATCTGTGATAGGCATTTCATTCAGATTGAGATTTTCTTCATTCTTGGTATGATAAGTAATACTTTTTATTGAAACCTGGATATTTGGGGTATTATTATATAAGATTCTAGATCTTACTTAAATTTGCTTTAGCTGGCTTCTTCTGATTCTGTTCTAGCAGAGAAGTGGAATGTCCCTTGTTATTGCCAGCTGGAGGTAGATTCCAGTTTCCCTCTTAACCTATTTTTTTTTCTAAATTTTTATTGTGTTAAAATATCTTTAACTTAAAATTTACAGTCTTAATCATTTTTTAGTTATTATAAAATATTGGCTATATTTCCCATGTTGTACAATATATCCTTGTAACTTATTTTATATATAATCCTACTTAGCCTCTCTTGAAACTCAAGTTGGGTGTCCTCATTATTGTTAGCGGTGGTATTTTTAGCTCCGTACTACTGATACATCCCTGATTGGGAGGGGAAGAGTGCCTCATTACTGCTTTCCATATGGCATCTAATGACACCATGAGGTGGAGATTTATGACTGCTGGTTGATAGTGAAAACCTTACTCCCCACTAGGCCTCCTCTGACACCAGCACAAGCTGGGAGGGGGTGAAGTGCCTCATCACTGCTAATGGGGGTGAAAGTCCAGGTTCTCCACACAGTCTCCACTGACACTGTGGCTGGTAAGTGTTTGACCTTGTTACCAGCCGGCAGTGATGAAAGTCCTAACTCCCTATTTTGCCTTCTCTGACTTTAGTCTCTAGTGGAGGGTGTTTTGCTTCATGGTTACAGGCTCCAGCTTGGATAGTAGGCTTGGATGTCCTTTACTAGCATGGATGGGGTGTTACCATTTTATCTGTAGTGTTGAGCTGGAGTAGAGCAGGTATTACCTAAAACGTTTTCTGTCTTGTTAGGCTGTCCTTTTCCTGGCCATTTAGCTAAAGAGAGGAGGCTTTTGTGGGGACCTTTTTGTTTCCACCTGTAGGCATTTTCTAATTAAAGGTTCCTTTCTGTTCCAAGTCTCTGATATGTGAGGCAAAAAAAAAAAAAAAAAAAAAAACCCAGGGAACTCACCCACATGTCATTCTTCAGGTCCCAAATTTCCTAGCCTGTCTGCTTTCTTCTCTCCAATTTTCAGTCTTCTCTTATTTGTTTCATACATAATGTCCAGGGTTTTTACTTGTACTTAATTGAAGAGAATAGAAAAAGTAAATCCACTCCATCTTCCCACACTCAGAAGTAATCAAGTATCTCTTTTAACAAAACTTAATTTATACGTGTGTGTGTGTGTGTGTGTGTGTGTGTGTGTGTGCATGTGCATGTATGTGTTCATACATGCACAGGAACCCATGCTTTTTTTCCTTTCGGTGGATTTTTCTGGACCTCTGGCATCCACGAAGTGTCCTAGAGTCCATGGCTCTATACTGAAAATTGTCTTGCTTCTGAATTAGTACCACTAACAAGTCTGGAGAAAATCTTACTTACTTGTCCCAAGAAGGCCCATTACATTGGCATAAGACAATATTGTAGAGTGTTTTGGGACATAAACTCTAAAGCCAGACACATTGGGTTTGAGTCAGTTTTGTCAGTGTGTGACCTCAGACAGGTTACTTAACTATTCCTCAGTGTTCTCATCTCTTATATGGGGAAAATGATAGGACTTTATATCTATAAAACATTTAGAACAGTATTTGGTTTATTATTGGCCCAAATAATATATAATTTAAACTGTTGTGCTGGCATTCTATGCTACTAAGAAGGATGTCTTCTTCTTGGACTTGGACTTAACTTCCAAGCTTTGAACCTTGTCCATCTATCCAACTCTCCTCTCACACCATTATCTCCTAGTTTTCTATATTCTGATTGCCTTGAATTTTGTTCAGTTTCTTAAGTATATTACATGCTCTTTCAGCTTCAGGCCTCCATACTGTATCCTACTCACTCTTCAGATTTCAGAGAGGTGCTTTCCTGAGTCACAGCCTGGAGGAAGTCTCCCTGCTTTGTGTTCCCAGAGCACCCTGCACTTCCTTATCATTTGTACCCCTGATCCCAAGCAGTTTCAGACCACAAAACTATAATCTGTGGCCTCTTGTAGCCCTAACTCAGGCCTCAAGCTATAAAAAAGTGGCTTATGGTAGTAACAATTCTGGAGCTAGTATGGTTGGGGCTGGGAACAAAGAGAGTTTAAGACTGACTGAAGCATAGCTTTGAGTATACAAATTTGTACAGGAACTTGGAGGAACTTAGGGCAAAAGAAGAGAAAGAGAAAATATAAAAGGAACCTCATTAACTCTGCTTTATAATTTCATTTTAAATGCAACTTCTTACTCTTGAAACTTTAAAAAATAACTTCACATGCAACAACAGTTTAGTTACACAGAGTTTCTAAACGGAGAAATTTATTTATTTATTTATTTTTTTTTTACTCTTCCAATTTTATTTTATTTTTAAACTTTACATAATTGTATTAGTTTTGCCAAATATCAAAATGAATCCGCCACAGGTATACATGTGTTCCCCATCCTGAACCCTCCTCCCTCCTCCCTCCCCATACCATCCCTCTGGGCCGTCCCAGTGGACCAGCCCCAAGCATCCAGCATCATGCATCGAACCTGGACTGGCAACTCGTTTCCTACATGATATTTTACATGTTTCATTGCCATTCTCCCACATCTTCCCACCCTCTCCCTCTCCCACAGAGTCCATAACACTGTTCTATACATCAGTGTCTCTTTTGCTGTCTCGTACACCGGGTTATTGTTACCATCTTTCTAAATTCCATATATATGCGTTAGTATACTGTATTTATGTTTTTCCTTCTGGCTTACTTCACTCTTATTGACTGGCAAAGCCTGAAATTAAGAGTGAATAAATGCTGACTTGGCAAGCCAGTTCTGAAAGGTTGCCAACCCCTGGCTTAGATGCCAGAAGACCCAGAGTGTCATCTTCAGTTGCCAATAATCACCATTGCCTTATGCCTCCTAGCTTAGAGGTCATGTGCTCCTGGAGCCCATCAGTCCTTTAATTCAAGCTATTTTTCTACTTTTTCCCTTGACCTTTAACCTTTTTTCCCATTAGTCAATCCTTATTAGCCCTTTCATAAATATCTCATCCATCTCTCTTTGGTGTCCTACCCCCTTCCAAGGTCAGCCTGTTCTGTCTTTGAATGCATGCTGGAGGCAGATAAAATATACAGCAATTCTTTGTTGTCAAAACTTGCTGGTCTTTTCCCCCTAGTGTCTCCTGTATATGATACTAGATTCCCACTGTGACCATGGTGGGGCAGGCCCCATTATCTAGTTACTTTTCTTGCCTCCAATATCTACCTTCTCCAAAGTATTCTGAGTGTCATTGCCAAAATCATCTCTCTACATGGTACTTTTTATCATGCCATTTTATCCTTTAGCTTGCATGATAGGCCAACAGCTTTAATCTGGTTTCAATTCCCACCACAGTCTGGTCCCAATTCAAGCCTTAACTAGAGCACAGAAACTGGACATAGCATAACACTTTCTTAGGTTTCCTACAGAAATTTCTAGATTATATCCTTTTAACCCTCCCTCAAAACCCTCTACCCTTTTAAAACCATTATGGATATACTGCTTTCTCCCCATCTATTTGGTTGCCTCTTCTCCCTTCCAAGATCCACACATACACATGACCATCCAGAACTTTGACCCCTGAGCTGCAATGCTCTTCACTACTCCAAGTTCTGTTGTCTCTCTGAATGTAGCTGAAATAGTACTTACCAAATATCTCGCTGGCTTGCTTACACTTCTTGCAGTAATCGGGGCCATATAAATTGTACTGACCAGGTGGTGCTAGTGGTAAAGAGCCTGCCTGCCAATGCAGGAGACTTAGACGCAGGTTCAGTCCCTGGGTTGGGAAGAGCCCCTGGAGAAGGGGATGGCAACCCACTCCAGTATTCTTGCCTAAGAAGCCCATGGACAGAGGAGCCTGGTGGGCTACAGTTAATATGGTTGCAAAGAGTCAGACATGACTGAAGTGACTTACAGTGCATGCAATGAACTATAAGCTGAAATGGCATATCTTACTTTTGAGCTGATGTAGTTAAGAGCCAATAGGCCTAAGCAATCTCTACTCTTCCTCTGCTGTAGCAACTTTGGAAGCTATGTGTTGAATTGTCAAGATTCAACAAGGAAGAAGCCTGAATCCTAAGTTACTGGATGGAGGAGAAATCCTACCAGCCTACATGGGATTTTATATGAGTGGAAAACAAACCCTTGTTGCATACTTCCAGATTTATTTGTTGTTTCAGGTAGCATTAGTTAGCCTAATTCACTTAATAACTTCAAAATGTAACCTTACCATTTCTTAAGCTCTCTCAACTCCAACAAATATCACCTCTACTCCACTTTAGCAATTCAGCTACCACATTCTAGAGCTTGCCATCTTATAGAACTCATCTAGTTCCAGAAACATAATTCAGATATTTCACTCTCTGGTCAAAGCATCCTAATATTTGTACTCTCAATTTCCCCCACTCTCACTAAAGTTGTTCTTCAATATCTTTGAGACTTCCAAATCCTTATTCTCAAAACTACTCACTTCCTTCTGGCTTCATGTTCCATGCAAATCTGGGGCAAATTCTCATTCTTCTTATACCCTCACTTTTGCCCTTAATTTCCTCACCCACTTATCTTTCCATCACTCCTGCCCTGCAAAACTCCAACACCAGATGATTATAAAGATCCATTTTCTTTCATTTTAATCCTAGGTTGCAGAGTATTCCTGCAGAAAATAGCATAAGCAGCACACTGATGGTTACCATTTTCAAAGTTAAGATTTCCAAACTCACATATACTCTCCAAATTGCTAAGTAAAACTTATGCTTTTGTCTCAATCAGTTTCTTCTCTTTCACATGTCACTAATGTCTGTCACAGCCATTTATTCTACTCTTCTTAATACCCTTAAATTTGTACTTCTCAGTAGATGGTCTTGCCTCTTTCACAGTGAAATAAGAAGCCACCTAGAAGTGCCCTAGACTAATTGTCCTATGTTTATTTCTTTTCCTCTTGTATTAGAAGAAGATATGTCTTTACCTTTGCCAAGACAAATCATTCCACTCATGATTTGCCTCCACAGAGTCATTACTTATCAGTTATCCCTCCTCACCTAGTTCTATGTCTCTAACCCTTCTTTTTTGCACTGGCTTTTTCATTCTTGCCTACAAGCATGCTCAAATCCTATCTTAAATAAGTCACTTTCCCTCAAGAGTGCCTCTCCCTCAAGCTCTCACCTTATTCCCTTAATTTTCTTCACAGCTAAGCTTCTGGAAAAAAGCAATTTGTACTCATTGGCTCTATTTCTTTGTCTCTTGACTTATTACTCAATCCACTGCAATATGATATCTGCTTTTTATCTGCTAAAACCATTCTCACTAGAGGCACTGGTGAATAATTAAACCAAATCAAATGATCTCTTTTCCCCAAGTAAGATAAGCTACCTTAACTCTAGGCAATATTTAACACTCTTTACCATTCTTTCCTAGAAAGTACCTCTCTCAGTTTCCACAATATTACTCACCTAGTTCTTTGACCTCTGACTAGTTCTTTCTCTGTCTGACTTTCACATGTTGATATTATCAAGGGTTCCAATTTGATTCTCTTCTCATATGAATCGAGACATTTTTTCCTTCTCCTTTATTTATTTTAATGTCTTCAACCACTGTCTGTTTGTGAATGGTACTAATTCCATCCATCTTATCTCCAGCTCTCCCCTTTGCCTTGATGTTCCATAGGAACTTCAAACTCAGTATGGCCAAAACTGTATCTCCCACATTGATGTTCTTGCTGCATTTTCTGTCTCAAAGAATTTCCCCATTTGTTCAATCCAGAAACCTAGAAATGATTCTCTTTTTCTTTAACATCCTCGCTCTTGCAGCTGTGGAAGACAGTATGGGGGTTCCTCAGAAAACTAAAAATAGAGTTGCCATATGATCCAGCAATCCCATTCCTGGCATATACCTGGACAAAACTGTAATTCAAAAAGATATATGCACCCCTATGCTCATAGCAGCACTATTCACAATAGCCGAGACTTGGAAACAACCTAAATGTCCCTTGATAGATGAATGTATAAAGAAGACATGTACATATATACACAATAGAATAGTATTATGCACAGCCATTAAAAAGAACAAAATAATGCCATTTGCAACCACTTGAAATCAACTACAGACTATCATACTAGGTGAAGTAAGTCAGAAAGAGAAAGACAAATACTATATGATATGACTTACATGTAGAATCTAAAATATGACAAATGAACCTATCTATGAAACAGAAACAGAATAATGAACATAGAGAACAGACTGGTGGTTGCCAAGGGAGACGGGTTAGGAAACAGATGGAAAAAGGTTTGGGGTTAGCAGATGTAAGCTTTTAGATATAGAATGGATAAACAACAATGTCCTACTGTATAGTACAGAGAGCCATATTCAATATCCCATAATAAACCATAATGGAAAAGAATATGTGTGTGTATGTGTATATATATATATATAAAAACAATGTATATACATGTATAACTGCATCACTTTGCTGTATAGCAGAAATTAATAAAACACTGAAAATCAATTATACTTCCTTTAAAAAAATATTAACATCCTCATTGGTCTTCTTCCTATACTCCTTAAAACCCTAGCACCAAATAATATTAGTTCTACTTGAAATTTTTTATGAATTTCCCTTCTTTTTATCTACTGCTCAAGCTTGGGCTCTTGTCCTATTTCACTTCAACTTCTACAAAATCTGCACAGATTGTTTCCCTGACTTTGGTATTTTCTTCCTGTAAATCATCATTCATCCAAATTGACCTTCAAAACCACGGAGCTTGGATTGTTTTCCATTGTCCATAGGATAAGTTTCAAAGTTTTTAACATAGTGTATGAAGTCCTTCTTGGTAGGCCTGAACCTAATTTTTTTTTAAATTTAAAAACATTTTTATTTTATTTTTAATTAGAGGATAATTACTTTATCATACTGTGATGGTTTCTGCCATACTTCAACATGAACCAGTCTTAGATATACATATGTTCTCCCTCCTTAAATCTTCCCACCTCCCACCCCATTCCACCCCTCTAGGTTGTCACGGAGCACTGGTTTTGGGTTCCCTGTGTTATACAGCAAATTCCCACTGGCTATCTATTTTACATATGGTAATACATATGTTTCAAAGCTACTGTCTCAAATCATCCCACCTTCTCTCTCCCCAGGGTCCAAAAGTTTGTTCTCTATGTCTATATCTCCATTACTGCCCTGTCGATAGGTTCGTCAGTACCATTTTCTAGATTCCGTATACATGCATTAATATACAATATTTGTTTTTCTCTTTCTGACTTCACATTGTATAATAGGCTCTAGGCCTGAACCTAATTTTATAACCTCATTTTCCAGCATTTTTCTTCATACTCTGTACGCTCTAGCCAAATTGCAATATACCATTCCAAAATTCAAAGCCACCGTGTCATTTGCTTAGACCTTTCCTTCAGCTTGATTATGAACTCCTCTTGATTAATTTTATTAATTCTATTTTAGCCTTTATTCATGATGTGGTTCATTTTGAAAAATTTCCATCATTATCTATTCAGATTGACATTTTTTCTGTAATAACTAATCTCCCTTCTCTTCCATCTGGTGAATTTTTCAGGTACTGTATTTTTCAGCTCTAGAATTTTCATGAGTTTATTTTTTAACCATTCCATTTACTTTCTCTGTGTTCATGTATACTTTTAAACCCTGAGCATATTTATAATATCTGTTTTGCATTTCTTTTCTGATAATTCTATCACCTCTGTTATTTCTGGGTCTATTTCTATGGACTGACTTTTCTCCCAGTTATGGGTTGCATATTACAGCTATTTTGTTTGTTTAATAATTTTTTTTTTTAATTGGAGAATGGAATTTTCTGGTCTTCCTTTAAGGACTGTTGGATTTTGTTCTGGAAGACAGTTGACTTACTTGCATATTACTTTGATCCTTTCAAGGCCTCATTTTAATTTGGTGAGATGGATGTAGGATAATCCCTACTCTCAGCCAATTTAGTCCTACTAGCCAGACATGATCTTTCTTAGTGCCCTACTATCTAATAGGAAGCCCTGGTTGCTAAATGAGGCTACTTTACTCTAGCTGGTAGGAACTTAAATGTCTCCCAAATCTGTGTGAACTCTGAGAACTTTTTCACTCCACTCACAGTTCTCTGGTCATTCATCGCCCAGACTCACTGAGTTCTGCCTAGTGCGTGCAGGGCTTCTTACTTAGCAACAGACCCCAGGGAACCTCTAGGCAAGTTTCTAGAGTTCTTTCTCTGTGTAGATTCCTCCTCCATGTCTAACTCAGCCTCCCTGAATATTGATCTCTCTGTCCTCAGCTCAGTGAAGTCACTGTGCTCTACCTGGATTCCCCTCCCTTGCACCATGGTCTCGTAGTACCTCTAGGTAGAAAGCCAAGGTTAACATCATTTGTTTTCTTTCTCTCAGGAGCTATAATACTGTACTTTCTGGTATTCAATATCTGAAAACAAATGTTTCTCTCTCCTTCTCATTTCTATTCTTCAGGATTTGAGAAAAAAGTCTTTTCAGTAGTTCATTCACCTGACTGCCTTAGTAACTAGGGCATATGGTCATGCCATTCAGTTTCCATTCCTTTGCATTCAAAAAGCAGTGTTGAGACATCAGTTTGAGCATCTTCCTTTTTTTTTTCCCACTTAAAAAAGACTCAGATGGGAAGAAATACATACCTTGACTATTCTCATACTACTGCCTCTTACTAAATGTTTGTAGTAGACTGTGTTGAGTGCATTCATCTAGAGAATCCAAAGGGGGAAAAAGGGGGAGATAGAGTGAGAGGAGAAGAGTGCTATTTGTCCCACTAATCTCAATAATGAGTAATATTTACAAATGAATATTCAGTATTCAGTTTCCACTATCCAATTGGTATAGCTACTATAACCCATGTTGGTATCCTTTTTCAGGGATCGGTAGGATGAGCCAAAGATAATGATAGTTTTTGCTACAGATGGCCTAGGACTGTACTTCTGTTGTCCCACTATACAAAATCATTTAAAAATCCATGGCACGGGTCCAGGTAAAAAAAGATAGATGCCATGATGCAGAACACATGAGAAGCCACAGCTCAGATGGGTTACAAAGATCACAGATCACAGAAAAAGTGTGCAGTGGCTGGTGCATAGTGTTGCTAATCTATAGTCTAACTTGTCTCCTGCCAGATTGGCATTGTGCTTTGGTTGATAATGAGATTTCTCAAAGCCAAAGAGCTTTAGAACAAATTATACTTGATGGGTTGCTATTTTACTGTGTGATCTTTTATTTATAGGATTCCAGAAAGTCCACAGACACATCAAGTCACTTCCCAATAATATGACAAAAGTAAAAAGAGATTGAAAATGTCACAATTGACATTAGATAAAGATTTAAAGTTAGCATGCAAAATGACTTTTCCATTTAAAAGTCAAATGTGATCTACAAAAACTGGATGACCACTACCTACCCTTCTCCATCTCTTCTTCATAACCATTTTTCTTTCTCTCTCAACTTTTCCTCTCCTTACCCTGTCCTCAACCCATTTAAAGACAGTCAGGGGAGAGTTGTGGCACATTTAGCTTTTGGACTTATTCAATTTTAATCAAGTTGATGATGACAGGGCCAGAAAACAGAATCATAGATGCTTTAGCTTGGTGAGGGAGAGCCCATACTCATCATCTATCTTGATTTGGCAGGTGCAGTAAGGGCCAAAAACAAAGAAGATGTTCCTGTCTCCCACTTAAGACCCCATCTGTTGCTACTGGCTTCTTGCTCAGTTCCAGAACATGTTACTTTATACACTTAGAAAGCAAGCAACCAGACAAAAAAATATACAAATACATAAAATGAACAAACACGTAAATTCAAAGTCAAACCATATATAAAATAGAATATTACTCAGCCATAAAATGAAATGAAATTGGGTCATTTGTAGAGATGTGGATGGACCTAGAGTCTGTCACACAGAGTAAAGTGAGAAAGAGAAAAACAAATATCACATATAAATGCATATATATGGAATCTAGAAAAAATGGCATAGAGATGCAGACATAGAGAACGGACTTGTGGACACACAGGGGAAGGAGAGGGTGGGAAAAATTGAGAGAGTAGCACCGAAACATATACAGTACCATGCGTAAAATAGATAGCCAGTGGGAATTTATTGTATAACACAGTGAGCTCAACTTGGTACTCTGTGACAACCTAGAGGAGTGGGATGGGGTGGGGTGGTGGGAGGAAGGTCTAAGAGGGAGGGGATATATATATACATAGAGCTGATTCACTTGGTTGTACAGCAGAAATTAACACAATGTTTTAAAGCAACTATACCCCAATTTTAAAAGATATATGTGTATGTGAAAGGAAAGTGAGCGTATACATACATACATATATATATAACTGAATCACTTGACTGTATGCCTGAAACAAACACAACATTGCAAATTAACCATAATTCAATAAATTTTTTTTTAAAAATGCAAAATCTCAGCCCTCATCCCAGAGGGGTGCAGAATCACAGTCTGTGTCTTAATAAGATCCACAGGTAACACAAATGCACATTAATATTTGAGAAACACAGGCCTGGGAGATACTGGAGTCTTGAGCTAGAGGCAGCCTGTGTCCTGAACCACCACTTGGAAGTACACCGCCTGCTGACCAGGAATACTCATCCCACACTAAACAAAGAATAAAGTTCTCTTGTGGCTGAGGCATTTTAACTTGAGGTCTATTTATAACAGGTTAGCATGACTATTCGGAGAAGGCAATGGCAGCCCCTGTGCTGGACACATGCCTGCACAAGACTTTATTTGATACCAACCACATATTAGAGACACAGAGGTAAAGAATCCTCCTGCCAATGCAGGAGACGCAGATTTGGTCCCTGGGATGGGAAGATCCCCTGGAGTAGGAAATGACAATCTACTCCAGTATTCTTGCTTGAAGAATTCCATGGACAGAGGAGCCTGGTGGGCTATAGTCCATGGAGTCGCAGAGTTGGATGTGACTGAGCAACTGAGCATGCACACACACACATATTAAAGAATAATATTTTTGTTCTTAATTTTGAATGAGGAAAGTGAGGATTGGAGGGATTAGATGGCTTACTAAACCTCACAGTGAATTGAATATAACACTGTCTGACTCCAATGACTCTTTTTACAACATCATTGTGCCCTGGGCAGTCACTTATCTACCTCTTTTGTCCTAATGTATTCCTATCATTATGAAAGAGAAAAGACCCTGGGACAGACAGAAAAGTTTAATGCCAGCGACCAAGCGCAAGCTCTTTCCTGTATAGAAAAGGGGCAAGGAGTCAGTTAAAAGCAGATGGAGTGGCCTCCTCATCGCTCTCCCCACTTCTGCCATTCAGAGGCCCAATGCACCTCACACCTGTCTCCTGTTCATTCTTTCTTGCTCCTTTTTCAGTCTCAATGTCCTACCCTTTCTGCAATCCCTAGGCTTTTCTCTCTTTTCTCTGGGCCACCTCACCCTCATTTCCCCTTCCTGTCCTTTGATTCCTCACCACTGGCACCACCACCCCACCCTCTGTCACCATCGTTTGCACCCCCACCTTCATTTCCTTCACTCCTCCTGCTCCTTCTGTTTATTTATCTTCTGCTCAGCTTTCAAGGCCCTATTAGGGCCCCACCATTGACTCTGCTTTTACAACGGCTCAGTGGTTTTGAGATGAAGTAAAACGTCACTAATTTGTTCTAATTGGGGGGAAAGGTCAGTCGGCCTTAAATGAAAAGTATGAGTGATAGGATATTTGGGGGGAGAAAATGCAATCTCATTACTTTCAAGTGCATAAAGTAATCCCAATGACCAAGACAAGAGGATAAAAAGCAGACCTATATGTCTCAGAGATCTGTAAGTGGTTTGACAAATAAGCATGGCTCATTTATAATTAGGACATTCAGTTTGGAAATACAAATACTGATGCTGAGGTCTATGCACTAAGTAGGCTAATATTTCCCTTGCTTACACAATTAGTTTGCAAAAAGGCTCTTTCATCACAGACACAGGTACAATCTCATTAGAAGGGTCCAGCATTTCAGACCCACTTTCTTATGTCACATGACCTGTAGGAAGAGTGCTTTGTTCAGTCAGTTCTCCAAAAGGAATAATGGTGAACAACAACAAAAGTACTCATTTTTCTGTTTCTCTTCTATGCAAGAGTTACTGTCAATGAAAGAAAAAAATCCCTATTCTGGTCTCATTATTTGAGGGTGAGGATGAGGAGGTGTATTGCAAAATATTAAATAGACACAAGCATAGCCAAACCTCAAATGGTCTTAGTTTGGAGTCTACTAATTTAGAATTGGTTTACTAATTTAAAACTGACGAACCAGTCTACCTTATTTTTATGCTGCAAGAAGCCAATTCGGTAAGCTAATTATAATAGTAAATAAGACTTTCCTGCAAAGATTTATAAAATTCCTTAAAACACCAATTTTCCATGCAGTGTTTAATACTTAAATAGCACCTCCTTCATTTGAGTATAATTGTTAAGTTTTTAACACTTAAATAGCACCTCCTTCATTTAAGTATAATTGTTAATTAGCTAAACTTCTTACCAATTTCTGGAAGCTGCTCCCTTGAGCAAGTCCTATTAGGAAGCCTTCTTTGGCGTATTTTACTTTATTGTGTATGGAAGTGAATAGCCATACTATTTTCTTTTTGAATAGCTTATAATCAAGGCTTCCCATCAATTTAAACCAGCCTTCTCCCATCCTACCTTTCTCATAGCTCAGCAATAATTTCTTCCTGTACAATTAACCAAAAATTGGAAGAAATGGGGGATGAATTCTACAAAGTCTCTCTGCACCATTAGGAGGTGAGGGTCCTTGAATTGCTATGCATCCTGACTCTCTATCCCTGATAGTGTGGAGATAAGTGGGTAACTGACAAACAGGAACATTCCACCATACTTTACCTTGTAGTCTTAGAGTGTTTCTTTGGCATTCAGAATGGAGATATTCCATGTCTTGCTATGGAAACATCATACGAGCTTTTCTTCAGCTACCAGGGGAGTCTATTGATATAAAACTGCTACCTTTTTCTAAAAATCATTAATCAGAGTCTACATCTTACAACTGTGAGAGTCTTCAGTTTTAACCCAAAGGATTCATGAAAGGGGTCCTTGAAATTGTTCAGCAGGCCAAAACTAGGGAAATAAGGGAGGAACTTTTGCTTACAAACCATTAGAAGTACATTTGAAGGGATTAACTTTGTTCGAAAGTCACTAAATTTGCCGAACAAGGTGATGGGGCCACTAGTCTGAAGTTCCATGCTTTGGAGTTCAAACAAACATCATGCTCGGAAAGGAGCAACAGGAATTCATTATTAACAGAGTATACTGAATGGGGTGAGGTTACTGGATTCAAGAATAGTGATCCATACCTGACAACTTTCAAGGAAAAGTTGAAAGGAAAGCACCTGCTTGCAAATTTCAAAGGGACATGTTCTAGATGAGAATATCATGGAGACGAGAATATGATGACTTCTATTTAGGGGTTTAAGAAGATAAAAAGGTCCAAGTTCCCTCCCCCCGACTTTATCTCCCCAATGCCAAATTAGCACAATATTTTAATGGTAGCACAATCAAATTTAGTGTAATATAGATACAAACCAAGATTTTTCAGAAAAGTACTTGCTTTTTATGTGCCATAGTTTAAAAGCAAGCAGGGCTGCCTTCTAAGTATGTTTGTATTCATATTGAGGTTCTGATATTTTCTATGGGTATATTCAGTTTTGACACTAGGATGTAAATAAAAGAGAAAATGGAATTTTGTTGACAAATTTCTGCTTACAAGTCTGTATGAATAAATCTGTAAAATGACCAAGGGGGATTTAAAAGAGTTTTAAAGAGTACATCAAAAGTAGTGAAACATACAAATTGAAGAATTACTGATTAATAAAACTGTTTGGCATATCTTTTAGTATACATGTTCTTAAATGAAGCATATCTGATTCCTGATAGTAGTCCCACACCTGTGTGCTTTAGGATTGGAATCAGAATGTTCTGAGTAGAAACAGACATTAGAGATTATCTAGCATTATTTTTTCAAGTTTCTTTTCTTCAAATTTCTTCAATCAACATAGGAAAGAACAATATAGGAACCTCATAAAAAGGAGAGTCTCTAATTAAAGTAGGGATCAGGGAGTCTAAAACCTAGTGTACTCCCTCACCGCACCTTCTCCCACATTTGTTGTCCAGAGAAGCTGAGGTTTACAGAAACTAAGTGACTTGGCCTACTTCACTCAACAATAAGTGTGTCAATTTCCAATTAACACTCTTAGAGTTAATTTCACTCCTAATTTTCTTTCATCATCCTCACCTCCATTTTCTACCCCCTTATATCTCTAGGGCTTCCCTTGTGGTTCATCTGGTAAAGAATCTGCCTGCAATGTGGGAGACCTGAGTTCGATCCCTGGGTTGGGAAGATCCCCTGGAGAAGGGAAAGGCTACCCACTCCAGTATTCTGGCCTGGAGAATTCCATGGACTATCCATGGGGTCACAAAGAGTTGGACACGACTAAGTGACTTCCACGTTCACTGTATCACTAGTAAAAGAAACACATGTGCAAATACACACACACACAGACACACACACAGACACACACACAGACACACACACCATCCCAGGTGGCCATTAGAAGCTTCTCTTGCCTCTCACAGGCTGCTAACATCTCACTGTGAATGTCTTTATTACATTCTATCTTCCAGGAATATTTGCATTTCCAAAGAGAAAAGTAGGAAGACAGCAATAGTGAAACTAATGAAGTGAATCACTAAAGATAGCATGACAGCACCATGGCAAATTTTGCTGTGTGTGGCCTTCCTCAAATTACACACTATAGGCAACCTCGTATTTACCCAATATTTAAGCCTAACCCTGCTGGCTCATTTAAAAAGAGTGGCTTCAGACAAAACCTCAATAAGAATTTGCATTTAGACCATTTCTATCTTGAGATTTGAACAAGCAGAATGAGGGTGAAAGGTGCCCCCACTCTTCTTTAGGGGTTTCCACTTTACTGAACTTCTTTCTGAATAGGTGCAATGTTCCAGAATACTTTGCTTTGTTTTCTCTATGACTGGGAGACAGGCCTGTAGGCCTGTATGTGTGAGTATGTGTGGTGTGAGAGAGACAGAGGACATCCATGGAGAGAGACACACACAAAGACACAAGACTGACACAAAGAGACACACACACAGAAATAAAAAGAAATAGAAACACAGAGAGTGACACACACACATATACAGAGAGATACACACACAGAATGATACAAGAGAGAAAGAGACAATGACAGTGAAATATGGCAAGATGAAAACAGCGACACACATACACAGAGTGAAACAGAGAGAGGGTAAGATTGAGACTGAGAAATTGACAGAGGTACACACGAAAAATAGAGCGAGAGACACATCTACACAAGAAGGAAACTAAAGAAAAATCTTTGAGAGGGAGAGGGAGGCTGAGAGTGATGGAGAAAACTGAGACATAGAAGAAGGAAAATCATGGTGATCAGGGAAGAGAGAAACCACTCCCATTACTTCTTTCTCATTGGAAACCTTCAATGTTTGTTTCTTTTGTGCTCCATGTAACTTGGAAATTAAGTTTTATTATCTCCTATTCAGAGGCAAACTGCTTACAGCAGTATCTGCTGCTCAGAAACAAATTATTATGAACTGTCTCTAGAAAATACATTCTTTTTCCCCATTTTAGTTAACAAATGCAATTGTTTGGGAATCACAATTATGGTAGTATGTGAGCCAGAGCTGAAGCCAGGGCTAACAGGGGATCAACATGATGAATTGACCAACAGTTTTCCAGATCTCTAGTGCCAGACATTTACATCCCTCCTTAGCCCTGCAGGGCTATGTGATTTCTGGAGGGTATACTCCTTGTAAGGCAGATACAGGGCTGAATGTAGCCCATTTTCAATGTCTGTGTGCCTGGAGCTCATTACAGTCTTAGGATCTTCTCTGTGCTCTTGGTGGGAGCAGTGCTCACTTCAGCAGGGAGTTCTCCATCTTACCTATTCTGCCAGGTACCTTCCCACTGCCATCTAACACTGGATGCTATAATAGTTCTAAACAAAAAAAATGAAAAAAAGGAGAGGCTCACATGGTCTCACAAGTCCATATTCTGTAAGTGGTTCTGACAAGCACATATAATAGTTTTGAGCCATTTTTCACACACACACACACACACACACACACACACTCTCTCTCAAAGAGAAAAAGAGAGAGAGAGAGAGAAATCAATGCTTATGTCTACCAAAAATGCACACAAGAATGTTCATAGCAGCTTTATTTATGTGCTTAGTAACTCAGTAGTGTCCATCTCTGTGCGAGCTCATGGGCTGTAGCCCACCAGGAGGACAGACTGTAGCCTGTCCATGGGGATTCTCCAGGCAAAAATACTGGGGAGTGGGTTGCCATGCCTTCCTCCAGGGGATCTTCCCAACCCAGGGATTGAACCAGGTCAACCCACATTGCAGGAGCATTCTTTACCATCTGAGCCACCAGGGAAGCTCAAGAATACTGGAGTGGTCAACCTATCCCTTCTCCAGGGGATCTTCCCAACTCAGGAATCCAACTTGGGTCTTCTGCATTGCAGGTGGATTCTTTACCAACTGAGCTACCAGGGAAGCTCACTTTATTCATAATAGCCTCAAACTGGAAACAACTCAAGCATACAAAGTAGAACAAATAAATGATGTATAATTAATTATGTATTCCTATAGCAGAATGCTTCACAACAATAATAAATGACTTACTCATGTATACCACATTGCGGGGGCTTCCCTCCTGGCACAGCAGTGAAGAATCCACTTGCCAATGCAAGAGACACTGGTTCGATCCCTGGGTCGGGAAGATCCCCTGGAGAAGGAAATGGCAACTCATGTCAATAATCTTGCTGGGAAATCCCATGCACAGAGGAGCCTGGCAGACTGCAGTCCCCAGGGTTACAACTTAGCAACTAAACAACAACAAAAACCACATAGCTGAATCGCACAGCAGACAGGACCTATAAGAGAAGGAAAAGTGAAAGTCGCTCAGTCATGTCAGACTCTTTGTGATCCCATGGACTGTAGCACGCCAGGCTCCTCTGTCCACAGGATTTTCTAGGCAGGAATACTGGGGTGGGTAACCAATCCCTTTTCCGGGGCATCTTCCCGACCCAGGAATCAAACCGGAGCCTCCTGCATTTCAGGCTGATTCTTTACTGTCTGAGCCACCAGGGAAGCCCATAAGTGAAAGAAATCAGACACAAAAAAGTACATATTATATGATTCCACCTCTATGAAGTTCAGGCGTGCATGATCAATCACTAAGTTGATTCTGACTCTCTGCAACCCCATGGACTGTAGCCTACCAGGCTCTTCCGTCTATGGGATTTCCCAGGCAAGAATACTGGAGTGGGTTGCCAATTCCTCCACCAGGGGATGGAACCCACATCTCCTGCTTTGGCAAGTGGATTCTTTACCCCTGAGCCACATGGGAAGCCCTGTATGAAGTTCACAAACAGGCAAATCTCATGAATGGTAATAGTAATAGAAGTTCGAATGACTATTGCCTTAGTAGGGAGGGTATAAACTAAGAAGGGGCTTGAGGAAGATTTCTTTGGTGTTGGAGAATTTTTATATTTTAAATGGTTGAGGGAAAATGAAAAAATAGAATATTTCATACCATGTGAAAATTATACGAAACTCACGTTTCAGTGTCCCTAAATAAATATTTATTGGCACACAGCCACACCCATTTGTTTACATATTGTCTAAGGCTGATTTTGTGCAAAGAAGGCAAAGTTGAGTAGTTGCGACAGAGACCATATGGCTTGCAAAGCCTAAAATATTTACTCTCTGGCCTTTACAAAAAAGTTTGCTGACTCGTGATCTAGGTCATGGTTACACGGGTGTAGACATATGGAAAAGCTCGAGATGTGCATTCCAGATTAGTGCACTTTATGCACTTTATTGCAAAGATTTTTTTCATGATGGAGAAAAATGAAGATTAATAAGAATACTTGCTCAAATGCTTGGTGTACATTAGTTCAGAAAAGAAATGCTGAATTCAGTCCCTTCTTTACTTTCATTCTTACAGATGAGAATCATTCCTTTATACACTTTCTTTATGACCAAAGTATTACGTGAAGCAGTATTAGAAGCATCTTTGATATAAATTAACCCGTCAGTGAAACTCTTTCAAATCATGAAATTCAAATTGACATTTTGCAGGTAGGAAAAACATAATTCATATATCATTTCCTATTTTCTAAAAAAACAAAACAGTAAAATGGAAAGCTGTTTTGGCGATAACAAAATGTTTGACTGTTATTGGTGGTGCACCTCTGAATCAAATCATTGTTAAAGGTCATTATGACTTGACTGCTTAAAAAAAATCCCCATGCAACCACAGGAAAATATCTGCTACAATGAAGAGGCCAGTGTAAGCCAAATGACAGTGATAAATGCATTATAAACATGTCATTTTGGAAGCTTGTAATGATGCAATTTCTGTACATTGTCAAATTTGCTCCTAACTTTAATTTCATATTTTCACTGTTTCCAATATTCATAAATTGTAATGCATATCAAGGAGCACATTTCAGTGTGAAAACGAAGAAAAACTGGAAAATATATCTACAAGATGGCTTCAGGGTGGGAAATGCATTTGTTTCTAGAAGCCAGGAGATAAATTTAAAAATCACAGTCTGGCAGTCAGACAAGTCAGTGACAGCCTTTTCATTAAATCTTGGCTAAACTGTATAGTTGTTCTGTTGTTGTAGTTGCTGCTATTTTTACAGCTATAGTTGTGAACCAAACAATATGAGAGTGATCCAAATACAGTGGCAAGACAAAGCAGAGCAATATTGTTAATCAGCTTGGGTTCTTTATGCTCCTATTAAAGACATTTTATATTCATCTTCTAACTGCATCCAGCCTCAGATATTCCAACCAAGCATACTTCAACTGATCTGAAATACCTGGCAGCTTTTAATATAAGGTTGCCAGAGTTCTCCAGGCAAGCTCCAAGTCCTTTTTTTAGGATCTCTGATGACTGACCCCACCTCTTGAAGTGGTGGGAGGTTTTAGCTCCAATTTAAAGTCTACTTGGCTTCAGAAATTCATTTGTACCTGAGAAATATCCTACCATGCAGTTGTTAGAGGATTGAATGAAACATGTAAAGTTCCAAGAACACAGTGGCGCTCTATGATTGATACTGATGTCAGCTTTCTAAGAAATCCATTTGGTCTTTTCACCTAATTTGGTGGTAGTTGGACCTGGGTAAAGCGGCACAATCACAGTGCTGTTTAATAGCACTTTCTGCAGTGATGGAGATGTTCTGTATTTGCACTTTCCAATTCTATAGCCACTAGCCATATGTAGCTGTTGATCACTCGAAATGTGCCTAATGTGAATGAGGAACCGAACTTTAAATTTAAAATCAAAGGTAAATAGCCATATGTGACTAGTGGGTGTCATACAGCCACAGCACAGCCTTAGGGGACTAAATTTTACTTACTAAAGTAGCTTTGAATTAGATGTCCTTATCCATTTTGAAGTGCCATGGACTTGTTGGGAAGTTTGGTGAAACCTATTGGAAAATTTCTTTAAAGTCTTTTTTTCCTTTCTTTTAAAATATAGCTTTATTGAAATATAATTCACATGCCACACAATTCACCCTTTTATATAATCAGTGGTTTCTGGTCTATTCACAGATATATGCAACCATTACCACAGATGACTTTAGAACATTTTTTTAACCAACTCAGGAGGGCTTCCCAGGTGGTGCTAATGGTAAAGAACTCACTTGCCAATACAGGAGAATGCCAATACCCATAAGAAAAATGGGTTCGATCCCTGGGTCAGGAAGATCCCCAGAGGAGGAAATGGCAACCCACTGCAGTATTCTTGCCAGGAGAATCCCGTGGACAAAGGAGCCTGGCATGTTGCAGTCCATGGGGTTGCAAAGCGTTGCACACAACTGAAGCAACTGAACACCAGCAACTCTTCTACTCTTTCCTTGACCACACTCAGCTGTTAAGCTCCACTACTTGCCTGCTATTGCTCTATTAGCCATTACAATAGCTCTGAGGCATGAATTCCTCTACAGACTAATCTAATCAGTAACTTCCAAGGTCAGTACTTGATATTTGTTCTGATTTCATCAGGGTTCCTCCCAGCTCACTCATTACCCTGATTTCTCCTACAAACTAGCTGACCTATAGTGTAGCCTGTATAGGCATTAGGTTCTCAATCCTCTGCCCCATTTCCTTCACCATAATCTCTACTCTTTTTTTAGATTTACACTTCTCCATGCTCTACTGCAAAGAAAGTATGTTCCTAAAACAGGAGCGATCTGCTTAATGGTCTACTTCTCTCCTTCTCTCCCCATCCCAGGAAAATCTCTGGGCCTGGGCTCTAGCTACAGTGGTGGGGACGAAGGTAAGCTTCTCTTTTGAGTGACAACCCCATTCTAGGAGCACAGTGCTCAGGTAAGGTGGGGTGGCAGTATCTGAGGTTTTCTTGGCTTGTCTCTCCTGGTATGGAAATACCACCTTATGAACTGGGGCATGGGCTATTGAGGCCCAAGTATTTTCAGCATGCCAGAACCAATGTAGAGCCACTGTTTCACAAGTGTGGAGTAGAGAGAAGAAAGGAATCCCCACCTCAACTGCACTGCCCAGGGCTTAGCCTCAGCAACAAGCAGCTGGGAGTAGGATGAGAAAACACTGACATCTTGGTCCTCCTGGAAAGAAAGCTGAAAGCTGTGGGGAGAGGGTTCTCCACAGAGCCCTGTGTTCTTGGCTCTAGCAATCTGGAGTGGAGTCTCCTCACTGAACTGAGAGGGCAGAGGGAGAGAGTGGTCTTGGTTCAAATACCAGACTTTCTTACAGGGGACTATAGTCAATATCTTGTAATATTCTATAATGGAAAACAATCTCAAAAATATTATCTGTATATATGTATAACTGAATCACCTTGCTGTGCACCTGAAACATTGTAAGTCAACTATACTTCAATAAAATACATATATTAAGAAAAATTTTTTCCATACATTTTCTTGAATAGCTGATTTTTCATTCCTCATTTGCCCTTATTGTTACTGAGTCCAAGCTTGCTCTGCTCGCTGCACAACAGGCCAGTGGATCCGAGAGACGAGGTGTTGAGGCAAGGAAAACGACTTTATGCGGAAAGGAGCTGATGGACAAGATGGCAGGCTAGTGCCTCAAAATAACCATCTTGTCAGGGCCAGGTCGCCAGGTTTTTTTTATGAATCAGAGATGGAGGGGAGGTGAGGAAATAGAGAAAAAAGACTATTTAATCCTTGCAAATGTCCTCAAGAATGGCAAGCCTCAGGCAGGGGAATGTGTTAGTTTCACTTCCTCACAGTTCTTCATAGGTGGGTGGGCAGCTCAGGTTGTCTCCCCAAAGCAGGCCATTATGTATGTTTATAATAACAAAAAAGAGTTAAAGTCACAAAGATCCAGTGTAAATTTTAAATTAACTCTTCCCGGTTACATTATGACCATTTCCAGAGGCTTTAAATGGGATATCTATATATATATATTACCTATATACATAAATATATATAATTACATATAATATATTGTATGTAAATATATATAATTTTATATAATGTATAATCTCCATTTTATTGGGGAGCAGATCAGCAAAGCTCTTCACACTGTCATGTCAAAAGCTGATCTCTAAAAACCTCTTCAAATAGGTAAAATTAAATACACATGATTCCAAAGGAAACTAAATTGAAATATACAGCTTTCAAAACATTGACACACACTATGATATATTAACATATATGCTTTTAAATTAATGCATTAAATATTGATAATAAGACAGTGATAACTAAGAAATGTCATAAATTCAAAATAGTGATGAATATAAGTTGTATTTTAAAATATCTGGTAAAAGTTTAGTATAATATGCGAATATCTGTGATTATTACTGTTAGAAAAATTACTGGGATGGTTAAAACTACTGCAGTGTGTTGCCTATATTCATAATTAAAGAAAATGCTACATTTCAATTAGAGATTAGTTAAAATAAAGATATAAATTTTTCCCTTACAAATTCGGGGCACTTGAACCATATACATGGACTCTGGGGCAGCGGGGGCGGTCATAGATCCCCGATTCAGAACCAGTGCTCAAAACTGTCCCTGAGACAAGGAGAGAAAGTGAGGAACTCTGAGAAATCTCATCCTGCTCTATGATCAATAAAGCACTAGTAAGGCAAAACTGAAGTTTAGGCTATTGCAAAATCTAAATGTCTTTTCTTCAGTTTCTTTAACCTCCATTCCTTCTTTATCTGGACAGCTGAAATCATGATCTATACTTTTTATAATTTCTTTCTCTACTGTGTCTTTTCCCATATCCAGCCCATCTTTTCTCTCTGAAATGGATCAAAATGTTTCTGTTAAAATTTTCCTCAATTCGTGTTACCATGGCCACCTTAATCAATCCCTCCTCAGACCCCTGACTCTCAAATTGCTTGCTATCAAGAATGGAGCTTTATTATTTCTATCTAACAAGCTCACTGCCACATCACTTTGCTTCCACCACTCATTTCTTCTTCTCTTACAAGGGTTGGCTCAGTATGTGACATATGCAGTCCAGGGCTTTAAGCTAGAGGCACTCACCATCCCATGATTTTTTAAAAGGAAAGCCCTAGCACTAGGATCCAAGGAGAAGCTGGTTTTGTCATAGATTCTAGGAGATGCCACTCTGGACAAATTCAAACTGCCATTCTCATTTGTTATTTTAGGATGTCACAGTTATTTGGAAAATGATTACCCTGATCCTCTGCTAAACCTTTGTTCATCTGTCTAACTAGCTTCTTCCCTCTCCCTTTTCAAATCCTGCCTTAAAATGTCTCTGATTTTCAAGGTATTGCCTCTGCTTTCTTTCACTTCTGGAGGAAATCAGTGGTTTGTTCATAAATCCAGCTGTTAACATTTGTTCCCAGAACATTTTTCTATTCCATCCCTGGGCAAAAGGCAATTTAAATTTGTAGAAGCCTACCCTGATTCCTTTCATAAAATGGCAAACTAAATGAAGTCCACATATATGCACTGCTTGCTAAGGCCATTTAATCAATCTAGCTACACACTTTATATCCAGACTCTGCAGCAATACTACTGAAGGGCTGTCTTTAAATAGAAGACTATATGCATAGGTAGGTGATGGAAGAAAAGAACAATGAACAATTCTGTTGCTCCCAATAGGCAAAGTCAATCAATTTTCTTTTAGTAAAAACTTCTAAAGGCAAAACGTTGCTATTGGGAAACATTCAGTGTAACAGAACCATTTTAGTGCTTGGGTAGATGACCCATTCTAATATTTCTTTGTTTATCAACTGCTTATACAAATTCTCTCCAATGATGATTCTGTACAAAAAGGCACTTCTCCCCCTACCTGTACATGTAATAACCTCTTTCTGTAATAAAAATACCTGGTCCTGTGCTTTTGTACTATATTCAGGAGAAGAAGAAAATTAAAACTGAACTGTAGATAGGTCCTTAATCCTCATTTGTCCCGGTATCAAGTAGAAATTGCTGCTCAATTACTCTTCTTGGGGCATTCTTAAAATATTTCCCCATCATCTCCCCACCAAAATAACACACACACACACACACACACACACCAAACCTAGCCTTCCAAATCACTGAAATCAAAACAAATTCTTAGGTGATGTTGTGTGTATACTTCCCACATTTCTCTTCTGGTATCTTCAGGAACAGGAGTCTTAGTAAAAACTTCAATGAAGAAAAATTCGGCATAATAAACTAATTGGAGATCCTCTTAACTTAGTAGAACAAGATAAAACCAGTGTGTAGGAAGAGGGAGGGGGCCGAGTGCCAGGTTGCCAGTTTCTTTTTGGATGTACTGAGTTTAAGAGTCTGGAGTAATATTACGGAGATGTTCAACAGGATGTTAGAAATTCAAGTATATTGGCATTTCACAATTTTGCATTTTATACCAGAATACCAGACTCGTAATCTTAGATATTTATAGTGTTGATCTGAGTAGAAAGCTCCACTTAGACAACTGTCTTGTGGTAATAGAAACAATATGTGAAAAAAATGAATTAATGAATTTATTATTATTTTCTTGTTTTGGACATTGCCCTTTGTTCAGTCTTTGGCTCTTGGAAACACATAAGCTTTGAAAGCATTTGGCTCTAGATAGCATACTTGTGGTCCTAACACTGTTTTATATAACAAAATGTTGACTGACATCCATATTATTATAACATCATGCTGCTGCTAAGTCACTTCAGTCATGTCCGACTCTGTGCGACCCCATAGACGGCAGCCCACCAGGCTCCCCCGTCCCTGGGATTCTCCAGGCAAGAACACTGGAGTGGGTTGCCATGGCCTTCTCCAATGCATGAAAGTGAAAAGTGAAAGTGAAGTCGCTCAGTTGTGTCTGAAAGGGTACCCTATTTTTCACTCTGTTTCCCAGAAGCAACAATGGTCATCTTTGTTTTTTTTTTTTTTTTTTCACCTAAACATTTCCTCTGAGCTCTACAGCTCAGCTACCTTTCCAGGCAGTTGAAACCTGAAGGCTGGCCTCATAACAGATAAAAGAAAAGGGTGTTTGATCATCTTTGAGAATTAAGCACATCGTATTTCGAATGACACTAATAGTCAATAAAATTGGATGGTCTAATTGTCTTTTCACCCAAACAAAATGTCCCTAGCACCCTCTTTACTCATGTACCATTCTCTAGGTAATTTAGGCAAAAAAGCTTCTGCTTTTATACAAATTACTTTGGACTGTCATGTGGTTGTTCTCAGCCTGAATTGTCCAGATATAGTGTGGGTTCATGAAAGAAAGGCGGGTTGCCTTTAAATAGATGTGGGAGTGGGATTTTGTACATTAGGTGCATGTCATTCTTCACTGAAGCCTTTAATGTCTGCAAAGAATACCTTTTGTGGAGAACACAGAAAACATGGTACATAAAAGCACTTCAGGATCTTTACACCCAAATTTAAATGTTAATAACAGGATACAGATTGCTCTATAGGCTTTGATGAACATGTGCACAGACAAGGCCAAGTATTCAGTGATACCTAGCTTTACTCCTGTGTTGGTTACTTTCTGGAACCATATTAACTATCCAATAGACATTATGCAAAATGTTACTCAGGAATAGAAACTGAAAGCAAAGCTGGTTTAATAAGTGGATTAAAAATAAGATGATCAGATGGCCCATACAGGTTCCACCTGTACCATATTGGTATGAGGAACCATTAAGTGGTCAAGCAATCATGAAAAGTTCCACACTGGGGTCCAATGAGGAACCAAGTTATACTGATCCAGTTAAAGAGAAGCCATAAAGGGCTTTGGAAAATTTTTCAAATCATAGTATTTAAGTTAAACCAAGAAGAGTACTTTTGGGAACAACAACATGTAAACAAAGAATTTACAAGTGTTCTCTATAGATTCTGACCCCCCTCTGATCCTGAACTTGCACATAAAGTTTGGAGACGTAGGCCAAGACTGGTGTACCCTCTTTGACTGGGGTTAATGGGGAAAGTATGAGCAGAATCTTCTTGGTTGTCTTGTTCTGGCTGCAACAACACCTCTATGACTCTGTAACACTTACCAGAATCAGCCTGGAAACTACACAAAAATATTCAGGAATTGTCCTGTCTTGTTAATGTGGCTCATGGTGACTGGTCCATATGTGATTACTTAAATTGAAGAACAGTATATATTTGCTATATGCTTCCACATTACTAACAATTCCATACTTGATAACCCATTCTGAGCTGTTATTTTCAAATACACACACGCATATCTCCCAGTGACAGTATGCTAGAGAATGTTACTGCAGGCAGCCATAAATTCAGGATGACCTCAGCAATATATACAGTCGGTTGACATTTGAAATCATGATCAATATTGAAAGCAATAGTCAAAAATGGCCCTTGAGTTGATTCATATTGTTTATGGCAGACACCAACACAACATTGTAAAGCAATTATCCTCCAATTAAAAATAAAAAAATAAAGCTCAATAAAAATCGTTTAAAAAGGCAAATTTTATGTTATGTATGTTTTACCACAATTTTTAAAAAGCATGAAAATATGATGAGAAGGAAATAAGCAAAAAATTAAGAGAAGCAGTAAAAAAGATTAAAAAATGAATACTTGGTACATTTGTATAAAAAATGACCCTTGAGTGTAAAAGGACTCCAATGAGTAGTTATTTGAAGAAAAATTTTCATGACATGAAGAATGGCATTTTCAAAACCAAGAAACAGACTGAGTCAGGTTGAAAAATACAAAAACATTATATTTGTCCAGGTGCTCCTAGAGATTCTCATCAATATTTTAGCAGTAAACAGTGAACTTATTACTAGGGTCACATGGCATGCTGGTTAATTTTTATTTAAAATGAGTGCCATTATTCATAATCATCCACATCTCTGAGATGGGCTCTTAAGTCCTGCTGAATGGAAGCTTGACGATGGTGATCTTTCAGAAAAATTCCAGCAGCCACTTGAAATATTTACAAGAATGTCAAGATGGAAAAAGTTATAATAATACTCATGGTCAACCTCATCATCTCTTAGGAGTGAGTCTGCCCATGTTCAGGCTTGGACACTAACGCAAGCTGATGGAGGATGTGGTTCAAAATGAAGATTTTTCAGAACTACAAACAGGAGAGCTGCTAATTTGCAAAGCAGAGTTTTAAAATTATTTGCCTCAGTGCTCCACTGTCTTTTGTAGCTTTTATACCCTAAATTCAGTTGGTAGCTAGCTTACCAAAATGTGGCCTTGAATTGGAGCTCTCAGAAGAAACTGAAGGTTTCTACCTTAACTTCTTTCAGGTTTACTTCCTGAGATGGTTAATTTTATGTGTCAACTTGATTGAGCCATGGGTGCCCAGATATTTGGTTAAACATGATTCTTGCCGATTCCCTGATGGCTTAGTTGGTAAAGAATCTGCCTACAATGCAGGAGACCCAGGTTTGATCCCTAGAGATGGGAATGGCAACCCACTCCAGTATTTTTGCCTGGAGAATTCCAGGGACAGAAGAGCCAGGTGGGCTACTGTCCATGGGGTCGCCAAGAGTCAGATATGACTGAGCGACTAACACTTTAACACTGGGTATTTCTGTGAGGATGTTTTTGGGTGAGATAATCAGATCATCCTCCCTAATGTGAGTGGCCTTCATCCATTCAGTTGAAGGCCTGAATAGAAAAAGAAGTCTGACCTTCTCTCAGTAAAACAGAAGTGCTCTTGCCTTACTGCTCTCCAATTGGAACACTGGCTTTTTCCTGTATTTGCACTCAAACTGAAACATCAGTTTTTCCTGGGTCTTGAACTTGTTGGACTTTAGTCTAGAACTATACCATCAGGTTCTAGTTCTCAGGTCTCCAGACTCAAACTGGAACTATGGTATGGGCTCTTTTGGGCTTGGAGCTTGCTGACTTACCCTGTAGATCTTGGGCCTTGTCAGCCTCCATAATCACATGAGCCAAATAAAAGCATATGTCTTTATGTTTATTAGATATATACATAAAGCCATATCTATTTAAATAGATATCTATCTATCTATTGATAGAAAAAGGTTGGACAACAAGGAGACAAGAAAGAGGACATGAAGTCTAGTGGGGGTAATATCAAGTTGGACAGAAGCCTGTTTGTTTCAATGGAAAAAAAATGAGTAAGTCTACAGAGAAAACACAAAGGAGGATGAACTGATAGAGAAAGAACTAGGAGAAGTTGAAACGGAGAGAACTGTTTCAAAAACACTTGAGAAATGACTGTTTCATAAACACAGAAAGAACAAATTAGTGGTACCTGTAGTATCTATCAGTATTCCTCCAACTGGAATATGTGATCTTCTTAGCCATGTTATCATGGAAATAAGGGAATCTTTGATTCTGCTGCAAGAATTGTGGGAGAACTTGAACACCAACTGCATTTCCCCATAGAAATAAGGCTCTAAATCCTGACTGCTGCTGCTGCTGCTAAGTCGCTTCAGTCGTGTCCGACTCTGTGCGACTCCACAGATAGCAGCCCACCAGGCTCCACCATCCCTGAGATTCTCCAGGCAAGAACACTGGAGTGGGTTGCCATTTCCTTCTCCAATGCATGAAAGTGAAAAGTGAAAGTGAAGTCGCTCAGTCGTGTCTGACTCTTAGCAACTCCATGGACCGCAGCCTACCAGGCTCCTCTGTCTATGGGATTTTCCAGGCAAGAGTACTGGAGTGGGTTGCCATTGCCTTCAATGTGGTTAAAAGAACAATATTACTCTCTTCAGCTATACTTTATTGTTATCTTATCTGAAGATCAAACTACCACTTATGACATTGTTTCTATGGGGAAATTCTCTCTCTCAATTCTCTGAACGACATAGTATCCAGATTGAGAATTGCCTGTTGATAGCTTGGAGGCTGTCCAACTATTCCAATGACACTACTATTGGGGGAAAAAATTGGGAACTCAAAATCATTTTCCTAACCATACAAGAAAACCAGCCTTATTGATTTGTGGGCATATCTCAATTCAACCCAAAGTGGCATTACTCAACTTGTTTGGCTTTCTTATTTACCACCCTTGGTTCCAAATGACTCTTAACCATTCCCTGAAATCAGTTTTCATCTTCTCAGTAGAAATGTTTTTGGCATCTGAGGAAATGCCAAAGAATGGATCACAGGCTCTGAAGGCAATATTAAAGAGGATTTTCAAGGATCATTTTGAACAGTGGTAACCACTTTAGAATAAGTTTGTAAGGTCCGAAGGAACAGCTCAGAAGTTTTGAGAAATAATTTTGCTAAGTTATAATATATTTGTCTGAATTTTTTTTAAAAACCAGAGGCTATATTTTAAACTATTAGTCGTCTTTTCAGGGAATAATTTCTTTTCTGGCCAGCTTAATTGTACATGTTAAGAGCCAGGGACTGTAGTTTCTTTATGGTTCGATATGTATCCCTATTTGGTGCCTTGCAAAGAGCTGATGTTTAAAGGATATTTTACATTGATAATCAATATGATACATGTTCTCTCAGTACTTATGACCTAGACATGAAAATAGTAGTAAATCTCATCTGAGCTGTTTTGAACAGAACATAGTACATGTAATAGAAAAAACTTGCAAAACACAGAAAGAACATATAAAATAGATGATGGCATAGCGCCAAAATTAGCTTTTAACACAAACCAAATGGAAGGAAATAGAGAAGACCCTAGAAGATGGAAAGATCAATCTCATTTTTTGAGCATAAGAACAGAAGTACATACTGAAACTTCCAACTCAATTTGACAGTTTGGGTGTAACTCTCATTCTACAAACTACTCTGCCTTTCTCTCTCACTTCCCAAGACTTTTCCAGAAAAATCTTATCCTGGTTTTCCCCCAAATCCTATTCTGTTGACTAGCTCCACATCTGACATCAAATTCATCAGCTCTTACTTCTTTTTTTTTGGCTATAAATGACTCCAGATTTCAAAAGGCAAACTTACTATTTTATTGTCATTTTCTGTAGTGTGTTTCTAAATTGTTCTCAATATAATCCAAAGAGGGATAATTTCCCCAATTTATAACAGGACACCAAAAGGCAGGTTAACAAAGCTAGCATCTTAATGAAAAAAATTCCACAGATTGATATCTTAATATCAATGCCATATTCTTAAAGACTGAAAATGAAATCTGAATTGCTATTGGATAGAGAAAATGAAAAATGATGATGTTGGCAGGAACAAGAGTACGAATATTCATGAAGAAGGACAAGCATATATTTGCCTAAAATGTAATGCTCTCCTACCCAGGGGAGGCCATCTGGCCTCTTTGATTGTTAGTTAAAACCAATTAAGACAAAACGGGGATACTACCTTATTGGGTTTCACCACAAGCTTTCTGATATCATCCTTAATATTATGGTTTCTTCCTAAATGTGTGTTAATGGTACAAATTGAAAACAACAACAGCAACAACTCACATTTAAGCTGAGCACAGTCCACTAGGTTCAAGCAAACATTCCTCATTAATATCTATAATCATTACCTTATCCCAAAGAAGCAAAGATAATAACAATACAGGCCTGCTCACACACACAAACTGTTTTCTTGGCTCTTAGAACAGCCACAGTGTTTGTTCAAGATCAGTCACTTCAGTCATGTCTGGCTCTTTGTGACCCTATGGACTATAGCCCACCAGGCTCCTCTGTCCATGGGATTCTCCAGGCAAGAATACTGGAGGGGTTTGCCATGCCCTCCTCCAGGGGATCTTCCCAACCCAGGGATCGAACACAGGTCTTTTTCATTGCAGGCAGATTCTTTACCATCTGAGCTATCAGGGAAGCCCTAGAACAGTCAGGCAGCCAGTCAACTGCTTATTCTTCACCCAAGCTGCCAGCACCTGAAGGCTGGGGAGTCTCTCAAGCAGAGTGGCAATAGTGTTGAAAACATTGATGACCCTGATTTCAGACACATTTCCTCAAACTGAGTTATGACAACACTGGAGTTTTGAAGCTTGTATCGCTTTACTTATCTATACATTACAATCACTGGTACATAGCTTCAAGTCCCTCAATATTGCTGATTTTTTCAGTGTTTTAGTCCCATCTTCCACCCCTTAACTGCTTACTAGTGAAGTCTGTTCTCTCCTTAGTCCAGATTTTCTTCTTACTAAAAAAATTTTTTTTCCTGACTATGGCTCCATCAGTCAGCCCTCACTTTCTCTTGTATCTGGGCCATAATCACTTCTTCAGATGGTCCTCATTGTTCTGTAAATAATTCTTCTGGTTCAGTTCAGTTCAGTCACTCAATCATGTCCGACTCTTTGCGACCCCATGGATTCCAGCACACCAGGCTTCCCTGTCCATCACCAACTCCCGGAGTATAATCAGACTCATGTCCATTGAGTTAGTGATGCCATCCAACCATCTCATCCTCTGTCGTCCCCTTGTCCTCCCACCTTCAATCTCTCCCTGCATCAGGGTCTTTTCAAATCAGTCAGTTCTTCTTCTGGAGAAGGTTAAAAAAAAAAAAAAAAAAAAAAACAGCACCTAATGACCCAAGTTTCATTCAACACATCCATTACCAAGCATGCAATTGTGATAAACTAGCTATATATACAAATAGCATAGAGTAGGGCACTGTTTCCAAAGAATGGCATGCATATTCTTTGTGATATGTAAGATGATTTTAAGTGGTACATAAACTAATATTTGAACTTCCCTGGTGGCTCAGTGGTAAAGAATCTGCCTGCCAAGTAGGAGACATGGGTTCAAGCCCTGGGTTGGGAAGATTTCCCTGGAGAAGGAAATGGCAACCCACTGAAGTATTCTTGCCTGGGAAATCCCATGGACAAAGAAGCCTGGTGGGCTATAGTCCATGGGGTCACAAAGAGTCAGCAACAACTTAGCGACTAAACAACAACAAACTATTATTTTCATGATAATATTTATATATTTATTTTATTGAATGGGTATACACACACATGGGTGGTATTAGAAAACTGATTACTCAGATTATATTGCCTAGGATAAGATTAAGTTTTCTAAAAAGGAAAGAGTAAATTTTTAAATTAAGTAAGTAATAATATAGATGTTAATATAGATGTGGCAAAATCATGAAAGTGGTACCCAAAAGAACAAAATTTGGGAAATACTTGTGCTATAGTTAAGAACTCTCCCATGTTTTAATCCCCTGCTCTGCCACTTATAAGCTATGTGACTTTGAGAAAGTCCTACTCATTGAGCCTCAGTTTTCTTATCTATGGAATACATTTACCTCACAGGGATGAAAAATGAGAAAGACATAATCTTCCTCCCTGAAATAGATAGGTATATCCAAATTAGGGCTTGAGTCATTCAACTGATCTTTCAAGCTAGTATAAAAGGAGGAGACAAAACATAGCAATCAAATAGCAGAGGCATGAAATGGGGCTGGGGTTGTTTATAATAGAGCCTTTGCTCAAACTATCTTCTAGGATATCAAAAATTACTTTTTGGTGGATATTGGAAGAATACACTGGGTTTCATAACAGACTCATCTGGAATAAGAGACTGCTCTTCTAACATCCTCTGCATATCTCTATACTTACCAAATTGGTTTAGAAGTTATATGTTTCCATGTCTGTTTATGCCATCAGCTTGGGAGCATCATTACGACAGCAACTATGACTTTTCATCTTTGTATCCCAACTCCTCACAAAGTGTTTGTCCCAATGTAATGGCTCAATAAAGGGCTATTGAACTGAAAATAACAAGGCTGATTTTTTGTTTTTTTAATTTAAAGTCCTTAAAACCCTGGTAACTTTATGATGTAATATGCTATGTCTTGACCCACATATCAGTGAGAACAGAGATCCACTACCTGACTTTTCAAAGGCTCCAGAGTACTAGAGGAAATGTCTATTTCATGAACGATACTGGATATAATGAAAATGGGAAAATTTCAATGCAAAGGGAAACCACATGATTCTCTCCCACAAACAAGCACTTTGAGAAAAGCCAGAAATCCTTAGGTAGAGAAAAGAAAACTCTACTACCCAATGATGACAGGCTCCATATCCCATTCTTACAATTTACTTTATTGATATGAATACATTTCTGTCATTTCCTTAATGAAATCTGGTACTTGTGGCATGAGACTGAAAACACTGCATCTCCCCACCATCACCTGCTCTACTTTCCCTTATGATTGTAGCTAATGAATAAGAAGAGGGAGATAATCAGTATCGTTGTTAGCTAACTTTTTGGAAGAAATCAAGACCGATGAAACATGGAACCACCTTACCCTAATCTTTATTATCAAGAAGAGAAGACCTTAAAATACCCCTGATTACTATTCCATAATAGATTAACTGTAGAAGATAGCACTGGGACTTCCCTGGTGGTTCAGTGGTTAAGAATTCGCCTGCCAACCCGTGTCCTCTGGTCCAGCAAGATCCTACATGCCGCGGAGCAACTAAGCTCATGCACCACAACTACTGAGCCCACAGCCTAGAGCCCGTGCTCTGCAACAAGAGAAGCCACCATAGTGAGAAGCCCATGCACAGCAACAAAGAGTAGCACCCATTTGCTGCAACTAGGGAAAGCCCATGCAAAGTAATGAAGACCCATCACAACCAAAAACAAATAAATAATTTTAAAAAAGAGAAGAGAAAGTAATTAGCCTCCAATTAAAATAAATTTTAAAAAAGAAAAGAACACATTGTCCACTCATAATATCAGCTAAGAGATAAATATATATAAATGAGTGATTATATTCTAATACTTGGAATTAGGAAACAAATCAGTTACTCCATTATTTTTCTAGCCTTTTGACACAACTTCAGTAAGTTTCTTTCCTGCTTATAAGTGAACAATTTTGAAGGGTGAAAAGACTCCAAGAACCCTTTCAATGTCAGATTCCTTAGAACTGTAGACTACTAATTTGGAGCACTTGAACAATAACCAGATAGTGATTGTGGCTTACTTGGTGGATATAACTTGATTAAAACTGTGTTGAGACATGGCCACTAACTTATTTCACATGGAAAATTAACATTAAAAGATCTGTGATATAGTAAATAGCAAAAACAAATATTTTAGATACTATTCATTGAATTGTGGCCAAATCAATGATCTAGAGATAAAAGGCTAGGCATTCAGCCATCTATTTAATATTTTCTTCTTTCATAAACATATGATCATTGATGTACTTATTTAGAAGAGATGTAGTAAATTACAAAATTGGGAAACACACCTAGGAAAGTGTTATATAATAAGGACTTTCTGATCATCCCAGGTATGAAAGCTCTTTGATTTGGTTCAACTTTATGCTATGGTAGGCACAGTTAACAAACTGTTAACAATCAGTTAACAAATGAACCAAAGCCAAAATTTGAGACATCTCAATGACAGTCTTTTAGTTAATTTGATGTCATTGAAAGAACATCTTTTTGACTTAAATTATTACCTCTGACATTTTGAAAAATAATAAAAAGAACAGAGTGGAAGCCAATGGGCCTGAATTCTAGTCCTTAGCTGTATCTTTTAGCTTGTTTTACCTTGTCTTTTGACCTTTTGGATACTTATTTTTCACATGAGTATATCAAAAACAACATGTGCTTCATAAGATGGGCTTGAAAATTAATGAGACGATATCTGAGAAGTACTTGAATATCAGGTGCTCTGTAAATTCTAGGTACCGTTATTCAATATTAAAATTCATTACCCTTCTCAGAACCACCTAACTAAACTGCTGCATCTGTGGTCTGATAGCACATAGGTGTAAACAAGAAAATATCAAACTGGACACCATGTCCTTCTCACTTTAATAAATTTTACTCAAATTTCATTAGGAACTAGCCATACTTTTCTTCCTGAAGTTTTTTATTCAGAATGTTGAACAATCAGTTTATTAAGAGTGCATGGCCACCATTGATGGGTATTTTGAAAATCGGTTGTTCTTGAATGTAAATTCTTAGCAATACTAAGGAAGAAGGATTTCCACGTTTTAGGAAAGTCCACCCTTGACCAATCTTTTTCTCTCCGCAGAGAAGAAGTACATATCTCCAAAATCCAAAAAGAATCTCTTGTAGTAACGAAAGCACCATTGAGGAGTAAATATTATAGTGTTGAAGTTGCAAATTAACACAATAAAGGCCATACGGATGGCCTGATAATATTGATCTGTCCTTGACAGTACCCTGGAGGAATGTAATTTTTCGTTTTAGTAAACTGAAACAATAACAATAATGATAAATGATTTCTAAGCAGGTGCTTTTCATGTATGATCTCATTTGATGCATGATGAAAATATTTCTGAGATAAATGTTATATATCTGAAAATCAAGGCTCAGTAAAGTTTGCTACCAAGTCCAAGACCATATACCTAGTGAGTGACAGATCTAATATTTAACCCAAATCATCTGACTACAGATTTGATATATTTTCCATTCTACTGTGATAACTGAATATGTAGATATTCAGAGAACCCCCCCACCCTTACATTGAATCTGAGCTTTTTTTTTTTTTTTAAGACCACGTGGCTAGCCAGTGTCCTTCTCTGTCTGCCTCTGTGTTGCAATGGTTTCTTTTTTTTTTTTTTTAGGATAAATTTATTTATTTTAATTGGAGGCTAATTACTTTACAATATTGTATTGGTTTTGCCATGTATTGAGATGAATCTGCCATGGGTGTACATGTGTTCCCCATCCTGAACCTCCCTCCCATCTCCCTCCCCATACCATCCCTCTGGGTCATCCCAGTGCACCAGCCCCAAGCATTCTGTATCATGCATCGAACCTGGACTGGCGATTCATTTCACATATGATAATATATGTTTCAATGCCATTCTCCCAAATCATCCCACTCTCGCCCTCTCCCACAGAGTCCAAAAGACTGTTCTATACATCTGTGTCTCTTATGCTGTCTCGCATACAGGGTTATCGTTACCATCTTTCTAAATTCCCTATATATATGCATTAGTTTACTGTATTGGTGTTTTTCTTTCTGGCTTACTTCACTCCGTATAATAGGCTCCAGTTTCATCCACCTCATTAGAACTGATTCAAATGTATTCTTTTTAATGGCTGAGTAATACTCCATTGTGTATATGTACCACTGTTTTCTTATTCATTCGTCTGCTGATGGACATCTAGGTTGCTTCCATGTCCTGGCTATTATAAACAGTGCTGCGATGAACATTGGGGTACACGTGTCTCTTTCAATTCTGGTTTCCTCAGTGTGTATGCCCAGAAGTAGGATTGCTGGGTCATATGGCAGTTCTATTTCCAGTTTTTCAAAGAATCTCTGCACTCTTCTCTGTAGTGCCTGTACTAGTTTGCATTCCCACCAACAGTGTAAGAGGGTTCCCTTTTCTCCACACCCTCTCCAGCATTTATTGTTTGTATGCTTTTGGATAGCAGCCATTCTGACCGGTGTGAGATGGTACCTCATTGTGGTTTTGATTTGCATTTCTTTGATAATGAGTGATGTTGAGCATCTTTTCATGTGTTTGTTAGCCATCCGTATGTCTTCTCTGGAGAAATGTCTGTTTTGTTCTTTGGCCTATTTTTTGATTGGATCGTTTATTTTTCTGGAATTGAGCTGCAGGAGTTGCTTGTATATTTTTGAGATTAGTCCTTTGTCAGTTGCTTCATTTGCTATTATTTTCTCCCATTCTGAAGGCTGTCTTTTCACCTTGCTTATAGTTTCCATTGTTGTGCAGAAGCTTTTCATTTTAATTAGGTCTCATTTGTCTATTTTTGCTTTTATTTCCAGTATTCTGGGAGGTGGGTCATAGAGGATCCTGCTGTGATTTATGTCGGAGAGTGTTTTGCCTATGTTCTCCTCTAAGAGTTTTATAGTTTCTGGTCTTACGTTTAGATCTTTAATCCATTTTGAGTTTATTTTTGTGTATGGTGTTAGAAAGTGTTCTGCTTTCATTCTTTTACAAGTGGGTGACCAGTTTTCCCAGCACCACTTGTTAAAGAGATTGTCTTTTCTCCATTGTATATTCTTGCCTCCTTTGTCAAAGATAAGTTGTCCATAGGTGCGTGGACTTATCTCTGGGCTTTCTATTTTGTTCCATTGATCTATATTTCTGTCTTTGTGCCAGTACCATACTGTCTTGATGACTGTGGCTTTGTAGTAGAGCCTGAAGTTAGGCACGTTGATTCCTCCAGTTCCATTCTTCTTTCTCAAGATTGCTTTGGCTATTCGAGGTTTTTTGTATTTCCATACAAATTGTGATATGATTTGTTCTAGCTCTGTGAAAAATACCATTGGTAGCTTGATAGGGATTGCATTGAATCTATAGATTACTTTGGGTAGTATACTCATTTTCACTATATTGATTTTTCTAATCCATGAACATGGTATATTTCTTCATCTACTAGTGTCCTCTTTGATTTCTTTCACCAGTGTTTTATAGTTTTCTTTTTTTTTTTTTTCTTCCAATTTTATTTTATTTTTAAACTTTACATAATTGTATTGTTTCCTACATGATACTTTACATGTTTCATTGCCATTTTCCCACATAGGTCTTTAGTTTCTTTAGGTAGATATATTCCTAAGTATTTCATTCTTTTCGTTGCAATGGTGAATGGAATTGTTTCCTTAATTTTTCTATTTTCTCATTATTAGTGTATAGGAATGCAAAGGATTTCTGTGTATTGATTTTATATCCTGCAACATTATTATATTCATTGATTAGCTCTAGTAATTTTCTGGTGGAGTCTTTAGGGTTTTCTATGTAGAGGATCATGTCATCTGCAAACAGTGAGAGTTTTACTTCTTCTTTTCGAATCTGGATTCCTTTTATTTCTTTTAATGCTCTGATTGCTGTGGCCAAAACTTCCAAAACTATGTTGAATAGTAGTGGTGAGACCTTGTCTTGTTCCTGACTTTAGGGGAAATGCTTTCAATTTTTCACCATTGAGGATAATGTTTGCTGTGGGTTTGTCATATATAGCTTTTATTATGTTGAAGTATGTTCCATCTATTCCTGATTTCTGGAGGGTTTTAAAATAAATGGATGTTGAATTTTGTCAAAGGCTTTCTCTGCATCTATTGAGATAATCATATGGCTTTTATTTTTCAATTTGTTAATGTGGTGTATTACATTGATTGATTCGAAGATATTGAAGAATCCTTGCATCCCTGGGATAAAGTCCACTTGGTCATGATGTATGATCTTTTTAATGTGTTGTTGGATTCTGATTGCTAGAATTTTATTAAGGATTTTTGCATTTATGTTCATCAGTGATACTGACATGTAGTTTTCTTTTTTTGTGACATATTTTTCTGGTTTTGGTATTAGGGTGGTGGTGGTCTCATAGAATGAGTTTGGAAGTTTACCTTCCTCTGCAACTTTCTGAAAGAGTTTGAGTAGAATACGTGTTAGCTCTTCTCTAAATTTTTGGTAGAATTCAGCTGTGAAGCCGTCTGGACCTGGGCTTTTGTTTGGTGGAAGATTTCTGATTACAGTTTCAATTTCCGTGCTTGTGATGGGTCTGTTAAAAATTTCTTTTTTTTTTTTTATTGCACTCCCTGGTTCAGTTTTGGAAAGTTGTACTTTTCTAAGAATTTGTCCATTTCTTCCAAGTTGTCCATTTTATTGGCATATAGTTGCTGATAGTAGTCTCTTATGATCCTTTGTATTTCTGTGTTGTCTGTTGTGATCTCTGCATTTTCATTTCTAATTTTATTGATTTGATTTTTCTCTCTTTGTTTCTTGATGAGTCTGGCTAATGGTTTGTCAGTTTTATTTATCCTCTCAAAAAACCAGCTTTTGGCTTTTTTGACTTTTGCTATGGTCTCTTTTGTTTCTTTTGCATTTATTTCTGCCCTAATCTTTAAGATTTCTTTCCTTCTGCTAACCATGTGGTTCTTCATTTCTTCCTTTTCTAGTTGCTTTAGGTGTAGAGTTAGGTTATTTATTTGACTTTTTTCTTGTTTCTTGAGGTATGCCTGTATTGCTATGAACCTTCCCCTTAGCACTGCTTTTACAGTGTCCCATAGGTTTTGGGTTGTTGTGTTTTCATTTTCATTCATTTCTATGCATATTTTGATTTCTTTTTTGATTTCTTCTGTGATTTGTTGGTTATTCAGAAGCGTGTTGTTTAGCCTCCATACGTTGGAATTTTTAATAGTTTTTCTCCTGTAATTGAGATCTAATCATACTGCATTGTGGTCAGAAAAGATGCTTGGAATGATTTCCTTTTTTTTTTTTTTGTCAGGAAGCATTTAACAGGAGGCTTCCTGTGTGCTGTTTTGGATCTGTCATGAATCCTCTGTCCCTTATTAATTCCTGAATATTCAGGAATTAAGTGGAATAGCAAACTACTCCTGAGGGCTTAGGAATGCATGCATTTCCTTTGTTACTTTTTCCATATGGTGATAAGTAACTATTTATGACCCTCTTCCTTTTTATGAACCATACTGTGAAAGTGATTATTTACAACCCTCTCTCTTTCATATGGATGACCTCATGTTTCCTTGATAACTTTTGATTTTATCTCTGCTGAAAATAGCCACCTTGTAAGACAGTATAAATACTCACACAATATTGAATAAAACACCTTTGCTCCATCAGAGCTTGGGTCCCCATGTCTTTTTTTCTTTCTCTCTCTCTCTTACTTTCTTATTGTTGACTCTGGACTACCAGGTTCTGGTCCATTAAAGGGCCTCAACAAGTGGCGCCCGAATAGGGACCTGGTACATGGGCAGATTCAGACGGAGTGACCTCAAGGGCCTATTGAGGCCGGTAAGTACTAAGACATGGGTCAAATGGCTGGAAAGTCCCATCACTTTTCTACTTTACTTCAGCACTTATTTAAAGTTCAGGGATTTTCAGTTTTGCCTCAGTGAATAGAGGCTTGCCTTCAGACAGTGGTTGAATGTAACCCTTGGTTCCCTGATGAAGGTAGTTTTGATTTAGAAATTTGGCTCCAGGCCAAAGAGAATGTTGAATGTGCCACCAGACAAGGAAAAAATATCCCGATAGATTTTTGGCCTCTATGGGCTCTCATTGAAGCCGTGATTTTGCCATTTCAAGGTAACTCTAGCCCTCCTAATATTCGGCAACAGGCAGAACACTTATTACATGAATATGAATTAGATGATGAAACCTTATGAAAGGCCCAATTAGAAAAACATAAAATATTTCAGAATTTTCCTACAAGCCCTGCCCCGGTTGCTCCAAGCACTCCTCCCCTGCCAGCAGGCACAAATCCCAAAGTCTCTCCCTTGCTAGAACCTAATGATTCTGGCAATGACTCCCCTAAGACACCTTTTGACATTAAAACCAATAACACCTTTCTGAATAACAATAATCTACCTACTCACTCTCCGTCATGAAAGAGGCTCTCTGAATTGCTTGCTTTGCAATCACAGGTCTCTGAAGCTGATGGTTTCCCCACCTTTCCAGTTTTAAGAAATCCTGATGCTCAAGGGCACATAATACCTCAATATAAAGGTATTAACTTCTATCACATGTAACAAATTAAAAAAGCCATAACTACGTATGGCCCACATTCACCTTTTACTAAAGTACTTCTAAATTCTATAACATCCTCTATTGGAAATTTTATTCCCCATGATTGGCGAACTTTAATAAAAGCTCTCCTTAAACCAGGAGAATATCTTCAATGGATGATGTGATTTCATGATATAGCCAGAGATCATGCCAACAGAAATGCTTGAGCTGGTGCTCCCCAAAATCAAATTACTTTTGAAATGCTAACTTGTACAGGACTATTTGACACTATAGAAGCTCAAATACAGTGCCCTCCCTTGCTACATGAACAATTAAAAACAGTGGCCCTTGAAGCTTGGGATTGAATTACTCTTCAAGGGGAGCCTACAGGTAGCTATACAAAAATATTACAGGGACCAAATGAAACCTATGCTGATTTTTTAGCTAGATTACAAACTGCTATTTCCCATACTGTAATTGGAGAAGAAGCCAAAAGGCAACAAGAGAAATTACTTGCTTATGAAAATGCAAATCAGGAATGTCAAAAAGCTATAGCTCCAATTCGTGAGACAGGGACTATTATTGATTATTTGAAGGCTTGTCACAGTCTAGGATCAGAAACTCAAAAGATGCAAATGCTAGCTGAAACAATGGCTGTTGCCTTAAGAAAGGGAAATGAAGGATGCTTTACATGTGGAGATAAGAACCATTTAAAAAGGGACTGCTCTAAGAAAGTTAATAAAAAACCTCCAAAAACCTGCTCTCACTGCTGCAGAGGAATGCATTGGGCTAAAGATTGTAAATCTAAATTTGACATTGAAGGGAAACCTATTCCGGAAAACTCCAAGCAGGGGACCCCCCCCAGGTCCCCTTCAACAAAAACCAGGGGCAAGTTCCATCTTTTCCCTCAAACCCTCAACATCCGGCAGTGCTGCCATTGATATACCAGCCCTAAATGACTTTCTCCTTTACCCTCAGGCAGTCCCCTCTAGAAGACCTACCTGACTTTTTGGACCCCTGCCCCCACAAACCTTCAGTCTTTTACTTGGCTGATCTTGTTTGACTTCAAAAGGAATTACTGTTCACCCTGGAGTAATTGATTCAGATTATAAAGGAGAAATTCAAATTATGATGTCATCTCAGATTTTATGGCAATTCAAAAGGGGGGATAAAATTGCTCAATTCTTTTACCTTACATTGCTATTAACTCCTCTAATGTGCAGATGGGTGGATTCAGCAGTACAGATCAAAAACAGTCCTTTTGGACATCATTAGTATCTGAATTTGCCTGACTCACTGTAAATATCAAAATTAATGGTAAAAGATTTTCTGGTCTCCTCGACACTGGATCTGATATTACTATTATTTCCAAACATTTATGGCCCAAATCCTGGCCTGTACAAAAAATTTCTCACCAAATTACAGGGACTTCTCAAACCAAAGTACAAAACGTTTATCAGAGTACTCAAATTCATCCATGTGAGGGACCAGAAGGCCAACCTGAAACATTAAAACCTTATGTGATAGATGCAGCCCTTAAACTAATAAGAAGGGACTTACTTATGCAATGGCAAACTCAGATATACATTCCACATTTTTCCTAGGGGCCACTGCTCATTTAACAAACAATACAATTATTAAAGTAACTTGGAAGAATGACGAGCCTATTTGGACAGAGCAGTGGCCCCTCATGAAAGAAAAATTACAGGCGGCTAAAGAACTTATAGATACACAACTAAAATTAAAGCATATTCAGGAATCTTGTTCTCCTTGGAACTCTCCTATTTTTGTTACAAAGAAGAAATCTAACAAATGGCATCTCCTAACAGATCTTAGAAAAGTTAATGCATCTATGAGACCTATGGGTGCATTACAACCAGAAATCCCATCACCTACCACTATTCCTCAAAATTGGCATATTATTATTATTGATTTACAAGATTGCTTTTTTAATATACCTTTACACCCTTTAGACTGAAAGAGATTCGCTTTCTCTCTTCCTTATGCTAATCATATTGGACCTCATAAACGGTACCAATGGACTGTACTGCCACAAGAGATGATGAATTCTCCTATCCTGTGTCAGTAGAACATAGCCAAAGCCCTTGAGCCTGTGAGAAAGCAATTTCCTAACTTTCTTGTTATTCACTATATGGATGATATATTGTTTTCTGTTTTTGGCTCCATCTATCTTAGAAACTCAACACATGTTTGATATAGCTCAACTATGCTTAAAAAACTCTGGATTAATCATTGCCCCTGAAAAAAAAATCAAACCTCTACACCTTACCATTACTTGGGGTTTGTTGTTAATAGACAATGTATTACCCTCCAACTAACTCAGATCCATACTGATAAATTATCAACCTTAAATGATTTTCAAAAGCTCTTAGGTGATATAAATTGGATTAGACATTCTTTAGACATTGCTAATTATCAATTGAATAACCTATTTAATACTTTAAAAGGAGATCCTGATTTAAATAGCCCTCTTTCACTTTCTCAAGAGACACGAGGGGAACTCAATTTAGTGCAAACTAAATTACAAAAACAATTTCTTACTCACAGTAAACTAGATTTACCTCTAAAATTATTTGTACTCCCCTCTCTTCATTCTCCCACAGGACTTCTTGCCCAACAAGAACACCCAGTAAAATAGATCTATACCCGTTTTAGGGGAATAAAGTCACTTAAACCCTACCTTGATTTAATTGCTCTAATCATGATCAATGAAAAAAATAGGACTAAAACTCTAATTGGCTCTGATACTCTTAAAATTATAATACCTATCAATAAATCTCAATTTGAGAATGCATTACAAACTTCTACCGATTTCCAAATAGCTTTTCTGGAATATTTTGGAGAAATTTCATTTCATTATCTTTCTGGTAAGCTGTGGAATTTCTTCAAAAATACTGAATTTATTATTTCTCGCATTATCAGCTCACAGCCTATAACACAGGCTGAGGTTTTTTATATAGATGGGACTAAAAACGCCAAAGCTTCATTCTGGTCTCTTAAGGAATATAAGGTCTTTTATACTAAATTTCATTCTGCTCAACAAAATAAATTATATGCTCTTATTCAAGTTATTTGCCTACATCCTTACCCCATTAATATAGTCTCTGACTCTGTATATTCTGCTTTTGTACTAAAAAAATATAGAAACCTCCACCATAGAAACCTCCAATCAACCTATTATTCAACAACTCTTTTTCGAGCTACAATCTGTTGTTAAAAACCACAATTCTCCCACTTATATTACACATATTCGAGCACATTCTTGTCTTCTTGACCCCATGACATGATAATGAGCAGGCTGATAAACCGGTTTCCTTTGCTACTCCAAAAAAACAGCATGCTCTGTTGCATAACAATGCTGGCTCCCTACACCAGCTATGGAAAATCCCATACCACCAGGCTAAAGAAATTATTAGTAATTGCTCTACTTGTAGACCTCTACATCTTCGACCCATCACACAAAGTATTAATCCTCACAGTCTGCAACCTAATGAACTATGGCAAATGGATGTAACTCATTGCCCTGAACTTTCTCCATTTTCTTTCTTCTTCTATTTGGGCCACACCTCTTCGTGGTGAAGCTACACAACACATTATAATTCACTTATTAGCTTGTTCTGCTGTAATGGGAACTCCTAGTTCTATAAAAACAGACAATGGCCCTGCCTATATTTCTAGACACTTTAAACAATTTTTACAATCTTTTTCTATTAAACATATTACAGGTATTCCTTATAATACACAGGCACAAGACATAGTCAAACGAACACATCACACACTAAAGTTGCAAATAAAAAAATTTAAAAAGGGGGAATACACAGGAACACTACTCTCTTCTTTATCTAAAGCAGACTTTACTAGATTCCAATGTAAGATATTTTCTAAACCTATAACTATTGTTAATACAGCTTTATTTGTTTTAAATTTTTTAAACTTACCACAGGGAGATATCTTAAAGAAAACAGGAAGGCATTTTGAGGAATTGAAGGACACTTCTCTTCCTCTGCCCATTTGGTACCAAGACAGGTTAACGAAACAATGGAAATCTGGGAAACTAATCTTACAGGGAAAGGGGTATGCTTGTATTTCCCCAGATGAATCCAACAAACTCACATGGCTTCCTCTTCGAAAGGTTTGACCCAAGGGGGAACCCGGCCTTCAAAATGGAGACAGGACAACAAAACCCCCAGGAGGAAGAGATTCCAATACGGGCCATGGTGGCATCACCCTTATGATCTCCCCACTTGGAGACAAATAAAAACCTTTACTAATCAAGCTAAAAATCTGGTTTCTCAACAAGAAATGCCTCGGAGGCCTGAAAACCTCAGTAGGCCTGCTCGACCCCTGCTTAAGCCGGATTAACTAATCAGACTTAACTGGGTTTAATTTACCCAACCCCCCTTTAGTGCAGGCCGTAAAATGGACCAATCCTGTCCACCAATGACTCCACCCATATGCCCCCTCCCTGGAACGTGAAGGAGCCATCACACCCTGGCAAAGAGAGAAAACTAATTAACATTTCTTTAGGCTATGAAATCCTTCCACTGTGCCTAGGCCCAGAGAAATTGTGCATAAACGTCAGCCGACAAACTTGGGCTTTCGCCCTGCCTCCCAAAAAGGACTTCTGGATGTTGCTTGGACTATTTACTGCCCTTTCTTTGTCTGTGAACCATGTATATACTACTGAGACTTTAGGGAAAGTGTTAGGGAAAGAGTTAGGGAAAGAACAAAGAACATTATGCAAAGGGTTTACTTATAAGAACTTTATATATACTCCTGTTCATTGGGACAAATGTCAAGCCAAATCAGGAAAATGAATGTTTGTGGCTAATCATACAATTGTTGATTGGGGAACCCATGGTATGTGGTTACCTAACTGCTCAGAAGAGGTTAATAGCATAGTGTGTGACTATGTTATGCAAGTGACATGGAAGGTCACTGACACTACGATGGAGCATTACCATGACAAAGGACTTCTTTGTGGCTTGACAGTGGATTAGCCCCACCTCGTCCTAGTATTGTCCTCGACAAACAGAGTGGGCCTGAACAATGGGACATTTGGAAACTTGCTGTGAGCACTGAAGAACTTGGAACTTGGACCGGACATTTCACAGGGACCAGTCGTGGAAATGGTAACTATTTCTTTCGCTATAATCAGTCATATTTCATACAGGCCTGTGTCCTACTTCCGTTTGTTATAGCCATAGACAAAGTATTACCCACAGCGTCGGATCTGGAACTATAACTTTGGGGATTGTCTTGGTAATTATATTTGTTGTTTATCGTTGCCTTTCTATAAGGTTGGTTAATACTAAACAAACTCAATTGGTCAGGACCTTTTTTACAAATATAATAAAATAAGGGGAATTGTCAGGAAGCATTTAACAGGAGGCTTCCTGTGTGCTGTTTTGGATCTGTCATGAATCCTCTGTCCCTTATTAATTCCTGAATATTCAAGAATTAAGTGGAGTAGCAAACTACTCCCGGGGGCTTAGGAATGCATGCATTTCCTTCATTAATTTTTCCATATGGTGATAAGAAACTATTTACGACCCTCTTCCTTTTCATGAACCATACAGCAAAAATGATTATTTACAACCCTCTCTCTTTCATATGGATTATCTCATGTTTCCTTGATAACGTGCAAGTTTTGATTTTATCTCTGCTAAAAATAGCTTCTTTCTGCTGCTGCTGCTGCTAATTGCTTCAATCGTGTCCGACTCTGTGCAACCCCATAGACGGCAGCCCACTAGGTTCCTCTGTCCCTGGGATTCTCACACAATGTTGAATAAAACATCTTTGCTCCATCAGAGCTTGGGTATCCGTGGCTTTCTTTCTCTCTCTTTCTCTCTCTCTTACTTTCTTATCATTGACTCCGGACCACCAGGTCCATTGAACGACCTCAACAATTTACCAAGGCTAGATTTATGGCCCAGGATGTGATCTATCCTGGAGAAGGTTCCATGTGCACTTGATAAAAAGGTGAAATTCATTGTTTTGGAGTAAAATGTCCTATAGATATCAATTAGGTCTTACTGGTCTATTGTATCATTTAAAGTTTGTGTTTCCTTGTTAATTTTCTGTTTAGTTGATTTATCCATAGGTGTGAGTGGGGTATTAAAGTCTCCCACTATTATTATTGTGTTACTGTTAATTTCCCCTTTCATACTTTTTAGCATTTGCCTTACATATTGTGGTGCTCCTATGTTGGGTTCATATATATTTATAATTGTTATATTTTCTTCTTGGATTGATTCTTTGATCATTATGTAGTGTCTTTTTGTCTCTTTTCACAGCCTTTGTTTTAAAGTCTATTGCTACTCCTGCTTTCTTTTGGTCTCTATTTGCGTGGAAAATCTTTTTCCAGCCCTTCACTTTCAGTCTGTATGTGTCCCTTGTTTCGAGGTGGGTCTCTTGTCACAACATATATAGGGGTCTTGTTTTTGTATCCATTCAGCCAGTCTTTGCCTTTTGGTTGGGGCATTCAACCCATTTACATTTAAGGTAATTATTGATAAGTATGATCGTGTTGCCATTTACTTTATTGTTTTGGGTTTGAGTTTATACACCCTTTCTCTGTTTCCTGTTTAGAGAAGATCCTTTAGTATTTGTTGGACAGCTGGTTTGGTGGTGCTGAATTCTCTCAGCTTTTGCTTGTCTGTAAAGCTTTTGATTTCTCCTTCATGTTTGAATGAGATCCTTGCTGGGTACAGTAATCTGGGCTGTAGGTTATTTTCTTTCATCACTTTAAGTATGTCTTGCCATTCCCTCATGGCCTAAAGAGTTTCTATTGAAAGATCAGCTGTTATCCTTATGGGAATCCCCTTGTGTGTTATTTGTTGTTTTTCCCTTGCTTCTTTTAATATTTGTTCTTTGTGTTTGATCTTTGTTAATTTGATTAATATGTATCTTGGGGTATTTTGCCTTGGGTTTATCCTATTTGGGACTCTCTGGGTTACTTGGACTTGGGTGATTATTTCCTTCCCCATTTTAGGGAAGTTTTCAACTATTATCTCCTCAAGTATTTTCTCATGGTCTTTCTTTTTGTCTTCTTCTGGGACTCCTATGATTCGAATGTTGTAGCATTTAATATTGTCCTGGAGGTCTCTGAGATTGTCCTCATTTCTTTTAATTCGTTTTTCTTTTATCCTCTCTGATTCATTTATTTCTACCATTCTATCTTCTATTTCACTAATCCTATCTTCTGCCTCTGTTATTCTACTATTTGTTGCCTCCAGAGTGTTTTTGATCTCATTTATTGCATTATTCATTATATATTGACTGTTTTTTATTTCATCTAGGTCTTTGTTAAACCTTTCTTGCATCTCCTTAATCCTTGTCTCCAGGCTATTTATCTGTGACTACATTTTGTTTTCAAGATTTTGGATCATTTTCACTATCATTATTCGGAATTCTTTATTAGGTAGATTCCCTATCTCTTCCTCTTTTGTTTGGTTTGGTGGACATTTATCCTGTTCCTTTACCTGCTGAGTATTTCTCTGCCTCTTCATCTTGTTTATATTGCTGTGTTTAGGGTGGCCTTTCCGTATTCTGGCAGTTTGTGGAGTTCTCTTTATTGTGAAGATTCCTCGCTGTGGGTTGGGTTGGGCAGGTGGTCAAGGTTTCCTGGTTAGGGAAGCTTGTGTTGGTGTTCTGGTGGGTGGAGCTGGATTTCTTCTCTCTGGAGTGCAATGAAATGTCCAGTAATGAGTTATGAGGTGTCAGTGGGTTTGGAGTGACTTTGGGCAGCCTGTATATTGAAGCTCAGGGCTATGTTCCTGTGTTGCTGGAGAATTTGTGTGGTATGTCTTGCTCTGGAATTTGTTGGCCCTTGGGTAGTGCTTGGTTTCAGTGTAGGTATGGAGGCGTTTGATGAGCTCCTGTTGATTAATGTTTCCTGGATTCAGGAGTTCTCTGTGTTCTCAGGATTTGGACTTAAGCCTCCTGCCTCTGGTTTTCAGTCTTATTCTTACAGTAGCCTCAAGACTTCTCCATCTATACAGCACCTTTGATAAAACATCTAGGTTAAAGATGAAAAGTTTCTCCACAGTGAGGGACACCCAGAGAGGTTCACAGTGTCCATGGAGAAGATAAGAGGGAGGAGGGAGATAGAGGTGACCAGGAGGAGAAGAAGGGGAATCAAAAGAGGAGAGAGCAAGCTAGCCAGTAATCACTTCCTTATGTGCGCTCCACAGTCTGGACCGCTCAGAGATGTTCACAGAATTATACAGAGAAGAGAAGAGGAAGGAAGGAGACAGAGGTGGCCAGGAGGATAAAGGGGGAATCAAAAGGAGAGAGACAGATCCAGCCAGTAATCAGTTCCCTAAGTGTTCTCCATAGTCCAGAACACACAAAGAGATTCACAGAGTTGGGTAGAGAAGAGAAGGGGGAGGGAGGAGATAGAGGCGACCTGGTGGAGAAAAAGGAGAGTCCAAAGGGGAAGAGAGCAGTCAAGCCAGTAATCTCGCTCCCAAGTAAAAATGGGTACTGAAGATCGGGTTCTTAAAGGTACAAGATTGATAACAAATACCAAAAAGCAAAGTTAAAAATCTAGAGTAGAGGTTGGATTCTCAAAAATACAATATTAAAAAAAAAAAAAAAAGAAAAGTCACAAAAATTATAATATATATATATGAAGTTTGCTTTAAAAAATAGGGTCTTTTTTTTGCAAAGTAATAGTAGGTTATAAAAATTAAAATTAAAGGAGTAATAGAGGACTTAAAATAATTTTGTTTTAAATTAAAGAATGATAATAGTAAAAATATATCTAGGACTTTCTCTTTTGTTGTTGTGGACAGTGTGGGGTCAGTTCATTTTCAGATAGTTCCTTGATCTGGCTTATACTTCTCAAGATCTATAGGCCCCTTCCTATGTAGTTGGTGCTAACTACAGGGTTTTAATTTATTGCACCTGTCACTTCCAAGGCAGTTCCCTCTGTTTTAGCTTCTTCTGTTTGCTGGTCTCTTCAGTGTCTAATTTCCACCCTGACACAAAGGGGTGAAGGTGGTTGCTTATTTAGGCTCATTTGTTCAGTCGTGTTTTGGGGAGGGAGGAACTCTGAAAACAAATATCACTGGCGTGTGTGGGGAGTGCTCAAAGTGTCTCAGCCACACTGGGTTTGCCCCCGCTCATGGCATGTGTGCTTTCCCAGTCTACACTGCTCAGGCTCTAGCTTGCTCTGCCGGGAACTGTCTGAGGTGGGCCCTGGGTTGTATGCACTTCCCAGGTCTAAGCCACTCAGGTTCAGGTTCTCGGGTACTCCACAAAGGTGCAGACTCGGTTGGGCCTGCCATTTGTGCCCTTCCCAGGAACAAGCAGCTCAGGTGACCAGGTGTTTGGTGAGTGTGGTCGCTGCGACTTATCTCCTCCCTCATCCCTGCCACTCAGTTTTCTGGGTGTACAACCAGCGCACCTTCTCAGGAGGATGTCGACCATCCAGAATCCCGAGAAGCCTTGGTTAGCAACGAAGTCTGCTTGCAGTTTGGTAGATGATGCCTCTCTGGGGCCGCGATTGCCCCCTTCCAGCTCTGGCTTCCCTCGCTTGCCTGTCTCCAGCGGGGGATGGGCCGGTCTGCAGCTGGCTAGCTCTAGTCAGTCCTTTGTTCTGTGAGTGGGCCTGGCAGTATCTTAAGTTAGGGCTTTTCTTTTTTTTTAATTTAATTTTATTTTTAAACTTTACATAATTGTATTAGTTGGAGGGAGGAGGGAGGAGGGTTCAGGATGGGGAACACATGTATACCTGTGGCAGATTCATTTTGATATTTGGAAGTTAGGGCTTTTCGCAGGGTAGCTATCCCACAGTTTGGTTTGCTATCTCAAGTTAGTTCCCTCAGATTGCCCTTGGGGCATTCAGGCCTGGTCCTTACTCTAAGCAATGCAGTCCGCGCCTCCCTGCCCAGCCCCCGCTTGCTAGTGGTGGATGCAGGGGTCTGCGCCACTTCTCCTCTAGGAGTTACCATTGGGCACGTATTATGTGGGGTTTAATTATTTATTTATTTTTTCTCCCAGTTATGTTGGCCTCTGAGGTTCCAAGGCTCCCCACAGACTCGCCAGTGAGAGTGTTTCATGGTGTTTGGAAACTTCTCTCTTTTTAAGACTCCCTTCCTGGGATGGAGCTCTGTCCCTACCTCTTTTGTCTCTCTTTTTATCTTTTATATTTTTTCTACCTCCTTTCGAAGACAGTGGGCTGCTTTTCTGGGTGCCTGATGTCCTCTGCCGGCATTCAGAAGTTGTTTTGTGGAATTTACTCAGCGTTCCAATGTTCTTTTGATGAATTTGTGGGGGAGAAAGTGGTCTCTGCATCCTATTCCTCCACCATCTTAGGACGGCCTCCCTGAAGCTTTTCTAATGAACCTAAATTCTCTTCAAGTGACTTTTCACTGAAAATTCCTATAGGGTTACCAAGGAAGTTACTCAATCTGCTTTGCTCTTACAAGTCTGTCTTTGATTACCTTCTTCAGAGCTATGATTGTAGGAATTAAGGAATACAACTTTGAAGACTGTTTCCTATTTCTATGCATAAACAGCTTTCCATCAACTCAATTACATTGCTTTCTTTCTGCTTCTCCCTCTTCTCTATTTCTTTTTCTCCCTCTGTTTTCACAAATCCTTTTGATTGTTTTTCCTCTAGGGTCCTGTCCCTTGCAAAGTTTCCACATGAAGTGCAGCTATTTCCTACAAGAAATTCCAGGATATGGACAGTCATACCACCAAGTACCATAAGCTATATATAGCTCCAGCAAAAGATGGTGTTTTCTGTTCTAACAATGTCCCTCATGCTTAGGGAGTCAAACTCCTCCACATACTGTTTTTCTTTTAACTTTAACTGCTTAAAACACATATCTTTCATCTGTCAATACACTCCTGTTTCCTCTTTTTGTAGGGGAAGAGTGTGAAGCAGGGACTCCTGGTGGAAAAAAAGGCAGAAAGTTAGCCATATAACTAAACCAGGGGAAAGACTCTAAGAAAACATTCTTAGTATGGATGGTGAAGTAACAACAGGGGATATATGTAAGACACAGGTGGTCAGCATGTGTTTTGAGCAAAGGCAACATTATCCAACAGACAGTAGAATTCCTTCAGAATATTGCCATTTGCTCAGATGGCTAGACGACAGGTTTTCCTCCAGGCAATCATTTCTACTGTGTCAGGTTGTATTACACCAAGCAAAGCCTGACTAAAATCCTGTATGCTCTCTAATAAGACTGTATTTTAATTCCACACTAACCAATCTCTATAAGTCTGCAATCATAACTTAATCCAGGAAACAAAAACACTGCCTGGCACAGTGCCTCCTGGCATACATAATCCACATCCTCCCTTATCTAAAATATCATCTCTAAACACTGACAAGAAAGCTCCCTGGTAAATATCAGCTATTGTGTTCTTCTAATAAGAGCATAAATTCCAGGTGACTCAATTTTGGCCATCTCAGGAACTAGAGAAGAATCACTTTCTTCATTTTATTGTTATGCTGTGTCTTCCAGAAGTGAGGCTAAAAAATCACCAACAGATGGCTGTGGCAGAGATGAGTCCAAGGGTTTGGCTGTTGACAAATCTTCCCAGAAAGATCTTTCCTTTTGATCATTATGTTAATGCCACACCTGCCCATCTGCCTCTGGACTCACATGACCCATGGTCTGTTGCCTAAATTAGAGAGCAGAAATCCAGCTTATGTCAGCTTCTAACCTACTAGTGGAGACAAAGTCTCATGGTACAAATGAGTGCTTTGTAGGCACAGTCATACATTCATTCATCAACTAACAATTATTCATTAAATCCATACCATCTGTTAGGAGGTCATTTTAGGTGGAAAGGGAGTAGCTTCGGGAATTTAAACTTTTAAGGCCTCATCAAAGTCAGAGTGGACACAAACAGGGCAAGGCTGGAGATGTCACACAATTAGTAAATCAACAAGTTTCCCTCACTATATTGAATATAAAATGACAAAAGAATCAACTGAAGACCTAAGCAGTATCAGCCAGTCTCCCTGAATAGTCCTCTTCAGTACATTCTTAGTTGTCTGCATGATCCTTTGATTATGACTATTTGCTTGAAGGTGCTGAGGTGTGATTGTGACAGTTTGGAGAATGCTTCAGACCATGAATTTTGCATACACATCTGGGGAAGGTGTTCTGACAAAAGATGGTAGCCTGAGTACATGTATTTAGTTCTCTTTCTTTCCACAGTCTCATTGAAATGCAAGAAAACACATTTTCAAAATAAATAAACCATAACAGGGCTAAAAAAATAAGAAAGGCATCCAGCAATAGCCCAGAAAGTTTGAGGAAGCCCTTAAAGATAGAAAGTAAATGGGATCTGATCAATGGAGTAAACAGAGGTGGGGGGGTGGGGTGGGGAAAGGTGACCTAAAACTAGGGTTGTAAGAGTTCTTCCTTCCAAGAAGCTCTAAGAAGTGCCATGTCCAGACTGAGACTCAAATACAAGAGCCTAAGTGGGCCATGGGGTAATTTTCAGCATAATTAAGGAACTGTATGATGGATCTAGAGTCTGTCATACATAGGGAAGTCAGTCAGAAAAACAAATATCTCATATTAACACATACGTATGGAATCTAGGAAAATGGTGTAGAAGAGCCTGTTTGCAGGGCAGAAATAGAGACACAGACATAGGGAACAGACCTGTGGACACAGTGAGGGAGGGGCAGGATAGGACGAATTCGGGGAGTAACATTGACTTATATGGTCTTCCCAAGTGGCACAATGGTAAAGAATCTGCCTGCCAATGTAGGAGGCACATATTCAATCCCTGGGAAGATCCCTTGGAGATGGAAATGGCAACCCATTCCAGTATTTCTGCCTGGGAAATCCCATGGACAGAGGAGCCTGAAGGGCTACAATCCATGGGGTTGCAAAGGGTCAGACATGATATAGCGAGTAAACAACAAAAACAGTAGCTGATTCACTTGATTATACAGCATAACCAAATACAATATTATAAAACAATTATACTCCAATAAAAGTAAATTTAAAAATAAATAACCCCCCCTCCCCCCGCAAACTGCTAGGCCAGTTGCTAACTCCTCCTCCTACCTAACTCCAGAACAAGCCATTCGAGGTAAACAGTGGCTAGCAGTTCAGACTTGTCCCCAGGATTAAACCTGAAAACTGCATCAGCATTATAAGAGAGTAAACTATTCCTGGGATGGAGAGGCTCCAAAGGTATTGAGTTTTTAAGAGAGTTTGAGGTAATTTTAGATCTCCACAACAGATAGCCCTGAACCAATGATTCTCAACTCTGCTTGCATATTAGAATCACATAGGAAGGAGTCAAGTAGAAAACAACTGCTCTAAAGCAATGTTCCGATATTCTAATGCATTTGTGAACCACTTGGGGCCTTGTTAAAATTCAGATTATGATTCTGAAAGTCTGAGGTAGGGCCTGAGGTTATGCATTTCTACCAAGCCCCCAGTTTCCCAAATTCCAAGGCAATTGATAGAGGGACCACACTTTAGGTAGCAAAGTAAGTAAGTAAGTGTTAGTCGCTCAGTCATACTGACTCTTTGCTACCCCATGGACTGCAGCCCACCGGGCTCCTCTGTCCATGAGATTTTCCAGGCAAGGATACTGGAGTGGGTTGCCATTTCCTTCTCCAGGGGATCTTCCCAACCCAGGGATTGAACCTGGGTCTCTTGCACTGCAGGCAGATTCTTTAGCAACTGAGCTACAAGGGAAGCCCTTAAGTAGCAAGGACCTAAAAAAATCACAAAAGACATCATTTCAAAACAGAATGGAAATATTAACCAACTTGATCATATGAAAGGTAAAAGTTGGGAAGCCTCTTATCCTTATCCATTAGAGGGCAGACAGAATGAAAACCACAATTACAGAAAACTAACAAAACTCATCACATGGATCACAGACTTGTCTAACTCAATGAAACTATGAGCCATGCCATATAGGGCCACCCAAGATGGACAGGTGATAATGGAGCATTCTGACAAAATGTGGTCTACTGGAGAAGAGAATGGCAAACCACTTCAGTATTCTTGCCTTGAGAACCCCATGAACAGCATAAAAGGCAAAAAGATATGACACTGCAAGATGAACTCCCCAGGTTGGTAGGTGCCCAATAAGCTATTGGAGAAGAGTGGACAAATAACTCCAGAAAGAATGAAGAGATGGAACCAAAGCAAAAACAACACCCAGTTGTGGATGTGACTGGTGATGGAAGTAAAGTTCGATGCTGTAAAGAACCATATTGCACAGGAACCTGGAATGTTAGGTCCATGAATCAAGGCAAATTCAGTTCAGTTCAGTCGCTGAGTCGTGTCCAACTCTTTGCGACCCTGTGAATCGCAGCATGCCAAGCCGACCTGTCCATCACCAACTCCCGGAGTTCACTCAAACTCATGTCCATCGAGTCGGTGATGCCATCCAGCCATCTCATCCTCTGTCGTCCCCTTTTCCTCCTGCCCCCAATCCCTCCCAGCATCACAGGTTTTTCTAATGAGTCAACCCTTCGTATGAGGTGGCCAAAGTACTGGAGTTTCAGCTTCAGCATCATTCCTTCCAAAGAACACCCAGGGCTGATCTCCTTTAGAACGGACTGGTTGGATCTCCTTGCAGTCCAAGGGACTCTCAAGAGTCTTCTCCAACACCACAGTTCAAAGGCATCAATTCTTCAGCACTCAGCTTTCTTCACAGTCCAACTCTCACATCCATACATGACCACTGGAAAAACCATAGCCTTCACTAGACCAACCTTTGTTGGCAAAGTAATGTCTCTGCTTTCCAATATGCTATCTAGGTTGGTCATAACTTTCCTTCCAAGGAGTAAGAGTCTTTTAATTTCATGGCTGCAGTCACCATCTGCAGTGATTTTGGAGCCTAAAAAAATAAAGCCTGACAATTTTTCCACTGTTTCCCTATCGATTTCCCATGAAGTGATGGGACTGGATGCCATGATCTTCGTTTTCTGAATGTTGAGCTTTAAGCCAACTTTTCACTCTCCCCTTTCACTTTCATCAAGAGGCTTTTTAGTTCTTCACTTTCTGCCATAAGGGTGGTATCATCTGCATGTCTGAGGTTATTGATATTTCTCCCGGCAATCTTGATCCAGCTTGTGCTTCATCCAGCCCAGTGTTTCTCATGATGTACTCTGCAATGGAAGTGGTCAAACAGCAGATGGCTAGAGTGAATGTCAACATTTTAGGAATCAGCGAACTGGAATGGGTGAATTTAACTCAGATGACCATTACATCTACTATTGTGGGCAAGAATACCTTACAAGAAATGGAGTAGCCATCATAGTCAATAAAAGAAATGCAATACTTGGATGCAATCTCAAAAACGACAGAATGATCTCTGTTCATTTCCAAGGCAAATCACTCAATATCACAGTAATCCAAGTCTATGCCCCGACCAGTAAAGCTGAAGAAGCTGAAGTTGAACGGTTCTATGAAGACCTACAAGACCTAGAATTAACACCCAAAAAAGATGCCCTTTTCATTATAGGGGACTGGAATGCAAAAGTAGGAAGTCAAGAAACACCTGGAGTAACAGGCAAATTTTGTCTTGGAGTACAGAATGAAGCAGGGCAAAGGCTAATAGAGTTTTGCCAAGACAATGCATTAGTGATAGCAAACACCGTCTTCCAACAACACAAGAGAAGACTCTACACATAGACATCACCAGATGGTCAACACCGAAATCAGACTTATTATATTCCTTGCAGCCAAAGATGGAGAAGCTGTATACAGTCAGCAAAAACAAGACCGGGAGCTGACTGTGGCTCAGATCCTTATTGCCAAATTCAGACTTAAATTGAAGAAAATAAGGAAAACCACTAGACTATTCAGGTATGACCTAAATCAAATCCTTAATGATTATACCTGGATAGCATATTAAAAAGTAGTGACGTTACTTTGCCAACAAAGGTCCGTCTAGTCAAGGCTATGGTTGTTCCAGTGGTCATGTCTGGATGTGAGAGTTGGATTGCGAAGAAAGCTGAGCACCGAAAAATTGATGCTTTTGAACTGTGGTGTTGGAGAAGACTCTTGGACTGCAAGTAGATCCAACCAGTCCATCCTAAAGATCAGTCCTGGGTGTTCATTGGAAGGACTGATGCTGAAGCTGAAACTCCAATACTTGGGCCACCTCGTGTGAAGAGTTGACTCATTGGAAAAGACCCTGGTGCTGGGAGGGTTGGAGACAGGAGGAGAAGGGGACGACAGAGGATGAGATGGCTGGATGACATCACCAACTCAATGGACATGACTTTGGGTAAACTCCGGGAGTTGGTGATGGACAGGGAGGCCTGGTGTGCTGCAATTCATGGGGTCGCAGAGAGTCAGACATGACTGAGCGACTGAACTGAACTGAACTGAACTGAACAATTATACAGTGGAAGTGAAAAAAAAGATGTAAGGGACTAGATCTGATAGAAAAAGTGCCTGATGAACTATGGACAGAGGTTTGTGACATTGTACAGGAGACAGGGAGCAAGATCATCCCCAAGAAAAAGAAATGCAAAAAAGCAAAATGGCTATCTAAGCAGGCCTTACAAATAGCTGAGAATGGAAGAGAAGCCAAAAGCAAAGGAGAAAAGGAAAGATATACCCATTTGAATGCAGAGTTCCAAAGAATAGCAAGGAGAGATAAGAAAGTCTTCCTCAGTGATCAATGCAAAGAAATAGAGGGAAACAATAGAATGGGAAAGACTAGAGATCTCTTCAAGAAAATTAGAGATACAAAGGAAACATTTTATGCAAAGATGGGCACAATAAAGGACAGAAATGGTATGGACCTAACAGAAGCAGAAGATATTACGAAGAGGTAGCAAGAATACACAGGAGAACTGTACAAGAAAGATCTTAATGACCCAGATAACTATGATGGTGTGATCACTCATCTAGAGGCAGACATCCTGGAGCGTGAAGTCAATTGAGCCTTAGGAAGCATCACTACAAACAAAGCTAGTGGAGGTGATGGAATTCCAGCTGAGTTATTTGAAATCCTAAAAGATGATGCCGTGAAAGTGATGCACTCAATATGCCAGCAAATTTGGAAAACTCAGCAGTGGTCACAAGACTGGAAAAGGTCAGTTTTCTTTCCAATCCCAAAGAAAGGCAGTGCCAAAGAATGTTAAAACTACTGCACAATTGCACTCATCTCACACGCTGACAAAGTAATGCTCAAAATTCTCCTAGTTAGGCTTCAATAGTATGTGCACCAAGAACTTCCAGATATTCAAGTTTGATCTGGAAAAGGTAGAAGGACCAGAGATCAAATTTCCAGCATCCATTGGATCATATAAAAAGCAAGAGAGTTCCAGAAAAACATCTACTACTGCTTTATTGACTATGCCAAAGCCTTTGACCGTGTAGATTACAAAACTGTGGAAAATTCTTCAAGAGATGGGAATACCAGACCACCTCACCTGCCTCCTGAGAAATCTGTATGCAGGCCAAAGAGCAATAGTGAGAACCAGACATGGAACAATGAACTGGTCATAAACTGGGAAATGAGTATGTCAAGGCTGTATATTGTCACCCTGCTTATTTAACTTATATGTAGAGTACATCATGCAAAATGCCAGGCTAGATGAAGCACAAGCTGGAATCAAGATTGCCAGAGGAAATATCAATAACCTCAGATTTGCAGATGACACCATCCTTATATCAGAAAGCAAAGAGGAACTAAAGAACCTCTTAATGAAGGTGAAAGAGAAGAGTGAGAAGCTGGTTTAAAACTCAACATTCAAAAAACTAAGATTGTGGCATCCAGTCCATGATTTCATGGCAAATAGATGAGAAACAATGGAAACAGTGATGGATTTCACTTTCTTGGGCTCCAAAATCACTGCAGATGGTGACTGCAGCCGTGAACTTGAAAGATGCTTGCTCCTTTGAAGAAAAGCTATGACCAGCCTAGACAGCATATTAAAAAAGCAGAGACATTACTTTGCTGACAAAAGTCCATCTATTCAAAGCTATGGTTTTTCCAGTAGTCATGTATGGATGTGAGAGTTGGACTCAAAGAAAGCTGAGGACTGAAAAATTGATGCTTGTGAACTGTGGTGTTGCAGAAGACTCTTGAGAGTCCCTTGGACTGCAAGAAGATCAAGCCAGTTAATCCTAGAGGAAATCAGTCCTGAATATTCATTGGAAGGACTGATATTGAAGCTGAAGCTCCAATACTCTGGCCACCTGATTCAGAGAACTGACTTGTTGGAAAAGACCCTGATGCTGGGAAAGATTGAAGGCTGGAGGAGAAGTGGACAACAGAGGATGAGATGGTTGGATGACATCACTGACTCGATGGACATGAGTTTGAGCAAGCTCTGGGAGTTGGTGATGGACAGAGAAGCCTGAGGTACTGCAGTCCATGGGGTTGCAAAGATTCAGACATGACTGAGCAACTGAACTGAGACTTAATTTATTATTGAAATCTATTTTAAAACCTTAAAAATAATATAATAAATATAGGGTAGTAGAATAGAAATAGGAAGCCATGAAAATGGGGTAGAATTTTCATCTTTCAGGATAATAAAGATAATAACATTACTGAACCTTGAATATGTCATAAGCACTATCTAAGCATCTTACAAAAACATGTACTCTTCACAAAAACACTGTGAAGTAAATACTACTATTATCTCTATTTTAATGATGACAAAATGGAGATCCAGAGAGATTAAGGAACTTTCTCAGGGTTACAGAGCCAGGAAGCAACAGAACCAGGATTCAAACTCAGGGAGTCTGGCTTCTGGATCTATGTTATTAACCACTGAATTGAAATGAACTAATAGATGTTATTTAAAACATCAAGAAATAGAAGCATGAACATATTATCTAATAGGAAATTTGAAACCACTTGAAGAATAAAAACCTAAGTGCAGTTTTTATCTGTGGGACTCAAGGGCAACTGGTGGATAGAGATGAAGATATTAATTTTACTTTTTATTTTAGACATTTCCGAGTTGCTTGAAGGTATTTCGCCATGTACAAAGTTATTTAATTTTTCAAAAGTAGTTTAATGTATTTTAGTGAATTAGAAAAATAGGAAAGAAACAAACCAAAGTACTAATGATAATTATTTTCTAAAGGTGGATGAGGGTAAGGATTTATGGCCATTCCCCCCCACCCCTTTTTTCAACTTCTTTGTTTTTCTAAATTTTCTGGAGTTACTTTAATCTTCTAAATAATTTAAAACCTCAGTCTGTAGTCCACATTGTCAAAAATAGCAGTTCTCATTACTCCATATATTGAAACCAGTTCGCACAACAGAGGTTGGAGGTGGTACTAAGGACCCTCTTTAGGGCATTTTGAAAGTGAGCCTACCTCGATGAAGAAATTGTTACCTTAGAATAACTCTCCAAACTTAATATGGATTCTTACCTAATTCTTCTGATCCCTCTGCTTCTCCATTCCCTCTCATATTCCACCCCTCTGCCCAGTAGAAAAGTAGGTACCTTTAATTTGTTCTTTTAAGTAACTTGTCGCAGGCTACACCCTTTTCCAGTCTTTTTGTATCAGAAAACAATTTTGACACGTCAGAAATATCTTCTATCTGAGGTTTCCATGCAAAAAAAAATCCTGGATATGCTACATTTAGCATGTCCAAGATAACAAGAAAGCTGACTTCTTGAAAAAAAAAATGCTACAATTCCCCCATATAAGGCATTCCTTTTGGACAGATAACTCATCTTGACAGCTTTGATGGTTTTAAATTCTTTGGGTATTCCCTTATGGATACACTCTCCTGGTCCAGTTCAATACCCAGGCTAATCTGAGATCTCTTGCACTTAATTATGCAATTTGATCAGCCAGAAAGAGCTGAATCTGGGAGATCTTTCAGCATCAAAATTTCCAATGCAGGTGACTCAATATAACTTAGAATCTGAGGGGACAGACAGCTGATATTATCAGCATTCACTGGGTATGGTCCTAGAGACTTAGCTAAGGACTTCAGTGTTGTCTACCCAGTGACTATACAGAGTGCATCTCCTCTTGATTTGAAAAGTAATCCCCAAAGTGTTGAAAATAATACAAATAGTAAAGAAATATCATGAACCTAATGGTGGTTCTTCTTGGTTTCTGTCATAGTAGGGTTGATTTGATAATTTGTGCTGAATTCTCATGTATAGGTAGTACCTGATCTTGAGTTTGCAAGCAAGTGGCAATGTCAGTGCTATTTAACTTTTGGGGTCTAAGCCAAAATAAGAAGACGTAGCTGATTTTATCTCATCATTCTAGTACATACACAGAAGCCAATAATTTCTTAATTCCGTATGCTGATACACCAAAACATAATTTTTTCTCGGTAGACAATGAAGTGACTCAGAAATTATTGACTTATGGAAGAAAAACACAGTAAAGATTGTGTTGCCCTCTGGGAAGCTTACAGATAATGATATTTTAAGGGAGAGGACTCTCCTGTATCTCCCCTTGTTGTAGGTGGTAGGAAGGGGTAGGATTAATGCCAGTTGCCTAAGAAAGTGACACTGAAACAAAGGAAGTTTTACTTTCCTGTTTCTTTTGTTTGATTTAATTAATCAAGTCATGAAATAATGCCCTCAGATATTACTGGAGTAGGTTATCACAACTGGAATAATCAGACACAGAATTTTTACAAAACTGAAAAATTCCAAAGGAGATGGCAATTTAATCCATGACAGGTACCTAATTCAGGAGACTTCTTAATAAGAACACTTTTATGGATATCTGTAGTTGCTGGATTCACTTGGGCAAGGTAATTTTTCTGAGATTCTCCTGCTAGCAAGACTATCAGGAGGCTGCTTGACTCCTGGAGCTAGCTGCAATGGTGGGGTGGGGGGTAAGTGCCTTGTGCACAGAGCACTCATAGTTTCTGTAGGCTCACAAGGCACACATTTGTAACTGTTGCAAGGACTTGACAAAATGCTCAATTTCTTGCTTTTCTAACACTTGGAATAAAAGGCATGGTGAATTGGTGAAACACAAGTATTGCAACACATTAAGTAACTCTGGATAGTTTCTGAAAGTTCCCAGATCCTCACAGAATATCTTCAAAATCTGTTTTACAGCTTACTTCAGTTAAAATATTTTAATCTTATATTTCACACTGATTCACGTGGGTATGGACCAATTTCTTATCAAGAGGCCTTTGCACCACTCAGATGCTTTCCTGAAAAAATGTATAAAACAATAGGTTTTCAGCATTTGATAGTGGACATGCAAGTCTGCTAAACTCAGAGAAGAAACACTCTCGAGTTGAAGTCCATATACCCCTTGACTTTCTGCCTGGGAGCAATTTCCAAACTGTAGTGCAGGGAAATGAAGCCTAAGCAGAATGTAGCAGTCTCATGGAGTGAAGGGAAGAGATCAGAGTCATGAGTTGTTAAGTTAACTAAAATATTTTGGACAGTTACTGGAAAAGGGGAGGAGAAATGTGTATAGGAATACCCATTAGTTTTTTGGCCAAATTCTCAGCCCAACAGAGATTTTAGAAGTCACATAGCGCTGAGAATATAATAAAGTTCTGACCCATCCAGAATAGAGTCCTTTGTGAACATACCAAGCATTCACTTGAAACCTGAGAAAAACCACAATTTTAGGAGTAGTAATTGCAAACCAGGAGTAGGGACTGCACCTCAGAACTAGGGGCAAAATAGAAATTGTACCACCCTCCCCACCCTTCTCCAACAAAACATGAAACCAGACATGTTCTCTTGATCTTGACAAGATCAAGGTAAGTCTCCAGTAATGTAACTGCCTTCCAGCACAAAATTTAATCATCTTTGGAAGAAGACAACATAATCCAGAATCTCTACAACATACCATACATGTCTACATGTCCAGTAGACAATAAAAATTAACATACATGTAAAGAGCCAAGAAAATGTGAATTATAATACTAAAAACAAAATTCAAAATAAAAAAACCACAGTGAAGATCAAAGATTCAGTGTGCTGCAACTAAGACCTGGTGCATCCAAATAAATAAAGAAATCTAAATATTAAAAAAAGAATAAGATGGAAATTCTAGAACTAAAAAAATGCAATACCTAAAATAGAGAAGTCATTGGAATGAACAAATGGGGCTTCCCTGGTGGCTCAGACAGTAAAGAATCTGCCTGCAATGCAGGAGACCAGGGTTTGATTCCAGGGTTGGGAAGATCCCCTGGAGAAGGAAATGACAACCCACTCTAGTATTCTTGCCTGGAGAATCCCATGGACAGAGGAGCCTGGTGGGCGACAGTCCAGGGGTTGCAAAGAGTCAGACATGACTGAGTGACTAACACAACACAACCCATTGAATGAAAGATGACTGAACGTAACAAAAAGAGTTTGATGGACTTAAAGACAAGTCAACAGAAATTATACAAACCAAAGTAAAGAGACAAAATAAGCAAAAAGAATGAAGAAGTAAATCACAACAGACCTTCTGAGACTTGTAAGGCAGTATCAAATGATCTAGCACAAGGGTCAGCCTGTTAGGAACTGGACCACTCAGTAGGAGGTGAGCAGCGGGTAGGCTGAATGAGTGAAACTTCATCTGTCTTTACAGCTGCTCTCCAATGCACTTGAATCATCCTGAAACTATTCCCCCATATTCCCCTCCAGTTCATGAAAAAATTGTCTTCTGTGAAACCAGTCCCTGATGCCACAAAGTTGGGGACTGCTGGTCTAGAATACATGTAATTTGAGTCCCATCAGGGAAAGGACAGAGCAAATGAAGCATTTGAAAGTATTTGAAGAAATAATGACCAGATTTTTTTTTAATTGACAAAAGATACCAACTCATAAATCCAAGAAGCTCTGCAACTTCAAGCAGGAGAAATACACGGACCACATCTAGGGAAATCATAGTCCAAATTGGATCAGATCAGATCAGATCAGTCGCTCAGTCGTGTCCGACTCGAAAACCTTGAAAGCAGCCAGAGAAAGAAGTACCATAATAAGTACAATAATAAGAATGATAACTGCTTTCTTTATCAAAAATAATAAAATCAGCATTTTAAAGTATCCTTTAAAAAGGAAAGTGAAATAGAGATATTTTTGACAGACAAAACTGAAAGATTTCATCTGCCACAGACCTGTACTATAAGAAATTTGTTGTTATTCAGTCACTAAGTTGTGTCTGACTCTTTGCAACCCCATGGAGTGCAGCATGCCAGCCTCCTCTGTCCTCCACTATCTCTTGGAGTCTGCTCAAATTCTTGTCCATTGAATAGGTGATGCTATCTAGCCATCTCATCTTCTGTTGCTCCCTTCTCCTCCTGCCTTCAATCTTTCCCAGCATCAGGGTCTTTTCCAATAAGTCAACTCTTCGCATTAGACAGAAGAAGTATTGAAGCTTAGGCTTGAGCATCAGTCCTTCCAATGAATATTTAGGGTCGATTTCCTTAAGGAAATTGACTTGTTTGATCTCCTTGCTGTCCAAGGGACTCTCAAGAGTGTTCTTCAGCACCACAACTTGAAAGCATCAATTCTTCAGCACTCAGCCTTCTTTATGGTCCAACTCTCACATCCATACATGACTACTTGAAAAACCGTAGCTTTGACGATACAGACCTTTGTTGGCAAAGTGATGTCTCTATTTTTTAATATGCTGTCTAGGTTTGTCTATAGGAATTAAGAAAGGAATTAAGTGAGCTGAAGGAAAATGTAATCAGAGAGAAACATAGTTCTACAGGAAGAAATGAAAACCACCAGAAAGTGTAAATTTGTTAATAAATACAAATAGTCTTTTAAACATTAATCTTATTATTATATTTATTTATTATCATATTAAGTCTCTTTAAAGATTGTTGGCTATTTAATTCGCACATAACACCAAAGGAATGTGCAGGATATAGCATATATGAAAATAAAATATATGACAAGAATCCAAAGAGTAGGAGAGTAATCACTGTAAATATATTTTATGCTGCTGCTGCTAAGTCGCTTCAGTCGTGTCCAACTCTGTGTGACCCTATAGATGGCAGCCCACCAGGCTCCACCGTCCCTGAGATTCTCCAGGCAAGAACACTGGAGTGGGTTGCCATTTCCTTCTCCAATGCATGAAAGTGAAAAACACTGGAGTGGGTTGCCATTTCCTTCTCCAACGCATGGAAGTGAAAAGTGAAAGTGAAGTCACTCAGTCGTGCCTGACTCTTAGCGACCCCATGGACTGCAGCCTACCAGGCTCCTCCATCCATGGGATTTTCCAGGCAAGAGTACTGGAGTGGGGTGCCATTGCCTTCTCCGAAATATATTTTATAAAATTATTAAATAGCTTACAAAGTAATAGAGTACATTTTGAATGTATAATAAGTTATAGATGTACTATAATCTCTAGAATAATCATTAAAATAAAATATCAATATAAAATATCATAAAAATGATCAAGAAAGAAAGAAAGTCAAGTAGCTCAGTTGTGTCCAACTCTTTGCGACCCCATGGGCTGTAGCCCACCATGCTCCTCCATCCATGGGATTTTTTAGGCAAGAGTACTGGAGTGGGGTGCCATGCCCTCCTCCAGGGGATCTTCCCAACCCAGGGATTGAACCCAGGTCTCTCACATTGCAGGCAGACGCTTTACTGCCTGAGCTATCAGGGAAGCCTGATCAAAATGATCAAGAAGAATAACTAAAATATCTCAAAAGCAATCAAATTTGAGACTCTCAATATTTTCTGTATCAGTAGAATAAAGCATGGAATTAACAGATTCAATGAAGACCTATCTTTCCCTTGTCACACTAGATGTCTAGTTGCCACTTGGATTGTGTTTAGAAGATGAGGAAGTACAGGTATTTCTTGGTCTAAGTCTCTTAACAGTAGAGATGTAGAAGGGAGAACAAGATTACAAAGAGACTGGCTGTTGACTGCAGAGCACCTGACTGCCTTGATGGTAGAGTTAAATGAATTTGGGGCAGCCAAGGTATTTTGGAAGGAGTTGTTCAAAGGGTTACAGCAGTTGTTTGATTTGAATAAATCTTCATGGAAAGGAGTGGCACCTGAAGCAGCAGCCCCAGTCTGAGCCTGTCCACCCTTGCTCTGCTCATGTCCGCTCCACTGTCTTACTAGATGCTGAAACCACTGGCTCTGGGCAAGTGCAGGTAAGGTCAGTACTTAACAGATTTAATTAACCCTCCCCAAATTAGAAAAGTAGGAACTGAAAAATAAGAAAAAAAAAAAAAAAAAACAGTTGAGATAAATGAAAATCAAACACCAAGATGGTAGATTTCAATCTAAAATATCAATTTTATTATGTAAATAGACTAAACATCCTTGTTAAAATACAAGATTGTCAAACTTGATGGTAAAGTAAGACCCTACCATATATTTCTTAGTTGATACACACACTAAACATAGAGACAAAAAGAAGCTGAAACCAAAAGAATGGAAAAAGATATGCCACACAAACCCTAATCATATAAAATATGTTATGGCTGTATTACTATCAGACAAAGTAGCTTATGATGAGGAGATATACTAGTAATAGAGACATTTCATAATGATAAAAGTGTTAATTATTCAAGAAAAGAAAACACTCTTGAATGTGTTGATTCTGATGAAAAGTCCTAATATATGAAAGTCCTAAATATATGAATCAAAAAAGTCCTAAATATATGAATCAAAAACTATTAGAAAATAAAGGATAGTCAAATCTACAAACAAGGAGACTTTAACAACATTCTCTCGGTAATTGATGGAACATGTAAAGAAAAAAATCAAATAATATGAAGGACTTAACATCATCAACCATTTGACCTAATTGACATTTATGTAACATCAGACCCATTAATAGTAAAATACACATTTGGTAAAGAACATTCACCAATATAGACCACATGTTAGGTTATAAAATAAGTCCCAGTACATTTCTAAGGATTGGCATCATGTAGAATCCTGCACAAGAATAAAAAGTGGTATTTTGGCACCCATAAAAACACAGAAATCAATAACAACAAGATACATAGGGAGTCCTCCAATATTTTGAAACTATGCAGTATACTACCAAAAAACTCAGGGGTCAAATGAAATCACAAGGAGATTAGAAAATATTTTTAAATGAAATATAATAAAACAGTTATATCAAATCTTGTGTGATACATCTGAAACATCTCTTAGAAGAAATTTTGTAAATTTGAATGCCTATTATTGGAAAAGAAGACATAGAATCAATGATTTTTATTTCCACCTCGAGAATTCAGGGAAGTAATAGCCAGCTAAACCCAAGTAAGTATAAAAAAATATATATATATAAAAGTGAAATTAATAAAATGGAAAAAATGGCAGAGATTATCAACAAAGTTTTTTGGGGAAAATATTAACAGCATGAATACACACAGAACACATTGTATCAGGAAAAGAATGAAAACATAAATTATGAATGTTAGGAATGAAAAAGGAGATACCCCTATAGATTACATAGGTTTTATAATGATAATAAAGGAATGATGGGGATGACTTTATGCCAAAAAATTCAACAACAGAGAAGAAATGAATAAATTTGTTGGAGGAAGTAAATTGCCAAAACCAGTACAAGAAGTAGGAAATCTATACTTGTTAATGAAATTGAGCTTATTACCAAACAATTTTCCACAAATAGAGCTCCAGGTCCAGATGATTTCACTGATGAATTCTATCAAACATTTAGGGAAGAAATAATACCAATCCTATGCAAAATCATTGAAAAATATTTCTTACTAATTTATGAAACCAGTGTAACTTTAATACTAAAATATAACATACAAGAAAGATATATTAAAGACAAATATCACTCTTGAACATAGATACAAAAGTCCTTGACAAAACATTAGAAAGTCAGATATAGCAATATATAAAAAGGATACTCTACCTTGATCAGTGGGCTTTTTCATATATAAAAATTGATTAATTTTTATCAGATTAAAGAACATCCTATAATTTCAGTAGATGCAGAAAAAGCATTTGAAAAAATACAAAAATCTTAGGGATAAGAGCAATAGACTAAAAACTATAAAGCATTGTTGAGAGAAATTGAAAGAAACTTAAATAAATGGAAAATAATATGTTCTTTGATAGGAAGAATAAATATTAAGATGCCAGTTGTCCACAAACCGACCTAGAGCTGCACTGTCCAATCTGGTAGCCATTAGTCACTTTGTGGTTGTTTATATTTATTTATTTTTATTTTTATTGAGGTATAGTTGATTTACAATATTAGTTTCAAGTACATGGCATAGTGATTCAAAATGTTTATAGATTATACTCCCTTTATAGTTATTATAAGATATTGGCTCTATTCCTTGTGCTGTGCAGTATATTCTTGTATCTTATTTATTTTATACACAGTAGTCTGTACCTCTTAATCCTCTACTCTACCTTGCCCCTCCTCCTTTCCCTCTCCCCATTCATAACCACTAGTTTGTTCTCTATATCTGTGAGTCTGTTTCTTTTTATTATATTCACTAGTTTGTTTTATATTTTAGATTTTTGGTTGTTTATTTTTAAATACTATAATTAAATAAAACAATATCTTTGTTTTTCATTTATACTATCCACATTTTAATGCTCAACAGTTACATGTATTTAGCTACCATACTAGACAGCAGATACATAACACTGTCACCATTATAGAAAATTATATTGAACAGTATTGATTCAATGCAGTTGTGAAAAATCCTTTTTTAATAAACCTACATGCTGATTTAAAATTTTATTTGGAAGGCAAAATACCTAGCACAGCCAAAACAATCTAGAAAAAGAACAGAGTTGAAGGACTCATAACACCTGCTTTCACAATTTTGTATAAAGGAACAATAAACAAGAACATATGGTACTGGGGACATGCTTTTTAAAAGGTTAGATGGAACAGCAGAGAGTCCAGAGATAGACCCAACACATATGATTTTTAAAAAGGGTGCGAAGCAGTATAGGGAGGAGGTGGGAGGGGGTTCAGGATGGGGAGCACGTGTACACCCGTGGCGGATGCATGTTGATGTATGGCAAAACCAATACAGTATTGTAAAGTAAAAAATAACAATAAAATTAAAAAAAAAGATAAAGGCAAATTTCTTCAACAAATGATGCTTTGAGAATTGGGTATCATTATGGAAGAAAATCCTAGATAACTACCTCATACCATACACAAAAAAGTATGCAAGATGAATCATAGACCTAACCACAGCAATTAAAATGATAAGGCTAATAAAAGAATACACTGGATAATATCTTTTCAAACTTGTGGTAGGCAGAGGTTTCTTAGAGTGAACACAGAAATCATGAACCATAAAAGAAAAAAATATATATTTTGCTTCATAAAAATGAAAAATTTCTGCTCATCAAAAGACAACATTAAGGGAATGAAAAGGCAAACAACAGATTGGGTGAAAATATTTGGAACATAGAACAGACAAATAACTTGTATTCAGAATATAATGAAAGAATTTCTGTGACTCAATAATGAATGAAAACCTACCCAGGAAAACACTTGAAAAGACACTTCGAAACAAGATATATGTGAATAAACAATAAGAACATGAACAGATGCTTAATATAAATCATCATGAGGAAAATGAAAATTAAAGCCGTAATAAGATATAGAAATACTTAATAAAATTGCTAAAAAATGAATGAAAACAAAAAACGACAACATCAAATGTTGGAAAGGATATGGAATAACAAGAACTCTTGTATGTTGCTAGTGGGACGGCAAAATCTTTGGAAGACTATTCAGCCGTTTCTTATAAAGTTAAATGTAAATCTACTTTATAACAAAACTATCCCACCTCTAGGCAGTAATCCAAGAGAAATGAAAAGAAATTTTCACAAAAAGCACATACTGAATGATTCCATTAATATAATATTCTGCAACAGGTAAAACTACCCTATAGATGATAGAAATCATATCAGAGTTTACTTGGAGATGGTAGGGCTGACGAGGAGAGCTGGAGTGAATTTTCCAGGGTAATAGAAATATCCTGTATCTTGATAGGGGTGTGGGTAAAGTAAACATATGCCTTTTACAAAACCGATATGGCACACTTAAGATCTGAGCATTTTATTGAGTGCAAATTATAACTTTCAGTTCAGTTCAATCGCTCAGAACTTAAGTGTCCCATATTGGTTTTGTAAAACGCATATATTTACATTATGTGCAAATTATCACATTATGACATTATGTGCAAATTATCACAAACTTACTGACTTTAAACAACACCCATTTATTACTTCACAGTTTCTGTAGGTCAGAAGTCCAGTATAGCATGACTGGGTTTCTAAACGAAGGGTATCAAAAGGCTGAAATCAAGGTGTCAGCTGTGTCAAATTCTCAGCTCAAGGTTCTGAGGGAAAACATGCTTCCAAACTTATTCATACTGTTGGCTGAATTCAATTTGTTGATGTTGAGGGGTTGAAATCCACTCCCCTTCTTTTTTCTGACTATCTTTCAGGGACTGTTCTTAGCATCTAGAGGCCATTTTCAGTTCCATACCCCCATGGCCTCTTGATCTTCCATTCTAGCTCAGTTGGTAAATAAGCTGCCTGCAAGGCAGGAGATCCAGGTTCAGTTCCTGGGTCAGGAAGATCCCCTGGAGAAGAAAACAGCAACCTACTGCAGTATTCTTGCCTGGAAAATCCCATGGACAGAGGAGCCTGGTGGGCTACAGTCCATGGGATCTCAAGAGTTGGACACGACTAAGCAACTAAACCACCACCACCATGGCATCTTACATCTCATAACAGAAAATCATCCTCACATTGAATTCCTCTCACAGTTCAAATAGCTCTGATTTCTTCTTTTGCTACCAGTCAGAGAAAAATGCTTTAAAAGGGCTAATGTTATTAGGTCAGACCCATCAAGATATTTTAAAACCAACTGATGTGAGACTTTAATTACATCTGCAAAATCCCTTCATAGCTGTACTTAGATTAGTGTTTGAATAACCAGGGGCCAGGAATCAGGAGAGGGGCACTTTAAAATGCTGCAGACAACATAACGAAATAAAAAAATGAAAGAAGAATAAAAACACTTTTAGACAAACATCTGAGAAATGCGTTGCCAACAGATTTTACTACAAGAAATACAAAAGGAAATTTTTCAGGGTGAAAGGAAAAAGGTATAAAATAAAAAGCCAGTTGTGTCCTTTCCTGGGAAAAATTCCCCAGAGGTCTTCCTTTATATTTACAATAAAATACACACTTCTTACCATGGTTTCAAGACCCTCTGTTTCCTTCTCCAACCTCATCTCCTACTGTCCTCCTATTTCTTCCTTGATCTGCAGCAATTTTGTCCCCTTGTTTGGTTATTTGTTTTGGTCCCTTGGATTTCCTGGTTGCCATAAGGGCTTCCCTGGTGGCTCAGATGGTAAGGAATATGCTTCAGAAGATCCAGGTTTGATTCCTGGGTCTGGAACATTTCCTGGAGAAGGGAATGGCAACCCACTCCAGTATTCTTGCCTGGAGAATTCCATGGGCAGAGGAGGCTGGTGGGCTACATAGTTCATGGGGTTGCAAGGAGTCAGACATGACAGAACAACTACCACTTTCCTGCCTTAAGGCTGCCCCATTTTTATGGAGTGGCCTTCCCAGACTTAATGCTTCTCATCATTCTATTTGTTCAAATCAGAATGATCTTCCCAGATTTTGGATTCCATGATTTTAGCGTCAAAGGAGATATCTACCCGTCAAAGGCAGACCAAATTCCCTGACTCTTACTAGACGTCTATATCACATTACTCTGTTTATTTTCTTCATAGAACTTAATATTCTCTGAGATTACCTTGTTTATTCTTACTAGACTGCTTGACCTTTATTGTGTTCTCAATACCTTGTCTCTTTCATTTTGTTTCCCTATCTTGTCCTTAGAGCTTAGTGTGGAGTCCTGTAAGCACACAAAAAGTACTTGTTTGTGGAGGAGAGAATGCAAAGAGAATTGGAATGGGTTGCAACAGATAGGAAGGAGACTTCAAATAAATTTCTGAAAGTCAAAAAAGCAGATGAAAGGATGGTAACTGGTAAAGTAGAAAAAAGAAAGCCACAGCCTAGAAAACATTGGGAGGGAAGCTAGAGGAGATGGAGTTGGGCAATCTTTTCACAAAAACCTCAGGGTGGGAGTAAGAAGTGAGTTGAAAATAAAGGAATGAAGCAGATCTGTATATGAAAATGTTGACCTACCCACACATTTCCCATTCTTCCACACAGAATGCCATGAAGCAAAGCATTTACCCCTGGCTGCATGGCGCTGGAGTGGCCAGCGGCCGAGAGGAGATACCCCAGGTCCAAGGTCAGAAAAATCTAAGACGGTAGGCACTGGAGAAGCTGTGAGATACCCCCTGTCCAAGGGCAAAGGAGAGCCTCAGCAAGAGGGTAAGAGGGGTGAATTCGTGTTCAGGATCAAACCCCATTCCTGCCAGAGATGCTCAGAGGGCTCAAACAAACCTTGTGCACACCAGGATCCAGAGATCCCACAGAGACTGAGACAGAATTGTGTTTGAGCATCTCCTGTGGAGGTACTGCAGTGGTCTGCTGCAGGGACAGGGGCTCTGGGTGTTTGTATGGCATAAGTCCGCTTGGAGGAGGTCGCCATCAACCCCACTATAAAGCCGCCAGAACTTATATAAGACTGGGAAATAGACTCTTGGAGGGCACAACAGAACCTTGTGCACCAGGACCCAGGGAGAAAGGAACAGTGACCACCACTGGAGACTTGTTTGTGGGTGTCCGGGAGTTTGCGGTGAAGGCATGGGTCGGTGGTGGCCTGCTGCAGGGTTGGGGACACGGACTGTAGCAGTACATGCCTGGGATCTTTTGAGGGAGGTCACCATTATCTTCATTACCTCCACTAAAGTTTCAGTTCAGTTCAGTCCCTCAGTCATGTCCGACTCTTTGCGACCCCATGAAAGGCAGCACGCCATGCCTCCCTGTCCATCACCAACTCCTGGAGTTCACTCAAACTCATGTCCATCGAGTCAGTGATGCCATCCAGCCATCTCGTCCTCTGTCGTCCCCTTCTCTTCCTGCCCCCAATCCCTCCCAGCATCAGAGTCTTTTCCAGTGAGTCAACTCTTCACATGACGTGGCCAAAGTATTGGAGTTTCAGCTTTAGCATCACTCCTTCCAATGAACACCCAGGACTGATCTCCTTTAGAATGGACTGGCTGGGTCTCTGTGCAGTCCAAGGGACTCTCAAGAGTCTTATGCAACACCACAGTTCAAAAGCATCGATTCTTCAGCACTCAGCTTTCTTCACAGTCCAACTCTCACATCCATACATGACCACTGGAAAAACCATAGCCTTGACTAGATGGACTTTTGTTGGCAAAGTAATGTCTCTGCTTTTTAATATGCTATCGAAGTTGGTCATAACTTTCCTTCCAAGGAGTAAGCGTCTTTTAATTTCATGGCTGCCATTACCATCTGCAGTGATTTTGGAGCCCCAAAAAATAAAGTCTGATACTGTTTCCACTATTTCCCCATCTGTTTCCCATGAAATTGGCCCCAGGTATATAGCAGGGAGGGAACACAGCTCCACCGATCAACAGAAAATTAGATTAAAGATTTACTGAGCATGGCCCTGCCCATCAGAACAAGACCCAGTATCCTCCTCAGTCAGTCTATCCCATCAGGAAGATTTCATAAGCCTCTTATCCTTCTCCATCAGAGGGCAGACAAACTGAAAACCACCATCACAGAAAGCTAAACAATATAATAACATGAATCACAGCCTTGTCTAACTCAATGAAACTATGAGCCATGCCATATAGGGCCACCCAAGACGGACGGGTCATGGTAGAGAATTCTGAAAAAATGTGGTTCACTGGAGAAGGGAATGGCAAACCACTTCAGTATTCCTGCCTTGAGAACCCCATGAACAGCACGAAAAGGCAAAAAGATAGGATACTGAAAGATGAACTCCCCAGGTGGGTAGGTGCCCAATATGCTACTAGAGGTCAGTCGAGAAATAACTCCAGAAAGAATTAAGAGACTGAGCCAAAGCAAAAATAACACCCAGTTGTGGATGTTACTGGTGATGAAAGCAAGGTCTGATGCTATAAACAGCAATATCGCATAGGAACCTGGAATGTTAGGTCCATGAATCAAGGCAAATTGGAAGTGGTCAAACAGGAGAAGGCAAGAGTGAATGTTGACATTTTAGAAATCAGCCAACTGGAATGGACTGGAATGGGTGAATTTAACTCAGATGACCATTATATCTACTACTGTGGGCAAGAATCCCTTACAAGAAATGGAGTAGCCATCATAGTCAACAAAAGAAATGCAGTACTTGGATGCAATCTCAAAAACAACAGAATGATCTCTGTTCATTTCCAAGGCAAATCACTCAATATCACAGTAATCCAAGTCTATGCCCCAACCAGTAACACTGAAGAAGCTGAAGTTGAACGGTTCTATGAAGACCTACAAGACCTTCTAGAATTAACACCCCAAAAAGATGTCCTTTTCATTATAGGGGACTGGAATGCAAAAGTAGGAAGTCAAGAAACACCTGGAGTAACAGGCAAATTTGGTCTTGGAGTATAGAATGAAGCAGGGCAGAGGTTAATAGAGTTTTGCCAAGACAATGCACTGGTGAAAGCAAACACCCTCTTCCAACAACACAAGAGAAGACTCTACACATGGACATCACCAGATGGTCAACACTGAAATCAGACTTACTATATTCCTTGCAGCCAAAGATGGAGAAGCTCTATACAGTCAGCAAAAACAAGACTGGTAGCTGACTGTGGCTCAGATCATGAACTCCTTATTGCCAAATTCAGACTTAAATGGAAGAAAGTAGGGAAAACCACTAGACTATTCAGGTATGACATAAATCAAATCCCTAACGATTATACCTGGATAGCATATTAAAAATCAGTGACATTACTTTGCCAACAAAGGTCCATCTAGTCAAGGCTATGGTTTTTCCAGTGGTCATGTATGGATGTGAGAGTTGGACGGTGAAGAAGGCTGAGTGCCAAAGAATTGATGCTTTTGAACTGTGGTGTTGGAGAAGACTCTTGAGAGTCCCTTGGACTGCAAGGAGATCCAACCAGTCCATCCTAAAGGAGATCAGTCCTGGGTCTTCATTGAAGGACTGATGCTAAAGCTGAAACTCCAATACTTTGGCCACTTCATGGGAAGAGTTGACTCACTGGAAAAGACCCTGATGCTGGGAGGGATTGGGGGCAGGAAGAGAAGGGGATGACAGAGGATGAGATGGCTGGATGGCATCACCGACTTGATGGACATGAGTTTGGGTAAACTCCAGGAGTTGGTGATGGACAGGGAGGCCTGGCATGCTGCGATTTATGGGGTTGCAAAGAGTCAGACACAACTGAGCGACTGAACTGAACTGAACTGAACAATTATACAGTGGAAGTGAGAAATAGTTTTAACGGACTAGATCTGATAGGCAGAGTGCCTGATGAACTATGGACGGAGGTTCTTGACATTGTACAGGAGACAGGGAGCAAGATCATCCCCAAGAAAAAGAAATGCAAAAAACCAAAATGACTGTCTGAGCAGGTCTTACAAATAGCTGAGAAAAGAAGAGAGGCAAAGCAAAGGAGAAAAGGAAAGATATACCCATTTGAATGCAGAGTTCCAAAGAATAGCAAGGAGAGATAAGAAAGCCTTCCTCATTGATCAGTGCAAAGAAAGAGAGGAAAACAATAGAATGGGAAAAACTAGAGATCTTTTCAAGAAAATTAGAGATACCAAGGGAACATTTCATGCAAATATGCACACAATAAAGGCCAGAAATGGTATGGACCTAACAGAAGCAGAAGATATGAAGAAGAGGTGGCAAGAATACACAGAAGAACTGTACAAAAAAGATCTTCATGACCTAGATAATCACGATAGTGTGATATTCACCTAGAGCCAGACATCCTAGAATGTGAAGTCAAGTGGGCCTTAGGAAGCATCACTATGAACAAAGCTAGTGGAGGTGATGGAATTCCAGTTGAGCTGTTTCAAATCCTGAAAGACAATGCTGTGAAAGTGCTGCACTCAATATGCCAGCAAATTTGGAAAACTCAGCAGTGGCCACAGGCCTGGAAAAGGTCAGTTTTCACTCCAATCCCAAAGAAAGGCAATGCCAAAGAATGCTCAAACTACTGCACAATTGCACTCATCTCACACTCTAGCAATGTAATGCTCAAAATTCTCCAAGCCAGGCTTCAGCAATACGTGAACCATGAAATTCCATATGTCCAAGCTGGTTTTAGAAAAGGCAGAGGAACCAGAGATCAAATTGCCAACATCCACTGGAAAATCAAAAAAGCAAGAGAGTTCCAGGAAAACATCTATTTCTGCTTTATTGACTATGCCAAAGCCTTTGACTGTGTGGATCATAATAAACTGTGGAAAATTCTGAAAGAGATGGGAATACCAGACCACCTGACCTGCCTCTTGAGAAACCTGTAGTATGCAGGTCAGGAAGCAACAGTTAGAACTGGACATGGAACAACAGACTGGTTCCAAATAGGAAAAGGAGTACGTCAAGGCTGTATATTGTCACCCTGCTTATTTAACTTATATGCAGAGTATATCATGAGAAACGCTGGGCTGGATGAAGCACAAGTTGGAATCAAGATTGCTGGGAGAAATATCAAATAACCTCAGATATGCAGACGACGCCACCCTTATGGCAGGATGTGAAGAACTAAAGAGCCTCTTGATGAAAGTGAAAGAGGAGAGTGAAAAAGTTGGCTTAAAGCTCAACATTCAGCAAACAAAGATCATCGCATCAGGTCCCATCACTTTATGGCAAATAGATGGGGAAAAATTGGGAACAGTGGCAGACTTTATTTTTTTGGGCTCCAAAATCACTGCAGATGGTGACTGCAGCCATGAAATAAAAATACATTTACTCCTTGGAAGAAAGTTATACCAACCTAGACACCATATTAGAAAGCAGAGACATTACTTGGCCAACAAAAGTCTGTCTAGTCAAGTTTATGCTTTTTCCTGTAGTCATGTATGGATATGAGAGTTGGACTCTTAAGAAAGCTGAGTGCTGAAGAATTGATACTTTTGAACTGTGGTGTTGAAGAAGACTCTTGAGAGTCCCTTGTACTGCAAGGAGATCCAACCAATCCATCCTAAAGGAAATCAGTCCTGAATGTTCATTGGAAGGACTGATGTTGAAGCTGAAGCTCCAGTACTTTGGACACCTGATGCGAAAACCTGACTCAGTTGAAAAGACCCTGAAGCTGGGAAAGATTGAAGGTAGGAGCAGAAGGGGATGATAGAGGATGAGGTGGTTGGATAGCATCACTGACTCAATGGACATGAGTTTGAGCAAGATGATTGACAGGGAAGCCTGGCGTGCTGCAATCCATGGGGTCGCAAAAAGTCGGACATTACTGAGCCATTGAACTGAACTAAAGACAGTCTGAAAAGAACCTAAAGAACTACATGTCTCAGAATACCATCTTCCTTATCCTGGCATTTCGGAGAAGGCGATGGCACCCCACTCCAGTACTCTGGCCTGGAAAATCCTATGGACGGGGGAGCCTGGTGGGCTTCAGTCCATGGGGTCGTGAAGAGTCGGACACGACTGAGCGACTTCACTTTCACTTTACATTTTGATGCATTGGAGAATGAAATGGCAACCCACTCCAGTGTTCTTGCCTGGAGAATCCCAGGGACGGGGGAGCCTGATGGGCTGCTGTCTATGGGGTCGCGAAGAGTCATACACAACTGAAGCGACTTAGCAGCAGCAGCAGCATCCTGGCATTTAGAGTTCCCCCGCATAGCAGCTCATTCACTGTCTGCTCACCTAAAGCAAAATCTGTGAGACCATGAGCCCAGCTCTCATATAATGATGTATTCTATTTTACTATTCATAATGACAATGGATAGGCACCCACCACAGGACAACAGAGGAAATACTCTGACCTGAAAGTAAAATACCAAATTAACAAGAAATATTCTTTGAGCTAATAGAATATACGGAACTGAAGATAACTCCAAAACAACTACCACCATCATGAAATTTTAAAAGACCAAGAATAAAAAGATCCTACAGATTTCTAATGGAAAAAAAAGTTTACCCTCAAATGCAAAAGAATCAGATTTATATAGAGTTTATCAAAACCAGATGCTAGAAGATGATAGAACAATACCTACAAAGTTCTGAGGGATAATTACTTTGAGCCTAGAATTTTAAACCAAACAATAATAGCAACTAAGTAAAGTGTTAGTTACTCAGTCGTGTCTGACCTCATGGACTGCAGCTTACCAGGCTCCCCTGTCCATGGGATTTCCTAGGCAAGAATACTGGAGTGGGCTGTCATTTCCTTCTCCAGGGGACCTTCCTGATCCAGGGATGAAACCCGAGTCTCCTGAATTGCAGGCAGATTCTTTACCATCTGAGCCTAAGATGATAAAATAAAGACATTCTTAGATATGAAAAGACTGAGAAAGTTGACGTCCTAGGCATCCTTTCTTAAACATTCCTTACAAGATTGTTACAGCAAAATGAGAAAGTAAAGAAAAAGAAAGTTGTAGGATTTAATAAAATAGATCTAAATCAGAATAGTAAAGGAAAGAGAAATTCTAGGACAGTCACCATGTAGTAGCTCACATTTGTTTTGTTTTTTTAAACTCTATTTTTATTGGAGGATAATTACTTTACAATGTTGTATTAGTTTCTGCTGTACAACAACATTAATCAGCCATAAGTATAAATATATTCCCTCCCTCTTGAGCCTCCCTCCCCTCTCTCATCCCACCCCTCTAGTTCATCACAGAGTAGCTCATATTTCAAGATAGAAGGTAGAAAAGGACTCTGGGAGACCTGTCACTAGCATTGGTGTACCAAGGGTCAGGGCATTAAGAGTCATTTTCTCTGGGTGTAGGCAATAAGAAGATGCAATTTTATAGAGGATTGAAAACTATAGTGAAACTGAATAAAGTTAGTCAGCTTTTTGTTAACATCACGTACCAGAAATTCTAAAATATGTCAAGGATAAATACTCCTCCCTAAAAAAACCTTTCTTAGTCCAAGTTCTAAACAATTGTTGTAGTGACTGTTGAGTCACGGTAACTGCTCCCACCACCCTGCCCTGGGTATACCAACAGTATGCAGCCAAAAAAACAAAAGGAGGGGGGGGACACTGATATCATAATTGAAAATTTAAAACAACTTGAGGATATGATCAAGGCAATGGGTAGAGTATAAAAATACAAGAATCTATTTGAACTTGATCCTCAAAATATTCTCCATTGAATGATACAGGAGCATAATATCATTCCTGTAGAGAAGCAGTTACTATTCCAGCACACAGTCTGGCTATACAGTGAAAACTATAGTTATGATCATATAAAGACTGTCTGCTGGTATTCAACTTTTGGAATCAATAAATAAGTCTAATTATAGCACACTTAAATATGATACCATAACACAATGTAAATGTTATCAATCTTAACAATGTAAAAAATAAAGGTATAACTGAGATGATGAGGAACAGTGAAAAAAAGAATGGGAGTGTTAATGTCTTCATCTTATAACATGGGGAATCAAAAAACATGGAACCAGAGATTGAAATTCATTTCAGAGGTAACTAGTGGCAGAACTGAGAATAGGGCTATACATTACATAGGGAGAGGGAGAGTTGGACAGGGATTTATGTAAACTAACCATACACTTATCTAGCAGAGCAGGACTTCAATAGACAATGCTGAAAATCAATTAAGAAATAATAAACATAGGGACTTCCACTGCAGAGGGTTCTGGTTTGATTCCTAGTCAGGGAACTAAGATCCTTCATACCTCACAGCAAAAATTTTTTTAAAGAAATAATAAACATATTACCTAAGACATATGGAGATAATGCTAGAAAATATTTAAACACTTTAAAAGTTAAAAATGTTCATCACTGGGGAGCCATGTTGAAAGTGGAAAGGGGAGAATTTCCTTTTTACCCTCAGTTAAGCCCCTTTGTGATTACTTTGCCAACAAAGGTCCGTCTAGTCAAGGCTATGGTTTTTCCAGTAGTCATGTATGAATGTGAGAATTGGACTGTGAAGAAAGCTGAGTGCCGAAGAACTGATGCTTTTGAACTGTGGTGTTGCAGAAGACTCTTGAGAGTCCCTTGGACTGCAAGGAGATCCAACCAGTCCATCCTAAAGGAAATCAGTCCTGAATATTCATTGGAAGGACTGATACTGAAGCTGAAACTCCAATACTTTGGCCACCTAATGTGAAGAGCTGACTCATTTTAGAAGACCCTGATGCTGGGAAAGATTGAAGGCAGAAGGAGAAGAGGATGACAGAGGATGAGATAGTTGAATGGCATCACTGACTCAATGGACATGAGTTCGGGTAAACTCCAGGAGTTGGCGATGGACAGGGAGGCCTGGCGTGCTGCAGTCCATGGGGTCGCAAAGAATCGGACATGACTGAGTGACTGAACTGAACTGAACTGTGATGTTTGATTTTTTAGCCACGTATTTAACTGTATTACTTTGTGAAAAATTTCTAAAGTTTTAGAAAGGAGTAACTTTGAAGGATTTGACCATAAACTGTACAGAGGTTGAGCATACTCTATATACCCTATGACATATTATCTAAGAGTTCTTCAAAACTGTCTTAATGGAGATAGCACAGCTCTGCAACTAATGTAACAGAGTCCTCACAAGACTATTAATTTCATTTGTTTCATTCACTCAACAATGTGTGATGCTGAAGAGCAATGAGTTCTCCATAATTCCACAAAGTCATGCCATGGCTTCATTCCATGTCATAGATACAGGGCTCTGCGATAACCAGGGGTAGCAATGATAATGGCATATACTGTGTCCAATCAATGTTTAGAAGGAGACCACTGCTTTTCTTTGTTGTTGTTGTTCAGTAGCTAAGTTGTGTCTGACTCTTTGTGACCCCATAGACTAGCACACCAGGCTCCTCTGTCCTCTACTATCTCCCAGTTTGTTCAAATTCATGTCCATTGAGTTGGTGTTGCTATATAATCATCTCATCCTCTGTTGCTCCCTTCTCCTTTTACCTTCAATCTTTCCCAGCATCAGGGTCTTTTCCAATGAGTTGGCTCTTTGCATCAGGTGGCCAAAGTATTGGAGCTTCAGCTCAGCGTTAGTCCTTCCAATGAATATTCAGGGTTGGTTTCCTTTAGGATGGACTGGTTTGGTCTCTTTGCAGTCCAAGTGACTCTCAAGAGTCTTCTCCAGCACCACAATTTGAAAGCATCGATTTTTCAGCACTCATCCTTCTTTATGGTCCAACTCTCACATCCGTACACGACTATTGGAAAAACCATAGCTTTTAATATATGGACCATTGTCGGCAAAGTGATGTCTCTGCTTTTTAATATGCCGTCTAGGTTTGACACAGCTTTTCTTCCCAGGATCAAGCTTTTAATTTCATGGCTGTAGTCACCATCTGCAGTGATTTTGGAGCCCAAGAAAAAAAGATTTGTCACTTTCTCCACCTTTTCCCCTTGTATTTGTCATGAAGTGATGGGATTGGAGGGCTTCCCTGGTGGCTTAGCAGTAAAGAATTCACCTGCAGTGGAGGATATGCAGGAGCTGTGGGTTCGATCCCTGGGTCGGGAAGTCCCCTGGAGGAGGGCATGGCAACCTACTTCAGTATTCTTGCCTGGAGAATCCCATGGACAGAGGAGCCTGGCAGGCTACAGTTCAAAGGGTCGCAAAGAGTTGCACACTACTGAAGTGACTTCACACACATGCATGCACAATGGGACTGGGTGCCATGATCTTAATTTTTTGAATGTTGAGTTTCAAGCCAGCTTTTACACTTTCTTCTTTCACTTCATCAAGAGGCTCTTTTGTTCCTGTTTGCTTTCTGCTGCTAGAGCAGCACCATTTGTATATCTGAGGTGGTTTATATTTCTCCCAGAAATCTTTATTCCAGCCTGGCATTTCATATGATGTACTCTGCTTATATGTTAACTAAGCAGGATGACAATACACAGCCCTGTTGTACTTCTTTCCCAATTTTGAACCAGTCAATTGTTTCATGTCCAGTTTTAACTGTTGTTTCCTGACCCACATACAGGTTTCTAAAATGAATGCATTTTAGCATATGAATCTTAGGGAGGAGGCTGATTAATTTTAGACTCTTTAAGATAACTCCTATGATCTGTTTTATGTAAAGGATTTTTTCTTGTAATATAGACAATCTGTTAAAGTATTTAATAGTTTTATTAAACAGTTGGTTTATCCACTGTACTGCCCAGAGTTTTCAGAAAAAAAAGAAGAAATGTCATCCTCACAATCATAAATATGTTAGTATTGAGTACCACTAAGCCAGACAATGGACAAATTGTTTAAGAATGTTTATAGCTACCAAACTATTCTGAAACTAACTTGAATGATTTTAGTGTACAACCATAGTTACTTAAAGGAATGAAAGCAGTGACAAAGCATATAACCATTTCATGGGTAAGGGTTTTATTACTAGAATATATAAAGTTTGAAGGTTTTATAAACAACAGTTCTGTAAACAGTGTTTTTACTTTATTGTTCATAAATAAAGATAAACAAGTTAAAATTTTAACTTGTAACTTATGATCCTGCTATTATAGGATTATATTAGAAGAATTATTCCTAGCTATTCCCTTCTTATGTATTTCCTTTTTTCTTTTTCATCTTCTTTTATTTTCTATTGTATTACTCATTTTGTCTTTCTTTCTTTCTTTTTTTTTTCTTTTTCTCTTACCCAAGCCTTAGGCCTACCACTGGCACCCAGTGGCACCCAAAGGCATTGCTGATTGCACTCAACTATTTTAAGTGATAACTGACCATTGTCATTATTTCTTTGCTAAGAAAAGATCTTTTTCTATTTTAGTTGTATCATCAAAATGCTCCCCTAATTTTAATTTCTCCTCGTCTATAATACATGACTTTGTTTTAAGGTGTCACTGTTCTGTTGTCTCTTATTAGCACATTTTCCAGTACATCATTATCTCCAACCTTCATTCAAAATGTCTTTAAGATGGCTAAAATACATCAATTCATTTAACTTTTCCCCTTGAGTTGGAGTCACAACTGTCTTTGACTGTTTTTCGAAATACTTATCTTCTTATGAACTTAGTTTTTAGGCATGAGAAGTGAGAAATAACGCAGGGGCTTAAGAAAATAAACTTGAAAGTCTCGCCATGCCTTGGCAAACAACTTCAAATGAGATATTTATTAGAAAAGCCTAGTCCTTCAAAAGGGAATTGCCAATGAGGCGAGGAAATGGGTTTGTGAGCTGAAGGAGTCTGCTAATGGAAATCAACATTAGTTTCCAGTTTCTGTTTACAGAGGCAGGTCAGAGAGATACCTTGAGAGCTTCCATTCTAGTGTCTAGTTAGTACACTTCTGAAAGGATACTGGACACTTTTCAGCCACTTCTCCAAAAAGATAATCTAGAGACAGCCCAAATACAGCAGATTTCTGTATGTAAGGTTCCTCAAGTCTACTTTAATTTTCTATCTGGAGAAAAAATGCCCATGTGGATGTCATTCTAAGTAAACACTGCCACTTATTTTATTTTCCAAAACTCACCCACTGAAGATAATTTAAAAATAAGATTTATCTTCCTACTGCTATATTAGAATTTATCTTCTATTGTACTGAATGTTTTCCTCAGAGAACTATTTTCTTGGCTGACAAGTATAGAGAGGGAACACCATACCCTCTCATGACAGCCCCCTCTGTCAGAAAAGAACATTGTGTTGTGCAGTCAGTTCTTAATTAACTGGGGTTATGGGAAGCAGGCAAAGTATGGATTAAGTGTAATTCTACAGGTAAGTCCTACAGTTCATTTTTATCCTTTAATTTCAACCTCTTTCCTAATAATTACTTTTATCAGAGTTCTCAACAATTAAGTAAATACATAGATTTGTTTCACTTCCTTTTTATCCCTGTCTAATGAACAGGAAAATGGAAAGTGGGAAATGAGGGGAAGAGGTATTATCTACTAATATGATAATCAGTCATTGGATCTAAAGGAGCAGTCTGTATTGGCTCATTAGATAGCCTTAGTTTCTTCCTGATGTTTCCAGACTTTCATCATTTTCAAAAAATTAATCAATTTATTTTTATTGGAGACTAATGTTGCCAACATCCACTGGATCATTGAAAAAGCAAGAGAGTTCCAGAAAAACATCTATTCCTGCTTTATTGACTATGCCAAAGCCTTTGTGTGGATCACAGTAAACTGTGGAAAATTCTGAAAGAGATGAGAATACCAGACCACCTGACCTGCCTCTTGAGAAACCTATATGCAGGTCAGGAAGCAACAGTTAGAACTGGACATGGAACAGACTGGTTCCAAATAGGAAAAGGAGTATGTCAAGGCTGTATATTGTCACCCTGCTTATTTAACTTCTATGCAGAGTACATCATGAGAAACACTGGGCTGGAAGAAGCACAAGCTGGAATCAATATTGCTGGGAGAAATATCAAGAACCTCAGATATGCAGATGACACCACCCTTATGGCAAAAAGTGAAGAGGAACTAAAAAGCCTCTTGATGAAAGTAAAAGAGGAGAGTGAAAAAGTTGGCTTAAAGCTCAACATTCAGAAAACTAAGATCATGGCATCTGGTCCCATCACTTCATGGGAAATAGATGGGGAAACAGTGTCAGATTTTATTTTTGGGGGCTCCAAAATCACTGCAGATGGTGATTGCAGCCACGAAATTAAAAGACACTTACTCCTTGGAAGGAAAGTTATGAGCAACCTAGATAGCATATTGAAAAGCAGAGACATTATTTTGCCAACAAAGGTCCGTCTAGTCAAAGCTATGGTTTTTCCAGTAGTCATGTATGGGTGTGAGAGTGGACTGTGAAGAAAGCTGAGTGCCAAAGAATTGATGCTTTTGAACTGTGGTGTTGGAGAAGACTCTAGAGAGTCCCTTGGACTGCAAGGAGATCCAACCAGTCCATTCTAAAGGAGATCAGCCCTGGGTGTTCTTTGGAAGGAATGATGCCAAAGCTGAAAATCCAGTACTTTGGCCACCTCATGCGGAGTGTTGACTCATTGGGAAAGACTCTGATGCTGGGAGGTATTGGGGGCAGGAAGAAAAGGGGACAACAGAGAATGAGATGGCTGGATGGCATCACCAACTCGATGGACATGAGTTTGAGTGAACTCTGGGAGTTGGTGATGGACAGGGAGGCCTGGCATGCTGCAGTTCATGGGGTCACAAAGAGTCAGACACGACTGAGCGACTGAACTGAACTGAATTACTTTACAATATTGTGGTGGGTTTTGCCATACATTGACATCAATCAGCCAGGGGTGTACATGTGTCCCCCATCCTGAACCTCCTCCCTCTTCCCTCCCCATCCCAACCATCTGGCTTGTTCCAGTACACCAGCTTTGAGTGCCCTGTTTCATGCATTGAACTTGGACTGGTGATCTATTTCACATATGGTAATATACATGTTTCAATGCTATTCTCTCAAATCATCCCACCCTCGCCTTCTCCCATAAAGTCCAACAGTCTATTCTTTATATCTGTTCCTCTTTTGCTGTCTTGCATATAGGGTCATCATTACCACCTTTCTAAATTCCATATATATGCATTAAAATACTGGATTGGTGTTTTCTTTCTGACTTACTTCACTCTGTATATATAGGCTCCACTTTCATCCATCTCATTAGAACTGATTCAAATGCCTTCTTTTTAATAGCTAAGTAATATTCCATTGTGTATATGTACCACAGCTTTCTTATCCATTCATCTGCTGATGGACATCTAGGTTGTTTCCATTTCCTAGCTATTGTAAACAGTGCTGTGATGAACATTGGGGTACACGTGTCTCTTTCAATTCTGGTTTCTTTGGTGTGTATGCCCGGCAGTGGGATTGCTGTGTCACATGGCAGACCTGTTTTCAGTTTTTTAAGGAATCCCCACACTGTTCTCCATATCGGCTCTACTAGTTTGCATTCCCACTAACAGTGTAAGAGGATTCCTTTTTCTCCATACCCTTTCCAGCATTTATTGTTTGTAGACATTTTGATAGCAGCCATTCTGAGAGGCATGAGATGGTATCTCCTTGTGGTTTTGATTTGCATTTCTCTGATAATAAGTGATGTTGAGCATTTTTTCATGTGTTTGTTCCAGGCTTTCATCATTAAGACTGGGCCCCAAATCAGGAATCAGAAGAACATAGCTGGGGTCAAATTTTTTTAAATCCAGAATCACATCAGATGCGTGAAATATAGCCTCTAGATACATAGCTCTGGCATCCAAAACTACCAATGTAGGCAGTTTTGGTGCTAAAATTGCTTTTGTCTTCCTGAGCAATTTTTTTTTTGCTCCCTGGTTTTTATTTCCAATATATGAAACAGGGATTCCTTCAAACTACTCTAGGGTTAGTTTGAAGAAAAACTCTAATCACTAAAGAGCATATTTGATTTAAAAAAGAAAGAAAGAAATATATCCTCAATATGTGCCTGGGTCATTCTGCTGTCTTCTGTGGAGGTTGTGAGTGATCCCAGGACTGCATGTTGGTCTCCCCTTCCTGGCACAAATAGTCAAAGCAAGCGCATATGTGAACTGCGTGCTCATAAATAAGATAGCTCAAAATGGGAGTATTTTTCCTATTTCTGCCAAAGAATCCTTACTTAGATTGGAATTTCCCTTTCTCTTGACCTTATTCACTTCCTATCTGTAAAACGGGGAGTTTGGATTGGATTATCTCTAAGGTACCATCTAACTCTGAGTTTCTGATGCTGCTTGTAAAAACTTGCAACTTTACCCTTTCTCTTCTTTACTTCAAGCCTTGCCCTCAGCAGAAAAATAAAAAAGTTGAAAGCCAGTTCACGCTATACTGCTGCATTTTCTTTTTATAAAAAACAGTATAGTTTTATCTTTTCCTTTGGGTACTTTTGTTATACTCTGAAAACCAAAAATAAATATTGGAATTAATGTGGATACTAACTATACTTTCTGTGCTCCAGTCCAATCTTTATGCTTGGTAGTTGAACAAATTTTACCCAGGTGAGTCCATATGTTAAAAGAAACTACAAAGAGTAAAATACCACTTTATAGTGCTGAGTCATTGTCTTGGTAACAAACAAACAGCATCTTTTTCAGTAAAAAAAAATGATGTTATTCTAATTTAAGAAGAGCTTACATATTTGGAAAAACTGAATCAGTATCACCTGGGCTTCTCTGGTGGCTCAGATGGTAAAGAATCTGTCTGCAACACAGGAGACCCCAGTTCGACCCCTGGGGTGGGAAGATCACCTGGAGAAGGGAATGACTATTCACTCCAGTATTCTTTCCTGGAGAATTCCATGGACAGAGAGGCCTGGTGGGCTACAGCCTATGGGGTCACAAAGAGTCGGACATGATTGAGCAAACATAGGCACATAGACCATGGACAGCAATCAGCAATGATTTTCTTAAACCAGTTTATTAGGGACAAAAAGACATGTTAAATGTTATGTGCCAGCCTGCATGGGAGGGGAGTTTGGGGTAGAATGGATACATATATATGTATGGCTGAGTCCCTTTGCAGTTCACCTAAAACTATCACGATATTGTTAATTGGCTATACGTGTTATGTCACTTCAGTTGTGTCCGCTTTTTTGCAACTCTATGGACTGTAGCCTGCCAGGCTCCTCTGTCCATGGGGAGTTTCCAGGCGAGAATACTGGAGTGGGTTGCCATGCCCTCCTCCAGGGGATCTTTCCCACCCAGGGATTGAATGCAAGTCTCCTGCAGCTCCTGCACTGCAGGCAGATTCCTTACCCCTGAGCCACCAGGGAAGTCTGTTAATTGGCTATACCCCAAAACAAAATAAAAAGATTTTTTTAAAAAAAGACATGTAAATAGGTATGTGCAAAAAAAAAAAAAAAAAAAACTGTGTTTATATATGGCATAGAAGGGATTATGAAGGATTATGAAGCAGTCTGAACTGGAGGCAAGAAAGGGTGGTCAGAACAGAGAGTGTAAGTAGGGATTCATGGAGAAGATGGGAGAGTAAGCCTCAAGAGCCAGATCATACAAGACTTTATACATTCCAATAATAGATAGCATCAAAAATAGCATCACTGACTCAGTGGACATGAATTTGAGCAAATTCTGGGAGATAGCGGAGGACAGAAGAGCCTGGCATACTGCAGTCCATGTGGTCAGAAAGAGTCAGGCACAACTTAGGGATTGAACAGCAAATTACAGTAAAAATTTTTGCTTGATCCTATAGGCTAGTGTATCCCAAAGTAGGCTTGTACATATGAGGGATGCTATAAGGTGATATATGGATTACCTTGTTATTTTAATAGTATTTATTTCAACACATATTAGAAAAATAATAGACCTTCAAACTTGATTTTACCAGTATAATTGCTCAGGGGAAAGCTAAAATTATTTTAAATGAATGAATTTAAAGAAAAATATTACCTAAATAATAGTACAGATGGTACACAGGTACGGCAAGAAAAATTATGAGGGTGATGAACAAATGACTGATATTTGGGAAAGAGTTCTACATGGGGGATGTTGGAGGGTTTTAAATAGGGGGTATTATAAGATTTATTGTTTTATTTAGAAAGTTCAATTGCCTATAGCATGGAGGATAGATAAAAGAGGGGACAAGTTAGGAGGGTATTGCTGTAAAATCTGAACTAAGGCAGTAGCAGTGAGACCAGGAGTACATATAGATATGAAGGCAGTTAAATAGACAGCATCTATAATGCTTGGTTAATAGGTGTTTTAATCCATGGTCCAAACGAGAAAATAAAATCCACTCTAGGTATTTAACACAAAGGAAATTAAATACAACAATTTGTAACATTGAAGATGTTAGAACTGAGATGACACCCAGGGGATGTTGGAGCTACACAGAGATTAGCAACAGCAGGAATCCCCTGAGACTCCCAAGGCTGAAAGGACAACAAGAAGAAATGTTGTTACTAGAGACAAAGAGCAGAGGTCACACCTCTGCAGCTGGAATCGTTGCAAGCCTGTCAAGTGTTAGCTGAAGACATGGAGGAGACACAGCTGCTGCCCAAAACCACTGGATTGTCTTTTCCTCCCATCATCCAGTTTCCTTTTGGTTGAATTTAATCAGAGCCTCTTAATATGGAAACATGGGAAATGCAGCCTGCAGTGATCAACCCTCTGCAAAAAAAGAGCAGAGCAAAAAAAGGTAAGAAATGGATCTAAGGGCAATGATAAGCCTATGACTGGCACATTATGGGTGGAAAATAGGGAAGAGAAAACCTAGTTTTATGACTTGAATAACTGGTTAGTTAGTGTGGTTATTCTCTAAGAAATATTAGAGTAGAATAGGTTTAAGATGAGTTCATTTATTAAACTTTGAACCACATGTGAGGTATCTGTGAAATATTCAAGAGGATGGAGAAGACCAACAGGGAGTTGAAATACAGTAGGCAGAGCTGAGTGGTGATAGAGATTGTAATAATTTATGAGTGACAGTTAATAGTATGAAAATAAATTGCTCAGGTATTTAGTATACATTAAGAAGAAAAAAGCCAAGTATTATGCTTTAGGGAAAACTAGCATTAAAAGAACAGATAGAGAAGAGAAGCCAGTAAAGGAGCCTGAGGAAGAACACTCAAAGAGGTAGGATTAAAAGTAATGGCATTGAAACATGTAAAATATCATGTATGAAACGAGATGCCAGTCCAGATTCGATGCAAAATACTGGATGCTTGGGGCTAGTGCACTGGGACGACCCAGAGGGATGGTATGGGGAGGGAGGAGGGAGGAGGGTTCAGGATGGGGAACACATGTATACCTGTGGTGGATTCATTTTGATATTTGGCAAAACTAATACAATTATGTAAAGTTTAAAAATAAATTAAAATTAAAGAAAAAAGAAAATCAACACAACATATTAAAAAAAAAATAATGCCTAAGGAGTCAGAGTAGGACAGAGTCTGAAGAAGGGAATCTTTTTTTTTAAGATCTGTTGTTTTTGTGGACCATTTTCAGTCTTTATTGAATTTGTTACTATATTGCTTCTGTTTTGGATTTTTTTTTTGTTTTGGTTTTTTAGCCAAGAGGCATGTGGGATCTTAGCTCCCCAACCAGGGATTGAACCGGCACCCCCTGCACTGGAAGGCAAAGTCTGAATCATTGGACTGCCAGGAAAGTTCCAAGGAGAGAATCTTACACACTGCCAAATTTACCCAGCATGTTAAGTAATGTGAGAATCAGAAGAGTCCATTGGCTCTGACTGTTAGATCATTAGTGTCCTTTGCAAAAGCAGTCTCAATGGAGATTTAGGCAATGGCACCCCACTCCAGTACTGTAGCCTGGAAAATCCCATGGACAGAGGAGCCTGGTAGGCTGCAGTCCATGGGGTCACTGAGGGTCAGACACGACTGAGTGACTTCACTTTCACTTTTCACTTTCATGCATTGGAGAAGGAAATGGCAACACACTCCAGTATTCTTGCCTGGAGAATCCCAGGGATGGGGGAGCCTGGTGGGCTGCCATCTATGGGGTCGCACAGAATCGGACATGACTGAAGCGACTTAGCAGCAGCAGCAGCAGCAATTTATAACGGCCTGATGAGACGATGGGAAATTAGGAAGGAATTGGGAGACAGTGGTATGAATCACTTTTCAAGAAGCTGGTGAGAGAAAAAAGGAGAAGAGAGAGGGTAGTAGTTTGAGAGGCATGCAGAGTCCAGAGACAGTAACAGAATTTTCAGTATGAAAGCAACTTGGACTTACTTGTATGTCAAAGGAAAGGGGGAAGATGTATTAAAGACAGAAAGGAAAGAGAGCAAAGCTAATGAAATTCTTGAAGAAATATTAAGAGATATGCACCAGAGCCAGATAGAAATATTAACCTTGATCAGGAGAAGGAAACTTCTGAGACCAGAGGGAAGAAAATGAGAATGGGAAGATAATCTTTAGGTATGGGAAATTGAAAGAGTTCATCTGTAGTAGTCTCAATTTTCTTGAGACTTCTAAAGAGAGTAGAAAGGTGGTGGAGTAGGACATTTTGGAATTTTCACACTGGGGCTTGGACAAAGGCATCAATCAGGGCCATAAACATGAGATTGGAGAAAACAAATTTGCTGCAACACTGATTAGCACAACTGTGTGGTTTCTTCAACAGACTGGTTGTAGAAGTTGAGAAGCGGGTAGATGGAATGATCCTAGACTGGAGTTTAGCAAAGTAGTTAGGTCAGAAAAACAAGAAGTGGAAGAAATTGTTCTTCAAGACAGACATTTCAGTGAAGCACTATGAGACCCAGGCTCAAGACCAAAGATATTGATGTGATCAAGAGCCTGGAAATCCCAGTATTGGACAAATTCTTCCTCTGCTACATAGCCCTGATGAAGTATTGGCTTCTTCTTGGTTTATTTTAGTTTAATTTAGTTTTGTAGCCTAGGAAGAGGAAGGAAAGAAATGAATTAGAGGGCCAAGTGTGTGTTACTTCCTAGCTACAGAAAATACATTATTTTAATTAACCTTCACCACCTTCGCTTGCTTTTTGTTGCTTGTGTATGTGTGTGCTCAGTTGTGTTGACTGTGACCTCATAGACTGCAGCCCACCAGGCTCTTCTGTCCATGGGATTTCCCAGGCAAGAATGCTGGAGTGGGTTGCCATTTCCTTCTCCAGGGGATCTTCCCTGGGAAAGATCAAACCTGTGTCTCCCACATAGCAGGCTGATTCTTTACCACTGAGCCACCAGGAAAGCCACTTCACCACTATGCTATGGAATAAATATATTCATTATGCAGAGGACACAACTCAAGCTCAGAGAGCTTGAGAGAATTTGCTGAAGTTAACAACAGCAAGTAATGAACACAGAAGGAGTTCAAATTCAGTTCTGCCTGATGGAAAATTCAGTGTTTCCACTATTCCCTGCTGTCTCTCTACCAAAAAAGAAGAAAAGAATATTTATAAAAAGAAAACATATTAAGTGAATTTATTACATGATCAAATGAGCATGCAGTACTCTTGGGAAACAATACTTCCCTAAATGCAGTCTCCAAATGAGACTATTACAGTCACCAAAAGTTATCCTAAGCAGGTTCACAGACTGATCCTGTGTGTGTTAACATTTGCAGTATGGCAAGGGCTATATTTTGGTTTCTGGCATGAGTAAATAATTTGCTTATGACATTTAAACCAGACATCATCTCATTGGTTTCTCATTTAAAGTAGTGCCAACGTTCCCATTAGTTTTAAGTTTCAGTTTTATTTTTTGTGCCTGTGGCAAGGGATAGTTGGGGTACAGGTGATTCACAGAGATTTTACCACTGGAAGAGGTCCACAGACTGAAAAAGACCAAGAGCCACTACATCAATGTCCAGTAGCTGTGGCCTGCCCTCGGAGCTGAGTTAAAGAAGTGACTGTGTATTTGAGTGAGGTATACTTGACACTCAAAATCTTGACCAATAAAGGCATAAAGTCAGGAGCAGATTGTATCAGCATAATAATAAAAGCTGGAGAACCAGAATCCAACATGCCTTCCCCAGAAATCTTCCTGGTGCCCAACTTTGAGTTGAGATGAACACAGGACAACTGATGCCTCTAGAACTCAGTAGTAGGTAGTGCAGAGGTGCAGTAGCTCAGTTGTGTCTGACTCTTTGCGACTCCATGGACTTTACAGTCCATGGAATTCTCCAGGCCAGAATACTGGAGTGAGTAGCCTTTCCCTTCTCCAGGGAATTTTCCCAACCCAGGGATCGAACCCAGGTCTCCTGCATTGCAGGCAGATTCTTTACCAGCTAAGCCACAAGGGAAGCCCAAGAATTCAGTAACTAGTATTTAAGGCAGGAAAGACTATTATTTTCTCTTCTGAATTAGAGATACCCTCACCTCAGGAAAAAAAAAAAAAAACTCTAATAATTATCATATGATGAATTTTAGCAGTAGACAATCAAGAATGTAAGCAATTCCCCTATTAATACTGAAGTAATAGGAATTTACTGAGCACCTAATGCATGCCAGGCACTCATTTTATTCTTGTCATAAAAACCTTTGCATGCATGTGTGCTAAGTTGCTTCAGTCATGTCCGACTCTTTGTGACCCTAAGGACCTTAGCCCGCCAGGCTCCTCTGTCCATGAGATTCTCCAGGCAAGAATACTGGAGTGGGTTGCCATTTCTTATTTCAGGGGATCTTCCCAACCTGGGGATCAAACCTGGGTCTCTTGCATTGCAGGCAGATTCTTCATCACTAGTGCATCCTGGGAAGCCCAAAAACTCTGAGGCAAGAATTATTATCCTTAATTTACAGTTTAAAAACATGAGACACAAAGAGCCAAATGAAGTTTCTCAAAGTCATGCAACCAATAGATAACATAATTTGGGCTTGAATTTACATCTGTATGTTCCAAAATGCCTCATCCCACAGGCATTAAGTAACAAGAAGGAGGTAGACATTTCTGATAGTGATCTAAGCAAGAAGCCTATATCCTGTTCATCCTATTTATGAACAAAGATACTACTTATTCTACTGGAATCCCTGGCAAGATTTCCTAATGTTTTTGAGTGTGCACCATGGACCTCTTTAATATATGGAAAGCCTATTAAAACCTTTTTAAAACTCATGAAAGACATATTAAGTTCTTTAATAAAGTTCTATTAAAATTTAGTTATCAAAAATTGTTTTTAAAATATATGACAATATATGTGCTTTTTTATTAAGGTTTTAAATATAAGATCTAGCAGTAGGTTGTTTGTTTTTTATGTTAAGCTGCATGAGCTATCTGTGTATTTCAGAGATTAAACCCTTGTCAGTTGCTTCATTTGCAAATATTTTCTCCCATTGTTGTCTTTTTGTTTTGTTTATGGTTTCCTTTGCTATGCAAAAAGCTTTTAAGTTTAATTAGATCCAATTTATTTCTGTTTTTATTTTCATTACTGTAGGAAGTACATCACAAAAGATCTTGCTGCAATTTATGTAAGATGTAATTTTTCTTAATACAAGTTTTAGAAAGATCCTAGAATTCAGACCACAGCCCCCTTATATGTTACCATCTGAGCCACCAGGGAAGCCCCCTTCTGATATGTTCCACAGAGATCTATATAGTGGTATGTTGGAGTTGAAATGAAATGGCTTACAAGGGATGACTGTTGAATTTTCAGGCAGTTTGCAAGCTGATTGCTAAATATATATATCCTTTGTTAACAAGTAAATTATATAAATTTACAATTCAATAAAGTATATTAAAAACAGTCAATAAACACTAAAAACTCATCACTTACTAATTATTTCATTGCATTCTATTATTGCCTATGCTCTTCAGGTTATTTATATCTGAAGATCTCTAGGGAACTTTTTCAAATTGAGAATTCTAGAGTAGGCCTAACAAAAGTTTTTTTTTTTTTTTAATACAAGCATAATCCATAAAAGAAAAGTGAAAATATTGCAGATTGTGAAAGTGAAGATCTTCCTCTCTTCAAAGATACTTTTAGGGGAATGAAAAAACAGGTCACAGATCTGGAGGCACTATTTGAAGATCATATATCTGGTAAAGGACTTATATTTAAAATATATAAAGAGCTCTCACAATTCAATTATAAGAAAAAAAATCAAATAAATAAAATGAACAAAAGATATAAACAGATACTTCACCAAAGAGTATATGCAGATGGCCAGTAAGCCCATGAGAAATACTCAGTATTAGTCATTAGGGAGATAGAAATCAAAATCACAGTAAAATACCACTAAAATTAAAAAGATTGATTATATCAAATGTTGGTAAATGCATGGGACAACTGGAATTCTCATACATTGATGGTGGGAAGGTGAAATGGTACAACCAGTTTGGAAAACAGTTTGGCAGCTTCTGATAAACTTATACTTCCCATATGACTCAGCCAGTCTAGTCCTAGGTATCTTCACAAGAGAAATAAAATCATGAAAGTGAAGTGAAAGTCGCTCTGCTGCTGCTGCTGCTGCTGCTAAGTTGCTTCAGTCGTGTCCGACTCTGTGTGACCCCATTGATGGCAGCTCACGAGGCTCCCCCGTCCCTGGGATTCTCCAGGCAAGAACATTGGAGTGGGTTGCCATTTCCTTCTCCAATGCATGAAAGTGAAAAGTGAAAGTGAAGTCGCTGAGTCTTGTCAGACTCTTACTGACCCCACGGACTGCGGCCCACCAGGCTCCTCCGTCCATGGGATTTTCCAGGCAAGAACACTGGAGTGCTTTCTCCGGAAAGTCACTCAGTCATGTCTGATTCTTTGCAACCCATGGCCTATACAGTCCATGGAATTCTCCAAGCCAGAATACTGGAGTGGGTAGCCTTTCCTTTCTCCAGGGGATCTTCCCAACCTAGGGATTGAACCCAGGTCTCCCACATTGCAGGCAGATTCTATACCAGCTGAGCCACAAGGGAAGCCCAAGAATACTGGAGTGGGTAGCCTATCCCTTCTCCAGCAGATCTTCCCAATCCAGGAATTGAACTGGGGTCTCCTGCATTGCAGGCAGATTCTTTACCAACTGAGTTATCAGGGAAGCTCTCACAAGAGAGAAAGAAACAAAATCATATGTCCATACAAAAACTCGTACATGGATGTTCATAGCAGCAATATTCGCAAGAGCCCAAACTGGGAACAACCCAAATGTCCATCAACAGATGAATGAATAAACAAACTGTGGTATCAACACACAATTGAACACTACTCAGTAATAAAAAAGAGTAAACTGTTGGTACATGTAACAACTTTGATGAATCTTTTAAAAATTAAACCAAGTGCAAGAGGCCAGTAATAAAAGAGTACATGATTAAAAGAGTAATGAAAGAGTGTATGATTTCATTTATAGAAAATTCTAGAAAGTGTAAACTAAACTGTTTAGGTGTAAAGCAGATCAGTAGTTGTCTGGGGATGAAGAACTGTGGAGAAGGGCATAAGAGAAGGATTACAGAGGGGCATGAGGAAACTTGGGAGCAATGGATATCTTCATTATCTTGATCATGGTGATCATTTCATGGGTGTATACATATGTCAAAACTTAGCAAATGTTACACTTTAGAAAGTGCAGTATGTCAATTATGCTCCAAAATAAAATTTATTTTTTAAGAGGACTATACATATTATACCATACAATCCAACAATACCACTTCTGGGTATTGTTATTGTTTAGTCACTAAGTCATGCCCAACTCTTTTGCGATCCCATGGACAGAGCAGCCTGGAGGGCTACAGTCCATGGGATTTCCCAGGCAAGAATACTGGAATGACCTAAAGTAATGGAAATAAAAACAAAAATAAACAAATGGGACCTAATTAAACTTAAAAGCTTATGTAAAATGAAGGAATAAAGCAAGGTGAAATTCTCTCATTCTCTCATGAAATTCTCTCAGAATGGGAGAAGATAGTTGCAAATGAAACAACTGACAAAGAACTAATATCCAAAATATACAAGCAGCTCATGAAGCTCAATACCAGAAAAACAAAAAACTCAATCAAAAAGTGGTCAGAAGACTTAGACATTTCTCCAAAGAAGATATAGAGATGGCTAATAAACACATGAAAAGATGCTCAACATCGCCCATTATTAGAGAAATGCAAATCAAAACCAGAGTGACCTATCACCTCACACTGGTCAGAATGGCCATCATCAAAAAGTCTGCAAACAATAAATGCTGGAGAGGGTGTGGAAAAAAGGGAACCCTCTTGCACTGTTGGTGGGAATGCAAACTGATACTGCCACTATGGAGAACAGTACGGAGATTCCTTTAAAAACTAGCAATAAAACTACCATCAGATCAGATCAGATCAGTTGCTCAGTTGTGTCCGACTCTTTGCAACCCATGAATCTCAGCACGCCAGGCCTCCCTGTCCATCACCAACTCCCGGAGTTCACTCAGACTCACGACTCACGTCCATCAAGTCAGTGATGCCATCCAGCCATCTCATCCTCTGTCGTCCCCTTCTCCTCTTGCCCCCAATCCCTCTTTTTTCCTATGAGTCAACTCTTCTTTCCTATGAGTCTTTTCCTATGAGTCAACTCTTCGCATGGGGTGGCCAAAGTTCTGGAGTTTCAGCTTTAGCATCATTCCTTCCAAAGAAATCCAAGGGCTTATCTCCTTCAGAATGGACTGGTTAGATCTCCTTGCAGTCCAAGGGACTCTCAAGAGTCTTCTCCAACACCACAGTTCAAAAGCATTAATTCTTCAGCACTCAGCCTTCTTCACAGTCCAACTCTCACATCCATACATGACCACGGGAAAAACCATAGCCTTAACTAGACCGACCTTTGTTGGCAAAGTAATGTCTCTGCTTTTGAATATGCTATCTAGGTTGGTCATAACTTTCCTTCCAAGGAGTAAGAGTCTTTTAGTTTCATGGCTGCAGGCACCATCTGCAGTGATTTTGGAGCCCAGAAAAATAAAGTATGACACTGTTTCCACTGTTTCCCCATCTATTTCCCATGAAGTGATGGGACTGGATGCCATGATCCTCATTTTCTGAATGTTGAGCTTTAAGCCAACTTTTTCACTCTCTGCTTTCACTTTCATCAAGAGGCTTTTGAGTTCCTCTTCACTTTCTGCCATAAGGGTGGTGTCATCTGCATATCTGAGGTTATTGATATTTCTCCCAGCAATCTTGATTCCAGCTTGTGTTTCTTCCAGTTCAGCGTTTCTCATGATGTACTCTGCATAGAAGTTAAATAAGCAGGGTGACAATATACAGCCTTGATGAACTCCCTTTCCTATTTGGAACCAGTCTGTTGTTCCATGTCCAGTTCTAACTGTTGCTTCCTGACCTGCATACAAATTTCTCAAGAGGCAGATCAGGTGGTCTGGTATTCCCATCTCTTTCAGAATTTTCCACAGTTTTTTGTGATCCACACAGTCAAAGGCTTTGGCATAATCAATAAAGCAGAAATAGATGTTTTTCTGGAACTCTCTTGCTTTTTCCATGATCCAGCAGATGTTGGCAATTTGATCTCTGGTTCCTCTGCCTTTTCTAAAACCAGCTTGAACATCAGAAAATTCATGGTTCACATATTGCTGAAGCCTGGCTTGGAGAATTTTGAGCATTACTATACTAGCGTGTGAGATGAGTGCAATTGTGCAGTAGTTTGAGCATTCTTTGGCATTGCCTTTCTTTGGGATTGGAATGAAAACTGACCTTTTCCAGTCCTGTGGCCACTGCTGAGTTTTCCAAATTTGCTGGCATACTGAGTGCAGCACTTTCACAACATCATCTTTCAAGATTTGGAATAGCTCAACTGGAATTCCATCACCTCCACTAGCTTTGTTCCTAGTGATGCTTTCTAAGGCCCACTTGACTTCATATTCCAGGATGTCTGGCTCTAGGTCAGTGATCACACCATCGTGATTACCTGGGTCATGAAGATCTTTTTGTACAGTTCTTCTGTGTATTCTTGCCACCTCTTCTTCATATCTTCTGCTCTGTTAGGTCCATACCATTTCTGTCCTTTATCGAGCCCATCTTTGCATGAAATGTTCCTCTGGTAACTCTGATTTTCTTGAAGAGATCCCTAGTCTTTCCCATTCTGTTGTTTTCCTCTTTTCTTTGCATTGATCGCTGAAGAAGGCTTTCTTATCTCTTCTTGCTATTCTTTGGAACTCTGCATTCAGATGTTTATATCTTTCCTTTTCTCCTTTGCTTTTCGCTTCTCTTCTTTTCACAGCTATTTGTAAGGCCTCCCCAGACAGCCATTTTGCTTTTTTGCATTTCTTTTCCATGGGGGTGGTCTTGATCCCTGTCTCCTGTACAATGTCACGGACCTCATTCCATAGTTCATCAGGCACTCTATCAGATCTAGGCCCTTAAATCTATTTCTCACTTCTACTGTATAATCATAAGGGATTTCATTTAGGTCATACCTGAATGGTCTAGTGGTTTTCCCTACTTTCTTCAATTTAAGTCTGAATTTGGCAATAAGGAGTTCATGGTCTGAGCCACAGTCAGCTCCTGGTCTTGTTTTTGCTGACTGTATAGAGCTTCTCCATCTTTGGCTGCAAAGAATATAATCAATTTGATTTCGGTGCTGACCATCTGGTGATGTCCATGTATAGAGTCTTCTCTTGTGTTGTTGGAAGAGGGTATTTGTTATGACCAGTGCATTCTCTTGGCAAAACTCTATTAGTCTTTGCCCTGCTTCATTCCATATTGAAAGGCCAAATTTGCCTGTTACTCCAGGTGTTTCTTGACTTCCTACTTTTGCATTCCAGTCTCCTATAATGAAAAGGACATCTTTTTTGGGTGTTAGTTCTAAAAGGTCTTGTAGGTCTTCATAGAACCGTTCAACTTCAGCTTCTTCAGCGTTACTGGTTGGGGCATAGACTTGGATTACTGTGATATTGAATGGTTTGCCTTGGAAATGAACAGAAATCATTCTGTCATTTTTGAGATTGCATCCAAGTACTGCACTTCGGACTTTTTTTTGACCATGATGGCTACTCCATTTCTTCTGAGGGATTCCTGCCCACGGTAGTAGATATAATGGTCATCTGAGTTAAATTCACCCATTCCAGTCCATTTCAGTTCGCTGACTCCTAGAATGTCGATGTTCACTCTTGCCATCTCTTGTTTGACCACTTCCAATTTGCCTTGATTCATGGACCTGACATTGCAGGTTCCTATGCAGTATTGCTCTTTAGAGCATCAGACCTTGCTTCTATCACCAGTCACATCCACAGCTGAGTATTCTTTTTGCTTTGGCTCCATCCCTTCATTCTTTCTGGAGTTATTTCTCCACTAATCTCCAGTAGCATATTGGGCACCTACTGACCTGGGGAGTTTCTCTTTCTGTATCCTATCATTTTGCCTTTTCATACTGTTCATGGGGTTCTCAAGGCAAGAATACTGAAGTGGTTTGCCATTCCCTTCTCCAGTGGACCACATTCTGTCAGTAATTCCACTACTGAGCATATACCCTGAGGAAACCATAATTGAAAAAGATACATGTACCCCAATGTTCACTGCAGCACTATTTACAATAGCTAGGACATGGAAGCAACCTACATGTCCATCAACATATGAATGGATAAAAAGTTGTGGTTCATATACACAATGCAAAATTACTCAGCTATAAAAAGGAATGCATTTGACTTGGTCCTAATGAGGTGGATGAACCTAGAGTCTATTATATGAAGTGAAGTAAGTCAGAAAGAGAAAGACAAATACGAGTATTAGCTCATATATATCGGATCTAGAAAAATGGTACTGATGAACCCATCTACAGAGTAGCAGTGGAGATGCAGACATAAAGAACTATGGACACAGTGGGGAAAGGAGAGGGAGTGATGATTTGAGAGAGTAGCATTGAAACATACATTACCATTTGTAAAGTAGGTAGCCAGTGGGAATGACACAGGGAACCCAAAGCCAGTACTCTGTAACAATCTAAAGGAGTGGAATGGAGAGGAAGGTGGGAGGGAGGTCAAGAAACAAGGTACATACGCATACCTATGGCTGATTCATGTTGTATATGGCAGAAATCATCACAATATTATAAAGTAATAATCCTCCAACTAAAAATTAAATTAAAAATTATTGGAGTGGGTTGCCATTTTGTTCTCCATGGGATCTTCCCAACCCAGGGATCGAACTCACGTCTCCTGCTTGGCAGGCAGATTCTTTACCACTGAGCCACCTGGGCAGTCTTTTTAAGAGGAAGACTGATTTTATTGGTAAAAGACTTAAATAGACACTTCAGCAAAAAAGATACATGGATGGCAAATAAGACTATTAAGGGTTATTTTTTTCTTAATTCATGTTTTGAGAACCTTTTGTTATGTCAAGCCACTGGGGGCCAATTATTTGAGGAAAGAACTGTTTCAGATTTGTTAAATGGGATTCCTTATAAATGTCTAAAATAATCCCTCCTAAGTAAATCATACTTTTCTCTGTATTCTCCATTTATTATATGAATGTATATGGAAGGAGTAAGCAGAAAGAGTTTTCCTTTATAGGTGAAGAAGCTGAGGCACAGCAATGCGTCTAGGTCACTGAGTAAGTCAATGGCAGAAATGAGACTAGAATCCAGATCTCCATCTTCTCATTCAAATGATTAAGGGAGGGCTCTCTGTTGGAAGAAAGAGCCTTCTGTGTGATTCCACAGGGTGATAAGAATTCATGGCAGGTCACTAAGAGGTAAGCGTGCCTGTTGAAGGAATCTGTGTTCAGTTCAATTTTAACATACCCTTGGGAGAATAGAATCAAACAAACTTTGTGCTCTGAAATGTTTAAAGAATGTTTTAAGTTGGGTAGCATTTTTTCTTCTTAATCAAAAGGTCTCTTATCAATATGCTATTGCTTGATACTGTTAATCTGTCCAATTTAGTACATAAAAGACTCACATTCATCCACAGATCCAAGAACAATATCTGAGCCAACATTTCATTAACTTGTATATTTTTCCCAAACCAATGATTGGTTGTGTCCCACCTACTCCCTGCACAACCCTCTTTCCCTTTAGATGTTGCTTGGGAGATTTTGGCAGAGCCTAGAAAAGGGAGGAAGGAAATGGGGAGGCAAAGGGGGAGTTAAAGGTGAGTTACCAGGAGCCACTGCTCTCAAAACAGACAAAAAGAAGAAACAAGAGTGGGAAAACCCAAGCCTCTTCAACCCCTCTCTCAGAGTCAGGGCCTCCGTATGTGGAATCCTACCAGAAATTTTAAGGTACCTCTAAGAAAGAAGGCAACAGGGATTGAGGATGTTCTTATACTCCTGTTTAAGGACCATTTACAGAGTATAGGCAGCCTATTTTACCCGAACCCCTATCCTTCAATGGGAGACACAGTAAGCCACCCGTTCATACACAATGGTCAACAAAGACCTCAGCAGCTACTGGAGCACGTGTATGCTTTCAAGCAGAAACAAAGGGACAAAGGCAGACATCCAGAAAAACACACGGTTTTCAAGGCCTAAAAAAATTAGTTAGGCAGAAAAGAGAATTATTGGAGAAAGTGTAGGGAAAGCCATAGGTGGTCAGAGAGGCAGGGGTGAAGGTGAGAGACTGGATTAGCAGTGAAGTGTGAAAGAGAGAGGGTAAATGAGTTAGTCTGGTCTCATAGAAACTCCACCTAAGGGTGAATTAGAACAGAATGAGACACAAATCTCCCCAAATACTAATGTTTCAAAGCTAGAATTTTCTATGAAGCCTCTGAATTCCATATATTAAAGCAAATTATAATCACCTTCCCTACATTCTCCAGTAGATTCATTCCCCAGAACAATTGTGCAAGGGCAAAGTGATCATATTAGAATATATATATTTATTTTAATCATTCAAACACTTAGGAAATAGATTTCTAAGAAAATAAGCATGCACATCAGGTGATAGGCAAAAGAAGAAAGCAAATGCAAAAACAACCACGGCTATCTGAAAAGTGAAAAAAAAAAAAAAAACAAATCCTGTAAAACTGAGAACATCTTCTAAATATTGAAAAGCAGGAATTAGACAAAGGGAATTTAAAAAACTACCTACTATCTTTTTTCTTTTCAGATATTTTTCTGGGTTGGCACACATTTGAAGGCACACAAACAGATGGCTAAATCAATGCCCAATATAATCTCACCATTGTGAGTCACTGGAGGCAGGGCTAGGCTGAAGTAGTGGAAAATCTGAAATACACAATATTTTTAAAGACATGCATTTTTATTACTTCCAAGTGCAAACAGTTACTCCAACTCTGTTAAGACAATTTTGCCTGGTAAAGGACCCGCTTTAACAAAGAGTTCGAATGGATTGATAAGAACAATTGCAATTACCTTGAACCCAGCTACAAGAGTTTTTCAATGAAGCAGATTCTACCTTGGCACTCCATCTTTCAGAGAAACAACAATAGCTCATGTTTATTTTGTACTTCCTATATACCAAAGGAAATCAACCCTGAATATTCATTGGAAGGACTGATGCTGAAGTTGAAGCTCCAATACTTTGGCCACCTGATGTGAAGAGCTGACTCATTGGAAAAGATCCTGATGCTGGTAAAGATTGAAGGCAAAAAGAGAAGGGGGTGGCAGAAGTTGAGATGGTTAACATCACCAAGTCAATGGACATGAATTTGAGGAAACTCTGGGAGACCATGAAGAAAAGGGAAACCTGGCGTGCTGCAGTCCATGGGGTCGCAGAGTTGCACAGGACTGAGCAACTTAACAACAAAAACATGCCAGGCAAGCACTGTTTTAATCAGTTTACCTGGGTTGTCACATTCATTCCTCACTATTAGTATGTGATGTTTATTCAATGATTATCCTCACTGTATTGATGAGGAAACTTAGACTTGGGAAGATTAAGTACCTTGTTCAAAATCATAGTCACTTAAGAGCTAGAACCCAGATTTGAACCCAAACAGGCTGACTCCAGGGCCCGTGCTATTAACTAGGATACTGTGCTGCCTCAGATAAATAACCTTTGGCCTGAGGTAAAAAATTTGATATCAAGGATTTATTTTCAAAACGAAAGAAATTTTCAGAGTATGTTTTGGCATCAGCACACACTGAACCCTCTCTTTTACATTCTCCGGTCTCTGCAGGTACATATGTGGTTCCAAACAAAGGTCATTGACTTTCAGAGTCATGAGCCTTGGGGACCGCAGGATCCTCTGGCATTGAAGAAAGAGCCAGTTATCTGCAGAAGACTGCATTGCTAAAGTAGGAAAGTCAGCTAGCATCTTTCAGAGGAATTGGCAATGAGAGTTGAAATATAATGGCTTTCTGCTTAACTTTTGGTTTACCAGGAAAGTAAATCAATGACAACCTCCCTGCCTCAAGCAGTAAAAGTCATCAAGATTTTGCTGCAGGGAGCCTAACAAATGTTTACATGTATAAGAATACAGTTAAAAATTCCATCTCCAAATGTATCTGTTTAGCAAGCTTTCTGTCTTTAGCAAGTGCACAGATGAGCTTCAGTCCAGCTTTGGCTTATTACAGCTTTCAAAGATCTTTAGTGGAATCAGGATTATGAATATTTTTGTATTTACCTCTGATAAACATCCTAGTGACAGTCTAATATGATCATTCAAGATTTTTATTGTGTGGTGAGAAATAATACCCTGTGAACCAGGAAAGATTATGACTACAGACCAAACAACAACAACAACAACAAAGCAGAGGGATAAAATTGAGGGAAAACTAAAGAAATCATCTTTTGATAGGTTGAAAAGTTAAAAAGCTGCTGGGCAGGTTGCCATGGATACCGTGTCCTGAATATAATACTGGGCTTTTCCTCACAGATAAACACTAAAGGCCTGACTCTCCACCTGCACACCTCCATTCTGTGCATGCAGTAGTGACTACATGGAATGGAAATTCTCTATTTTGATGAATAAGAATGCAATGGGAAATTTTCTGTGCAAAAATCCTAACCAGCTGAAAGATACTCGAATGGGATTGATTCCAAAGGGATTTTTATCCCATTTTTCCATTACCCAAGACTTCGAAATTAAACTCACTAAACAGTAATCTTTATAAATCTATAATAAAGAAATAGAAATCAGGAATTGGTTATAATGCAGCAGATCTACATAGCTTCCTTTTTTAAAATAAGTAGCACTTGCCAACCAATCTTATTGTCCATCTATTGGAGTTTTATGGGGTCTTAACAGAACAAAGAATATGGCAAGATGGGAATCTCCTCCACAGACCACAGAGGCACTATACCAGAAATATATACCACAAGAAGTTACTGTGTCAGGAGTGCACTGCTCTCTTCAAGGAGCAGAAGCAGCTCTGTGTATAACACATGGACTGTAGATTAAGACAGACCCACAGTTAGAGTCTAAAAGGCTCAAATCTCAGTTCTGTCACTTTACTAGCTGGAAGATCTTGGGTAAATTTCTTAATCTCACTTAGACTCTTCTTACTAATTTATAATATGTGGACAACAACAGTACCTACACTAGAGTTGCTATAAGGACAAAATGAGTCATACAGAAAACACTTAGAACAGTGTTAATTCTTCACTAAATGCTCACTTGTTTATTATTCCTCCACACCTCAAATCTTTTATCTCACTCTGGCTATGGCAAAAATATCAATACAAGCTATGATAGCACTAACTTCCACTTTTCATGTTCTGGGGGAACACTGACAAAATCTTCATTGCCTACCTCCTTCCACATGCTCCTTCCAAGTTCCTTCCCCCAACCCCTCAACTTATCTATTAATTCCCAAAGCTCCAGTCTTTCTACCTTCCCACAGAAAGGAGGCAGCTAGATAAATTATCTTTAACATATACCGGCAATAAACTATATAAAAGTAATGAAGAGACAGACCAATGGAATAGAATAAAAGTTTAGAAATAGACAACATCATGGAAATTTTGCATATGATAAAGGTGGCACTTTAAGGGACAAAGATGGGCTTTTTATTAAATAGTGTTAGAACAATTGGATGACTATTTGGAAAAAAAATTGGATCCATATTTCACACCATCAAGAAGACTAAACTGCATGGAGGTGAGAGATTCAATGTAAAAAGTGAAATTATATAAGTTGAGTGTGGGAAAGGCCTTTAATCAACGATTCAAAAATCCAGATTCAATAAAGAAAAATACTGATGAATTCAACTATAAAATCTTTAAACATGCAGGCAAAACAATACAAGAAAAATTAAAGACAAAGTGCAAACTGGGAGAAAGTATTCTTAGCATATATCATAATATCTCTACTACATAAAGGACTCATAAATTAACAAAGAAAACAACACCCAAACTCAATTTTAAAAAACAAGCAAAAGACATGAACAGATAACTTTTAAAGTGATATGAATGACCACTGAAGATACTAAATGATGTTTAATTTGACTCATAATAAAAAATGCAAATTAAAACTAATCCAAGATATCATTTCCAATCTATCAGATTGGCAAAAGTTCAAAGCCTTAATAAAATGCTGTTGAAGAGACTGTGCGTAAAAGTCACTCTCATACATTGCTGGATTGAATACAAAATGGTGCAACTTTTATAGCAGGTGAGAGATTTGGCATTAACAAACTACACTCAGTAATTCAACTTCTAGAAATTAACACTGAATATATTCCTCAAGAAAAACAACACGGATTTTCAAAATTGGGGCATTATTTGTAAATGCAAAATATTGGGGGAAAAGTTGGCTTAAAACTCAACTGGAGCCTATTATACAGAGTGAAGTAAGCCAGAAAGAAAAACACCAATACAGTATACTAACACATATATATGGAATTTAGAAAGATGATAACAATAACCCTGTGTACGAGACAGCAAAAGTGACACTGATGTATGGAACAGTCTTATGGACTCTGTGGGAGAGGGAGAGGGTGGGAAGATTTGGGAGAATGGCATTGAAACATGTAAAATATCATGTATGAAACGAGATGCCAGTCCAGGTTCAATGCACGATACTGGATGCTTGGGGCTAGTGCACTGGGACAACCCAGAGGGATGGTATGGGGAGGGAGGAGGGAGGAGGGTTCAGGATGGGGAGCACATGTATACCTGTGATGGATTCATTTTGATATTTGGCAAAACTAATACAATTATGTAAAGTTTAAAAATAAAATAAAATTAAAAAAAAATAAAAGAACATAAAAAAAAAAAAAAAAACTCAACATTCGAAAACTACAATCATGGCATCCAGTCCAATCACTTCATGGTAGATAGATGGGGAAACAATGGAAACAGTGACAGACTTTATTTTCTTGGGCTCCAAAATCACTGCAGATGGTGACTGCAGCCATGAAATTAAAAGACACTTGCTCCTTGGAAGAAAAGTTATGACCAACCTAGATACCATATTAAAAAGTAGAGACATTACTTTGCCAACAAAGGTCCATCTAGTCAAAGCTATGGTTTTTCCAGTAGTCATGTATGGATGTGAGAGTTGGACTTTGAAGAAAGCTGAGCACCGAAAAATTGGTGCTTTTGAACTGTGGTGTTGGGGAAGACTCTTGAGAGTCCCTTGGACTACAAGGAGATCCAACCAGTCCATCCTAAAGGAAATCAGTTCTGAATATTCATTGGAAGGACTGAAGCTGGAACTCCAATCCTTTGGCCACCTGATTCGAAGAACTGACTCATTTGAAAAGACCCTGATGCTGGGAAAGATAGAAGGCAGGAAGAGAAAGGAACAACACAGGATGAAATGTTTAGATGGCATCACCGACTCAAAGAACATGAGTTTGAATAAACTCTGGGAGTTGGTGATGGACAGAGAGGCCTGGCGTGCTGCAGTCCATGGGGTTACAAAGAGTTGGACATGACTGAGAGACTGAAAGGAACTGAATTGAATTGAGAAAGTAGCATTGACATATATACTCTTCCATGTGTAAAATAGATAGCTAGTGGGAAGCTGCTATATAACACAGGAAACCCAATCTGGTTTTCTGTGATGACCTAGATGGGTGAAATGAGGTGTGGGGTGGGATGGAGCCTCAAGAGGGAGAGAATATATTTACACTTATGGCTGATTCATGTTGTTGTATGGCAGAAATTAACACAACATTGTAAAGCAATTATCCTCCAATTAAAAAAAAATTAGAGGTAAATACCACAAAAGGATAATAACAATTAATTGATAGTGGTGGGAATATAACTAATTGTTTATTTGTCTGTATTCTTTTACCACTTTTTTTTTTCTAAAATGCAAAAGATACTGCAAATTCTAAAAGAAAAGTGAGTTCTCTGGGGAGGAATTACCTTCCCTTACCTTCTAAGATGAAATGTGAGGCAAGTGAGGTAATCTTACTGTTAAACCTTCAGGACATTTTGGAGTTATGTAATTAGGACTTCCTCAAGGAATCTACAGAGAGTCATGGTGATCTACAATGGGAATAAAGAGATCAACATTCTAGAGAGCTGGAGAATGGGCTTAACATCTTTCTGAGTCTCAGTTTCCTTTATTTAAAATGACAAAATCAAACAAGCCATGTAAGATCTTTCCAGTTATTAATATAAATATATATATATATATATATATATATATATATATATATATATAAAATTTTGCCCATGCAAACAGTAGAATATCACTAGATGTGAATTATATGCCAGTATCTTCATGAGAGGGCTTCCTGGGTGGCTCAGTGGTAAAGAACTTGCCTGCCAAAGCAGGAGATGTGGTTCAATTCCTGGATTGGGAAAATCCCCTTGAGAAGGAAATGGCACCCCACTCCAGTATTCTTGACTAGGAAATCCCATGGACAGAGAAGCCTGGTGGGCTACATTCCATGGGATCACAAAAGAGGTGGACAAGGCTTAGTGATGAAAAAAACAACATCTTTATGAGGATGAAGATCTGGAGAGAAAAAAATAGGAAAGATTAGCATGTCATCTGAGAAAGATGTGTCAGTCAAGGTTCTTGATTTCTAGAAAGAGAAACTACCTGTGATGATCTTAGATAAATAAGAAATTTTTTGGAAAATCATCAGAGATTCAGAGAATCAATAGCTAGCTGTAGGATCAGTTCAGTCACTCAGTCGTCTCTGACTCTTTGCAACCCCACAGACTGCAGCACGCCAAGTTTCCCTCTCCATCACCAACTCCAGAAGCTTGCTCAAGCTCATGTCCATCGAGTCAGTGATGCCATCCAACCATCTCATCCTCTATCGTCCCCTTCTCCTCTGGCCTTCAATCTTTCCCAACATCAGGGTCTTTTCCAGTGAGTCATATCTTTGCATCCAGTGGCTAAAGTATTGGAGCTTCAGCTTTAGCATCAGTCCTTCCAATGAATATTCAGGACTGATTTCCTTTAGGATGGACTGGTTGGATCTCCTTGCAGTTCAAGGGACTCTCAAGAGTCTTCTCCAACACCACAGTTCAAAAGCATCAATTCTTGGGCACTCAGCTTTCTTTATGGTCCAACTCTCACATCCATACATGACTACTGGAAAAACCATAGCTTTGACTAGATGGACCTTTGTTGGCAAAGTAATGTCTCTACTTTTTAATATGGTATCTAGGTTGGTCATAACTTTTCTTCCAAGGAGCAAGTGTCTTTTAATTTCATGGCTGCAGTCACCATCTGCAGTGATTTTGGAGCCCAAGAAAATAAAGTCTGTCACTGTTTCCATTGTTTCCCCATCTATCTGCCATGAACTGATGGAACCAGATGCCATGATCATAGTTTTTTGAATGTTAAGTTTTAAGCCAGTTTTTTTCACTCTCCTCTTTCACTTTCATCAAGACCCTCTTTAGTTCTTCTTTGCTTTCTGTCATAATGGTGGTGTCATCTGGATATCTGAGGTTATTGATATTTTTCCTGGTAATCTTGATTCTAGCTTGTGCTTTATCCAGCCTGGCATTTCACATGATGTACTCTGCATGTAAGTTAACTAATGAGTGACAATATACAACCTTGACGTACTCCTTTCCCAATTTGGATCCAGTCCATTGTTCCATGTATGGTTCTAACTGTTGCTTCTTGACTGGCATATAGATTTCTCAGGAGGCAGGTCAGGTGGTCTGGTATTCCCAACTCTTTAAGAATTTTCCACAGTTTGTCATGATCCACACAAAGGCTTTGGCGTAGACAATAAAACAGAAGTAGGTGTTTTTCTGGAACTCTCTTGCTTTTTCTATGATCCAACGGAGGTTGGCAATTTGATGGTAAAGAATAAAAATGGAGGGGCGGTCCTAAGATGGTGGAGTAATAGGATGGTGAGACCACGTTCTCGCCCACAAATTCATTGAAAGAACATTTGAACGCTGAGCAAATTCCACAAAACAACTTCCGAACGCTGGCAGAGAACAACAGGCACCAAGAAAAGCAGCCCATTGTCTTCTAAAGGAGAAACTCTTCAGGCCAGAAGGGAATGGCAAGACATACTTAAAGTGATGAAAGAGAAAAACCTACAACCCAGATTACTGTACCCAGCAAAGATCTCATTCAAATATGAAGGAGAAATCAAAAGCTTTACAGACAAGCAAAAGCTGAGAGAATTTATCACCACCAAACTAGCTCTTCAACAAATGCTAAAGGATCTTCCTAGACAGGAAACACAGAAAGGGTGTATAAACTCGAACCCAAAACAACAAAGTAAATGGCAATGGGATCATACTTGTTAATAATTACCTTAAATGTAAATGGGTTGAATGCCCCAACCAAAAGACAAAGACTGGCTGAGTGGATGCAAAAACAAGACCCCTATATATGCTATCTACAAGAGACCCACCTCAAAACAAGAGACACATACAGACTGAAAGTGAAGGGCTGGAAAATGATACTTCACCCAAATGGAGACCAAAAGAAAGCAGGAGTATCAATACTCATATCAGATAAAATAGACTTTAAAATAAAGGCTGTGAAAAGAGACAAAGATGGACACTACATAATGATCAAAGGATCAATCCAAGAAGAAGATATAACAATTATAAATATATATGCACCCAACATAGGAGCACCACAATATGTAAGGCAAATGCTAACAAGTATGAAAGGGGAAATTAACAATAACACAATAATAGTGGGAGACATTAATACCCCACTCACACCTATGGATACATCAACTAAACAGAAAATTAAGAAGGAAATACAAACTTTAAATGATACAATGGACCAGTTAGACCTAATTGATATCTATAGGACATTTCACTGCAAAACAATGAATTTCACCTTTTTCTCAAGTGCACATGGAACCTTCTCCAGGATAGATCACACCCTGGGCCATAAATCTGGCCTTGGTAAATTCAAAAAAATTGAAATCATTCCAAGCATCTTTTCTGACCACTATGCAGTAAGATTAAATCTCAATTACAGGAGAAAACCTATTAAAAATTCCAACATATGGAGGCTAAAAAACATGCTTCTGAATAACCAACAAATCACAGAAGAAATCAAAAAAGAAATCAAAATATGCATAGAAATGAATGAAAATTAAAACACAACAACCCAAAACCTATGGGACATGTAAAAGCGGTGCTAAGGGGAAGGTTCATAGCAATACAGGCATACCTCAAGAAACAAGAAAAAAGTCAAATAAATAACTTAACTCTACACCTAAAGCAACTAGAAAAGGAAGAAATGAAAAACCCCAGGGTTGGTAGATGGAAAGAAATCTTAACAATTAGGGCAGAAATAAATGTAAAAGAAACAAAAGAGACTATAGCAAAAATCAATAAAGCTAAAAGCTGGTTCTTTGAGAAGATAAATAAAATTGACAAACCATTAGCAAGACTCATCAAGAAACAAAGGGAGAAGAATTAAATCAATAAAATTAGAAATGAAAATGGAGATATCACAACAGACAACACAGAAATACAAAGGATCATAACAGACTACTATCAGCAATTATATGCCACTAAAATGGACAACTTGGAAGAAATGGACAAATTCTTAGAAAAGTGCAACTTTCCAAAACTGAACCAGGAAAAAATAGAAAATCTTAACAGATCCATCACAAGCATGGAAATCGAAACTGTAACCAGAAATTTTCCAACAAACAAAAGCCCAGGACCAGATGGCTTCATGGCTGAATTCTACCAAAAATTTAGAGAAGAGCTAACACCTATCTTTCCTCAGTGATCAATGCAAAGAAATAGAGGAAAACAACAGAATGGGAAAGACTAGAGATCTCTTCAAGAAAATTAGAGATACCAAGGGAAAATTTCATGCAAAGATGGGCTCAATAAAGGACAGAAATGGTATGGACCTAACAGAAGCAGAAGATATGAAGAAGAGGCGGCAAGAAACACAGAAGAACTGTACAAAAAAGATCTTCACGACCCAGGTAATCATGATGGTGTGATCACTGACCTAGAGCCAGACATCCTGGAATATGAAGTCAAGTGGGCCTTAGAAAGCATCACTAGGAACAAAGGTAGTGGAGGTGATAGCATTTCAGTTGAGCTATTTCAAATCCTGAAAGATGATGCTGTGAAAGTGCTGCACTCAGTATGCCAGCAAATTTGGAAAACTCAGCAGTGGCCACAGGACTGGAAAGGTCACTTTTCATTCCAATCCCAAAGAAAGGCAATGCCAAAGAATGCTCAAACTACTGCACAATTGCACTCATCTCACATGCTAGTAAAGTAATGCTCAAAATTCTCCAAGCCAGGCTTCAGCAATATGTGAACGGTGAACTTCCTGATGTTCAAGCTGGTTTTAGAAAAGGCAGAGGAACCAGAGATCAAATTGCCAACATCCCCTGGACCATGGAAAAAGCAAGAGAGTTCCAGAAAAACATCTATTTCTGCTTTATTGACTATGTCAAAGCCTTTGACTGTGTGGATCACAAAAAACTGTGGAAAATTCTGAAAGAGATGGGAATACCAGACCACCTGATCTGCCTCTTGAGAAATCTGTATGCAGGGCAGGAAGCAACAGTTAGAACTGGACATGGAACAACAGACTGGTTCCAAATAGGAAAAGGAGTACGTCAAGGCTGTATATTGTCACCCTGCTGATTTAACTTATATGCAGAGTACATCATGAGAAACGCTGGGCTGGAAGACACACAAGCTGGAATCAAGATTGCCGGGAGAAAAATCAATCACCTCAGATATGCAGATGACACCACCCTTATGGCAGAAAGTGAAGAGGAACTCAAAAGCCTCTTGATGAAAGTGAAAGTCGAGAGTGAAAAAGTTGGCTTAAAGCTCAACATTCAGAAAACGAAGATCATGGCATCTGGTCCCATCACTTCATGGGAAATAGATGGGGAAACAGTGGAAACAGTGTCAGACTTTATTTTGGGGGGCTTCAAAATCACTGCAGGTGATGCCTGCAGCCATGAAATTAAAAGACTCTTACTCCTTGGAAGGAAAGTTATGACCAACCTAGATAGCATATTGGAAAGCAGAGACATTACTTTGCCAACAAAGGTTCATCTAGTCAAGGCTATGGTTTTTCCTGTGGTCATGTATGGATGTGAGAGTTGGATTGTGAAGAGGGCTGAGCACTGAAGAATTGATGCTTTTGAATTGTGGTGTTGGAGAAGACTCTTGAGAGTCCCTTGGACTGCAAGGAGATCCAACCAGTCCATTCTGAAGGAGATCAGCCCTGGAATTTCCTTGGAAGGAATGATGCTAAAGCTGAAACTCCAGTACTTTGGCCACCTCATGCGAAGAGTTGACTCATTGGAAAAGCCTCTGATGCTGGGAGGGATTGGGGGCAGGAGGAGAAGGGGACGACAGAGGATGAGATGGCTGGATGGCATCACTGACTCGATGGACATTAGTCTGAGTGAACTCCGGGAGTTGGGGATGGTAGGTAGGCCTGGCGTGCTGTGATTCATGGGGTTGCAAACAGACACGACTAAGCGAATGAACTGAACTGAACTGAACTGAACACCTATCCTACTCAAACTCTTCCAGAAAATTGCAGAGGAAGGTAACCTTCCAAACTCATGCTATGAGGCCACCATCACGCTAATACCAAAACCTGACAAAGATGCCACAAAAAAAGAAAACTACAGGCCAATATCACTGATGAACATAGATGCAAAAATCCTTAACAAAATTCTAGCAAACAGTATCCAACAACATATTAAAAAGATCATACATCATGACCAAGTGTGCTTTATCCCAGGAATGCAAGGATTCTTTAATATCCCCCAAATCAATCAATGTAATTCACCACATTAACAAATTGAAAGATAAAAACCATATGATTATCTCAATAGATGCAGAGAAAGCCTTTGACAAAATTCAACATCCATTTATGATTTAAAAAAACCCTCCTGAATGCAGGAATAGAAGGAACATACCTCAACATAATAAAAGCTATACATGACAAACCCACAACAAACATGATCCTCAATGGTGAAAAACTGAAAGCATTTCCCCTAAAGTCAGGAACAAGACAAGGGTGCCCACTCTCACCACTACTATTCAACATAGTTTTGGAAGTTTTGGCCACAGCAATCAGAGCATTAAAAGAAATAAAAGGAATCCAGATTGGAAAAGAAGAAGTAAAACTCTCACTGTTTGCAGATGACATGATCCTCTACTTAGAAAACCCGAAAGACTCCACCAGAAAATTACTAATCAATGAATATAGTAAAGTTGCAGGATATAAAATTAACACACAGAAATCCCTTGCATTCCTATATACTAACAAAGAGAAAACAGAAAGAAAAATTTAAGAAACAATTCCATTCACCATTGCAACAAAAGGAATAAAATACTTAGGAGTATATCTACCTAAAGAAACAAAAGACCTATCTATAGAAAACTATAAAACACTGGTGAAAGAAATCAAAGAGGACACTAATAGATGGAGAAACATACCATGTTCATGGACGAGAAAAATCAATATAGTGAAAATGAGTATACTACCCAAAGCAATCTATAGATTCAGTGCAATCCCTATCAAGCTACCAATGCTGTTTTTCACAGAACTAGAACAAATAATTTCACAATTTGTATGGACATACAAAAAACCTCAAAGAGCCAAAGCAATCTTGAGAAAGAAGGATGGAACTGGAGGAATCAACCTGCCTGACTTCAGACTATACTACAAAGCTAGTAGTATGACTACAGTCATCAAGACAGTATGGTACTGGCACAAAGACAGAAATATAGATCAATGGAACAAAATAGAAAGCCCAGAGATAATCCCACGCACCTATGGACACCTTATCTTCGACAAAGGAGGTAAGAATATATAATGAAGAAAAGAAAATCTCTTTAACAAATGGTGCTGGGAAAACTGGTCAACCACTTGTAAAAGAATGAAGCTGGAACATTTTCTAACACCATACACAAAAATAAACACAAAATGGATTAAAGATCTAAACATAAGACCAGAAACTATAAAACTCCTAGAGGAAAATATAGGCAAAACACTCTCCGACATAAATCACAGCAAGATCCTCTATGACCCACCTCCCAGAGTAATGGAAATAAAAGCAAAAATAAACAAATGGGACCTAATTAAAATTAAAAACTTTGGCACAACAATGGAAACTATAAGCAAGGTGAAAAGACAGCCTTCAGAATGGGAGAAAATAATAGCAAATGAAGCAACTGATAAAGAATTAATCTCAAAACTTTACAAGCAACTCCTGCAGCTCAACTCCAGAAAAATAAATGACCCAATCAAAAAATGGGCCAAAGAACTAAACAGACATTTCTCCAAAGAAGACATACAGATGGCTAACAAACACATGAAATGATGCTCAACATCATTCATTATCAGAGAAATGCAAATCATAACCACAATGAGGTACCATTTCATGCCAGTCAGAATGGCTGCGATCCAAAAGTATACAAGCAATAAATGCTGGAGAGGGTGTGGAGAAAAGGGAACTCTCTTACACTGTTGGTGGGGATGCAGACTAGTACAGCCACTATGGAGAACAGTGTGGAGATTCCTTAAAAAACTGGAAATAGAACTGCCATATGACCCAGCAATCCCACTGCTGGGCATACACACCAAGGAAACCAGAATTGAAAGAGACACATGTACCCTAATGTTCATTGCAGCACTGTTTATAATAGCCAGGACATGGAAGCAACCTAGATGTCCATCAGCAGATGAATGGATAAAGAAAGCAGTGGTACATATACACAATGAAATATTACCCAGCCATTAAAAAGAACACATTTGAATCAGTTCTAATGAGGTGGATGAAACTGGAGCCTATTATACAGAGTGAAGTAAGCCAGAAAGAAAAACACCATACAGTATACTAATGCATATATATGGAATCTAGAAAGATGGTAATGATAACCATGAGACAGCAAAAGAGACACAGATGTATAGAACAGTCTTTTGGGCTCTGTGGGAGAAGGCGAGGGTGGGATGATCTGAGAGAATAATTTTGAAACATGTATACTATCATATGTGAAACAGATCGCCAGTCCAGGTTTGATGCATGAGACAGGGTGCTCAGGGCTGGTGCACTAGGATGACCCAGAGGGATGGGATGGGGAGGGAGGTGGGAGGGGGGTTCAAGATGGGGAACACATGTACACCCATGGCTGATTCATGTCAGTATATGGCAAAAACCACTACAATATTATAAAGTAGTTAGCCTCCAATTAAAATAAATAAATTAAAATTTAAAAAAGAATAAAAATGTTAGTGATTCTTTTTAAAGTTTTATTGAAACATACATGCACAAAAATGAAGAAAACATAAGCATTAAGCTCAGTGAATTTTCACAAATTGAAGGCCCCCATGTAACCAGCATCCAGATTTAAAAAATAAAGAATAAAACATCCCAGAAGCCCTCCTCAAGTCTCCTTCTAGTCATTCCCTTGATAATGGTGGCTACTCTCCTGACCCATAACATCATATATTTTTTTTTTGCCAGTGTTTGTACTTCACATAATGGAATCATACTGTATGCACACTTTTGTGTACTCTTTTGTCATATTATAATGTATTTATTCATAGTGTGGATGAACATTTGAATTCAGTATTTACATTTTATGGTCCCCTAGTAGCTCAGATGGTAAAGAATCTGCCTGCAAGGCAGGAGACCCAGGTTTGATCCCTGGGTCAGGAAGATACCCTGGAGAAGGGAATGGCAACCCACTCCAATATTCTTGCCTGGAGAATTCCATGGTCAGAGGAGCCTGAAGAGCTACAGGCCATAGAGTTGCCAAGAGTCAGACACAACTAAGCAACTAACACATTCACCTTTTATGAATAGTGCTGCTATTAGGATTCTTGTACATCTCATATGTTGACAATATAAAAGCATTTATGTTGGTTTATAGAGTCAGACATGACTTAGCTACTGAACAACAACAATTACCTAGAAGTGAACTTGCTGGATTATGGTGTGTGCATATGCTCAACTTTAGAAGATACTAAGAGACTTTCCCAGAATTGTTAACTCAGTTTATGCTCCCACCAGAATGTATGAGTACAAAGCCTTTTGATATTTGTTGTCTTTCTCGTTTTAGCCATCCTGGGTTTTGTGTTTACATGTCAGTGTGGCTTTACTTTGCACTTCTGTAATGACTACCGAGTATGAACATCCTTTGTATATTTATTGACTGCTTTCTATCTTTGGAGAAGTGCCTATTCGAATCTGTTATCCATTTTTCTATGAGTATAGTATGTTTTAAAATTGATTTATGGGTGGTCTTTATACATTCTGTATGTGTCCTCTGTTATTTGAATATGTGAACTGCAAATAACTCATTCTATGGCTTACTTTTACAAGGACAGTTAATTGTGGAAACATCAATAGAGCCTTTTATTTATTATTTAAATTAATTTTTATTGGAGTATACTTGTTTTACAATGTTGTGTTAGTTTTTACTGCACAATAAAATGAACCAGCCATATATATACATATATTCCTTCCCTTTTGGACTCCTTCCCATTCAGGTCACCACAGTGCATTAAGTAAAGTTCCCCGTGCTATATAGTATGTTCTCATTAGTTATCTATCTTATACATAGCATTAATAGTGTATATGTGTCAATCACAATCTCCTAATTCCTCCCACCCTGCCCTTCCCCCTTGGTATGTGTACATTCGTTCTTTATATCAGTGTCTCTATTTCAGCTTTGCAAAAAATTCATCTATGCCATTTTTCTAGATTGCACATATATACAATAATATATAATATTTGTTTTTCTCTTTCTGACTTACTTCACTCTGTATGACACTGTCTTGTTCCATCCACCAGTAAGGGCTTTTAAAAAGTCACTTCAAATACCTAACTTATCCTCAACCAGTCCCTTTAGTAGGCAAGGGAAGGAAATTCTGTCCATTTTATAGATAGGGACAGCAATTAGGAAAATTGAGACATTAAAGTGAAGACTGGATTATCATTACCCTGATCCTGTTTGTGTTCCATTAATACCAGATTCTACTTTAGATTCCTCTCTTCAGCACCTTTGCCACCCTCTCCAACAACCACATGTCTACATATAATTTGATTGCAAATTAACATTTAGTTTCCTCTAGGAGGAAGATCAATCTTGATGTCAACTATAACCAAACTCAGTTTCTGGCTCTTCACTCCATTCTGTATTTCCAGAGAGATTACACAAACATTAAACCAGTCACCAACTAAACAAATTTATAATAACATGAAACTGGAATACTAGCAGAAAGGTGTCTCACACATTAAAAGTACAGCAACTTGTAATTTCATGACAAAGGGTTCCCACTGGAATTTTAAGGTTACTTGAGGCAAGAGACGGATATACTCAGAAAACCTACTTCTGGGAAAAAATGTGATTTCAGATGCTCACTCAATATTCACTAAATGTTAGAAAAGAAGAAAGATTTGCTTTGTCTCTGGAGAGGCCCTGGAAGCCTGTAGGGGTTGGGCAGGACACATTTATGGACTTCACAATAGAGGGTAATTTTTTAAAGTTTGACAGAACCTTTGTTCTGGGTGAGAAAAAAATGTATACTATCACAAGCCAATATCCTAACATCTGTGCCCATCACCTAGTGCAACACTATTAAAAGTCATCATTGGACTATCAGGAAATAGAATCACAAGGAAGTGAGTTCACAGATCTAAGCAAGGTCAACTCCACCTCACCCACGTATTTCTTTATCAACTGGCTGAAAATGTAATCCAAACTTTATTTTCCACTTTAAGGTTTTTATCTCTATTAATATTAAATTTGGGTATGTATGCTGGAAAATCCCATGGACGGAGGAGTCTGGTAGGCTACAGTCCATGGGGTGGCTAAGAGTCGGACACGACCGAGCGACGTCACTTTCACTTTTCACTTTCATGCATTGGAGAGGAAATGGCAACCCACTCCAGTGTTCTTGCCTGGAGAATCCCAGGGACGGGGGAACCTGGTGGGCTGCAGTCCATGGGGTCGCTAAGAGCCGGACACAACTGAGCAACTTCACTTTCACTTTTCACTTTCATGCATTGGAGAAGGAAATGGCAACCCACTCCAGTGTTCTTGCCTGGAGAATCCCAGGGACGGGGGAGCCTGGTGGGCTGCCGTCTATGGGGTCGCACAGAGTCAGACACGACTGAAGTGACTTAGCAGCAGCAGCAGCAGCATGGTTGTGATGTTTGCACAACAACACGAATATACTTAATGCCAGAGAACTCTATACGTAAAAAAGATTACAGTGGTAAATTTTATGTATATTTTATGTATATCTTTCATATTTTGTGAAAAATAAACAAACAAAGCAATTAAGTTTGGGTATGTGAGGCCACAGTATAAGGAACATTCTTTAAAATTCTTTCAGATACTTTCCTGAGAAAAGATTTGTATGAGGGAAAATGTGAGCAAGGAAATGATATATTTATGGAAGGCTTTAAGATACTAGGGCTTAATTGAAGAAAAGAATTTCAGAGAACTTTTGTATAAATGTAATTTGTTCTGAGTCTATGCCCCTTTTGTGTGAGCTGTAGTTCAAGTTCAATTTTATACTCTTTTCCACTTTCAGTTCCTTCCTCGGTAAGTATCATTACCCTCAAGTACATTAATTAAACATAGGCTAACAAAAACTGTATGCCTAGTAGTCATTAGGGAAATCTTCTTTAATGAAAATAGACAAGAGTTATTATTAATTAGGATATCAATTATTTTGTATAAATCACTTTAAAATTGTTCTAGGGTACTTGAATATGGTTACTATTATTCTGCAAAAATGAAGAGAGGAATTTCTAACCAAGATAATCTTGAGGCTGGTCCATCTGGATTGTCTCAATTTCTAAATTAGTATAATCAGAATTTATGAGGTTTTAAATGTCTAGATTATATGAGCACCTCATGTCTGATTAGTTCATAATGCATTCTGTACAACATTCAGTACAATGGGTACTTAATAAAAATAATTTATATTGAGGAAGACATGCAAAGTAATAGATTTTGCAATTATTGACTTAAAATATAATGCATTCATATATTAAACAATGAATACTCATGTCAGTCATTGTTGCAGGAACTCAGAATATAAAATGCATCATTCTTGCATATGAAACCTGACAGTCTACTCTGGGGGACAGTCATGTGAGTAAATCATTGGAATATAAATTGAGAAATGCTTTAGTTTTAGCAAAACATTATAAGATAACAAAAGAAAAATCCACTATTTTGGGTGCAGAATCAGAAAAGACTTCTCAGAGAAAGCAACATTCGAGGTAGTTCTTGAAGGAAAAGTAGAAATTGGTTGAACTTTGGTGGGAGTGAGAAATAATTGTGCATGCATAGAGACTGACATTGTTAAAGGCCATGGCAGCTCAAGAAACTTTATACAGAGGAAATTGGGAATGATAAGCTGAATGGTAGGAAGGTTTAGGAAACTTCTCTTAAGGTGACAAGGCCATTTTTTCATAGAAGACACATCATGTTTCCATGCCTGCTAAGTCACTTTCAATTGTGTCTGACTCTGTGCGACACTATGGACTGTACCTCGCCATGCTCCTCTGTCCATGGGATTCTCCGGGGAGGAATATTGGAGTGGGTTGCCATTTCCTCCTCCAGGAGGTCTTCCCAACTCAAAGATCGAACCCAGGTCTTCTGCATTGCAGGTGGATTCTTTACTGTCTGAGCCACAAGAGAAGCCCCATGTTTCCATAGGTTGGGTATTTATTTGGGATGGCTATGGTGGGATAATTAGGTTATGAGAGCTCTAAAGTTCTCTGAAGCTCCACTTACATTAGAGCATATATTTAGGAACTAACAAAGGATTGGTTTGGTGTGTTAGAAGCATTTAGGTGTTGTGCCAGGGTGTTTTGGGGGGGGGAACAGAGAGGGTAAGAAAGGTAACCTTCCCTTCCTTAGTAGAAAGGACAGGAGATGAGGATTCTAATATAACAAACCAACGTGTGTGCATGCTAAGTTGGCTTTGGTTGTGCCTGATTCTGTGCAACACTATGGACTATAGCCCACCAGGCTCTTCTATCTATGGGATTCTCCAGGCAAGAATACTGGAGTGGGTTGCCATGACCTCCTCCAGGGGATCTTCCTGACCCAGGGATCGGACTCATGTCTCTTACATCTCCTACATTGGCAGACAGGTTCTTTAGCACTAGTGCCATCTGGGATGCCCAGCAAATCAACACTGGACAACTAATACTTTCATAAATAAGGAATAGTCTTCCTTGTTATAACTAAGACTATTCATTTGTTTGGTTTTAGAAAGAGAATCTGACTTCATTAAAATTATTAATTCCTATGATTAAGAGACAGCATGTTTAGAATTTATATCAATATTTGAAGTTCATGTGTCTTATATTTTATAGGGGGTATGAGCTTTCATCAACAATCTTATGTGTTTGTCACTGTAATCAAGCCATAACAACTAACTTTAGCTAACAAATAATTATTTTCATATTATAAGAATAACCTCAACTCCAAACCATAAATTTACTAATTGCTTCTCTTTATGGAGCACAAGAACTGCTTTCCATGCCTATATTCTGGCTCTTTACAAATCAAATATGCCTTAGTCTAGATTGACTTATAAAACTTACATAAATATAAATCTTACAACTAGAGTATTTCTTCACTTTTCTATCTACTACCTGGAACATAAACCAAAGATAAGAGTAGCAGTTAGTACCTTTGTTATCAGATATAATTTTTTTCCCACTTAATTGCTCATATTAAAGCAGAACATGTTAGCCACTTCAATTTTGTTCTCTTGAGTGGAGCAGATGTGTAGTGGGAGAGAATACCCAAAAAAAGACCAGAGATGTTGCAGTGTTGGCATAGGGTGTGATTTATGTGCTTACCAAAACTCACTATGAGGTAGATCATTGGCATATCTACCCAACTGGGAACAATGGGCCAATGGTAGATAGGCAAGTATCAAACAAACAATTCGGGGATAAAAACATGACAGAGGTTTGGTCAACAGGCAGAAGCACACACATAAGCAGAGACACATTAGCATGGCGGGCAAGGTAGAGAGAGGTCAGAAGCAAGAAGGATAAATAGGTAAGGGCATAGTGGTTAGCTGGAGATTGTTACAGAAGATCCTTGAGATAAAAGTGAGATGGAAAGAAATGTGGGTTGTAAGAACTCAAGAATATTAAAACAAACAAACAAACAAACAAACCAGGAGTGAGTGATGGTGATCATGTTGCAAAGGAACCCAGCAAGCCATGAAGAGAATCAATGATCTCAGTGAAGTGACTGGAGCAATTTAGAGTCCTAGTGAAATCAGGAAGCTTGTAAGAAGATTGTGGTTTGAAATAGAGCTGGGCTGAGTGAAGTCCTAGTACTGTTAGTGAGTGATAAATGTAGAATGAAGGCAAACATTAACAAGGTTTAGAAGAGCAATGACTCCAGTCTCTGGCATCTGGAAGGTCACTAAAAATAAATATTGATTGATAGATGGCTTAACATAAATGTTGCTGAGAAAACAGCAAAGGAAGAAGTAGAGAGAAAAGAGTCATCTAAGTGCTCAGTTCAGTTCAGTTCAGTCGATCAGTCGAGTCCAACTCTCTGTGACCCCATGAATCGCAGCACGCCAGGCCTCCCTGTCCATCACCAACTCCCGGAGTTCACTCAGACTCACGTCCATCGAGTTAGTGATGCTATCCAGCCATCTCATCCTCTGTCGTCCCCTTCTCCTCCTGCCCGCAATGCCTCCCAGCATCAGAGTCTTTTCCAATGAGTCAACTCTTCACATGAGGTGTCCAAAGTACTGGAGTTTCAGCTTTAGCATCATTCCTTCCAAAGAAATCCCAGGGCTGATCTCCTTCAGAATGGACTGGTTGGGCCTCCTTGCAGTCCAAGGGACTCTCTAGAGTCTTCTCCAATACCACAGTTCAAAAGCATTAATTCTTCGGCGCTCAGCTTTCTTCACAGTCCAACTCTCACATCCATACATGACCACAGGAAAAACCATAGCCTTGACTAGACAGACCTTTGTTGGCAAAGTAATGTCTCTGCTTTTGAATATACTATCTAGGTTGGTCATAACTTTGCTTCCAAGGAGTAAATGTCTTTTAATTTCATGGCTGCAATCACCATCTGCAGTGATTTTGGAGCCCCCAAAAATAAAATCTGACACTGTTTCCACTGTTTCCCCATCTATTTCCCATGAAGTGATGGGACCAGATGCCATGATCTTCGTTTTCTGAATGTTGAGCTTTAAGCCAACTTTTTCACTCTCCTCTTTCACCTTCATCAAGAGGCTTTTTGGTTCCTCTTCACTTTCTGCCATAAGGGTGGTATCATCTGCATATCTGAGGTTATTGATATTTCTCCTGGCAATCTTGATTCCAGCTTGTGCTTCTTCCAGCCCAGCATTTCTCATGCAGTTACCCACAAAAGAGAAAGTGATAAAGGGGTGGCAAAGAGAGAAGTGGGTCTAGCCTACCATAGTTATGATTAGTATGTGAGTGAACTTTGAGATACACACAGTTTAAGGGAAAGTCTCTGGGCCTCAAATTTTTCTACTGAAGAACGTGGTATGGGAGGTTTGGACTAATTATCAGCAGGGTCGCCATTCAGCTTTGATACTTCATGGTACATGTTCTAAGGTGAAGCTCTGACTGCATCACTGGAACACCTTCTCAAGTCCTCTGAATTGAAAGAAACTACACTGAGTTGAAAAAGACCACCTTGGTGAGTCCGTAGAGAAATTTGTGTTTGCAGAAGAGAATCAGAGTGAGCTGGAGAGATAAGAGGAAATGAGTTCTAAGATTTGGTAGGGATTTGAGGCTGACCTACATAATGGATTAAGAATATTGGGAGAAATGATAAAGAACAAGTGATGGTTTTCAGGATATCATGAAAAGAATGCTATGAGATTACTAGATTTAAAGAAAGGACCACAGTAATGACAGGTTTGAAATAAGAACAATAACATGCAAAGGAGGGATGGAGGAGGGATTTTTATTGAGTAACACAGTAAAGATCAAGAGTCAGGCAGACAGAGAGAAAGAGAGAATTAAATCAGGGCCACTGCAAGGATGTTAGCTTGAAACCTAACAAGTGATCTTTCACTCTCAGCCTTCTCTTCTGGCTCCTCTTCAATCTGCAAGCACAGACAAACATTTGACTTCTTCATTTCTCCGAGCAACATGGCAGAGTGCAAACACGGGAGCTTTGGAGCCAAACAAACTTAGTTTGAATACAGCTTTGTACTAACTGGGTGACTTTGAATAGGTTACTTCAATGCTTTGTATCTCATTTTTCTCAGATGCAAAATGGTAATAGTACCTACATCATAGGATTGTTGTGAGGCTGAAATGAGTTAATACTCTAAGTTCCTACAAGACTTCTTTCCTCTCCTCCAACCTAGAGCCAATCAACTCCTCACAACTGTGACCTCAACCTTGATGTTACTCTTCTGCTCAAAGTAGGGACCTAAAGGCTAAAAGGCTGATGGGTCACAGAACCCTGCTAAATGTCACATGGTCAGTCTCCTGTAGTGGAATGCACACTACATTTGGAATAAGACAGAACTAGATTCAAATCCAATTTCTGTCACTTAGAAGCTTAGTTTTAACCTTGGTCAATTACTTCTCTCAGCCTTAGTTTCCACACCTTCATTGGGTGGGTGAGGAATGAAATAACAAATATAAAGTGGCAGGTACATTGTAGGCATCAATAAACTTTAATCTTTTTTTTTCATCACCAGATTTCCAGAGTGAGTTCTTAATACTGTGTATTTAAAATATTTGGATTTTCCTACCTTCAACTTGGCTTGTTAAGGTCACTGAAGACCTCAGTACCACATCAAAAGATAGTTTTTCTTTATTATATCTACTTATCTGCTGCTGTTGATACCACAGACCACTAAATACTTCTAAACACACTCCCCAGTCTGAGCCTCAGGAATATTAGTCTTCATCTGGTTTGTGTCGCATGTCTTTGGCTTCTTCTATAGTATCTGTTTCCATACTTTCACATCAAAGCATTTCCCACTGGCCTTAAGATGCCCATTTGGGGATTTTTATTACTATACAAATGAGGCCTTGTTTGTTCTTTGAGGAGCTGTCAGGGATCCCCAAATTAAAGGGACTTACAGGTCTTTGTACTGCAGGAAGAGGAGAAAAGTTATTCTAAAAGATATCAACAAGAGAGATGGAGGTACATCTTCCTTGGCTGAATTAATAAATCATCCAAGCTAAAAGTTCTATCAAGAGAGATTAGCAGTTTTGTGCTGATTGCCCATAGCACTGGTTTCTGCTGAAATTATGAAACCACCAAGTTGCACAATTCTGAACATGGTGGGTTTACTGTACCAGGGTCAATATGATCTGTCTCCTGGATTCAATTATCATCTCTGTGGATGACACACAATTCTACTTGTCTGCACTGAACTTAATCCATGGGTTCAGTCCTGTATAACTAAGGCTACTATATTTTCTGCATCAAAAGTCAGGAGACATATGCATGGCCTGACAAAGGATTTTTTTTTCTGATCTGTGAATTATTCATATGAAGACTTGCAAAGATTCAAAAATTCAATCACCTTTAGTTGTACTGAATTTAATTTACTGAAAAGAGGTCTAACAGATGTCTATCTGTGTCACCATCAGTGTGAGCATAGATTTATCCTTGGTGGCTTCCTTCAGGCTAAACTTTCCTATCATAAATGGGAAATTTGATCATTTTTTTTAACATCCCCAGTGAGGTAACTTAGGGTAATTAATGTTCAACTCATACAATCCCTGTACACATTTAGTTTTTAGATTATCACTTCTTTGAGAAAAAGTGCTTTTTTTCCTACTTTATTCTTCCTAGTTGTGCTGTCACCATCGTCATACAGACAGGTGGTTCATCAACTGATGTGTGCACCAGGAACGACTGGAGAAACCTGTTAAAATGACCAATGCCTGGGTCCCACCTCCACAGAGCTTGATTTGATAGAGCTGGCATACAGCTCAGAAATTTGCAGCTTTAACAAGTTTCCACTTGTTTCCGATGCAAGTGTTCAAAGGACCACACTCCCGTAACACTGTTCTGTGTGAACTATTTATTTTGTTATTAATGTTTAAATCCAACTGTTTTAGCAAAGGCTTATATTTTTGGCCATACAAAGATATTGAGGGAAAAGTTAATGTCTGAAATTCAACTTGAAGATAAAACACGTGTCTTGTAGATTAATTGTGATACAGTATGAATCAAGACACCTACTGGGCCCATTATAATAGCCCTGTACTCTAATTGTGGGCAAAGTACCTGATGAAGAAAAAAATAACCCTTTGAGATAAGGCTGAAGAGTTGAGGACTAAACAATCTTGCCTGTGGCACTAAGGAATCTGCATTTTACTCAGTAGATCAATGAGGAGCAATTGATGAGTTGTAAAGAGGAGCAACATGAGCAGGCTTAGATTTTAGAAAGTAATTCTCAGGTGATAATTTGAAGAATATACATACTTAGGGAGGTTAATTAGGAATCTGTTACAATAATTATTTTCAATTGTAAAAAAGGAGGAAATCTAGTAGAACCATGTTTCTGACATTGGTGATGAAGTTGGTGCTAATAATTTTCTTTTTAAAAAATAGCCCCTTGAGGGCTGAAGCTGCATATCAAAGATCCCAGATAATAATGGCAATACCACAAGTAAAATTTACAAAGTGAAGTGAAGTCTCTCAGTCGTGTCCGACTCTGCGACCCCATGGACTGTAGCCACCAGGCTCCTCTGTCCATGGGATTCTCCAGGCAAGAATACTGGAGTGGGTTGCCATTTCCTTCTCCAGGGGATCCTCCCAACCCAGGAATTGAACCTGGGTCTCCTGCATTGCAGGCAGATGCTTTATCCTCTAAGCCACCAGGGAAGCATAAGTGCCTGGCTTCAGCTTGTTTTCATTTTTAATTTCAACCTTATTTGAGACTTTTTAATATTAGTAATAAACTGCTATATTCAACTAATAGTAATTGGGTACCTGTGAATGCCCACCTGTGCAAACTTATAGAGAGGCCACAATTTCAGTTTACATTGCATACCATCTAATTGCTTATTCACTTCCTCATCTGTGAGACTGGAGGCATCCAAGGCCAGAGGAGAACAGGATCTAATGCCAGAGTAGACCTAGATGCCTATGAGTATCACTAATGTAGAATATGAACTAGTGTAATGTTCCATCAATGCAGGAGATGCAGGTTCGATCCCTAGGTCAGGAAGATCCCCTGGAGGAGGAAATGGCAACCCACTGGTATTTGTGCCTGGGAAATCCATGGACAGAGGAGTCTGGCAGACTACAATCCATGAGGTCACAAAGAGTCAAACGCAACTTACCAACTGAACAACAAGTGTTCCATCTTAGGAGGTTACACGGCCTACACGGGAGAAGGTACACTACACTATCACAGGACTTCGTTTTTGGAAACGCTGGCCCATGTTCTCCTGTATTGCATTCTCTAGCAAAGGACCTATACTCTTGCAGTCTTCTTCCTGTTCAGCCTCAGTGGCTGGCTCCTCCAGCCATCTCTCAGGGGTGTTCATGTCTTCACCTATCATTTACCATTTCTTTCCCACTGCCTATATTTTATCTGGTTTCCTTTGTAATCACTGCTTTCTCAGACATTGCTTGTTTAGTTCTGTATAGGACTCCTTGCAAAAGTAATCCTTTTCTATCATTACACTTGCAAATATTCTAGGATAAAGTAGAAACATTTTTTATATTTCTTTGCTGGGGTAGATTATGTTTTCTAACTCATAGGCATGCCAAGACCCTTTGTCACCTTCTTATCTTGGACAAGATTAACAGTTTGTTCAGTGAGATTACCATTCTGCTTCTGTGTCTGTTGGTTTGGAGAAAAGAACTATGGATATGTTAATTTTTAAAATTTATATCTATAAACATTAATATACTACATACACAATATTCTCTACATTAGTTAGTTCAGTTCAGTTCAGTCGCTCAGTCATGTCCGACTCTCTGCGACCCCATGAACTGCAGCACACCAGGCCTCCCTGTCCATCACCAACTCCCAGAGTTTACTCAGACTCATGTCCATGGAGTCGGTGATGCCATCCAGCCATCCCATCCTCTGTCGTCCCCTTCTCCTCCTGCCCCTAATCCCTACCAGCATCAGTCTTTTCCAATGAGTCAACTCTTCACATGAGGTGGCCAAAGTACTGGAGTTTCAGCTTTAGCATCATTTCTTCCAAAGAAATCCCAGGGCTGATCTCCTTCAGAATGGACTGGTTGGATCTCCTTGCAGTCCAAGGGACTCTCAAGAGTCTTCTCCAACACCACAGATCAAAAGCATCAATTCATCGGCCTCAGCTTTCTTCACAGTCCAACTTTCACATCCATACATGACCACTGGAAAAACCACAGCCTTGACTAGATGGACATTTGTTGGCAAAGTAACATCTCTGCTTTTTAATATGCTATCTAGATTGGTCATAACTTTTCTTCCAAGGAGTAAGTGTCTTTTAATTTCATGGCTACAGGCATAATCTGCAGTGACTTTGGAGCCCCCCCAAAATAAAGTCTGTCACCGTTTCCATTGTTTCCTCATCTATCTGCCATGAAGTGATGGGACCAGATGCCATGATCTTAGTTTTCTGAATGTTGAGTTTTAAGCCAACTTTTTCACGCTCCTCTTTCACTTTCATCAAGAGGCTGTTTAGCTCTTCGCTTTCTGCAATGAGTGGTGCCATCTGCATATCTGAGGTTCTTGATATTTTTCCTGACAATCTTGATTTTAGCTTGTGCTTCAGCCAGCCCAGTGTTTCTCATGATGTACTTTGCATACAAGTTAAATAAGCAGGGTGACAATATACAGCCTTGACATACTCCTTTCCCTATTTGGAACCAGTCTGTCGTTCCATGTCCAGTTCTAACTGTTGCTTCCTGACCTGCATACAGATTTCTCAGGAGGCAGGTCAGGTGGCCTGGTATTCCCATCTCTGGAAGAACTTTCCAGAGTTTGTTGTGGTCCACACAGTCAAAGGCTTTGGTGTAGTCAATAAAGCAGAAGTAGATGTTTTTCTGGAATTCTCTTGCTTTTTCTATGATCCATTGAATGTTGACAATTTAATCTCTGGTTCCACTTCCTTTTTTAAATCCAGCTTGAACATCTGCAAGTTCATGGTTCACACACTGTTGAAGCCTGGCTTGGAGAATTTTGAGCATTACTTTGCTAGCAAGTGAGATGAGTGCAATTGTGCAGTAGTTTGAGCATTCTTTGGCATTGCCTTTCTTTGGGATTGGAATGAAAACTGACCTTTTCCAGTCCTGTGGCCTCTGCTGAGTTCCAAATTTGCTGGCATATTGAGTGCAGCACTTTTACAGCATCATCTTTTAGGATTTGAAATAGTTCAGCTGGAATTCCATCACCTCCACTAGCTTTGTTTGTAGTGATGCTTCCTACTTTTCTCACAACAACTTTATGCTATGGAGTCTGGTAAATTCTAATCCTTTTCATCCTACTCAGTCTTTTCCTTTTACTTATGCACTTAACCATCAGTCCATCCTAAAAGTAACAATTTGTATTTTTCCCCCTTATGTTTTATCATGTTGTTGTAGGGATACACACACATGCATGTGTGTGTGTGTGAGAGGCTAACAGGCAGGAAGGCCAGGGGTCTCCAAAATAGCTTGCAAGTGTCAGACATTTTTATCTCTCTTAAGTGGCAGGAGGAAACAAACAAGTGATATTTTTTTCCTTCTCTACACAAATTTAAAAGGAGGTTTCTTTTAAAATACTGTGTTGCCATAATGACACCTGGTTTCACCTGAAGTTAACTATTCTCAAACCTAGAGATAACCAATGCATTTTTCTTACGGAAATGTTTGTCTTAACCTATGCTAATACACTATGCATTTACCCCAAACTCTGTCTTCAAGTTGGTTCCGCCTCATGGCTCAGAACCTACTTGACAAACCAGTATGTTATACTCAGATATTGTTCCCCTAATCTATGTAAACGAAACTATTTGTATGGTAATCTGTCCTTCTACAAGATTCAAGTTAATCATTTTATGTCCCAGGACGAATCGTCTGGTGCCAAGATTATCCCAAAATGCATCTTATGGGTGAGGGGCCTGGTGCCATTCTGAGTTTTAAGACATTTCTTTCTTTCATTAACAGATTGTTAGTGACTATATAACATCCAGCTGAAGACTAGCAGGGGAGTATTCTTTCTGCCCTCTTCTGATGCCTATGTCAGAAGCTTTCTCTGTCTCCTTTATACTTTAATAAAACTTTATTACACAAAGGCTCTGAGCGATCAAGCCTCATCTCTGGCCCCAGACAGAATTCTTCTCCTCCGGAGGCCAAGAATCCCGGCGTCTTTTCTTTCAGCAACAACTTTTCATGTGTGCTCAGTCGTGTCTGACTCTTTGAGACCCCATAGGCTGCAGTCCACCTGGCTCCTCTGTTTACAGGATTCTTTAGGCAAGAATACCGGTGTGGGTTGCCATTTCCTCCTCCAGGGGATCCTCCTGACCCAGGAATCAAACCTGCATCTCCTGAGCCTCCTGCATTGGCAGTAAGATTCTCCCTGGTGGCTTAGACAGTAAAGAATTGGCCTGTGATGAGGGAGACCTGGTTTCCATCCCTGGTTTGGTAAGATATATATATATATATATCCCCTCCCTCTTGGACCTTCCTCCCACCCTTAACCCCCAACACAGAGCACTGAGCTGAGCTCCCAGATATACAGCACATTCCTACAATCTGCTTTACACAGAACAGTGCACACACATCAGTCCCAGTCTCCCAGTTCATGCCATCCCTCCTCCACTCTGCTTCCCTGTGTCCAAACGTCTGTTTTCTACATGGAACAGACTGTTTCTTGACATATGCAGCTCCTGAATCCCAGAGGCATTTAAGCACAGGTTAGAAAATTCCCATTTCTCTCCTAAATTATACCATCTGTCATCATTAAAAGCAATTAATTAAAATTTAAAATGGAAATGTTATTTTACTGAATATACATGAACATGATAGAACATTAAAATTGTACACAGAAAATAAAAGCCCTCATTATTTCAACCCCAGGGATCCCCGCTGTTAACTGCTTCATGTTCATTCATCTAGACATTTAATTTGTCCATGTAAACATCTTGGTTTTTACACAAATGAGATCATATTATATATGATGTTTTGCTAACTGTTTTTTCCATTTAAAAGGTTGGATATTTTCCATGTCAAGAATAAATATTTTTGTACTGTACATTATAAAAATTCTGTTAGTTTATAAGCTATATGCCAAATTCAAAATCATAGAGAATCAAAAAGTGAGTTACAGTAAGATTATCCTACACATACTGCTTTTTCAACTTTTTAAAATTAAATTATAGTTGCTTTACAATGTTGTGTTAATTTTAGGTGTACATAAAAGTGATTCAGTTATATGCACATGCATTTATGTGTGTGTGTATATCAGTTTAGTTCAGTCGCTCAGTCGTGTCTGACTCTTTGTGAACCCATGAATCGCAGCACGCCAGGCCTCCTTGTCCATCACCAACTCCCAGAGTTCACTCAGACTCATGTCCATTGAGTCAGTGATGCCATCCAGCCATCTCATCCTCTGTCGTCCCCTTCTCCTCCTGCCCCCAATGCCTCCCAGCATCAGATTCTTTTCCAATGAGTCAACTCTTCGCATGAGGTGGCCAAAGTACTGGAGTTTCAGCTTTAGCATCATTCCTTCCAAAGAAATTACAGGGCTGATCTCCTTCAGAATGGACTGGTTGGATCTCCTTGCAGTCCAAGGGACTCTCAAGAGTCTTCTCCAACACCACAATTCAAAAGCATCAATTCTTCAGCGCTCAGCCTTCTTCACAGTCCAACTCTCACATCCATACATGACCACAGGAAAAACCATAGCCTTGGCTAGACAGATCTTTGTTGGCAAAGTAATGTCTCTGCTTTCCAATATGCTATCTAGGTTGGTCATAACTTTCCTTTCAAGGAGTAAGAGTCTTTTAATTTCATGGCTGCAGTAACCATCTGCAGTGATTTTGGAGCCCCCCAAAATAAAGTCTGACACTGTTTCCACTGTTTCCCTATCTATTTCCCATAAAGTGATGGGACCAGATGCCATGATCTTCCTTTTCTGAATGTTGAGCTTTAAGCCAACTTTTTCACTCTCGACTTTCACTTTCATCAAGAGGCTTTTTAGTTCCTCTTCACTTTCTGCCATAAGGGTGGTGTCATCTGCATATCTGAGGTTATTGATATTTCTCCCAGCAATATTGATTCCAGCTTGTGCTTCTTCCAGTCCAGCATTTCTCTTGATGTACTCTGCATAGAAGTTAAATAAGCAGGGTGACAATATACAGCCTTGACGTATTCCTTTTCCTATTTGGAACCAGTCTGTTGTTCCATGTCTAGTTCTAACTGTTGCTTCCTGACCTGCATACAGATTTCTCAGGAGGCAGGTGAGGTGGTCTGGTATTCCCATCTCTTGAAGAATTTACCTGTTTATTGTGAACCACACAGTCAAAGGCTTTGGCATAGTCAATAAAGCAGAAATAGATGTTTTTCTGGAACTCTCTTGCTTTTTCCATGATCCAGTGGATGTTGGCAATTTGATCTCTGGTTCCTCTGCCTTTTTTAAATCCAGCTTGAACATCAGGAAATTCACTGTTCACGTATTGCTGAAGCCTGGCTTGGAGAATTTTGAGCATTACTTTACTAGCATGTGAGATGAGTGCAATTGTGCAGTAGTTTGAGCATTCTTTGGCATTGCCTTTCTTTGGGATTGGGATGAAAACTGACCTTTTCCAGTCCTGTGGCCACTGCTGAGTTTTCCAAATTTGCTGGCATATTGAGTGCGGCACTTTCACAACATCATCTTTCAGGATTTGAAATAGCTTAACTGGAATTCCATCACCTCCACTAGCTTTGTTCATAGTGATGCTTTCTAAGGCCCACTTGACTTCACATTCCAGGATGTCTGGCTCTAGATGAGTGACTACACCATCGTGATTATCTGGGTCATGAAGATCTTTTTTGTACAGTTCTTCTGTGTATTCTTGCCACCTCTTCTTATTATCTTCTGCTTCTGTTAGGTCCATACCATTTCTGTCCTTTATCGAGCCCATCTTTGCATGAAATGTTCCCTTGGTATCTCTAATTTTCTTGAATAGATCTCTGGTCTTTCCCATTCTGTTGCTTTCCTCTATTTCTTTGCATTGATTGCTGAATAAGGCTTTCTTACCTCTCCTTGCTATTCTTTGGAACTCTGCATTCAAATGGGTATATCTTTCCCTTTCTCCTTTGCTTTTCACTTCTCTTCTTTTCACAGCTATTTGTAAGGCCTCCCCAGACAGCCATTTTGCTTTTTTGCATTTCTTTTCCATGGGGATGGTCTTGATCCCTGTCTCCTGTACAATGTCATGAACCTCCATCCATAGTTCATCAGACACTCTGCCTATCAGTTCTAGGCCCTTAAATCTATTTCTCACTTCCCCTGTATAATCATAAGGGATTTAATTTAGGTCATACCTGAATGGTCTAGTGGTTTTTCCCTACTTTCTTCTATTTAAGTCTGAATACGGTAATAAGGAGTTCATGATCTGAGCCACAGTCAGCTCCTGGTCTTGTTTTTGTTGACTGTATAGAGTTTCTCCATCTTTGGCTGCAAAGAATATAATCATTCTGATTTCGGTGTTGACCATCTGGTGATGTTCATGTGTAGAATCTTCTCTTGTGTTGTTGGAAGAGGGTGTTTGCTATGACCAGTGCATTGTCTTGGCAAAACTCTATTAGTCTTTGCCCTGCTTCATTGCATATTCCAAGGCCAAATTTGCCTGTTACTCCAGGTGTTTCTTGACTTCCTACTTTTGCATTCCAGTCCCCTATAATGAAAAGGACATCTTTTTTGGGTGTTAGTTCTAAAAGGTCTTGTAGGTCTTCATAGAACCGTTCAACTTCAGCTTCTTTATATACATACATATATAATACTTAATATTTTATAATAACTTATAAGAAAAGAATCTGAAAAATTATATATATATATACACACATATGCATATATATATTGTATATAAGTTCATTTGTGTGTGTGTGTGTGTGTGTGTTTTTTTTTTTAGATTCCACGTGTAAGCAATATCACATGATATTTGTCTTTTTCTGTCTGGCTTACTTCACTTAAAATGATTATTTTCAATCATTTAGAAAAATTGAAAGAAATATATAGTGAATTCTAAAATGCTCACCACCTTGATTCTACAGTTGTTAACATCTTATTTGTTTTACACATATCTGTCAGTCCATCATCCATCTTAATTTTTGATACATTTCACATGAAATTGTAGATATCAGTAAAATTTACCCATAAATATTTTTGTATGAATATCTTTAACTGGAGTCTACTGACTTTTTAAAACCTATTTTCCATTCATCTTTATTGAAGTATAACTGACAAATTGTAAGATATTTAACATGTACAATGTGATGGGTTGATATTACATACACATTGTGAAAAGATTCCTCCCATTGAGTTAACACATCCGTCACTCCACATATTTCCCTTTTTCTTTATTTTTGGTGAGAACATTTAAGTTCTACTCTCTTAGCAATTTCAAGTATACAATACAGTGTCATTACCTACCATCACCATGTTATATATTAGAGCTTCAGACCTTATTTATCTTATAACTGAAAGTTATACACTTTTACCAACCTCTCCCTATTTCCTCACCTAGTGTCTGACAACAACTTTTCTATTTCTATGAGTTCAACATTTGTTTTTTTTTTTTTCCTCTTAGATTCCACATGTAAGTGATACTATGCTGTATTTGTCTTTGTCTGGCTAATTTCAATTAGTATAATGCCATTCAGCTTCATCTATCTTGTCACAAATGACAGGACTTCCTTCTTTTTTAAGGCTGAATTATATGTGTGTATGTATGTATGTATACACACACACACACACACACACACACACACATATATATATATAAAGACTTCCCTGGTGGCTTCCCTAGTGGCTCCGTGGTATATGGGCTTCCCTGGTAGCTCAGCAGTAAAGAATTCACCTGCCTATGCAGAAGACCCAGGGTCGATCCCCGGGTCAGGAAAATCCCCTGTAGAAGGGAATGGCAACCCACTCCAGTATTCTTGCCTGGAAAATCCCATGGACAGAGAAGCCTGGTGGGCTTCAGTCTGTGGGGTCACAAAAGTGCTGGACATAACTTAGTGACTAAACAACAACAACAAATTCATACACACACACCTTGGCTATTGTGAAAAATGCTGCTATTAACATAAAAGAGCATATGTTTCTTCAAAATAATTATTTTATTTCCTTTGTATATTTACCCAGAAATGGAACTGCTGGCTCATATGGTAATTTTATCTTTAATTTCTTAAGGTAACTCCATACCCTCTTCCATAGAGGCTACACCAGTTTACATTCCCACCAATACTGCACAATGGTTCCCTTATCTCTACATCCTTGCCAAACTTTTTATTTGTTTTTTTGATAATATCCATCCTACCAAGTATGAAGTGATATCTCTTTTGTGGTTTTTATTTGTAAATGATTAGTGATGTTGAGCATGCTTTGATGTACTTGTTGACCGTTTGTATTTCTTCTTTGGAAAAATATCTCTTTAGGTCCATTGCCCATTTAAAAATTTTTTATCAGTTTTATTGACAAATATTAATACTTGTAGAAATTTAAGGTGTATGGTGAATTGATTTACATATATTGTGGAATAATTGCCACAATAGATTTAGCTAACATCTATCATCTAATACAGATACATTAAAAAGAAAAGGAAAAAAACTATCTCTGTGATGAGAACTCTTAGGATCCACTCTCTTAACTCTCCTATATATCATATAGCCATGTTAAATATAGTCATCATGATGTACATTACATCCCTAGCACATAATTTGTCTTATAACTGGAAGTTTGTACCTTTTATTAATAAACACCTTCTTCCAATTTCCCCTCCCCTTAACTCCATGCCTCTAGTACCACAAATCTGATCTCTTTTTCTATGAGTTTGGTGAGGGTTGTTGTTGTTGTTGTTGTTGTTGTTTGCTTTTAGATTCCACATGTAAATGAAATCATACAGTATTTGTCTTTCTGTAAATTATTTCATTTAGCATAATGCCTTCAAGGTCCATCCATGTTATTGCAACTGGTAGGATTTTCTCATTTTTAGTGGATGAATAATATTCTTTATCCATTTACCCATTGATAGATATTTTAGGTGTAGGCTACTTGGTTTTTTTGATGTTGAGTTGTATGAGTTCCTTTTAGTTTGGGGCTATTAAACTCTTATCAGATATATGGTTTGCAAATATTTTCTCCCATCTGTAAGTTGCCTGTTCATTTTGTTGACAGTTTCCTTCGATGAGCATAAATTTTTATTTTGTTTTTTTTTTTTTTTTTGCTTTTTTTTTTTTTTTTTTTCTTCCAATTTTATTTTATTTTTAAACTTTACATAATTGTATTAGTTTTGCCAAATATCAAAATGAATCCGCCACAGGTATACATGTGTTCCCCATCCCGAACCCTCCTCCCTCCTCCCTCCCCATACCATCCCTCTGGGCCGTCCCAGTAGTTTCACTTTGTCTTTTTAATTTTTGCTTTTGTTGTCTTTGTTTTGGTATCAAATTCAAAAAATCGTTCCCAAGGCCAGTGTCAAGGAGCTTACTCTCTATGTTTTCTTCTAGGGGTTTTATAATTTCAAATATTACATTCAAGTTTTTTTTTTTTTTAATTGGAGGACAATTGCTTTACACTTTGGGTTGGTTTCTTCCATATAACATTAAGAATCAGCCATAGTTATACATATATCACCTCCCTCTTTGCCCTCCCCATCACCCCCCATCCTAGTCCTCTAGGTCATCACAGAGCACCAGACTGAGCTCCCTGTGTTATATAGCAACTTCTCATCAGCTTTCTATCTTATGTATGGTAATGTATATATGTCAATATTACTTTTGAATCCACTTTGAGTTGATTTTTCTATATAGTGTAAGTTAGGAATCCAGTTACATTCTTTTGTTTGACTCTTTAATTAGATAAAATTCAGATAAAGTGAAATACAAAAATTTTTAGGGGTACTATTTAATGAGCTTTAAAAAAATGCATACACACATGAAACCCAGGAATCACTGAGATAGACACATCTTTCCAAAAGTTCTTGCTGCATACTGTTTTGTAATGCACTCATTTTGCAGTTAAAACCATATTGTGATCATCATTTGTTGCTAATAAATATAGATCTTATATCTCTTTTTACATTGTAAATGTAAAATATATCCAAGACAAAATTTCAAATATCTTTTCTTTTCAAGTGGTGAGATCATATAAACTATACCATTCTGCACCATGGTTTTACTTTTATCACATTACAATATATCTTGGATATCTTTCCATACCAGTAATACTGAGCTACTAAATCCTTTTAACAGATGCATAATATTCAATAATATGAATAATTTATATAATCGTCCACCTATTGATGAATGTTTGAGATGTCTAGTTTTTCACTATAAAGAACAAAGTTATAATGAAAACCTGTGTAGATATTTATCTCATTTGTTTTATTATATTCTTAAGATAGAGTTCCAGAAATGGGATAAGGGGACTTTTAGGCAAAGTTCACTCCCATACACAGTCTGCACACCCCAAAAACAGTGTGTGCAGTTTCTGTTATTTGAAAGTGTGTTTTCCAGGTTTCTATAGCTGGCAAGATAAAGTTTATATTCTAAGACAGGAGAGGGCAAATTAGGGATCAAAGGATGGAAAACCAATCTAGGACTTCTGGACTAGGAATCCAAGCATTGCACAACCCCAAGACAAAGGGATCTGGGACAATCTTTATAATAATAATAGTGATTAACACCTGCAAACAATATATCATCAGCCCCATAAAGGAAAAAATAAGGAAGGAAGATACTTAATTATCCAGGAAATTCATAAACGCTAGAAATCTAGAGCAGTGGTTCTCACACTTGAATTCATATCAGTATTACCTGCAGGATTTGTTAAAACACAGATTGCTAGGCCTTACCAGATTGCTATGGAGAAGGAAATGGCAACCCACTCCAGTACTCTTGCCTGGAAAATCCCATGGACGGAGGAGCCTGGTGGGCTGCAATCCATGGGGTTGCGAAGAGTCGGACACGACTGAGCGACTTCACTTTCACTTTTCACTTTCCCGCATTGGAGAAGGAAGTGGCAACCCACTCCAATGTTCTTGCCTGGAGAATCCCAGGGACGGGGGAGCCTGGTGGGCTGCCGTCTATGGGGTCGCACAGAGTTGGACACGACTGAAGTGACTTAGCAGCAGAGAATTTAAGTTTCCAGCAAGCTGTCAGCAGCTCATATTGCTGGTGGAGGTCATACTGAAAAACCCTTACCAAGAGAAGACTAGAAAGAGAATTCTCATATTTTAGCCATACTGGCCGAAATTTTGTTCTAATTTTTCATTTAGCCCACATGGACAAATTCATGTAGATAGAGATCTAGTGATAACTATTTCTAACTTTTGTTTGTCCTTTTTCCTATGTGTTTATGAAACCATGTCAATTTCCTTTTAATCTCTGCTCTCTTATTGTTCTATATTTCTTGAACTCCATTACAAGGCTGATATTAGAAATTTAAAATTTAATGAAAAACATCTTTAGTAACTGATTATCAGGTGGCAACATCTGAAATACAGGTACAGATCTTTGTCACATATGCCTACATAAAGCCTATCTAGAGAAAATCACACAGATTTAATATGTGTACTGGAAAGTTGAATTAACTACCTTTCTCTAGATAGAATGGATATTAATTCTGTTCATTTACAAGGTTGTATGTTAAAATCAAAATAATGCTGAATCAGAAAAAGAGAACTATGAATGCTTGTTTATGCATACATAAATAGTATGTCTCAGGGTTATTTAACTTTTGAGACATGAAATTTACTAGTCTTTCAGGAACATGCCACCTCCATATGTCACAAAATTTCTTGTAAAAATATATATATACATATATATGATTTCAAAGGTGGTGCTAGTGGTAAAGAATCCTCCTGGCAATGTAAGGAGGTGCAAGAGACGAGGGTTTGATCCCTGGGTCAGGAAGATCCCCTCCAGGAGGGGAAAGTCTTAATCCAATAAGATTGGTGCCCTTATAAGAAGAGGAAGAGAGAAATCACTCTCCCCATGCCCATGCACCAAGGAAAGACTTTGTGAAGACACAGTGAGAAGGTGGCTATCTGCAATCCAGGAAGAGAGCTCTCACCAGAATCTGACCATGCTGGCACCATGATCTCAGACTTTCAGGCTCCAGAACTAGAAAATACAGGTCAGCCACACAATCAATAGTGTTTTGCTATGGCAGACTGAGAACACTAAGAGGATATTGGTAGGCTGATTTTGCACAAGAAGTTATGATAAAACTTTAGAGTAAGTTGGGATTTCTGAGCTCATCTTGGCCAAGAGCCCACTGGGTGCAAGAATAAATTCTACAGTATCCTTTGACTTGAAGCTATCCAGTGATAAAGGACTGGATATCAAATGAGGCAACCTATACCATAATGGATAGCTTTGAAAATTGGAAAAGCCTTATATCAATATTCAATCTGTCTTTCTCTAATTGCCACAGTCTTTTATTTTGCTCTCTAGAGCCACGCAGCACAGATTGGAACCTCTAAGACTGCTAGCTCTAAGAATCAGCAAGGGTTCATTTAAAAAAGCTGAGACTCCTTTCAACTTTACATTATAAATTGACCTGAGGTTGAAGATTTGTGCTTTTACCAGCAACCATATATGGAAAATGTATACTGACTAGGAATTTCTACCAGAAAAAATTATCTTAAGTCATTTACCTGAGTCTGCAATGTGAATCTTGCAATAGCTGATGCTACACTCAAGCTATGTTCCATCTGTCATAACTCATAGGTTGAAGCTCCCAATGGCTTTATTTTCTCCACAATTTCAAGAATTTTCAGTGTTTCCACAACATACACTAGCATGCATGTATTCACTTATTATAACAAAACAATAATATATATATATATTGTTTCAATATAATAAACATTGGAAGTTTATTTAGATTATAAAGCTTGACCTAATAGAAATATCCTAGGTTGTTGATAAGAACAACAGGGTTTGGTTCTTCCCATGTACTCACTTGGGGCTTCCCCAGTGGCTCAATGGCAAAGAATCTGTCTGCAATGCAGGAACTGCAGGAGATGCAGGTTTGGTGCCTGGGTTGGGAAGATCCCCCAAAGGAGGGCCTGGCAACCAACTCCAGTATTCTTGCCTGGAGAATTCCATGGACAGAGTAGCCTGGCAGGCCATAGTCCATAGGGTTAAAATGAGTTAGACACAAATGAAATGACTTAGCACATGAGAGTGAAAGTGAAGTCGCTCAGTCGTGTCTAACTCTTTACGACCCCATAGACTGTAGCCCACCAGGCTCCTCCATCTATGGGATTCTCCAGGCAAGAATATTGGAGTGAGTTGCCATTTCCTTCTCCATGTGATCTTCCCGACCCAGGGATTGAACCCAGGTCTCCCGCAATGCAGGCAGATGCTTTAACCTCTGAGCCACCAGGGAAGCTCTAGAACTCACTTAAAAAATCATTACTTTGCATGGGGAAGTATCTAATGCTTCTGGGCCTCAGTTTCCTTATTTCTAATACATGAATATTATTTGCCTTTCCATTATGAATATGTGTTGAGAATAAAATAAAAAGTTCCTTAGAAAAAGTCTAATACTCTGGGAGGTGGGTCATAAAGGATCCTGCTGTGATTTATGTTGGAGAGTGTTTTGCCTCTGTTTTCCTTTAGGAGTTTTATAGTTTCTGGTCTTACATTTAGATCGTTAATCCATTTTGAGTTTATTTTTGTGTATGGTGTTAAAAAGTGTTCTAGCTTCATTCTTTTACAAGTGGTTGACCAGTTCTCCCAGCACCACTTGTTAAAGAGATTGTATTTTCTCCATTGTATATTCTTGTCTCCTTTGTTGAAGATAAGGTGTCCATAGGTGCATGGATGTATCTCTGGGCTTTTTATTTTGTTCCATTGATCTATATTTCTGTCTTTGTGCCAGTACCATACTGTCTTGATGACTGTAGCTTTGTAGTAGAGCCTGAAGTCAGGCAGGTTGATTTCCCCCAGTTCCATTCTTCTTTCTCAAGATTGCTTTGGCTCTTCGAGGTTTTTTGTATTTTCATACAAATTTTGAAATTATTTGTTCTAGTTCTGTGAAAAATAGCATTGGTAGCTTCATAGGGATTGCATTGAATCTATAGATTGCTTTGGGTAGTATACTCATTTTCACTACTGGAAATAAAAACAAAAATAAACAAATGCGACCTAATTAAAATTAAAAACTTTTGCACAACAATGGAAACTATAAGCAAGGTGAAAAGACAGCCTTCAGAATGGGAGAAAATAATAGCAAATGAAGCAACTGACAAAGAATTAATCTCAAATCTTTATAATCTCAAATCTTTATAAGCAACTCCTGCAGCTCAATTCCAACAAAATAAACGACCCAATCAAAAAATGGGCCAAAGAACTAAACAGACATTTCTCCAAAGAAGACATACAGATGGCTAACAAACACATGAAATGATGCTCAACATCATTCATTATCAGAGAAATGCAAATCATAACCACAATGAGGTACCATTTCATGCCAGTCAGAATGGCTGCTATCCAATAGTCTACAAACAATAAATGCTGGAGAGGGTGTGGAGAAAAGGGAACTCTCTTACACTGTTGGTGGGGATGCAAACTAGTACAGCCACTATGGAGAACAGTGTGGAGATTCCTTAAAAAACTGGAAATAGAACTGCCATATGACCCAGCAATCCCACTGCTGGGCATACACACCAAGGAAACCAGAATTGAAAGAGACACATGTACCCTAATGTTCATTGCAGCACTGTTTATAATAGCCAGGACATGGAAGCAACCTAGATGTCCATCAGCAGATGAATGGATAAGAAAGCAGTGGTACATATTCACAATGGAGTATTACTCAGCCATTAAAAAGAATACATTTGAATCAGTTCTAATGAGGTGGATGAAACTGGAGCCTATTATACCAAGTGAAGTAAGCCAGAAAGAAAAACACCAATACAGTATACTAATGCATATATATGGAATCTAGAAAGATGGTAAGATAACCCTGTATGTGAGACAGCAAAAGAGACACAGATGTATAGAACAGTCTTTTGGACTCTGTGGGAGAGGGCGAGGGTGGGATGATTTGAGAGAATAGCATTGAAACATGTATATTATCATATGTGAAATGGATTGCCAGTCCAGGTTTGATGCACGATACAGGATGCTCAGGGCTGGTGCACTGGGATGACCCAGAGGGATGGGATGGGGAGGGAGGTGGGAGGGGGTTCAGGATGGGGAACACATGTACACCCGTGGCGGATCCATGTCAGTGTATGGCAAAACCACTACAATATTTTAAAGTAATTAGCCTCCAATTAAAATAAATACATTTATATTTTTAAAATTTTTAAAAAAGGAAAGAAAAATTCTACACAAACATGTTCTGAGACTTCTGCAGAGACTTATTTTTCCGAGGAGACAGTAGACAAACTTTTCCTTATTTCTTCCACTCAGAACAACCTTGTATATGGAAAGAATATATAGTATATAATTTTACATATATTGTGTGTATATATATATATGTATATATGTTATAGCAGCTATAACATATATAGCCACTATATATGTTATATAGCATAGGGAAACTGTCCAGTTACCAGTACGAAAACTGGACTTTTTTCCACCTGGCAGTAATTAAATGCACTCTCATTTCCTCCAGTGGGAGAGTCTTAGGGCTGGGAAGCTGAAGCAGAACATTTTAAGAGGAATAAGAGTCTCATAATTCCTGAAAGCTAGACTTCCATCAAAAATATTTTGCAACAAGAATCAGGAAGATATCTAACTGAATGAAAAAAAAGACAATGAATAATATCTTGCCAAGATAACAGAGATATCAGAATAATCTGCTAAAGGTTTTAAAGTAGCCTTCATAAAAATGTTTCAACAAGCAATTATGAATATACATTTGAAGAAAATGACAAGATAGAAAGCCTCATGAAAGAAAAAGAAGGTCTCAGCAAATAAACAGAACATGTAACACAGGACCAAATGGAATTCAGCAGTTATAAGGTACAAGATCAACACATAAACACATTGATATCATTATACACTACCAATGAACAATCTGAATATAAAATTCAGAAAAATTCCATTTAAAATAGCACTGAAAGAATAAAATGTACAGGAGTAAATTTAACCAAATAGGTACAAGATTTGTACAACTGAAAATTATAAAACATTGCCAAGATAAATAAAACTTAAATAAATGGAAGAGGCTTCCCTGGTGGCTCACTATTGAATCCACCTGCCAATGCAGGAGACATGGGTTCTACCCTGGGTCAGAAAGATCCCCTAGAGAAGGAAATGGCAATCCACTCCAGTTTTCTTCTCTGGGAGATCCCATGAACAGAGAACCCTGGCAGGCTACAGTTCATGGGGTTGCAAAAGAGTTGGACACAACTTGGTAACTAAACAACAACAACAACAAAATAAATGGGGAAAGATCTTGTGTTCATCAGCCAGAAGATTTGATGACGCTAAGATGACAATACTTAGAGCAATCCACACATCAAATGCAATACCTTTTAATATCCCAATAGCTTTTTTCCCACAAGAATGGAAAAGTTTATGCTAAAATTCATATGGAATTACAAGGTACTCATATATCAAAGCAATCTTGAGAAAGAACAAAGTTGGAGGAGTCACACTTAACAATTTCAAAACATATTATGAAGCTAACATAATCAAAATAGTGTGGCACTGGCATAAGAGTAGACAAAAAATCAATAGATTAGAACAAAGAGACTAAAAATAAACCATCAAATATATGGTCAATTGACTTTCAAGGAGGGTGCCAAGACCATTCAATAGGAAAAGAATACTTTCTTCAATTAATGATTCTGGGTGGATGACCACATGCAAAATAATGAAGTTGCATACACTTAACACTTTATACAACAATTAACATGGATCAAGGACTTCTTCTCTGAAGAAGACATAGAAATGACCAATAAGCACATGAAAAGATACTAGGGAAATGTAAATCAAAGCCACAGAGAGATACCACTTCACCCCCACTAGGCTTGCTATAAAAATAATAATAATAAAAGAGAAGATTACAAGTGATTGTGACAATGTGAAGATACTGTAATCCTCATGCATTTCTGGTGGGACTGTAAAAAGGTGAGGCTGCTATGAAAAACTGTTTAGACAATTCCTCAAAAATTTAACACAGAATTACTATATGACTCAACAATTCCACTCCTGGATATATACCCCAAAGAACTGAAAACAGATGTTCAAAAAAATCTTATGTATAGGTGTTCACAGCAGCATTATTCACACTAGCCAAAAGGTAGAAACAACACACATGTCCATAATTGATTAATGGGTAAACAAAATGTGCGAAATCCCTACAATGGAATATTATTCAACTATTAAAAGAAATGAAGTACTTATACATGCTACAACATGGATGAACTTTGAAAATATGCTAAGCAATAGAAGCCAAACACAAAAGGCTACATATTATTATTGTATTATTTCATTTATATGATATATACAGAATAGGCAACTCAATAGAGACAGAAAGCATATTAGTGGCTGGCTGGGACTTGGTGGAGAGAAGAATGGGAAGTAACTACTTAATGGGTATGAGATTTCTCCTTGGGGTAATGAAAATGTTCTGAAACTAGATAATGGTGATGGCTGTACAACATTGTGAATGTATTAAATATCACTAACAGTAAATTTTCTGTGATATATATTTTATCACAATGAAAGAAAAGAACAAAATGGACATTTCAGAATTAAGAAATGACAGTAAACAAAATAAAAATTTAAAAAACATAATCAATAAGCTCAAGAACAGAATGGAGGGGACAAATGAAAAAAGTAGCAAAACTGAGGCTAACATAATTAAAATTATGCAATTTGAACAACAGAGAGAAAATAGATTTTAAAATTAAACACAGCCTTAGGGATCTGTGAGACAGTAACAAAAGATCTACTATTCATGTACCTAGGGTCCTGGAAGACAAGAAAAAGAGCACTATACTGAAAAAATACTTAAATAATTGTTGAAAACTTGCCACATTTTGCATGACATAAAGTTACAGGTTCAAGAAGATTTTCAAGCCTCAAACCAGAATAGTACCACAGAATCCACACCAAAACATCATGGTCCGACTTCTAAAAATGAATAACAAATTAAATTGTCAAAGAGCCAAGAAAAATGACATCTTGCCTATAAGGGACAAATAATTCCAGTTATTCAACTAGATATCAGCACTTACATTAAATGTAAATGGTCTAATGACACCAACACCAACTAAAAGACAGGAATTGGCAAATTGGATTTTAAAGCATGGCCAAACTATACACTTTAAAAGAAATTAGTATTAAAAATACAGGCTGGTAGAAAGTAAATTGATGAGCAAAGATATGTCATACAAAAATTAATAAAAGTAAAGTAAGAGTGAATATATCAGATAAACTTCAGGGCAAAAGAAATTACTAGGGGCAAAGATGGACATCATAAAATATTTAAAGGATCAATCCACCAAGAAGACATAGTGATCCTTAATAAAAATGGAAGGAGAAATAGTCAAATTCACACTTATAGCTGGAAACTTAACCATTCTCTCAACAAGTGATAGAACAACTAGACAGAAAATCAGCTAATTTATAGATCTCAACATCGTCATTAACTAAAAGGACCTTAGACATAGTTATAGAACACTCCACCTGACAAGAGTAGAATACATGCACTTTTCAACTGCCCACAGAATATATACCAAAGTAGACTATGAAAAGTTGTGTCTCATACTTTGAGACCCTATGGACTGTAGCCTGCCAGGCTCTTCCATCCATGTAATTCTCCAGGCAAGAATATTGGAGTGGATAGCCGTTGTCTTCTCCAGGGGATCTTCCTGATGCAAGGATCAAACCCAGGTCTTGTGCATTGCAGGCAGATTCTTTACCATCTGAGCCACAAGAGAAGCCCAGAGTAGACCATGTTGTTCAGTTGCTAAGTAGTCATGTCTGACTCTTTGCAACCCCATGGCCTGCAGCATCCTGGAGGCTTCCCTGTCTTTCACTGTCTCCTGAAGTATACTCAAATTTATGTCCATTGAGTCAGTGATGCCATCCAACCATCTCATCCTCTGTCGCCCCCTTCTCCTTCCATCTTCAATCTTTCCCAGCATCAGGGTCTTTTCAAATGAGTCAGTTCTTCGCATCAGGTGGCCAAAGTATTGGAGTTTCAGCTTCAGCATCAGTCCTTCCAATGAATATTCAATAATGTTTATAACTAGTCAAAAATAGAATTTCTTGGCTGTCCAGTGCTTAGGACTCCATGCTTTCACTGCCAAGGGCTCAGGTTCAATCCCTGGTTGGGGAACTAAGATCACACAAGTTGCTTGGCACATCCAAAAAAAATTTTTAATTAAAAAATAAATCGCTTATAAATGTAAAAAACATGTACAGGATTTGCATGTGAAAATTAGAGAACACTGATGAAGGAAATAAAAAATATCTAAATAAATGGAGATTAATACTATTCTTTGGAAGGAATGATGCTAAAGCTGAAACTCCAGTACTTTGGCCACCTCATGCAAAGAGTTGACTCATTGGAAAATACTCTGATCCTGGGAGGGATTGGGGACAGAAAGAAAAGGGGACGACAGAGGATGAGATGGCTGGATGGCATCACTGACTCGATAGACGTGAGTTTGAGTGAACTCTGGGAGTTGGTGATGGACAGGGAGGCCTGGCGTGCTGTGATTCATGGGGTTGCAAAGAGTCGGACACGACTGAGTGACTGAACTGAACTGAACTGAACAGATTGAAAAACTCAGCATAGTAAAGATATCAATTTTCCCCAAATTAATAAATAAGATTATCATCAAAATCTCAGTAAGTTTTTTTTTGTAGATATAGGAAAGATTATTCTAAAATTTATATGGAAAATCAAGAGGACTAGAAAGCTAAAACAATTTTGAAAGAGTAGAATAAAATAGAGGAGTAACTCTATATGGTTTTAAAACTTGTATAACTACTGTAATCAAAACTGTATGGTACCAGTTTAGAGGAAGACACATACATGAATTCATATGTAAAGAACCCAGATGTAACATACATATACTAAACTGACTTTCAACAAAGGAGAAAAAGCAATTCAGTACAAGAAAATTTGTCTTTAACAAATGCTGTTGGAGAAACTGGACATTCATAGGCAAAAAACAAAGTGAACACTGGTTTAATTCTCATAAATTATTCAAATGTTAACTGAAATGATTATAGATTAATGGTGTCCAGGGCTTAAGTATGGTCAGGCAGCAAAAATGTGGTTGTGATTATAAAAGCGTGACATAGTGCATTTTTGTGGTGATTAAACTAACTGTGTCAATGTCAATATTCTAGTTGTGATATTGTAGTATAGTTATACAAAATATTACCATTGAGGGAAACTGAGAAAAAAGTATTTGGGATCCCTCTGCATTCTTCTATTGAAGTGTAGTTGATGTATAATATTATATAAGTTACAAGTGTACAATATAGTAACTCACAATTTTTAAAGGTCATACTCTATTTATAATTGTTAAAAATATTTGTTATGTCCCCCATGTTGTACAATATATTCTTATAGCTTCTTTTATATCTAATAATTTGCACCTCTTAATCTCTTTCCCCTATATTGCCCCCTCCCCCATCTCTCTTTCCCCACTGGTAACCACTAGTTCATTCTCTAAATCTGTGAGCTTTGTTTCTTTTTTGTTATATTCACTAGTTTGTTGTATTTTTTTTTAGATTCCACATATAAATGATATCACGCAGTATTTGTCTTTCTCTGTCTGACTCATTTCAGTTAGCATAATGCCTTCCAATTCTATCCATGTTGCTGCAAGTGGCAAAATTTCAGGCTTTTTTATGACTGAATAGTAGTCCATTGGGCTTCCCAGGTGGTGCTACTGGTAAAAAACCTGCCTGCCAATGCAGGAGACATAAGAGATATGGGTTCGATCCCTGGGTCATGCAGATCCCCTGGAGGAGGGCTGGCACACACTCCAGTATTCTTGCATGGAGAATCCCATAGCAGAGGAGCCTGGTGGGCTAGAATCTATAGGGTCCCAAAGAGTCACACATGACTGAAGCGACTTAGCAGCAGCAGTAGTCCATTGGATGGATATATATATATACATATATATATATAATCTTCTTTATCCAATCATTTGTTTATGGATACTTAGTTTGTTTCCATATCTTGGTAATTGTAAATAATGCTGCTATGAACATTGGTGTACATGTATATTTTCAAATGGATTAAAGACCTAAATGTAAGACCGGATACCATAAAACTCCTAAAGCAAAACAGGCAAATTGCTCTTTGATATAAATCACAGCAATATTTTATTTTGGATTCGACTTCACAAACAAAGAAAATGAAAGCAAAAATAAACAAATAGAACCTAATTAAACTTAAAAGCTTTTGCATAGCAAAGGAAACAATTGACGAAATGAAAAGATAACCTACTAAGTGGGTGAAAATATTTACAAATGATACAACTGATAAGGAGTTAATATCCAACATATATACACAGCTCATACAACTCAACACCAAAAAAAACACTTAGAAATGGGCAGAAATGAATAGACATTTTTCTGAAAAGAAAATGTAGATGGCCAACAGGCACATAAAAAGATACTTAACATCACTAATCATCAGGGAAATACAAGTCAAAACCACAATATGATATCATCTCACATCTGTCAGAATGGTTACCATCAAAAAGACTACAAATAACAAATGTTGGCAAGAATGTGGGAAAAGGGAACCCTTGTATACTGTTGGTGGGAACATAAACTGGCACAGCCACTGTGAAAAAACAGTATGCAGGTTTCTCAAAAAACTAAAACTAGAACTACCATATGACCCAGCAATTCCACTCCTGGGTATATAACCTCTGTGATTTTTATGACTGTATGTGAATCTACAATTATTTCAAAATTAAAAGTTTGGTTTTTTTTTTAAAGATTAGGCTACATAAAATGCTGAAAATTATAACAGCATGGGTGCTCAGTCACTCTGTCATGTCGACTCATTGTGACCCCATGGACTATAACCCTCCTGGCTCCTCTGTCCATGGGATTTCCCAACCAGAATACTGGAGTGGGTAGCCATTTCCTTCTCCAGAGGATCTTCCCAACCCAGGGATCAAAGCCATGCCTTCTGCACTGGCAGGTGGATACGTTACCACTGTGCCACCTGGGAAGCACTATAACAACATAGTTACTGATATTTTACAAGATTTTAAGTAGAGTTCTTTTTCTCCTCCAGCATCCTTCTGACTGTTGGAGAAAACACTAACCAAGAAATATGAAAGATTATTCTAGAGCCACAATTTTAAACTTTCCAATTAAATCACAGGAAGAATCAATAAACCAAATGATACATATATTAATATTTAGAACCCAGGCTCAGTGGCAAAGAACTTGCCTAACAATGCAGAAGACACAGGTTCGATCCCTGAGTTGAGAAGATCCCCTGGAGAAGGCAATGGTACTCCAATATTCTTGCCTGGGGAATTCCATGGACAGGGGAGCCTGGAGGGCTATATTCCATAGGGTCACAAAGAGTTGGACATGACTTAGTGACTAAACAACAAAAACGTGTGACATATACTTCAAAGGATTACAGAAAAGTCTAAGACACAGATTCTGCCTTTGAGCAGCTTACTATCTAGACATGTACATAAGAAATGCTACAATTAATAAAAAATCAAATTTCATCCATTTTAATATGTACTTTTTCTCATGTTAACTTTTCTGAAATCAAAGTATCTTGGGGTAAATGAAATTCAGTAAACAAAAGGCACTATATATATATATGTGACAAAGGAGTAGGTTCAGTAAAGAGTTCTCTTAATATTTCATAGGATAATTCATTGTAATCAGTAGCAAGTAAAGACTACATAGAGGAGGTGAGAATTAACAGAGCCTAATGAATAGGTAACCCCACTCCAGTACTCTTGCCTGGAAAATCCCATGGACAGAGGAGCCTGGTGGGCTGCAGTCCATGGGGTCGCTAAGAGTCAGACACGACTGAACGACTTCACTCTCACTTTTCACTTTCATGCATTGGAGAAGGAAATGGCAACCCACTCCAGTGTTCTTGCCTGGAGAATCCCAGGGACAGGGGAGCCTGGTGGGCTGCCGTCTATGGGGTCGCACAGAGTTGGACACGACTGAAGCAACTTAGCAGCAGCAGCAGCAGCAATGAATGGGTAAGATTACAAGAGACAAATGACAGACAGGTGAGTGGTTTAAATGGAAAAGCAGAGAATGGAATTAAACATAAAAAGGAGCTGGAAATTGGGAATATGCAGATCACATTTCAAGTAAAAGGGCACAAGGCAGTTTGGCTTAAGTCTCCACTGGGGGGGGAAAAAAAAAAACATAGAAGAAATTCTCCTTTTGATAATTGTGGGCTAGGTAATTCCTACTGATGGCTCCCTGTTAGGAAGGATGAAATATTTTGAAATCATCTTAAAAGTATCAAAATACTAACTGGATAGGAATTGCTTTTTCAAAGTCTCAGAGAAAGCAATATTCCAGAGAGGAAAGCCTAGTATTAAAAGCTGCTTTTCTCCTAAGATCTTTTGACAATCTGAAATAAATAGCTGTGAAATTGAATAGTAGTTTTTGTAGTGGCATTTGGTGAGGAAAACAGAAATCAAAGCCCTATACCTTCTCAAAGTGGAGATTCTGATAAATTTCCTTTGTCAGAAAGCTCAAACCCCAACAGGCTACATCCTCAGGGTAAAGAGAGTACTGGACTTGCCCTTCCGTGGATGTGCAACCCAGTACTTGAGTAGCCCAGGGACTCTCAAGCCATAAATCTAGGTTAACATGTCTCCGAATTGCTAATGCACCCTGTGCTTAGTCGCTCAGTCACGTCCGACTCTTGGCGATCCCATGGACTGTAGCCTGCCCGGCTCCTCTGTCCATGGGGATTCTCCAGGCAAGAATACTGGAGTGGGTTGCCATGCCCTCCTCCAGGGAATCTTCCCCATCCAGGGATTGAACTGGGGTCTCCTGTATTGCAGGTGAATTCTTTACCAGCTGAGCTACCAGGGTAGCCCAGGTATACACGCTGGCACCTGGAAGAAGAATCAAAAATCTTCTCTGGTGAGGGTCCCATCATCCTTGACCTTGAATTATTCTTGCTAATAGTTATTAAGAGTTAATTGTCAGCCTATAGTCAAAGGCAACCAGGCACATGTAAAAACAATATATCATGTGGATAAACCAGTAGAAAAACAGCAGAAACCAGCCCAAAGGACTTCAGATTTGTGGCTCATCAGGCACAGACTAAGAAATATCTATGGTTACTATATTTAAGAAGTAAAAGACCAGCATGAATGCAGTCTGCATGGAACACAAAACCACAAAAACAATACAGCAGATATGAAAAAGCACCAAACATACTTCTAGAACAGAACAACTCAGTGTCAAGATTAGAAACTCTTTGGCTGGTATAACAGCATATTAGGATAGGTGTTAGCTCTTCTCTAAATTTTTGGTAGAATTCAGCTGTGAAGCCATCTGGACCGGGGCTTTTGTTTGCTGGAAGATTTTTGATTACAGTTTCAATTTCCGTGCTTGTGATGGGTCTGTTAAGATTTTCTATTTCTTCCTGGTCCAGTTTTGGAAAGTTGTACTTTTCTAAGAATTTGTCCATTTCTTCCACGTTGTCCATTTTATTGGCATATAATTGTTGATAGTAGTCTCTTATGATCCTTTGTATTTCTGTGTTGTCTGTTGTGATCTCTCCATTTTCGTTTCTAATTTTGTTGATTTGATTTTTCTCCCTTTGTTTCTTGATGAGTCTGGCTAATGGTTTGTCAATTTTATTTATCCTTTCAAAGAACCAGCTTTTGGTTTTGTTGATGTTTGCTATGGTCTCTTTTGTTTCTTTTGCATTTATTTCTGCTCTAATTTTTAAGATTTCTTTCCTTCTACTAACCCTGGGGTTCTTCATTTCTTCCTTTTCTAGTTGCTTTAGGTGTAGAGTTAGGTTATTTATTTGACTTTTTTCTTGTTTCTTGAGGTGTGCCTGTATTGCTATGAACTTTCCCCTTAGGACTGCTTTTACCGTGTCCCACAGGTTTTGGGTTGTTGTGTTTTCATTTTCATTCGTTTCTATGAAAAGACAGCCTTCAGAATGGGAGAAAATAATAGCAAATGAAACAACCGACAAACAACTAATCTCAAAAATATACAAGCAACTCCTACAGCTCAACTCCAGAAAAATAAACGACCCAATGAAAAAATGGGCCAAAGAACTAAATAGACATTTCTCCAAAGAAGACATACAGATGGCTAACAAACACATGAAAAGATGCTCAACATCACTCATTATCAGAGAAATGCAAATCAAAACCACTATGAGGTACCATTTCACACCAGTCAGAATGGCTGCCATCCAAAAGTCTACAAATAATAAATGCTGGAGAGGGTGTGGAGAAAAGGGAACCCTCTTACACTGCTGGTGGGAATGCAAACTAGTACAGCCACTATGGAGAACAGTGTGGAGATTCCTTAAAAAACTGGAAATAGAACTGCCTTATGATCCAGCAATCCCACTGCTGGGCATACACACTGAGGAAACCAGAAGGGAAAGAGACAGGTGTACCCCAATGTTCATCGCAGCACTGTTTATAATAGCCAGGACATGGAAGCAACCTAGATGTCCATCAGCAGATGTATGGATAAGAAAGCTGTGGTACATATACACAATGGAGTATTACTCAGCCATTAAAAAGAATACATTTGAATCAGTTCTAATGAGGTGGATGAAACTGGAGCCTATTATACAGAGTGAAGTAAGCCAGAAGGAAAAACATAAATACAGTATACTAATGCATATATATGGAATTTAGAAAGATGGTAACAGTAACCCGGTGTACGAGACAGCAAAAGAGACACTGATGTATAGAACAGTCTTATGGACTCTGTGGGAGAGGGAGAGGGTGGGAAGATTTGGGAGAATGGCATTGAAACATGTAAAATATCATGTAAGAAACGAGTTGCCAGTCCAGGTTCGATGCACGATACTGGATGCTTGGGGCTAGTGCACTGGGACGACCCAGAGGGATGGTATGGGGAGGGAGGAGGGAAGAGGGTTCAGGATGGGGAACACATGTATACCTGTGGCGGATTCATTTTGATATTTGGCAAAACTAATAGAATTATGTAAAGTTTAAAAATAAAATAAAATTAGGAAGAAAAAAAAAACAGCATATTATACAGAGCTAAAGAGAAATTGATGAACTTAAAATAAGTCAAAACAAAGTATCCAGAATACAGTACATAGAGATAAATGATAGAATAAACAGAAAGAAGAGAGGATAAGAGACAGAGGATAGAGTGATAAGATTTGACATTTGTTTAATTGGAATCCAGGAGAGGAGAGAAAAAATGGGGCAGAGGTAATATTAGAGAAAATAATACTTGCCAATATCATTAAACTAATGAAAAAATCTAATCCATGAATTTAAAATGTCCTAGAAATATGAACTAAGATAAAAAGAAAGCTGGACCTGAAAACAACACAGTAAAATCACAGTAAAATAAAGACACAGAAGTAATCTTGAAAGCATCCTAAATTTTAAAATGGTAGATATAACTATTTCTTAACTATATGCAATAATAAAATAGTGTAATGGGTAATAAAAATAATAATATAAAATAAAATGGTAGATTACTTTCAAAGAAGCGAATTGGACAATGGCTGATTTCTCAAAAACAGAGGAAAAAGGAAGACAATGAAATAATAACTTCAATTAGCTAAAAAATAACTACTCACCTAGAAATCTGTAGTCAGCAAGAATATCATTTAAAATAAAGATAAAACACTTTTTCAAACAAATGAAAACTAAATCATCTTTAGAAGAGTGAACTAGAATTAAAGGTATTCCAAAGGATATGATCCAGGCAAAAAGAAGAAGGAGTGAAGAGAAAAGAAAGTAGCAAATCTGTGGACTTCCTTGAAGTCCAGTGGTTAAGACTCCATGCTTCCAGTGTAGGAGGTATGGGTCTGATCCCCGCTCACGGAACTAAGATGCTGTCTGGCGTGGCCAAAAAAAAAAAAAAAAAAGTGGTAAACACATGAGTAAATCTAAATGAATACTGACTATCTGAAACAATAATTATCCTTTGGAGAGTATTAACAATATAGAATTAAAATGCAGCAACAATAGCATAGAAATCTAGATGTGGAAAAAACAGAATTAAATTCTTCTAAGAAATAATGGAAGATAAGTTTGGACAAGATAATTGAGACTAAACGATTAGGAAGATTAAATGCCAAGATAATGAGTTAGGATTTCAATAAAGAGACAGTAGATTCAGACATTTAATGACACAATGAGAATGGCATGTTAAGAAGATGAGCCTGGACTTCTGTTTAAGTGGTTTAGAAGAAATAAATACAAGAAGTAGAAGGACAAGCACAGTAAACAAGGTGTGAAATAGTAAGGTATGGTGGTGGCAGTGGGAAGTAAAAGGCATAGAGAGTATGAGACTAATTGGGAAGGAAGAACAGACAGAAAATGACTGGGTGTAGAAGGCTGACAGAGAAAGAAGTTGATGATCCAGAGGCTTCATCAACTATGTAATGGGAAAAAGAGCTTGTTAACAGAAATAATTCAATCAGAAGAAAAGTTACTTCACATGAAGAATAGCAAAAGTAGTGAGCTTATTTCAAGATGTATCGAGTTTGGGTGAAACAAGCAAGTGGGATTTGAAGATGAAATGAGCTTGGAGAAATACTAGGACCCCGGGAAGATTTTGGAGTCATGCACATTTCAGTGGCATTTGAAACAATGTGGACACAGTGTGTATTCAAAGAGTGCCAAAGACTGAACTGAAGCACACACATTTGGGAAGCAAGATTTTGAAGGAGATCAGCAAAGATAGAAAAATAGAAAGGGGCAGGGGGAGAAGTAAGTCAAGAACAATACAGTATACAGTGTCATGGAAACCAAGAGCACAAAATTTCAAAAGGTAGAGGATGATCTTCATTAAGTGGTACAGGCAGCTAGAGATCAAGGATAACGGAGTCCAAGAGGCTCCTGAAGCATCACGTGTCCTTTTTATACTATCTCATCGGCCTTATTCTTATTGAAAAAAAAAGAAAAGAAATCCAAAGAAAATAGAAAATGAATTAAAGATCATTTGCAGCTTATTTTTATTTACAGTCTAAATCCAATCTTCTCCAAGCTTTTTGTGGTGAGACACTATTATATTTCTCAACAAAACCAGCAGGGACAGTTGCTGCTGACAACAGAAGATGCAGAAACCTCTGAGAATTCCCCAGAATCTACCAGGAGAAGCAAAAAAAGAGGGGAGAGGGTAAGAGTGACACTAGCATTTCAAGTAGAGAGCTGAGGGTATGGGAGCATTGTAACCCAGCATTACCCAAGTTGGATTTTATGATAAACTATAGTGGCTCCCTGACCAAGAGGCAATATTTTTAGAAGAGATACCTATATGGTTGTTTTCTCTTGTAATTAAATCTTACATTTGTATAATACAACCCACTTAAAATCATAAATGTTGTTTGTAGTTAAGTACATGTCTTAATTTTCTGCAAATTTCATTAGTCTTCCATGGCTAACTTTATTTTTCTCACTGATCCAAATAAGGCACAGTTTCTGATTATGATTAAATACTAAAATGCTATATTAGGTCCAGGCATCCACTTTCTGTAATACTTTCCCCCAAATCTCATTCATAAAATGAATAAATTGACTGTTAATATATTATGTTCATTATGGCACACTGTGAATTCATGGACTCTAGATGCTTTGAACATCTCTATGTAATTTGGCTCAAGCACAAATGTAATTATGATAAGAACCCATCTCTACCCACTCTTTGCCCTGCTGGAGAGAGATGGTCAATTATAATTTTCACCTATCAATCACATGCTACCATTTTCAATATCAGACAACTTCTTTCCACCTGGTATCACTCTGGTCTCAGGGTCCTTCAGCTGATTGGCAGCTGCTGCAGGCTCTTGTTTATGGCATCATTTCATTCTGTATGGGCCTGTAGCTAGAGGAGTTGAAAAAAGATGCTAGAAAATTTCTTCTTCACACTCAGGTTCACCAATTAGGAAATCTTTCTTTCACCAAAATACTCTATTGGAGTTGTCAGAGCAACAGGGAACTTTAGGGTAGATTTGTAAGCATAAAGGATGAACAACTAGACTTGATGGGTGATTTATATCAGCCCCAAAGATCAAGCCATTCAGTCGTCATGTAAAGTGAGCAAAAGGAAGGAATTGATGATTCATATTTGGATGAAGTCAACTTTATATCTCATTCTGGGTAGACACCACAATATGGAGCCTTATTTTTGTGTTTGATATAGCTATCTCATTCCGCAGATCACCAGACTCACTTATTAACTTAATAATAATATTATTAATAGTAGTAGCTAAAATTTATTGAATACTTACTACATGCTAGGCACTATTCCTAGCGCTCTACATGTATAGTATGGCAGAAGGCAAAGAAGGACTGAAGAGCCTCTTGATGAAAATGAAAGAGGAGAGTTAAAAAGTTGGCTTAAAACTCAACATTCAGAAAACTAAGATCAAGGCATCCGGTCCCATCACTTCATGGCAAATAGATGGGGAAACAATGGAAACAGTGAGAGACTATTTGCTTGGGCTCCAAAATCACTGCAGATGGTGACTGCAGCCATGAAATTAAAAGACTCATTCCAGTAGTCATGGATGGATGTGAGAGTTGGACTATCAAGAAAGCTGAGCACTGAAGAAGTGATGCTTTTGAACTGTGGTGTTGGAGAAGACTCTTGAGAGTCCCTTGGACTGCATGGAGATCCAACCAGTCCACCCTAAAGGAAATCAGTCCTGAATATTCATTGGAAGGATTGATGCTGAAGCGGAAACTCCAATACTTTGGCCACCTGATTCGAAGAACTGATTCATTTGAAAAGGCCCTGATGCTGGGAAAGATTGAAGGCAGGAGAAGGGGACGACAGAGGATGAGCTGGCTGGATAGTATCACTGACTCAATGCACATGAGTTTGAGTAGGCTCTGGGAGTTGGTAATGGACAGGGAAGCCTGGCGTGCTGCAGTCCATGGGGTCACAGTCAGACACAACTGAGAGACTGAACTGAACTTAACTGAGGCACTGTTCTTAGTGCTATATATGTATAGTGGTAGGCATTCTTACATTTTATGAATGTCAAATAAGTACAACACGATGTATGTGAAAGACACAAGATGATAAAATGACTCCTGTTTTTCAACACAAAATATAAAGTCTGCAAATATAAATTATATTAAGAATATAAAATGAACAGATTCTAATTGGCAAAAGACAAGTCAAAAGATAAGATGAACAGCTAAAGAGGGAAATATTTGAAATATGCATGGCAGATAAGGGATTAATATCCTTACTATCAAAATAGTTGCATTAAATAAATTAGAAAACAGAACCTTAGTAAAAAATGGACAAGGATGTAAACAAATTCACAAAAAAATAAATACAAGTGCCAAAAATTTTTTTAATATACATCCTCAATATTATTCAAAGAAGTGTAATTTAAAATAGCTATGAGATAACCACTTCTCACACATCAGATATGCAAACAAAACCTGAATATACTCAAGGATGACTGGAAATAGGCACTCTCATATATTTCTGGCAAGGGTATGTGTTGTTATAACCCTTTATAGATGGCTAGTTGACAATATGCACCAAAAGCCCTAAAAAGAAATATAAAAGAATGTCCTTTGACACAGAAATCAACTAGAATAATTTATTATAAGAAAATAATATAATATTTGCAAGAATATATGTATAAGGATGTTCATCCCAGCTTTGTATGTAATAATAAAATATAAACCAATGTTAAAGTAGGGGAGCCACTGAATACAATACATACATACATACAATAGAGTTTTATATAGCCACTAAAAAGATCAGGTCAATTTATATCTATTGGAATAGATGGATTCTTGATGAATGGGGAGAAAACCCAGATTTAAATAAATACATATAATATGCCTATAAAATATGCATCCCTCTCTATGCTTGTACCCAGAAAACAAACCAAAAAGGTATAATACCTAAATGCCAACAATGATTATAATTCTTTTTTCTATTTTTAAAATTAAATCAACTTGATTGAAGCATGATTTTCTTAGGATAAAATATAGAGATTTTAAGTAAACATTTCAAGGAGTTTTTAAAATTTCTTTCTTAGCTAGCTTTATTGAGATATTCCAGCACAAGCTGGAATCAAGATTGCCAGGAGAAATATCAATAACCTCAGATATGCAGATGACACCACTCACTGCAGAAAGTGAAGAAGAGCTAAAGAGCCTCTTGATGAAAGTGAAAGAGGAGAGTGAAAAAGTTGGCTTAAAACTCAACATTCAGAAACCTAAGATCATAGCGTCCAGTCCCATCAGTTCATGGCAAATGGGAAAATAATGGAAACAGTGAAAGACTTTGTTTTTTTGGCTCCAAAATCACTGCAGATTGTGCCTGTAGCCATGAAATTAAAAGACACTTGTTCCTTGGAAGAAAAGGTATGACCAACCTAGACACCATATTAGAAAGCAGAAACATTACTTTGCCGACAAAAGTCCATCTAGTCAAAGCTATGGTTTTTCCAGTAGTCATGTATGTATGTGAGAGTTGGACTATAAAGCAAGCTGAACACCAAAGAATTGATGCTTTTGAACTGTGGTGTTGGAGAAGACTCTTGAGAGTCCCTTGGACTGCAAGGAGATCCAACTAGTCAATCCTAAAGGAAATCAGTCCTGAATATTCATTGGAAGGATTGATGCTGAAGCTGAAACTCCAATACTTTGGCCACCTGATGTGAAGAACTGATTCATTTGAAAAAGACCCTGATGCTGGGAAAGATTGAAGATGAGAGGAGAAGGGGACAACAGAGGATGAAATAGTTATGGCATCATTGACTCAATGGACATGATTTGAGTAATCTCTGGGAGTCGGTGATGGACAGGGAAGCCTGGCGTGCTGCAGTCCGTGGGTTCGCAGAGTCAGACATGACTGAGCGACTGAACTGAACTGAATTTAGATATAATGAACATATAGTAATGTACATTTTTAAATTTTACAATTTGATAAGTTTTGACATACTCATGCACTCATGAAACTATCAACACAATCCAGAAAATAAACACATCTATTACCCCTAAAAGTTTCCTCATGTTCTTTGCAATCAAACCATCCTACCTCTTCCACCATCCCGCCTCCATCTAAGCAACTACCAGCTGGTTGTATATCACTATGGATTAGATTTTCTAGAATTTTATATAAATAAAATATGCTCTTTTTTGTCTGCCCTCTTTCACTAAGAATGATTATTTGAGATTCATCTATGCTCTTGGGTTATCAGTAGTTCAGTTCTTCTTTTTCTGACTAGTATTTCCTTGTATAGACAAACTACAATTGCTTATCCATCCATTTCTCTGTTGAACATTTGGACTTCCCCAGATTGTATCTATTACAAATAAAGCTACTATAAGCCTGGATGAGAGGGGAGTTTGGGGGAGAATGGATACATGTATTTGTATGGCTGAGTCCCTTTGCTGTTCACCTGAAACTATCACAACATTGTTAATCAGCTATACCCAAATACAAAATTAAAATTAAAAAAATAATGCTGCTATAAACTTATGTATAAGTCTTTATAGGAACATATCCTTTCCTCAGGGCTTCTCTGGTGGATCAGATGGTGAAGAATTTGCTTGCAATGCAGGAGACCCAAGTTGGATCCCTGGATCAGGAAGATCCTCTGGAGAAGGAAATAGCAATTCACTCCAGTATTCTTGCATGGGAAATTCCATGTACAGAGGAGCCCAGCCAGCCACAGACCATGGGGTCACAGAGAGTCAGACACAACTGAGTGACTAAGAAAGTTTAATAAAACATAAAAAAAAAAAAACTTGTCTCATATTTTCCCACGCATTTCATTCATTATCGCTGTGGTGTTCCTTATTTCTTCCTGTTTAAATATACATTTAATATCATTTCCTTTCTGCCTTAAAAAAAATTCCTTTTAATACTTCTTATAATGAAGACCCGCTGGAGACAAATTCTCTTTGCTTTCATTTATCCAAACGTGTTTTTTTTTTTTTTTTACCTTCATGTTTGAAGATTATTTTTTGATGGGTGTCAGATTCTGGGTTGATAGGTTTTTTGTTTTTATTCATACCATTCCATAGACATTTGGCCTCCATTTATTCTGATTAAATATCAGCTCTTTTATTGTTTTCCCTCTGTATGTAATATGCCATTTTTCTTTACCTGCTTTCAAATTTTCTCTTTATTTTATATTTTTGGCAGGTTGATTGTAATGAAACTAGGTGTGGATGTCTTTGTATTTTTTTTTATCCTTATTTGACTTCACTTAGCTTCATGAATCTATATAGATTGCTGAATATCACCAAATTTGAGAAATTTTCAATCACTACTTCTTAAAATATTTTTTTCTGCTCCCTTTTCTCCCTCTCTTCTCCAATCTGGGATTTTAACAGTCTTGACAACTCTGCTCATTTTCTTCCCAATCATTTTTCTCTCTATTATTTATATTGAGTCATTTCTATGGTATCTTCAAGTCCCTTCAATCTGATTTTATATTCATCTAGCTTATTTTTCATGTTATATTTTTGGGCTTTTTGTTTCTATAACTTACATTATGCTATGGATCCCTGTTTTTTTTGTCCTTTAAAATACCATTTTCCTTTATGTCCTTGAATATGTTAAAAATTATTAATTTAAATCTGTGATTGATCATTCTAATATCAGGATCATCACAGAGATGTTTTCTATTGACAGCATTTTTTTTTCTTGGTTTTGGTTGTATTTTTCTGCTTTTTCACATGTCTAGTGATATTTTTATTGCATGCCAGATATCGTGACATTTTAAGGAGTCTGGATTTTACATCCATTAAAGAATGATGACTTTTGTTCTGATATTCAGTTTATTTACTAGTGGTTCTCCTTTATACTGTGGAGTCTTGGTTTTAAGCTTTGTTATAATACTCTATGTGTCTAGAGTAGCCCAGTGCTATTTATTGTTAAGGCAAGGCCCTTCTGGTACCTAGGTTTTAACAAGTTCTCTCTATTCTGGCTAGAATTGAATTCTAATATCTCCCTGCATTATGTGACCTCTACAATCTTCATTCTGCTCACAATTGCTCATCTTCATTCTGCTCACCTCTGACAGCCACAGTCTGCTAGGTCTCATGGCATCTTATTCTGCACTTCTGCAATTCAGGCCTAAGTCGAGTACCTAAAGGAAACCCTCTCACAAACTCTGGTCTCTGTGCCATTGCTGGAAAATTGTCCCCAGGCAGAGAGATGGGAGAATGTGAGGCTCTCTTCATTAGTCTCCCTCTCTCAAGGTTCATATTCCCATACCACCTATTGTCTAGTTCCTGAAAATAGTGTCCTTAAATACTTTTTCTAGTTTTATTGTTGTTTATGGCAGAAGGGCAAGTCCATTGCCAATTACTCTGTCATGTTTGCAGGGTATGTTTGGTTATTATATTTTTCTAAATTTTAATATTCTTACTATGTATATATATATATATATATATATATATATATATATATATATATTGTTTGAGTAATCAGATGAAAAAATAAAGGCATTCAAAAAGTTTCGGGCCCATGCTGCTGCTAAGTCACTTCAGTTGTGTCCGACTCTGTGCAACCCCATAGATGGCAGCCCACCAGGCTCTGCCATCCCTGGGATTCTTCAGGCAAGAACACTGGAGTGGGTTTTAGGCCCATAATAAAGTAAAAACTCCAGGTTCAGTTCAGTTCAGTTCAGTCGCTCAGTTGTGTCCAACTCTTTGTGACCCCATGAACCGCAGCGCGCCAGGCCTCCCTGTCCATCACCAACTCCCGGAGTTCATCCAAACCCATGTCCATCGAGTCGGTGATGCCATCCAATCATCTCATCCTCTGCTGTCCCCTTCTCCTCCTGTCTTCAATCTTTCCCAGCATCAGGGTCTTTTCAAATGAGTCAGCTCTTCGCATCAGGTGGCCAAAGTGTTGGAGGTTCAGCTTCAACATCAGTCCTTCCAATGAACACCCAGGACTGATCTCCTTTAGGATGGACCAGTTGGATCTCCTTCCAGTTCAAGGACTCGCAAGAGTCTTCTCTAACACCACAGTTCAAAAGCATCAATTCTTCAGTGCTCAGCTTTCTTTACAGTCCAACTCTCACATCCATACATGATCACTGGAAAAACCATAGCCTTGACTAGACGGACCTTTATTGGCAAAGTAATGTCTCTGCTTTTTAATATGCTGTCTAGGTTGGTCATAACTTTCCTTCCAAGGAGTAAGTGTCTTTCAATTTCATGCCTGTAATCACCATCTGCAGTGATTTTGCAGCCCAGAAAAATAAAGTCAGCCACTGTTTCCACTGTTTCCCCATCTATTTGCCATGAAGTGATGGGACCGGATGCCATCTTAGTTTTCTGAATGTTGAGCTTTAAGCCAACTTTTTCACTCTCCTCTTTCACTATCATCAAGAGGCTTTTTAGTTCCTCTTCACTTTCTGCCATAAGGGTGGTATCATCTGCATATCTGAGGTTATTGATATTTCTCCCGGTGATCTTGATTTCAGCTTGTGCTTCCTCCAGCCCAGCGTTTCTCATGATGTAACTCCAGTAGAAAATACCAATTTTGAATCAAAGACAATATTAGATCTCTATTTTACACCCTCCATTAGCAAAATGTTATTAGAGATACAAAGATGGAAAAGTATAAATGATTGAATTATGTTGGGTTGTTGATGACATTTCTTTGTCGATTTGAATATTCAAGTTGGAGAAAAGTATAAAAACATATGAATAGAAGCATCTGTGTACAAGTTAGTGCAATGTAGAAGAGTCTTCAGTCTTTGAGAGTACTTATGGATGTTTGTAGAATGTGAGCATGTGAAATGAAAAAGATAAGATTGAGTATATAACAAGAAAATGGGGGAATGGGGGAGGCAAGATGTATGTTGAGGAAAGAATTCTTTTAAAAATAGGAAAAGAGTGCACATAAATCTAGAATATGTTACTCTCATTATTCATATTATGTATTAATTTGCTCACAATATTCTTACTTGCTTGTGGTAACTGGATACACAATAGAGCCTTAATAAGAATGTGATATTTCATTCACTGTTTGTAAACAAATAAATGTGTACTGGAATATCTGTATTTGTTCCTACAGACCACCCTATTGGGAAAGAAGAACCTCTGCTATTGTACTCCAGTTTATCAGCATTACTTACCAAATTAGCAAAGATAGCACCTGCTGTATGTTTCTTGTAAATGAATATTCTTGACTGTATTAACTACTTAGGACAGAAGAGTTAATATCAATAGCTGATGGGTGCAGGGAAGCATTAATTGAGAGTGATTTCAACAGTAGGAATAGTAATTAGACCCTGAGGCCCAGGAAGCCCAGCTAAACAATAGATGGAAAGAAAAGCTTGGGACGAGGTCGGGGAGTAAAAGGGAGCTGGTACAAAATGGAAAAGTCAGTCAGGGACCAATGATTAGTGTGAAAGTCAGTACAGTTCTCTCACACTGCTTCTTTTATGTTTCTGAATTGTCTGTCTCTGGCTCATCCAGCTCTCCTCCTTCCTCCCACTTACTTCCTCTGGCTGTCTCCAAAAATTCAGTTCTTGCCCCCATCCATTCCCCTTTGTACTCACTCCATTAGGGAAGCTAACCTATTCTGATTTTGGCTACTCCTTGTATACAAATGAATCTAATGTGTCCAGAATCAGCACTGACTAACACTAGTTTTTTATTTTCTTTTCTGTATTCTAGGTCCAGTTGCCCACAAGATATTTTTCCTTTAGCTTTCCTACTGTCCCCTGAAATTTAATATGTCAAAATTTTAATAATTCTCCCTTCTCATTCTCAGGATCCTTTTTAAAACAAGAATTCCTCCTAATCTCACCACCACCAACACCAACACCATTAGCTTTCCAGTGTCTTATCCCTGAAACTGAAATGCTTTTTATTTTTCTCAAATTTATACTACATCCAAATATTGCCAAATCTTTCTAATTCTTTCTCTGCAAAATTCCTTAGTTTGCAGCTTAATTTTTCTTTCTAAAATGACATCAAGTAATATCAAGACTATCATAATATCTTTTCAAATGGCTTCCTTGCCCTAGCTTATCTTTGCTCCAGTGCAACTCTCACAGATGCTAAATTTAAATCATTGTTGTTGTTCAGTCACTAAGTCATGTCCGACTCTTTGTGACCCCATGGGTTGCAGCACACCAGGTTTTCCTGTCTTTCACCATCTCCCAGTTTGCTGCAACTAATGTCCATTGAGTCAGTGATGTCATCCAACCATCTCATCCTCTGTAACCCTCTTTGTGTTACTCCATTTCTCAGAACTCCTTTAGTCTGCTGACTTTATCAAGTTAAACTCATCAGCCTAAAATTCAGCACCCTACTTCAGTTGTCTCCCTGTCCATGGCCCTCCCAAACTGTTCTTATTTACCTCCAAAGGAGAATCACAGAAAATATATACTAGAAGGTACTTTTAAGTCAGAAATGTATGTGAGACATTTAGAAGAAGTTTCTTTTAATTTTTTATTTTATATTGGAGTATAACTGATTAACAATGTTGTTATAGTTTCTGGTGGACAGCAAAGGGACTCAGCCATACATACATATATATCTATTCTCCCCCAAATTCACCTCCCATCCAGGCTGCCACATAACATTGATCAGCCTTCCCTGTGCTGTACAGCTGGACCTTATTGGTTATCCATTTTAAATACAGCAGTGTGCATAAGAAACCTAGAACTAGGTGTAAAAGTCATCCAGATATCCATATTAGTTGAAGAGTTAGAAGTAGGTAACATATTGGGAAGGTTAAGTGTGATGAAAGAAGAGATTCAGGGGCAAAATCTTGGGCTATGCAAATCTTTTTAAGGATACAAAAGGAGGAAGATTCAGCAAAAGAGATTTTAAAAATCAATCACAGAAGGTAGAGGCAAATTACTCAATAGTGTCTAGTATATACCATGTATTTTACATCCATTGTTTCTAAAGCTTACCAACTCTTGGCAAACCAAATATTATTACCAACATCTTTTAAAGATGAAAAAAACCTGCAGCTGAAAAAGTTACATAGTTGCACATCTAGGATTTTAATCCAAAACCACATTGGTTTTGGTCCAGAGTCTGTGCTCTTTTCATCGAAGTCCATTGCAAAGGAATCAAGAATGAGGAGGACTAAAAATGTATTTTTGGATTGGGTTAGAAAGGGGATTTATTAACCATCCTGTGTTCAGTCTCTAGTTAGAAATGAAAGTGGAAGTCAAATTGCATGTAGGTTGAAACAGAAAAAGTGACAAGACTTAAGAAATTTGATAGGGGAGATAGATGAAGCTGTTGCTGGAGTATGTAGTAGGGTTGAAGGAAGGTATTTTATGGTAAAGGAGGCATGTGCATACTTGTCCCCAGAAGAGAAGAACCCAGCTGAAAGGAAAGGTTTGAAAATGCATTCAGGAAGGGTCATAAAGAGGGAGGGGGAAAAGATGCGAAGACAAAATACAGGTATGAAAGGAATCAGCCATGGCAAGAAGAAAAGAATTTTTTTTTTCATAAAGACAGAATATAGTAAGAAAGAGAAGAGGAAGTCAAACATTCTGAAATAAAAACTATGGGTACATGTAACTGGACCTAAGTCACTCCAGTTGTGTCCAACTCTTTGTGACCCCATGGACTTTAGCCTGCCAGGCTCCTCTGTCAGTGGGATTTTCCAAACAAGAATACTGGAGTGGGTTGCCGTTTCCTCCTTCAGGGGATCTTTCCAACCCAGGGATCAAACCTGCATCTCTTACATCTCCTGAATTGGCTGGTGGGTTATTTACCACTAGAGCCACCTGGGAAGCCCGCAGAAACTATGGGAGTTCTCACTAAATCTCCATATACATTTGTTGAGGGAGCCATTCATGGGATACTTGAGAATGGGAAGGAGCTGAAGAAAACATTCCATAAGGACCTATAATGTTTCAAGCACCTTATACATATTTTCTCTTTAAATCCTCATGACTATTTCTTAAGCACACAACCTTGTCATGGTGAAGGGGCTTGTGTAACTCAATGAAGCTATGAGACATGCTGTTCAGGGCCCCCAAAAAAGGATGGATCATAGTGGAGAGTTCTGACAAAATTCGATTCACTGGAGGAGAAAATAGCAACTCACTCCAGTATTTTTGCTGCAAGAATTGCATGAAATTTATGAAAAGGCAGAACAGTATGACACTGGAAGATGAGCCCCCAGGTCAGAAAGTGTCAAATATATTACTGGGGAAGAGCTGAGAACTCCAGAAAGAATGAAGAGGCTGGCCAAAGCAGAAATGATGCTCAGTTGTGGATGTGTCTGATGGTAAAAGTAAAGTCTGATGCTATAAATAATAATATAGCATAGGAACTTAGAATGTTAGGGCCATTAATCAAGGTAAATTGGACATGATCAAGTAGGAGATGTCAAGATCGAACATTGACATCTTAGGAATCCATGAACTAAAATGGAGAGGAATGGGCGAATTTAATTCAGATGACCACTATATCTACTATTGTGGACAAGAATCCCTTAGAAGAAATGGAGTAGCCCTCATAGTAAACAAGAGTCTGAAATGCCGTACTTGAATGTAACCTCAAAAATGACATGATTTCTGTACATTTCCAGAGCAAACCATGCAACACCATAGTAATCCAACTCTATGCCCCAATCACTGATGCCAAAGAAGCTGATATGGACTGGTTCTATGAAGATCTACAATACCTTCTAGAACTAACACCCAAAAAGATGTCCTTTCCTTTCCATCATAGGGGATTGGAATGCAAAAATAGGAAGTCAAGAGATACCCAGAATAATAAGCAAGTTTGGCCTTTGAGTACAAAATGAAACAGGGCAAAGGCTAACAGAGAACATGCTGATCACAGCAAACACCCTTTTCCAACAACCCAAGAGATGATGCTACACATGGACATCACCAGATGGTCAATAATGAAATCAGATAAATTATGTTCTTTGCAACTGAAGATGGACAAGCACTACACAATCAGCAAAAACAAGACCTTAAAAAATAAAACCCAAGACCTGGAGCTGACTGTGGCTCAGATCATAAACTCCTTATTGCAAAATTCAGGCTGAAATTGAAGAAAGTAGGGAAAACCACTAGGCCATTCAGGTATGACTTAAATCAAATCCTTTATGATTATACAGTGGAGATGACAAATAGATTCAAGGGGTTAGATCTGGTAGACAGATTACATGAACTATGGATGGAACTTTGTAGCATTGTACAGAGGGCAGCGACCAAAACCATCCCAAAGAAAAAGAAATGCAAGAAAGCAAAGTGGTTGTCTGAGGAGACTTTACAAATAGCTGAGGAAAGAAAAGAAGTAAAAAGCAAGGGAGAAAGGAAAAGATATATTCACCTGAATGCAGAGTTCCAGAGAATTGCATGGAGATATAGGAAGGCCTTCTTAAACGAACAATGGAAACACATAGAGGAAAATAATAGAATGGGAAAGACTAGAGATCTCTTCAAGAAAATTGGAGATATTAAGGGAATATTTCATGCAAGGATGGGCAATAAAGGACAGAAACAGTAAGGACCTAATAGAAGTAGAAGAGATTAAAAAGAGGTGGCAAGAGTACACAGAAGAACAGCACAAAAAACATCTTAATGACCCAGGTAACCATGATAGTGTGGTCACGCACCTGGAGCTGGACATCCTGAAGTGTGAAGTCAAGTAGGCCTTAGGAAGCATTACTAGGAACAAAGCTAGTGGGGGTGATGGAATTCCAGCTGAGCTATTTAAAATCCTAAAAGATGCTGTCAAAGTGCAATATGTCAGTAAGTTTGAAAAACTCAGCAGTGGCCACAGGACTGGAAATGGTCAGTTTTCATCCCAATCCCAAAGAAGGGCAGTGTCAAGAATGTTAAAACTACCATACAATTGCATTCATTTCACGTTAGCAAGGGTACGCTCAAAATCTTTCAAACTAGGCTTCAGCAGTACGTAAACCAAAAACTGTGCATCTGAACCAGATATACAAGCTGGATTTAGAAAAGGCAGAGGAACCAGAGACCAAATTGCCAACATTCATTAGACCATGGAGAAAGCAAGGGAATTCCAGAAAAAAACATCTACTTTTGTTTCATTGACTACACTAAAGCTTTTGACTGTGTGGATCACAACAAACTGGAAAATTCTTAGAGATATGGGAATACCAGACCACCTTCCCTGTCTTCTGATAAATCTGTATGCTGCTCAAAAACCAATAGTTAGAACTGCACATGAAACGACTGACTGGTTTAAAATTGGGAAAGGAGTACGTGAAGACTGTATATTGTCACTCTGCTTACTTAACTTATATGTAGGGTACATGTGAAATGCCAGGCTGGAGGAATCACAAACTGGAATCAAGATTGCTAGGAGAAGTATCAACAACCTCATGTATGCAGATGATACCACTCTAATGACAGAAAGTGAAGGGTAAAAGAGGAGAGTGAAAAAAAACTGGCTGAAACACAACATTCAAAAAACTAAGATCATGGCATCCAATTTCATCACTTCATGGCAAACAGAAGGGGAATAATTGGAAGCAGTGACACATTTTACTTTCTTGGGCTTCAAAATCACTGTGGACAGTGACTGCAACCATGAAATTAAAAGATGCTGGCTCTTTAGAAGGAAAGCTATGCCAAACCTAGATAGCATATTAAAATGCAAAGACATCACTTTGCCATCACAAAGGTCCATCTAGTCAAAGATATGGTTTTTCCAGTAGTCATGTTCAGATGTGAGAGTTGGAAGGCTGAGCGCCAAGAATTGATGCTTTCAAATTTTGATGCTGGAGAAGACTCTTGAAAGTCCCTTGGACTGCAAGGAGATCAAACTGTTGCAGGAAGGGGGACTCCTTCCAGGGCCCGAAACTGGGCTAACACTCAGAAATGAACTGTCTGAGGAGACACATGTGCTGACAAAGCAAGAGATTTTATTGGGAAAGGGCACCTTAGTGGAGAGCAGTAGGGTAAGAGAACCCAAGAGAACAGCTCTGCCACATGGCTCACAGTCTCCAGTTTTATGGTGTTGGGATTAGTTTCTGGGTTGTCTTTAGCCAGTCATTCTGACTCAGAGTCCTTCCTGGTGGTGCACGCCTTGTTCAGCCAAATGGATGCCAGAAAGAAGGATTCTGGGAGGTGGTCGGACATGTGGTGTCTCCTTTTGACCTTTCCCGAACTCTTCATGTTCAGTTCAGTTCAGTTGCTCAGTCATGTCCGTCTCTTTGCGGCCCCATGAATCGCAGCACACCAGGCCTCACTGTCCATCACCAACTCCCAGAGTTCACTCAAACTCCATCTTCAGGTTGGTGGAGGCTTATTAGTTCCGTGTTCCTTACCGGGACCTCCTGCCGTAAAACAACTTATGCAAATGGCTACTACGGTGCCTGGCCAGGGTAGGCGGTTTCAATCAGTGTGCTTCCCCTAACAAAACCAGTCAATCTTAAAGGAAATCAGTCCTGAATATTCATTGGAAAGACTGATGCTGAAGCTCCAATACTTTGGCCACTTGATGTAAAGAGCCGACTCATTGGAAAAGACTCTGATGCTGGGAAAGATGGAACACAAAAGAGAAAATATGTCTAATTTATAAATTAAACTTTATCATAGATGTGTATGCACATATAGGAAAAGACATAGTATATATAGGATTCAGTATTATCCTCGGTTTCCAGCATCCACTGGGGGTCTTGGAACATATCCCTGGAGGATAACAGGGGAACTACTGTACTCTCTCCCATGTGCTGTGCTTTGCTTAGTCGTATCCAACTCTTTGCGACCCCATGGGCTATAGCCCACCAGGCTCCTCTGTCCATGGGGATTCTCCAGGCAATAATTCTGGAGTGCATTGCCATGTCCTTCTCCAGGGGATGTTCCCAATGCAGGGATCAAACCCAGGCCTCCCACACTGCAGGTGGATTCTTTACCATCAGAGCCACCAGGGAAGCCCAAGAATACTGGAGTTGGTAGCCTATCCCTTCTCCAAGGTATCTTCCCAACTGAGGAATCGAACTGGGATCTCCTGCATTGCAGGCAGATTCTTTACCAGCTGAGCTACCAGGGAAGCCCACTCTCCTCCATACTATTACCTTTATAAGGCTTTTTTTTTGCAGCCTTCCCCCACCTGCCCTTCCTTATCACCGAGTAGGGTGCTGAGCACATTCCTAAATGCTGTTTTGAATTAATCATGGTTGAATATTCCTGAAGAAAAAAACTGACAAGGCTATGGATGGAGAATAAAAGACAGTATTAAGATAGGAATAACTGACCAAGGCTTGAGGAGGTTGTTTTGAAACCAGAGAGGAAAAGGACAGTGGGGAGAAGGAGGAAGAAGGGAAAGAAGAGAGTAAACTGAAAGGAAAAATGGTGGGAGAGAACTGAAAGGATCTACATTAGGGGAAGAGTAGGGTATAAGGCGGAGAAGGCAATGGCAACCCACTCCAGTACTCTTGCCTGGAAAATCCCATGGACGGAGGGGCCTGGTGGGCTGCAGTCCATGGGGTCGCTAAGAGTCGGACACAACTGAGCGACTTCACTTTCACTTTTCACTTTCATGCATTGGAGAAGGAAATGGCAACCCACTCCAGTGTTCTTGCCTGGAGAATCCCAGGGATGGGGGAGCTTGGTGGGCTGCCATCTGTGGGGTAGCACAGAGTCGGACACGACTGAAGTGACTTAGCAGCAGCAGCAGGGTTTAAGGAGTATCTCATAAGCCTGTTTTGAGAATTACTAATACAAGAGCACATATTCTTTCTTTTTCCTACATACACATACAAATAACCCAGCTACACTCACAGGGTTAAGCTACAATTTTCCCAAACTCTATCCTTCACACAGTCATTTAAACAAATTTTGTCATATATACCCATACCCATAAAAAGACAAATCTCAGATGCACACACCCTGATACCCTTTTTCTGACAGCACACGTCCACACAGACACACAGCCAACCCCCTTATATATGCTACTGTGCACACAATCCCCTTAAACCCTTCCCCACAAATTGACAGCCATGTATCTGTGCACACACACACAAATACACACATCTACATGGCTTAGTTCCAGAAAATTCATCTCCACTCCTGTCTCCTATTTACCATCTGCAGTGGGAAAGAGCTCTCTTTATAGAGAATAACTATTAAATAGATAGGGACCAGAATAATCATTTGTTGTACATCATTGTTGTCAGTAATTTTGATAACCAGATCAACAAAGCACTATTATAATGGACCATCTGCAGTGACATGGAAATCAGGGTTATAAAGAACCCTTATAATAGGATTTTTACCTCTTGCTAAGAAAAGAGGTCTACTAACAGATTTAGCGTAAAAATAGGGGAAACATCAGCCTATTTAAAATTGAGGGCCTTACAGCTGCATAATAATCCTAATTATCCATGATTCTTATGTCTTTGTTACAGCACTTGTATGACTCTCTTAGATTCTGTTCCAGTTAGCAGTGTTACTGGATGTACTTAAAAGTAAAATACAATTACATGTCTTTCAAAATGTTCTATTACTTAGATTTTTCATTAATTCAGACTGACCTTAACTACTCCCTTTCTCGCCCCCCCTCCCCGCTCCACCCCCTACCTCCACTCCACAATTAGAATGACTTAGAGTAGTTTCAGTGTATGTAAAGACTTAAGGTTTTTATCCTTTTCTGCCTTGTACTAGAAGAAAGTCAGGGAGAGAGGAGAATGTCAACATTGAGGCCCTGGAGGGGAGAAATCTGGGAGGTCTGAACAGATGGATCAGAAGGAAGAAAAACAGGAGGGGGATTAGAGGGAAGGGAGGAGAGTGGGAGAGAGGGGTACAGAGAAGGGGAGTGCAGAGAACCTGACACCAGAGTTGAAAGCAGCAGGGAGAGAGAAGCTGAGAGGGAAAAGAGGCTAGGGACCCAAGTGGAGGGAAGCAGGGAACTGAGGAGGGAGCGGGATGGGGGTGGGGGGTGTAATGGGAAACCCAACATGAGAGGTAATGAGCAGGGGCTGCAGGAGGAAGGGCCTGGGAAGGAAGCAATGGAGGGCATTCAAAGCCTGAATACTGTGCTGAATACTCTGTGCCTCTAGGAATTTTACACACACACAAACACACTTTACTCAAATGTGTTTCATTCTCTTAAAATATGGATAAGACCAAAGATAAACTGTGCCTCCCTTACCATTTTGCCCACGAGCAATCGTGCACACTTAAACACAGCACACAAACACTGCCCCGCTTTATTTGGAGAGGACCTGAAATTGCTCAGCTACTTGGAGCAGACTTAAAACCATCCAGCATAGCTGCCTGTGACTGTATATACTCCACTTTCATTTCCCAACATTACACCGATGACTTAGGCACTACGTCGCTGATTGATTTGTTTTCTCTTCATTTCTCTCCGACAACCTCTCCCCCCAACCCCGCCTCGCACACACCAAGGAACCTCCCCTCCAAATTCTTTCCAACCACTCAGTCCTCTGAAGCAGCCAGATACTCCACACCCCAATCCTGGCTTCATAGCAAAAAAAAAAAAAAACAAACTGCTGCTGTATGGGCAGCTTGTGGGTGTGTCGGGGCCCAGCTGTGAAGCTACTCTCAAATGTGGCAGATACTTGGGGTCTCTGTGGAGGCGCTGCACAAGGTGACAGGCTGGGTGCTGAGGTGGGGCAGCGACTCACCTCACTAATATTTGCAACTTTTCCTGAGGCTCCCAGAGGGTAATCTGGCTTTTTGCATTCACAGACTCATCTGCTGAAGACCTTGGAGCAGGTTGTCAGGAGCTGAGGGGGACAGTATTTTACTTACTTGCTCTTTTGTCTTACTCAAAAATGCTCTTCCTGAAAATGAAACAGCAAGTCAAGATACCATCCAGAGGTCTCAGTGCTCATCTTGTTGTTGTTTAGTCACTCAGTCATGTCTGGCTCTTTGCGACCCTATGGACTGTAGCCCACCAGGCTCCTCTGTCCATGGGATTCTCCAGGCAGGGATACTGGAAAAGGTTGCCATGCCCTTCTCACAGGGGATCTTCCTGACCCAGGGATTAAACCCACATCTCCTGCATTAGCTGGAGGATTCTTTACCACTGCACCACCTGAGAAGCCCCAACACTCATCTACCTCTGGATAAAATCCTATCTCACTCTTGACACCATGATCCCCTTCCCCAGAAGGTGAGGAGTAAGGGACATTTTTTGTCCTCTATTTGATCAATAGTATTAAACTTATAGTCTTATATCCTGGCCACCAATCCCCAAGTCTTCTTCACCGCTTACCAAAAAAAAAAAAAAGATTCTGATAGTCCTGGTCCAACTATGTTCACTGACAACAATTGATCATGAAGGATGTAGGGATAGGGATACGTGATGAGGACCTCCCTCTCAAATGGATGCCAATCCAGACCCTCACTATATTCCTCTTGGAGTCCCTATCTCAGGGACTGCAGTCATAGGGAAAAATAAGGGAGTGAATAGTATTCTAAATGTGCATGCGTGCATGCTAAGTCACTTTAGTCGTGTCTGACTCTTTGCAACCCCACGGACTGTAGCCCGCCAGGCTCCTCTGTCCATGGGGATTTTCCAGGCAAGAATAAGGAGTGGGTTCCATGCCTTTCTCCAGGGAATCTTTCCTACCCAGGGATCAAACCCATGTCTCCTGCCTTGGTTGGCAGGTTCTTTACCATGAGCACCACATGGGAAGCCCAATATTCTAAATACAGCAACCAGATAACCCCAAGACTTGGTTCCTAGGATGAAGCAAGCTTCCACATGCCAAACATGCTAGACTCCGTGGGTGGCATCCTTCCCTGCCTGACCCACCAGAAATGTACAGATAAGCCAAGCTACATGTCATAGAGGTTTCTAGCTGCCTTCCCCCAATACCTCTATTCTCAGGACTCTTCTTCCTGGGGAGATTCCTCACCCATATGTCCAAGCTCTTTGAATCGTAGAAAAGGTGTTCCTAACAGGGTCTGGGTGCCCATATCCCAGATTCCAGGCAGCTAGACTAGAGAATTAAAGAATTCAGTAGTGCATCTTCAGCAGTACGTTAAGCAAAGGGGGTGGGGAAGAAAGGATTCTTTGAGATGGATGAGAAGATGAAAACAATGAAACCGTAGATTAGAAGCTTCTCTGGTGACAGAGACAAATGTGCACATACCTACAGTGTGAGAGGAAAGCCATAAACATGTCTTTTTTTCAAAGTTATTTATTTCAGGGAGTGTTCCCCTGGTTACTTCTTTGGGACTCGAAGTTTTTAGCAGGTGTGACATGCTGTGCACTCCATGTCCTGGCAGCATTCGCACCTGAGCAGCACAAGAACAAGATGGAGTCACCCAGGAAGAAGAGATGCCTCTAGCTCACTGATCGCCTGGTTCAAAAGCAGATTTGTGCAAACCAAGTCGCTTTAGTCATGTCCGACTCTTTGTGACCCCATGGACTGTAGGCTGCCAGGCTCCTCTGTCCATGGGATTCTCCAGGCAAGAATACTGGAGTGGGTTGCCATTTTCTCCTCCAGGGGATCTTCCCAACCCAAGGATCTGGAAGTACTATAACTGGCAAGCTATACACTCAAACCCAAGAATGCTGATATCATTATTATTTGAAAGAACTCCCAACCAAACCCACTCCTCACTGTCCTAATATCTCAACAGGTCCAAGATTACGGTGAAGCAAGAAAAATGCCTAAGGTGCAAAGCTGAATAAGGCATTCACTCCCAGGGTCATGCAGCTACTAACCATGCACTTACATGGCCATGAGAAGTGCCTCCTTAAATTTTGCACCTTAAGACATTTCTCTTGTCTTATCCTATTCCTAGCCTTGTATCTCACTCTAAAAGGAAAATTCCATCAGGCCTCATCTGGACTGGGAAAACCAGAAGGAAGCCCATTGTCTCACTGCATCTGATTGTACTATTCAGTTTACACAGACAAAGGAACGCCAACAAAACACGGGGACCACACAACCAAGAATTAAGACAGGGCACATATTTGTAAGGATGCAATTTACCCTCTGCTTAATTTCTTCTCACAGTGGGGAACTCTTAAGCTTCTCAAGCAACTCATTTCATCTTTGGTCAGCTCTATCAGAAACATCTTTCATCACTGAGCAGTAATTTGTCCCTCTCCAAGGCTTCTACCCATAGCTCCTGATTCTAACACATAGCAAAGCCTATCTCATCCTCAACAGGACATTTCTTTCAATATTTGAAGATAAGTAAAACAATTATGCATCCCCACATGTACATAAAGTTACCACTTATTACACATCAACAAAGCCCCAGCACTTTGCACTGAGCCACATCACCCACCATCTCATTTAATCCTCACAGTAATCTTGTATAAGGTATATGATGAATATTAACTCCATTTTACTAGTGAAGAAACTAAAACTCTCTTAGGGCAAGGCACACATGTGCATGTGTGCTCAGTCGTGTCCAACTCTCTGTGACCCCATGGACTGTAGTCGGCAAGGCTCCTCTGTCCATGGGATTCTCCAGGCAGCAATACTGGAGTGAGTTGCCATTTCCTTCTCCAGGGGATCTTCCCAAGCCAGGGATCGAACCCGAGTCTCCTGTGCCTCCTGCATTGCAGGCAGATTCTTTATCCACTGAGCCATTGGGGAAGCCCAAGAGTAAGGCCTGTGCCTATTTATATCACCATTATAGACTCAATGCTTAGCAGAGTGCCTGACACGTAGCAGGTGTTCATTGATTTGAATGAGTGCAATCCAGCGCCTAAGTCACACAGCCGGTAAGTGGTGGAGCTGGCATTCAACTTCCAATCCAAAGCCTGCTATTCTTTCGTTATTCCCACCTTCCTAGTTCCCTCATCTGACGTTCAGAAGGCTTCATTTGAGTCCCTTCATCCTGATGGCTTTCCTCAAACATTGGTCTGTATCTGTTTGAAGAATGACTGGTGTAACTGACCCAAAAATGCCAGCATGTCTTCTAACAACACCGTTCATGAATTTTCAGACAGGTGTCTATTATATCAGACAGATGATATAATTGTACTCCAAGTCCGCTCACAGTAGGTGTTCCTGTTACCCATCCACTCCAACTTCCAGCTAGAAGTTCTATTTAATCAGTTCTCAGTTATACTGATGAGCACATTTAATGTCCTGAGTTCTAATACAAATTTCACTTTACTGCACATACAATCTCTAGCCATTAGTAAACAAACAGCTGTGGACACAACACTGACTAGCCCTCTCCCTAATTGCTTTCTCATGTTAATCAGCAGGTAAATCCTAAACTTTGATTTTTTTCCCCTTTTCCTGTCATACCTGATTTCCCCCACTGAAACTAGATTTAGTATCTAAGCATTTTTCTCTGTTATTTGACACAATCTTCATAATTAGGCAGCCACTTTCCAAAGGCCCAGGCTTTTAAAAGGAGAAACAGAAAAACAAGCAAAGCACCTGTGTTCCTCAATTCCCAGGCCATTCAATTTACTACCACAAATTTCACAATCTTTAGAGATATCTCAGTGATCATCTGATGGTGTCCTAAGAATCAGCAGGAATGGGTAATCATCATAGCTTTGGTAAGTCTCTGCAGGATCTACAGCACATTCTAGATACTCGCTCTTAGAAGACGGCACGCTTTCAGGTTGGCAGTATTTGAGTTACTCCCAACTTCCTCTACACCTTCAGTGGGAAATCCTACCAGCTAAGATTTGGCTCCCCTGAAGGTCTGTAGCACGTTGTCTTGCTTCTGATAATGCTCAAGAATCCATGTAATTTGTGCTTTTCAAGATAGTCTAGTGGACTCCATGTGATTAGAGTCACACCCCCTGGAGAAGGAAATGGCAATCCACTCCAGTACTATTGCCTGGAAAATCCCATGGACAGAGGAGCCTGGTAGGCTACAGTCCATAGGGTTGCAAAGAGTCAGACACAACTGAGCAACTTCACTTCACACATCTATTATTATGCCTTATATATATTTATATTTATTTACTTACAGTTGTGGACTTCCCTGGTGGCTCAGTGGTAAAGAATCTGCCTGCCAATGCAGGAGACACAAGTTCAAACCCTATGTGGCCTTGGAGAAGGAAATGGCAACCCTCTCCAGTATTCTTGCTGGGAAATCTCATGGACAGAGGAGCCTGGCGGGCTAAGTCTATGGGGTTGCAAAAGAGTCAGATATGACTGAGTGACTAACCAACAAATTTACAGTTGTACAGTGATTCCCCTCCTTCTCTTACTTTTCTGTGAACCTTTCTCCTACCATCCTCCATGACTCTCTTTAGCCATGACACCTTTTTCCCGTAGATCCTGGGATGTTGCTGCTTTTTAAAAAATACTCAAGCTTCATCCTCTGGGTAAAAAGGCCTTACACCTAATGAAAATGTTATATATTTTACTGGTTCAGGGAGTTTTATTTCTCTTTCTTTTCCTCATCACTGACAAATGCAATGAAAATTCAACTATGAGCAAGGCATTAGTTTAGGGACAGTGAATACAAATCTATAGTTGTTAAAGATAGAAACGCTGGCATAAAATGATACAGCTGCTATGGAGAACAGTATGGAGATTCCTTAAAAAACTAGGAATGAAACTACCATATGACCCAGCAATCCCACTACTGGGCATATACCCTGCTGCTGCTGCTGCTGCTAAGTCGCTTCAGTCGTGTCCGACTCTGTGCGACCCCAGAGACGGCAGCCCACCAGGCTCCACCGTCTCTGGGATTCTCCAGGCAAGAACACTAGAGTGGGTTGCCATTTCCTTCTCCAATGCATGAAAGTGAAAAGTGAAAGTGAAGTCGCTCAGTCGTGTCCCACTCTTAGCGACCCCATGTACTGCAGCCCACCAGGCTCCTCCATCCATGGGATTTTCCAGGCAAGAGTACTGGAGTGGGGTGCCATTGCCTTCTCCAGATATATACCCTGAGAAAACCACAATTCAGAAAGATACATGTTCCCCAATGTTCATTGCAACACTATTTACAATAGCCAGGACATGAAAGGAACCTAGATGTCCATTGACAGATGAATGGATAAAGATGTGGCACATATATAAAATAGAATATTACTCAGCCATAAGAAGGAATGAATTTGAGTCAGTTGTAGTGAGGTGGATGAACCTAGAGCTTGCTATACAGAGTGAAGTCAGTCAGAAAGAGGAAAAGAAATATCATATATTAACACATATATATGAAATCTAGAAAAACAGTACTGATGAACCTATTTACAGGGAAGAAATGGAGATGCATACATAGAGAATGGACTTGTGGACACAGCAGGGGAAGGAGAGGGTAGGACAAATTGAGAGAGTAGCATTGACATATACGCACTATCATATGTAAAATGGATAACTGGTGGGAAGCTGCTATATAACACAGGGAGCCCAGCCTGGTGTTCTGTGATGACCTAGATGGGTGGGGTGGAAGAGGGAGGGAGGCTCAATGGGGAGGGAATATATATATATATATATATATATATATATATATATATATTATTCTACATATATATGTGTAATTATGAATGATTTGCATTGTTGTATGCCAGAACCAACATAACATTTTAAAGCAATTATCCTCCAATTTAAAAAAAAAGAAAGGCTGGCAATGTTGCCTTAGCTTTGAGCTCTTTCTGTTATTAAAATCTAAAAATTACTTGTTTGCTTTTAATCATATTGCCTCAATTGTTGTGAATGCTTTCCATCTTTCCTGATAATATGGAGTCCAGAGAGATGCTTTGTACAACTTTGCCTACTCTCAAGATGCGGCAGCTAGATGGCTTTTGGTAGCCACTCCAGCAAGAAGTACAGTAGCTTCAAGTTACTAGAGAAGTCCCTTAGGATTGTCTCCTCTTGTTTTGGGTTGAGATTTTATGTAAAGCCTCATCTTTCATGGGCACTATTGGTAACCAACTGGTTCAACATTGTAATTATGCCACATTTTCTGTTGCCCTGGTAATACAAGCTTTCGCTGAGTACTTTGTAGGAAAAAAAAATGTTTTTTCAAAATAAACACTTAAATTACATACAAAAATACCCAAGTAACATGCAATTTTACCAAAAGTTTATAAACATTTACTGCCTTTTTAAGATAGTTAACTCATCATCACTGGGGACATTGAATTTGAGATTGTATGACCACCTGTAAGGGAGATTCCTACATTTTTTTGTTGTTGAGATTTATTTTTTATTGTTGAGATGTATTAATTTTTAATTGAAGGATAATTGCTTTACAATATTGTATTGGTTTCTGCCATACATCAACATGAATCAGACATAGGTATACACATATCCCTGCCCTCTTAAACCTCCCTCCCTCCTCCCATCCCATCCCACCCCTCATTGAGTTGGAGGCTGCTGCTGCTGCTAAGTCGCTTCAGTCGTGTCTGACTCTGTGCGACCCCAGAGACGGCAACCCACCAGGCTCTGCCGTCTCTGGGATTCTCCAGGAAAGAACACTGGAGTGGGTTGCCATTTCCTTCTCCAGTGCATGAAAGTGAAAAGTGAAAGTGAAGTCACTCAGTCGTGTCCCACTCTTAGTGACCCCATGGACTGCAGCCCACCAGGTTCCTCCATCCATGGGATTTTCCAGGCAAAAGTACTGGGAGTGTGTTGCCATTGCCTTCTCCGGAGTTGGAGGCTAGTCTAGATAATTTCTAAGGTTCTTCCAACTCTAAAATTTCATGTTCAAAAAACTAACCCTCAGAGGGTATACCCCATGTTATATGACCCAGAGCTAAGTCCTAGGCTCTGGGGGCCCTCTGCATGTGTTGTGAATATCTGGCATTTTTGTTATCCCTGTTATACACACTGCACTCTGGGATAGCTTTAAGATAATTTCAGTGTGTGATGGAATACATTGCCCATAGGTAGGCAGTATCTTCATATTCCTCACTATATTTGGTACAGTCATGCACGTGTTAAGAACAGAATGAATGCTTGTTGCATTTGAGCTTTGAGATCCAAAGCTGTCACAGAATACCTGCTTTCTGTCATCCCTGAAATTCATGGTGTTCTGGTGATAACATTTGGTCAGGTTGTATCCATAGGTCTGGCAATTTACTGGACTGTTCCCCCTCTATCATGGCATTTTTTAGGGTGGCACGAACTCAGAGTCATCCAGAGGAGGACTGATTTCCACCCAACCTCTCTTCATATTCCTAAACCTACTTACAGGTAAATAAGTTTTCAGTGTACATTTGAGGTAGCATTCAATAAGGAAAATAAAGTGAAAAGAAAATATGTTGGAAGTAAGGAGAAATTGCCCAATTACTTCACACTGGAGATAACTGGAAGTTTTTATGAGACTGTTTGTACAAAAGTCTCTAATAATTTTAGTGCTCACGAAGGGAATTACTTCTTCACTACCTATGTCCTTAGGCAAGGAGACCTGGGCAATTTTGAATTCACAGTGCCCAGGGAAAATGTTGCCTCAAATTTTTATTGATTTTTTATTTAGTTGCTAGGATATTGAGTTCTTCCTAGGTATGATCCAAGGTTGTACCACTTACCAGAAAACAGTGATAACAGAAGTTCTTTCAGATGGTATATGGATTAGTGGGCATGTAGATAGAAAGAGAATGGAACAGATGAATGGAGAATAGGTGGCACTAGAAAGAATGGCTCAGTAGGTAGATGATGGAAATTGTTGTCGGCATCTTAGAAAGGTCATCCTTTCACTGCCTGAATTCAGAATCTGTTGTGAACTAAGACAAAACAATGAGCTTTTATCACTCATAAGGGATAGGCTGGAAGATATAGCTCATAACGTTAGTCAAGAGGGTTTCCTGATACTGAATTCCAGAATTAACAGAGATAACCACCCAGGCACAGGCAATGATCTATGAGACAGGCCTTTCCCCATGGGATATGTTAAGAGTCCTTTTCTTATAAAAACAAAGGAAGAACAAAAGAGGTTGCAGCTCATTCCCAAGAAGGAAGGAGGGCACTATTCAAATCCACTTTTTGCTCCCAAACTCACTAGCCATGTCACTCCACCTCTCATAGGAAGGTGCAGTAAAGAGTGGAGGGAAGCCAAATGCATGACAGTGATAGCCAACCCTCCACATGATAAGGAAACATCAAGAATGGAGAAGAAGCATTTCATACCCACCTTCACTACAAAGTGGCCTTTTAGTGAGAAAATTAATGGTTAGAAAACTGACCCCAAAATATTAGCCATTTTTATTTTCCACGTGAGAAATACTCTTAGCATGATCCACAGCATGCTATTACTTCAACCTACAATAAGTTATCTGAATCTAGTTAGTTCAATAATTCAGAGCCATATGCTATAGTGATGAAAAAAGAAAGTCCTGGTCACATTTAAATATTGTTTATATTATAAAAACCATATTAACCTAGGGTAACTTTAGTACACATGTGATGACTTATTTTGACTATCCTAATAAGAGATCCAAGGCCCAGAGTGGAAATAACACATCAATATGCATAGAAAGTGGCTGCCAGTGATAATGGATTCCAAATATCTAAGAAACTGGTATAATTAATACCTGAATTCCTCTAAGACTGATCTTTTACTGACAAGCACACGGGTAGGACAAGTTGTCCCTTGGATTTTATAACAACAGTCATCTATCATAGAGGTTGAAAGGTAATTAATATTTTTCCTTATTCTAGAGAGCAGTCACACCTAGAAGACAAAACTCAATAACCCTGTCTATCAATCATCATTTACAGATGGACAAATTCAGTATTGGGTTTAGGATTATGAAAGAGGAAGTTTGAAAGAATTGCAAACAACACGACAAAGATAGAATAATATGACATGAATTATGAGTCCATCTCCTTCAGCATTTTTAGGATTAGCTCTCAGCTTAGTTCAGTCACTCAGTCATGTCTGACTCTTTGTGACCCCATGGACTGCAGCACACCAGGCCTCCCTGTCCATCACCAACTCCCGGAGTTTACTCAAACTTTTGTCCATTGAGTCGGTGATACATCCAACCATCTCATCCTCTGTCATCCCCTTCTCCAGCCTTCAATCTTTCCCAGCATGAGCTCTAGCTGGAAACTATTACTTTGAACACAGTTATTTTCAAATTTTAAATTAAAAACATATTTCCTTAATCATCACACACAATTATCATTTGCATTATTTCTCTGAAGGTTTAAAAAACTACATGCAATGTAAACATAATTTGGCTACAGACAAAACTGATATTGATATCGGGCAGAGACTAGTTGACAGTAGAACACGCAGATACGCACCGTGCCCTGCTTTTGATCCTCTCCACAATGACTAGGCTTCTTCCCTTGTAGTTTAGGTCAAACAGCAAAATGGAACAAATGGAAAATATGACTAGGAGCTTTATTTTAATTACTACAGAAGCTACAATCAAGACAAACCATTGATGAGGAGAGTAATTAACATCGCTATGAGCTGAACTGGTGTTCATTTCTGTCCATTTCTCTAACACCCATGAGGAAAACCAACAGCATAAAAACAATGTGACCCCCAAAAATGTTAATGTTGGTAATTAACAGCTGATTTTAACATTTTAAAAGAGTAATTACCTTCTAGAGTTTCTAGAACAGTCAGATCAAAACTGAATATACAGGGCATTTACATGAAAGTAGCTGTTGCTGTCTTTGCCTGCAGTTAGATACATAGTTTCTGGATGCTGTGATTTGTTGAATCCAATAAATATATTTCCTCTGCTGACGACTGAAATTCTGCTCTCTTTTTGGTTTTAAGAACTCCCTCTTTGGCTTTTTACTTCCCATTAGTCTATAAAGGCAACAAATATTTATTGAATACTGACTGTTCCAGACAGCATACAGGTTGCTGGGGTTACAAAGATAAATAAGAACCATTCTCCACCCTCAGGTAGTAAAAACACTCCTCAGAGGAGTATCATTAAATTCGTAACACCTAAGTGAGAATTAGTTTTATCGATCCCCTCCTGCAAGAGATCCTGTGGGATAAAAAGGGAAAAGGAGAGTTTTAAAGGGAGCTTGGAATGCACTTCTACTAGCATTAATTCATGCCTTTCCTCTGAGTCATTAATCCCTTTCAATTTCATCAGGAATAAATTCTAAACACATGAAATAAAACAGTAATTATACAAAATATCTACTTGCTCCAATAATATAAAATACTATTTTTTCAACTACAGGATGGAAACAGGTTCTGTGTGCACACTTCACTTATTAGTTTAAAAAAAAAAAAAGGTGAAGAAAGCCCCTGTTTTATAGGCAGAAAGGCCTAGGGTTCAAACTTAACTCTGCCATTTACCACTGGTGTGATCTCAACCTCTTAATGGCCCTGAACATCTGTTTCTTTTCTTTTTTAAATATTATTTAATTAAAATAATTATTTATGTTTTGGCCATACTACACAGTATGTGGGATCTTAATTCTCTGACCAGGGATCAAATTCACACCCCCTGCATTGGAAGCATGGAGTCTTAACCACACGACCACTAGGGAAATCCCCTGAACATCTATTTCCTCATCTATAAAGTGGGAAAAATAACAAGTAATGTATGCAAAAGGATTCCCTGGTGGCTCAGCAGTAAAGAATCCACCTGCAATGCAAGAGACATGGGTTCAGTCCCTGGGTCGGGAAGATCCCTTGGAGAAGGAAATGGCAGCCCACTCCAGTATTCTTGCCTGGGAAATCCAATGGACAGAGGAGCCTGGCGAGCTACAGTCCACAGGGTCGCAAAGAGTTGGACATGACTGAGCAAGAGTATTGTTCATTTTAAATGAATTAAGAAATAAGTATTTTAACCTTTCTCAGTTTTAATTTCTAATATGGGAAATATTGATGGATATAATTCATTCACAAAAACAAAGCTCTTAAATCTAATTTTAGACTTGGCATTTCCTAAACTTATCTCTATTCTTTTCAAGATTAATATATACCAACAGACTTAAGGTTTACCACATTCTTATTTGGGCTTCTATCACTCTTTGGTAAAAGTGCGACTATGCCATGACTATGCCATGAACCAACAAAGATGTGTGCAAGAAGAGATGCAAAGGGCCTGAAAATTTCCTCATATGATTAATCATCTCTAATTATTAGCCATAATAATTAATTTAATAGCTCACAATTTGTTTTACTACAGGGAGATTTATTGAGATACAGTGAATTTCACCTTTCAGTGTATATTCTATGGATTTTAACAACTGTACTATGTGCTTAGTCACTTAGTCCTGTCCGACTCATTGCGACCCCATTGAGTGTAGCCTGCCAGTCTCCTCTGTCCATGGGATTCTCCAGGCAAGAATACTGGAGTGGGTATCCATTCCCTTCTCCAGGGGATCTTCCTGATCCAGGGATTGAACCCAGGTCTCCTGCATTGCCGGCGGATTCTTTACTGGCTTAGCAACCAGGAAAGCCCTTAACAACTGTATACAGCTGTGTAATGGTGATGGACAGGGAAGCCTGGCATGCTGCAGTCCATGGGGTCTCAAAGAGTCAGACACGACTGAGCGACTGAACTGAACTGTATCACAATCACAAATATTCCCTTTGTAGTCAACCCTTACCCCTTCCTCGGCCACTGGCAATCACTGGTTTGATTTATGTTCTTGTCTTTTTTTTTTTTTCCTTTTCCATAATATTATACAAATAGAATCACACAGTATGTAGCCTTTTGAGTCTGGTTTCTTTCACATAGCAACACAAATATGAAATTTATCCATGTTGTTGCATGTATTAGTAGTTTGCTCCTATTATTGTTGAATTGTATTCTGTTGCATGGATGGGTGAATCAGCTTGCTTCTCCACTCTCTCGCTGATAGATATTTGGACTGTCTCCAGTTTGGGCAATTATGAATGAAGCTGCTATAAAAAGTTGCTTACAGGGTTTTGTATGGGCATATGTTTCTCTTTCCCTTAGGTAAATACCTGTTAAGAAATATCCAAACTGTTTTCTAAAATGGCTGTAAAAATGACTTTTCCACAAAGCATGTCATTGATCAAAATTTTAAGATTTCAGTAACATCTCCTATTGGAGATCTATGTTTGTAGACAGTAAAGAATAGACTTTAGGGAAAGAAAGAAATTAGGGAATATAAATGCATTCTGCTTCTCATCTTAAAATTAATTCTGAGAAATTCAGTTGAAATTTCCATATATTGTTCTGCTTTTTAGCTTTTGTTCAGTATAGATATTTTGTTTACATTTGATTATCCATAGACAGTAAAAGCTTATGCATTTTGAATAGTGATGTCACAAAAAAAATCATAAAACATTTGATGTCTCTTTTTTATCTGGCCTCCCTATAAAATATAAAACAAAACCTTACAGAGAACATTCCCTCTCACCTCTGAAAGGGGCAGGGGTGAACACAGTAGAGTTATTTCTTATTTAAAATTGTGAGCCTAACAGTGTGGCCTTATCCATGATTTGCGGTAAAACAATAAAGAGCCAGTTAGAATCAATGCTTAGAGAGCAGAGTTATAGTTTTCTTTGCTCTTAAAACCACACAGAGTCAAAGGAGATTATTTCCAGGATAGGAGACCTGAGGAAAGCCAAAATTTTTAGAATTCAATATTTTTATCAGTAGCTAAAATCTGTGCTTTTTTACATATTATTAGAGGACAGATACTCAAAAATTCATAAGCTATCTTGAGTTTTGTTGGTACTGTTTTACACGCTTCTATACCTCTGGTTTTTCTGTTAAAATATTAGATGGCAAGAGGTACTACAGGACATACAGCATTCAATCCTGTGGCTCTTTTGGTAAATGATGGTTACAAATGTGGCTTCAGAATCCCTTAATCCGTATGAGAAATTGTCTTTCAAATAGCCATGATGAATTTCTAATCATTTGGTTTTAAGATAACAGTGTTCAGGTGAGTGCATTTAGGTATATTAAACGAAACCTGCGCTCTGATAATATGTGAATACAGGAAATTCCTGCTTTAAAACAGTTGATTATATAAATCTATACACTTCAGTTGCCTTGGCAGACATAAACCTATCTTTTCAAAATTTGAAAAGCTCTGACATTAGTCATTCCTAAGGTACTGCTAAGCTTTGAAAGCTTTGAGCCAAGATTCAGATGACTATCTTCACTCAATTTTGTATTATATATCAGTTAAGGTGCCAGAGGAAATGAGGCAGGGAGGTTTAGATGATCACTAGGGCTGAAGCCAAATTGCAGAGTATGCCCAGTTGGTTTTGACACTTCTCATCTTCTTTTCTTGTGGCTCAACTGGTAAAGAATCTGCCTGCAATGCAGGAGACCTGGGTTTGATCCCTGGGTTGGGAAGATCCCCTGGAGTAGGGAAAGGCTACCCACTCCAGTATTCTGGCCTGGAGAATTTCACGGACTGTATAGTCCTTGGAGGAGCAAAGAGATGGACACGACTGAGCGACTTTCACTTCACTTCACTTCACCTTCTTTTCTGATCCCCACTCTCATTTCTGGTTAGACTCTCTTCACCACTATTCAGGACCATTATATTATCCCGTGGCTTCGGCAAGTTCAAAGTAATCCAAGATGCCCTCCTCAAAAGTGATTTATACTGACAGAGAAAGACAAATACTGTATGATATCACTTATATGTAGAATTTAAAAAATAGAACTATCTGGTGAATATAACAAAAGAGAAATGGACACAAATATAGAGAACAAACCAGTGATTACCAATGGGGAGAAGCAAGGGGAGGGGCAAGATAGGGATAGGGTTTAAGAGGTACAAACTACTATGTATAAAATAAATATTTTTTAGATTAGTTGTTTGTCAGCTGCTTCATTTGCTATTATTTTCTCCCATGAAACGAATCGCCAGTCCAGGTTCAATGCAGGATACAGGAAGCTTGGGGCTGGTGCAATGGGATGACCCAGAAGGATGGTATGGGGAGGGAGGTGGGAGGGGGTTCAGGATGGGGAACATGTGTACACCCGTGGCGGATGCATGTTGATGTATGGCAAAACCAATACAATATTGTAAAGTAAAATATAATAATAATAATTTAAAAAAATTAAAAAAAAATAAAAATTAAATAAACTACGAGGGTATATAGTACAATACAGAGACTATAGCCAACATTTTATAATAACTATTAATGGAATATAACCTTTAAAAATTGTGAATCACTATGTTGTACACCCAAAACATGTAACATTATCCATCAATCATATACCTCAATAAGAAAGTGATTTATACTAAAAAATAATCTTCTTTCTTGCTCTTCCCTTTCCCTAAGATCTTGTTCCCTCAGCTGACTAGCCAAAAGGAAATAATTCTGGTTATTGAAAAAAATAATTCATATTAATTATAGTATGAATGATTGATAGACTCAAACTTCTTGCCCTAGCTATTTTCCATTGTGTCCCCAGATCCATTTCTACCCTTTTTCATCCTGATCTGTGACCTGGGAAACTGGACTTTATAGGGTGCATCAACAGGTCATCTTGTCCTCTGGCTTCCCATTAGGTTTGGCCAATGGGAAATACTGGCAGATGACTTAAGGGCATCATAGTGAAATCAGCATGTTTATTTCCTCAATTTCTTCTCTGTTGCATTACAATGGTTGTCTAAGTCAATTGAACAAGGGCCATACCTTCTGTCCGGGTGCCCTCTTATACAGTTTTTAATGGATTTTGTCAGTTGTGCAGTCCTCTTGCTCTCTTGGCGCTTCCCTGATAGCTCAGTTGGTAAAGAATCCACCTGCAATGCAGAAGACTCTGGTTCGATTCCTGGGTCGGGAAGATCTGCTGGAGAAGGGATAGGCTACCCGCTCCAGTATTCTTGGGCTTTCCTTGTGGCTCAGCTGGTAAAGAATTGGCCTGCAATGCAGGAGACCTGGGTTTGATCCCTGGGCTGGGAAGATCCCCTGGAGAAGGGAAAGGCTACCCACTCCAGTATCCTGGCCTGGAGAATTCCATGGACTATATAGCCCATGGGGTTGCAAAGAATTGGACATGAATGAGTGATTTTCACTTGCTCCCTTGTGCCTATAGACTCCTCACTGTTTCTAGTCCTAGGATCTCATACCATCCTTTGTTATATTTCCCTAACCCTGCCTACACATTTGCTAATAGCACCTTTAATAAGTTTTCCTCAATTATACCATTTAAGCATGTCATCTCTTTCCTATTAGGACACTAACTGGGTTCCCAAGTAATTTACCCTCCTTTCTTCCTGCCCTGCCCCTTTTCCAAGAAACATAAATTAGACATCCCAATTCTAAAAGGTTATGAGACCTATAAGGTAGGGAAAGAAACCTCTGTTTCTGGACATAGTGATATATATACTCTTCTGATAATTCAAGGATCATCTCTGACTATCTAGGAGATAATGAAGAAAGAAGCTTATAATGATAGTTCATATATTTTGAGTATTTGCTATGCCCCAAGTAATTTCTATGAATTATATCAGTTAATCTTCAAAATGACCCAACATTTTTTATCCCCATTTTAATTTTCAGAAATTTAATTATGATGTTTCTTGACATGGATTTTCTTGGGTTTATCCTGGTTGGGATTTATTCAGCTTCTTGAACCTGTAAATCTGTGTCTTTTGTCAAATTTGGGGAGTTTTTGGCCTTAGTTTTTCAAATACTCTCAAGTCCCATTCTCTCCTTTCCTTCTGGACTCCAATGATACAAATGTTGGATCTTTTGTTATTGCTGCACTGGTCCCAGACAGAGGCCGTTTTCCTTTTTTCCCCCAGAATATTTTCTCTCTGTTGTTCTGATTAGGTAATTTCCATCAATGAATCTATCAATCTATCTTCTATCAATCTATCTTCAATCTATCTTCAACTGATTCTGTCCTCTTGTCATCTTCACTCTACTAACAAGTTCATCCAGTGAGTTTATCCCACTGAGGGAAAGGGGAGTCTTAGGCCCAGGAGATCAAAGGGGTACAGACCTGGCTACTTTTTGTGTCATAGTCCCTCTTTCAGGTCATCCATCTCTCCAACAGCCTCAGGGAAGGAGAAGGAAGTCTCTGACCTGCAGGGACATAAAGGCTTCCCATGTCAGGCCACTCCCTGGTGCCTGTCACCTCAGTATTTCTCAGGGGAGGAACAGAATTTTGGGCCCAGTCTCAAAAAGAGCACTTCACCAAGCTGCTTATTGTCAACAAGACTTCCAGTGCATCAATCTTCACTACTTTCTGGGCTTGCCTGGTCTTATCGGTGGAACTTGCATCACTGAAGGAAGAATGAGCCTACCTAGGCTCTCTTCTATTTCTAGGGTGGGAGTCAGGAAATTCTGGGCCTGGATCATCTTCTTCTGTTGGGTGGTTCTATGCATTGCTGCTGTTTTTCCTCTATTCCTTATGTCCCAAACCAATACTTTTTCCTCTTATCATTACTCAAACTTAGCTTGCATTATTTCCTGGATTTGAAGTTGTGTTTAATAGGGAGAAGCAGGCAGAGACAAGTCTATGCTATCTTAGTCATATGATAGATTCTCATTCTTATTTTATAGAGGAGCAGACTATATTAGAAACCTTAAGGTATTTGTCAAAGTTTGTAAGCTAGGGAATGGCTGAAGTGGGATTCAAATCGAGGCAGTGTTTTTTCCCACGTCCATTTTCTTACCTTTGGATTTGGGGAAATTCATCAAATAACCAAGGCCTCTAGACTAAAATATCTTTTTTCTTGTACATGGATCTAGTGAGCCCAGTATATAACTGCTTATCCATGATACGTTCTAGGGAATGGTTTCAGTTCCTTCCAATGGTATGCTTCATAAAGAGAAGAATTTGAAGGCATGGAGTTAGGAAATATTGACCTTGATTTAATTTAACCTTTTCTAAAGTACACACTGCTTGAAAAAGAATAAAGACTGAACTGTTTAAAAACTAAGATCTCAGTAACTGAATAATTAATTCTAAATGAACAAGTATGAGATATATTTGCGACCTGAGAATTTAGGAAAAGAAAATTTTGTTAGTTTTCCTTACTTCAGGACTGGGAGGGCATTTTGCTTGAGAGCTGCTGGTTATTGGAGAGGACCCCTTCATATTTCTAGGAATATTTATTAGTATTCACTAAAAGACATCAGAAAGAATTATAAGATATTATACATAATAGTCTGGCTATCCTTATCCCTTTTCACAATTCCTTACATGCTGCTACTGCTAAGTCACTTCAGTCGTGTCCGACTCTGTGTGACCCCATAGACAGCAGCCCACCAGGCTCCCCTGTCCCTGGGATTCTCCAGGCAAGAACACTGGAGTGGGTTGCCATTTCCTTCTCCAATGCATGCAAGTGAAAAGTGAAAGTGAAGTCGCTCAGTCGTGTCTGACCCTCAGCGACCCCATGGACTGCAGCCTTCCAGGCTCCTCCATCCATGGGATTTTCCAGGCAGGAGTACTGGAGTGGGGTGCCATTGCCTTACATGAGTTACACATTAAAGAAGTAATTTTTGATCTCAGCCCTATTCACAAAAGTGCAATTCACTTTATATAAGCTTCAATTGCGAATTCTGTAAATCATATGATCAAATTCACACTCACCTGCTTTTATCCATGTGCTGATGGGGTGGTCCCCCCTTATTAAATAGTTTTAAGGCAACCCACTCTTCCATCTCCTGCTCATAGTACTAAATTTACTAAAGAAGGGATCAAGGAGAAAAATAGGTCATTGGACTCAATACAGGCTCCAAACCTCAAAGGATCAGGGGATTTCAAGACTAGGCACACAACTTCACAAATAAAGAGGTTCCATGGTTTTCAAAATATGAGTCATTATCCCATAATTTAAACCGTACTGTAAACTATAAAAAAAAGAGTATCCTAATGATCCTTCTACCTTTCTGCTCCCTCTATATGAAGTGGCCTTCTCTGATCAAATATAGAATCTGTTTGATTTATAATTTCTTCCCTGTTTCCTCTTTAACATTGCTATAATATGGTGGCACAAAATTTTTTTTTGGCTCTGTATAATGATGTACAGCATTTTCTAAGTGCACCTACCTATCCACATTATCTTCTCCCTCCCTCTACCATAGTTAACAAAAAGACCTTGATCAGGCAACAAAATGCAATTTCTTTAAACGCCTATGTATATCAACTCATGCAAATAGATCCTCTCAAAGGTATTTGGTTCTACAAACCCTGGTTTTGTAGCACTCATTGCTTGTACAAACTGTCATCCAAATTAGGTACAAATAGAATACCCAGCTGCATTTATAATAATGAGAGAACTGGAAACAACTTATATTGTCCAATCTTAGGGGAAAGTTTAAATAAATATATTATGTTGTAGAGTTGAGTAATATGCAGTCTTTGAAAAGAAAATAAATAGTACTAAAAGGAACCAGAGAGAAATGGCTGATTTCAGAAATGTGGCAGGGTAGGCATAAGAGGAGCCTGGTATTGAAGAAAGTAAGGAAGTACTTTAGAAAAGTGATGGGAACATGTCAAAGGAAACAGGAGCCACCCTGAAGGAGCCACCATTGGCCAAGTCTGAAACAAAATTAGGATCAGGAAAAAAAAAAAGGCAGCAATTAATTATAAAACACTGAAAAAGTAAGAATCTGGGAATTCATATTGATAACAACTAGACAGATAAGTAAACTGGAGAGGAAAGAGGTATTTTGCTTTCCTAGAATGCTGAGTGCCAACTGGTAAATGTGAAGGAAGTGATAAATTGAAAGATTATCATTTTTCAGTCATTATGCTAAAGATAGGTCCAGGCAGGAATCATCAATGGATGTTTAGTCTATGGAAAATTTTTGATGAAAAGAAGAATATTTTCGTGTTATGAAAGTGGCTTTCTATAGACTGCTTATTATTTTCAAGGGAAAATACTAATTATACAGTGGATAAATCGGATAACATCTTGACTGAATGATCACAAGTAACATCACCAAGGAGAAACAGATAAATATTGTATGCCTACTGAATGGTACCCCAAGAAGGACACAGCATCATTAAGTACTATTCTGGCCAGAAATGCATAGACTAAATCTAATTATGAGAATATATCAGAAAAAAATGAGAAACCTTTTGTGAAAAAAGAGAGGATGAGACTGTATTCTTCAAAACTGTCAGTGCAAACAAAACCAAAATTAGCATGACTGTTAACTGCAATACCTGGCCCAAGACTGAATACTCTACTAGAAGGACATATGGGGGTCAATTAACATAAGTGTAATACAGATAAACGAGTAAGTCGCTCAGTTGTGTCCGACTCTTTGTGACCCCATGGACTATACACTCCATGGAGTTCTCCAGGCCAGAATACTGGAGTGGGTAGCCTTTCCCTTCTCCAGGGGATCTTCCCAACCCAGGGATCAAACCCAGGTCTCCCGCATTGCAGGTGGATTCTTTACCAGCTGAGCCACAAGGGAAGCCATGGAAGACTAGAAAAATTATTGTTCCGATGCTATATTTCCTGAAGTTGGAAAGTGTACTATTTTGTAAGACAATACACCCATTCTTAAGAAACACATACTGAATTATTAAAGGAGTTAAAGTTAAATTATTTTTAGGAGTTATTTTAGGAGTTAAAGTTACAGGACATTTTGCTGCTGCTGCCAAGTGGCTTCGGTCGTGTCCAACTCTGTGCAACCCCATAGACGGCAGCCCACCAGGCTCCTCTGTCCCTGGGATTCTCCAGGCAAGAACACTGGAGTGGGTTGCCATGTCCTTCTCCAATGCATGAAAGTGAAAAGTGAAAGTGAAGTCACTCAGTCATGTCCGACTCTTCAAGACCCCATGGAATGTAGCCTACCAGGCTTCTCCATCCATGGGATTTTCCAGGCATTTTAGGAGTCTATTATACAGAGTAAAGTAGTCAGAAAGAGAAAATCAAATATAGTATATTAATGCATATATATGGGATCTAGAAAGATGGTACTTATGAGCCTATTTGTAGGGCATCAGTGGAGATGCAGACATAGAGAACAGACTTGTGGACATATTGGGAGAGGGAGGGAGGGATGAATTGAAAGAGTAACATTGAAACACATGCATTACCATATGTAAAAAAGATAGCAGGTGGAAATTTGATGTAAGACCCAAAGCTAGCACTGTGTGACAACCTAGAAGGGTGGGATGGGGTTGGAGGTAGGAGGGAGGTTCAGGAGGGAGGGGACATATATATACCTATGGCAGATTCATGCTGATGTATGGCAGAAACCCCAACATAGTATTATAAATCAATCATCCTCAAATTAAAATAAATTTAAATATTTTAAAATAGGTGAATATTTGGTTAAAGGATAAGAATGAATTAAAACTCTGTTTTAATATATATATGGTGAAATAAATGGTCATTGTATATTTTAAGGGAAGAAAAGCAGACTGTGGTATATAACTAGTATCCAATTTTGTAAAGAAAAAAATATGTATATGTAGGTTCATGTATGCATAGATAAATATGTGGAAGGATATACACAAAACAATTAAAGTTTCTCTTTGAAAAGTAGAAATATTTTCATAAAAACTTATTTTTTACTTTATACCTTTCTGTACTGCTTGTATTTTTACAATTAACTTGAATTACTTTCATGACTATTGAAAATATTTTCCACTTAAAAGAATTCACATGGGTAGACATCTTCTGAATTCTAACATAAAGAACAAATCATTCAAAATGAAGTAATATGAGGAACTAAAATCAGTTTAAAACACACACACAATATAGACAAGTATAACAGATAATTCAAGTAGTCAGTAATAAAAACGTTAATATCAAGTTGCAGCAGGATCTTTTAGCAAAATAAGCCCAGACCAAGTCTAAAGTGACTTACTCAGAGAAAAATGAAATATTTTGTGAGTGTGCTAAGGACCTATGTGAAGAAAACCACAAAATTTCACTGAGAAACAGAAAAGGCATAAAAGAAGATGTAAATGAATGGAGAGACATATTATGTTTCTCAATGGGAAGACTTAACAGTGTAAAGACAGAACCGCTCTCTTTCCCTTGAAACACATTTTTCTCTTGGCAGTTATGCTATAATCTTCTGTTTTCATTCTACCTTACTGCTTGCTTCTTTTCAGTCTCCTTTCCTGGGTTCTCCTCCTCCCAGGAACCTCTGTGGCATTTAGTCCTTAAGGATCTTCCCTTCTCTATTTGCATTCTCCCTAAACCAATTCACCTCCTCCTGTGGTGTCAAATACTATTTATATGTTGATAACTTCAGTACTGACCTCTCCTCTGACTGCCTACCTGACATTATCACACTGATGACTCTTATGTACATCAAACTTCAAAGGTACAAAACAGAACCCTTGATGTCCAACTTCAGCTTGGGACACCTATCCTCTAGATCCTCATAAGGTTTCTTCTCATTTAGATCTCAGTTCAAATGTCAACTCCCTGGGACAGTTGATCTAAAATACTCCTGTCCATTTGCTGAAACAGATATTCATATCACATTGTATGTGTACTAGGTTGCTTCAGCTGTGCCCAACTCTTTGTGACCCTATGGACTGTAGCCCACAAGAATTCTCTGTCCATGGAATTCTCCAGGCAAAAATACTGGAGTGAGTAGCCATTCCCTTTTCCAGGGGATCTTCCTGACCATGGGATGGAACCCAGGTCTCTTATGTCTCCTGCATTGGCAGGTGGGTTCTTTACCACTAGTACCATCTGGGAAGTCCCTCATATCATATTACCTTGTTTTAAATGTCTTCATGGAATTCATTATTATCTGAATTAATTTCTCTATATATTTACTTGTTTAGTATCCTTCTCCTCACTACTACTACTGACTAAAATGTAAACTCCTCAAGAGCAATGATCTTGTTTGACTTGTTCATTGACTTGTTCATTTATTTCCAGCATGTATTATAGTGTCTGACACAGAACAGATGCTCAATGAATATTTATAGAATGAAGGAAGGAAAAATAATGTATAAATTTTAAATGATTTCAATCATATCCCAAGAATATATTGAGAAAAGGGGTCCTTGACAAAAAGACAATTCAGTTGTTTGGGGAAAAGTAAGAATAATGGTATAGTAAGGAAATCTTTGAGAAAAAAAAAAAGAGTAAAGAAGGAGAATTTGCCATAGTAGGAATTTTTAAATGTTAAAAATTGAATAATGAATAATTGAAATAGTGCAGTCCCATTGAGGGATTGAAGTGGTAGATCCGTAGAAAAGAAAGTCCAGACCAGAGCCAAATACATATAAACATTTACTATATGACAAAGGTAGCATTTTGTATGAACCACTGCCGGTAGTGAATGGTAAATTATTCAATAAATAATGTTAATAATGTACAGATAACTAAGTCTCCCTTTCTCCCATGTACTACAACCTCCCTGAAGTGTTAACAGCTTCTTGTATATCCTACCAGAGATAATCTCTGCACTTTCAAAGATTTTACATTTATACATCCCTTTCTCCCCCAACAAATGGTAGCATACCACCACATTGTTATGCATCTTGCCTTTTGTTGCTTAAAAATATCTTGGACATCTTTCTGTATAACTACATGTTGAGCTGCCAAATTTCTTTTAATAACTGCATAATATTCCATTATATAGACATAACATAATTTAAAACTAGTTCTCAGTGACGGCTGGGATTTCCCTGGTGGGGCAGATGGTAAAGAATCCACCTGCAATGCAGGAGACCCAGGTTCAATCCCTGGGTTGGGAAGATCCCCCGGAGAAGGAAATGGCAATCCAGCCATTTCCTGGAGAAATCCATGGACAGAGGAGCCTGGCAGGCTATAGTCCATGGGGTCACAAAGAGTTGGACATGACCGATTGACTCACATTTTTTACTTTTCACTCAGTGATGGTTATTTCCAATCTTTTGAAAGTATAAATCAGGCTGTAATAATTAGTTCACTCAAATATGACTGTATTTATAGGATGAGTACTTTGGAGTGCAATTTCTAAGTCAGAAGGTTTGTCTCTTTATTTTTGATAGATTGTTTTCAAAATGTCCTTCATAGAGGAAATGTCAATGTATTTTTTCCAGTTTTATTGCAATACTATTGACATAGAACATTGTGTAAGTTCAAGTTGTACAGCATAATGATTTAATGTATTTATATATTGTGAAATGATTACCATAATAAGTTTGGTTAACATCCACCACCTCACATTCTTATGAGAAGAACTTTTAAGATCAACTTACTTATCCACTTTCAAATATACAATACAGGATCATTACTTATAGTCACCATGCCATACATTACACTCTCAGCACTTATAACTGATTGTACCTTTTGACCACCTTCACTCACTTTCCCCAACCCCTCACTCTCCACCTCTTTTTTTCCTCTGCTAACCACCAAACTGTCCTCTGTTTCTGTTAGTTCAGTTTTTAAAATTTCACATATAAGTGAGATTATACAGAATTTGTCTTTCTTTCTCTGTCTGACATTTTACTGAGGATGTACCAGTTTAAACTCACATCAGCAATGCATGGAAGTGCCTGATTCCCTTGACTGTTCCCAAAACAGAGTACTAGAAGCTTTTTGATCTGTGTCAATAGATTAGAAATGTTATCTTGAACTTGTTTGATTTGCATTTCTTTTATAAGTGAGTTTGACATGCTTTCATATCCTTTTATACAAATTATCTAGTTATATCTTTTGCCTATTTTTTATTTTTTGCCTAATTGTTGGTCTGTTCCCTTGTTGATTTATAGGAATAATTTACATAGTAAGAAAAGTTAGCTCACCATTTGGAAAAAAGTTCCTACCCAAAGCCATAAGCCAAAATGAATTCTATATGAATTTAAAATGTGAATATAAAAGAAGAATAGGATACTGGTGAATATACACATAATCTTGTGATGAGGAGGGGCTTCCAATAAGAACTTAAAGGCAGAATTCATAAAGGAAAAAGATAACAGATTGAACTATAAAAAAATTTCAAATTTTATGTAGAGCAAAATTACAAACAAACTTAATAAGCAAAGGACAGCTGTACATGTGCATATATTGGGGGAGGGGGGAAAGAGAAAGCAAACATAGTGAAAGCAGTAAATATAGAAAGTGGTCATTATTCTACTCTAGCAATTTTTTGATAGGTTTAAAAATTTTCAAAATAAACTGTTGAGAAACAGTAATATTAAAAAAACAAAACAGAGAAATCCAAACAAAGTTTAAAATTCAAAAATTAAACAATTTCTATAGCATAATAAAGATTCTTTAAAAAATAAGAATAAAGTTGTATGCAATAAACTGGAAAATCTTGATGAAATACAAATGACAGACACCAAAATAAAAAGCAATATTTAAAATATATATGATTGCCAAAAGAATAATATTCTTAATATAGAATATAATCTTATGAATGAATAAGGAAAAGATATAGGTGAAAGTAATTGACAAAGAACAAGATCAGACAATTTACAAAATAAGAAATACAAATGACCAATAAACTGTAAAACAAAATTTTAAAAATTCAACTTTGCCTGTAATCAAAAAATGAAAATTAAATAATGAAATACCATTTTCTATCTATCAGATTGATAAAGCTTACCAAAATATGAGAAAAGTCAATGTTGGGCAAACGGAGGAAGATGGACACTATCTCAGATGCTGGATGGTGGGCAGATAAATTGTCACAGTTTTTCAGGAGGGCAATTTGAAACCATGTATTAAGAGTCCTCAAAAGTTCATATCATTTTACTTTGCAATCCTTTTGCTAGGAATTTTTCTAAGGACATAATTGGACAAACGTAAAAAGACTGGTAGATAAGGAGGTCTAACATACCATTAATTTTCATTCAAAAAATTAGAAACAAAATTATCAATTAGAAACTGGTTAAATACTTATAAGGTCACTAATACAACTATATATGTGTATGTTTATTGATATTCAAAGATTCACAGTAAAGTTAAAAAGTTATGCATATTATGATCACATTTGTATAGAAAAATTTTCAGAAGATATACACCAAAATGTCAACAGTAGTTGACTCTTGGTGGGTGAATTTTGTTTGCTTTTCTTTGGCATTTGCTCATCCATGTTTCTTATATTTTTAGAATGATAATATACAATGTGCATAATGAAATTTATACCATATTAACACACAAAGAATTTTTATCAACCAATATGTAAAGGCAAAATAGTTTTGATACTAGGGGAAAATGAGCAAAAGTCATAAACAGGCAATTTATCAAGTAAACAGTGCAATAGCCAACAACAAGAAATACTAAACATCCTAGTAATTAAATTAGCGCAAACAAAACAATGCACTTTTTTTTAACACATCAGATCAACCAAAATAATCAGGCGGAGGTATAAAATAGTACTCCTCTACCAAAGGTGGCTGTTTCCAATGGTACCAACATTTTGAAGGACTTTTTGTCAATAAGGATCAAAAATCTGTAACTTGTGTATACCCATTGATCCAAGAATTCTGCTTTCAGAAAATAATCAGACAAGGGTGAAAAGATGTATATTTAAGAATATTCAGCAAGGTATCATTTATAAGAGCATGATATTGGGAATAACTTCAATAATAGTTGGTTAAATTATATAAGTCCATCTTATAATGGAATGTTATGCAACCACTAAAATTCTTATTTTTGTGTTACCAACAGAGAATGAGAGAGAGAATCACAATATGCTTTCTTTCCTTGTTCTCTGAATGTGTTTTTTTTTTTATTATTTTCTTTATTTTAATTGGAGGCTAATTACTTAAATAGCGAAAAAAAAAAAAAGATTACGTATAGGTTACAACATGGATGAAACTTGAAAACAGTATGCTAAGGGAAATAAGTCAAAGGCAAAAGGAAAAATATTGTATGATCCTCCTTATATGAGGTACCTAAAACAGGCAAATTCATAGAGACAAAAAAGTTACCCAAAATTAAGGAGAAAGGGGAGTGGGGAGTTATTATTTAATGGGTACAGAGTTTCTTCTGGGGATGATGAAAAAGTACTGGAAATGGATAGCGACGATGGTTGCACAACATTGTGAATGTACTTAATGCCTCTAAATTGCACACTTAAAGCAGTTAATATGGTAAATTTTATGTTACATATATTTTACCACAATTTTAAAAAGCACATTGCAAATAACTCTATGTAACATGATCTCATTTTGTGCTTGCCATGTCAAAGTTGTAGTGAAAGTGTTAGTCACTTAGTCATGTCTGACTCTTGGCAGGCCCATGGACTATAACCCACCAGGCTCCTCTGTTTATGGAATTCTCCAGGCAAGAATACTGGATTTTCCTGACCCAGGGATCGCACCTGAGTCTCCTGCATTGCAGGCAGATTCTTTACCATCTGAGCCACCAGGGAAGCCCCAATCATGTATAACATGATTCCATTTTGTTCTGACCATATAACCATATAATTCACTAAAGTGTCCAGTTGATTAAGCAACACAATGGAAACAGTATTTTACATCATATGGAGATTTTATGGGTGCTTTTATTTTTCCTGTATACATTTGTCTATATTTTTTCATGAGTGCAATACTTGTATAAAACTATTTTTTTTAATTAAAAGTTATCAGAAATATATGATGAGTGAAAGTGCAGAGTCAAAAAGCAGAGATCTTTAGAAGTTTGGAAGAAATAAAAACCAATTATAACTCTTAGTTAACCTACATGTCCCAAACAACAAAGATTACTCTTTGTTCTCTCAAAGAGAACGTATTTGGAAATACGTTCTCTGCTATGCATTTACAGATTCTTTATTAACCTATATACACTTTTAAAGTTAAGTTTTAAGGTTTTATTTCCTTTGCTCTAAAATGTTCAAGATAGGAAGTTTTGCTTTAAAATAGATATCTTCAAAAATTTTACAATATTTAACAGATAAATATTTATGACCCTTTTGGGTTTTTTTTTCCTTTTTTAAAAAATTTTTTTAATAATTTTATTTTATTTTTAAACTTTACATAATTGTATTAGTTTTGCCAAATATCAAAATGAATCATGTTGTATTGAGTTGAAAATGATACTTTTATCAATTCACTGCAAAATAAAGTTTAGTAGTATTTTTTTCTTTTTAAGTTTTATCCTGTTGTAGGACATACACACACATATGCGTGGGTGCATGCTCAGTCATGTCCGAATTTGTGCTACCACATGGACTGCAGCCCACCAGGCTCCTCTGTCCATGGCATTTCCCAGGCAAGGAGTATTGGAGTGGGTAGCCATTCCCTTCTCCAGGAGATCGAACCTGGGTCTCTTCATCTCCTACATTGGCAGGCAGGTTCTTTACCACTGAGCCACCTGGAAAGCCCCAAGTTTAGTAGAGATGGGAGTAAATTATGTGTCATTGACTTAGTCAATATTTATTGAATACCTAATACAGCAGTGAAAAAACACAAACCTAATACCTGCTTTCATTAAAAAATGAAAATTAACTGAGACTAGAAGAATGAGATGGTGTAATAATAGTTAGGTAAACAATTGGGAAGAGTGACTCCAGGAAGAGTGACTAGTGTCTGCAAATTTCCAGAAGTAAGAAAAAGCTTAAAATAATTCAAGACATATTAGTGAATGAGGAAGAGTATAGCTAGAGTGTAGGAAAGGAGTGAGGAAGAAAATGAAGATGGAGAAACTGCAGCCAGATCATGGAAGCTCTTAGAGATATAGTAATACTCTTAAGTTCAATCAGAAGCCACTGAAGGGGATGACATAATCAATCATACCTTTTTAAAAGGTCATTTTCTAAGGTAGGCTTCCCTGGTAGCTCAGACGGTAAAGTGTCTGCCTGCAATGTGGGAGACCCAGGTTCAATCCCTGGATTGGGAAGATCCCCTGGAGAAGGAAATGGCAACCCACTTCAGTATTCTTACCTGGAAAATTCCATGGACAGAGGAGCCTAGTAGGCTACAGTCCATGGGATTTCAAAGAGTCAGACATGACTGAGCAACTTCACTTTCTAAGACTTTCCTTGCTATAATTATAGCCACTAGTTTTTGTGGGGGTACTTGAAACTTTTCAAGACTTATCCCAACACAGTATCTTCCCACATCCTGTTGGGTAGATATTTTCTTCATTTTACTTAGGAAGAAATCTGAGTTCGCAAAATATAAAAGTGGACTCACTAAGATCATGTTGTTAAGGGACAAAGTCAAGAATCTAGTTGAGGTCTTCTGATACCAAATCTCATACTCTCCATTGCCCTACTTTGGATACTAATCATATCACTGGTATTCAACTATCCACATTATCTTTTCATTAACTTTGAAACATTAAACTTAAAAGCAGGACAAGACAACTCTTTGTAATCCACTTAATTTTTTTTCCCTTTGGTCAGGAAAATAAAAGTCTCATGGATCTGGAGAAAAAGTTGAGCATTCCACTTAGGGGAAATCACGCTAATAGTGGGGTTTTTGTACAAGATGAACTGCACTCACCATGGTTAATGCTGTTTCCCAGAAGTTTGATTGTGAGACATGAAAAATATAATAAAACAAAATAGAAAAAGATTAAGGTAGATGAACACCAAATAGCATATAATAGTTAATACAAGTAAACACTGCAAAATAGAAAGCACTTACCAGTAACTCAGATGTAACCAATTATTAGAGAATATTTCCCATAGAAATGGTATTAACAGTAACTACAGCTAGACAAAAAGATATATTTTCAAAAACATACACAAAGCTATGGAGCATGATTCGGGTACATACAGATAAGTACTATTTACCAGCAAGGCTGTATCTATCTATACGTGCACAATGAATGAACTGAAGTCTAGTCAACCAATTTATTTTGGCTTTCTTCATGATTGATGTGGATAGCCAAATGATTGAGTGAACCAGAGAAATCAGCATCAATCTTGAGGATGCCAAAATGAACAAGTTGCTGTAACCTAACTCAACAAGTAAGCAAATCAAGTGAACAAGTGCTTGCATAGCACTGGCTGTATGCCCAGAAATGTTCTAGATTCTGTGGGGGCTAGAGTTAGAAAACATTGTGTCTGCTTATGAACTTACAGTTTTGTTGGGGTTATAAGTATATAAACTATCAAAGCAGTATAAACCTAACTATAGCATATACTTTCAGTTTATGCTATATGGCTTCAGAGATCAGTGAGCCGGAGTGAGCAAAATTAAGTTGGACATCAAAGAAAAGATAGGATTTGAGTTGCTGAAGAGAAAGAGAGAAAAAGTATATCACACATTTGCTGAGTGCCTCCCCTCAAAAATCTGTTTTTCCCTTCTTGAAATAATGCTGAATTCTTGTTTAGGAAACTATTACATCAGCAACTCTCAGCCAAGTGCTTCAGGCCGAGTTGACTCTCACTGTAGGTGTGCATGATAATTGTATTAAGTCAATCAAGATATTCTATCCTCCTGGCACCAATGACTGCCTTAGTGATGGACATGTAACCCAAGCCTAAATGAACTGCTGCATCTTATTCCCCTCTGGCCTTAGTAATTAATATAAAAGATTCCTAAAAGCTCCTACCAGAGTAGACTTCTGCATGTTTTCTGAGAATGCTGGGACACAGATTTCTCTTCTACTGAATATTATATTATGAAGACTTAAAGTTTCTAGTCTTTTAAAACCAAACCACATAGGTGTTTTATGAAGGAGGGACCTGGAGTTGAGAAAGATCTACTATGTGGCCCTTGTGGGTTGGTATGGACACCATTGAAAGAATGGAAGAGACTCAGAGTATACTTGTACCCTTAGTAACATCACTAAATTGCTAGATCTTTCCTTGCCTGACACCAGTTTAATCTCTGGATTTTTTTTGTTATATGAGCTACTAAGTTCTCTTTGTTTGAATAAAATCAAGTTCTGCCCAGCCATTCATGTGACTAGAGCAAAGGATTCATGTTGGTGAATAGAGAGCAATCATAGTGGATAATGAAGAGAGCCTATATTGTAGAGAAACAAGTGACAGAGACAGGATTTGGGATATGATAGTCAATTAAGAATCATGACATTTCATTAAAAGATAATGATATGAATGAAGTGGTAACCTAGGAATATTGATCAGATCGAGGTGAAGTTAATGGATTTCAGGGAAAACAACAAGAAGACAGCAGGAAAATCCTTTAGGAGGATTTGAGGGCCTGGTCTATGGTGGTGGTGATGGAAATATAGAGAAAAGGACTGAGAAGTATTTTTGTTAATAACATGAGTTCTAGAAACTGCCTGAGTTAGAATTTAGAATCTACTATTGCTACTTATACTCTACATTCCCATATTTTGAATAAAACTTCTATCCAGTTACTTCTATCCAGCTAGTCATATCATCTCATTATGATTTGAAACTTTAATCTTAGGGAGATTACATATCTTTTATAAGTTACTTGGTATTTCTTCCCCCCAATTTTCACATTTGCAAAATGAGAATAAAAATAGTACCTAACATCTTAAGATTGTCATTATGATTAAATGTAGAAATACATGCACAATGAGACAGGGCGCTCAGGGCCAGTGCACTGGGATGACCCTGAGGGATAGGATGGTGGGGGTGGTGGGAGGGGGGTTCAGGATGGGGGACACATGTACACCCATGGCTGATTCATGTGAATGTATGGCAAAAACCACTACAATATTGTAAAGTAATTGGCCTCCAATTAAATAAATTAATTTACAAAAAAAAAAAAAAAAGACTGAAGGAAGGAGAGCGTTCCACATACAACAAAAATGGAGTCATATCCAGTACATATTGTTAATTGAAAAATGTGCACAACAGTGTGTGTAATTTAATACCATCTATGTAAAAATGACAGGGAGATACTTCTACTCTTTTTAGTGTGTCCAACATTTCTGGAACAGTGGTTAACTCTAGAGAGTGTGTCCAGAAATTTTACTTTTTACCTTACAACCTTCTTTGCTGTTGGGATGTTTTAACCATGGGCCTATACTAATTTTTAAATAAAAAGCTACTTTTTTTAACTTTTACAAATGAAAAAGAGAAATACCATCTGTTTAAGGAAAGTTTCTGTGGACAACACAGAGTTTTAGTTTTTCACCTCTCTTAAATAATATATTTTCAACTCTATTGAATAAATGGAAGATTCTAAATTTGGGAAAAAAAGAAATACATGCAAAATACTTAGAAGAGTCTGTATAACATAATATATCATATTATATATCATATTATATATAGCATTGGGCTTCCCTGGTGGCTCAAACAATAAAGAATCTGCCTGTTATGCAGGAGACCTGGTTTCAATCCCTGGGGTGGGAAAATCCCTTGGAGAAGGAAATGGCAACCCACTCAAATATTCTTGCCTGGAGAATTCCACAGACAGAGGAGCCTGGTGGGCTGCAGTCCATGCGGTACACAAAGTGTTGGATATGACTGAGCGACTAACACTTTCACTTTCATTTATAGCATTAATATGTTATATTAATATATTTTATATAGTTATATAGAAAAATTTTATGTAACACTTTGAATGCATTAATTAATCTTTTCAAAAACTGTGTAGGGTGGACCATTTTACAGATAAGGAAACTGAGGCACAGGATTTTTAAATGATTTCTTCAAGGATATAAATATTTGAAGCTAGAACCCAAAGTCAGAGCTTTGCGCTCTGAATACCACATTTAGTGTGGCTTGATACCTTAAATTTTAAATGTCAGGGTTATCATGGGACCTACAGCGTCTCTGAAATGTGTGGTGTTTCCACATTAAATTCAGAGCATGCTTGACCCTCATTGAATAGGGTAAATTTCTGTCAGTAAGTACAGAAGAAGTAGCAGATAAAAACAGCATCAAAGAGCTTCTAGATTACTGTAGAATATCCCCATTTCCATAAGGGCAGTAACTGTGGTGCTCAGGATGGGAAAAAGCCTTAAAGAAGGTGAACTTGAACAGAAAAGGACACTTAGATGAGATCCAAGCATTAATATGTTGCTACAATGTTCTGCATATGGAGAATATGTCTCCAAAATAGGTTATCAACCAGTGGTGTTGGTAGATTAGATCGCAGAGTGCATAGATAGCCATGCCTATGATAATAAAGGTTACATAAGAGCATGAAGCATTACTATGAACAAAGCTAGTGGAGGTGATGGAATTTCAATTGAGATATTTCAAATCCTGAAAGATGATGCTGTGAAAGTGCTTCACTCAATATGCCAGCAAATTTGGAAAACTCAGCAGTGGCCACAGGACTGGAAAAGGTCAGTTTTCATTCCAATCCCAAAGAAAGGCAATGCCAAAGAATGCTCAAATTACCACACAATTGCACTCATCTCACACACTAGTAAAGTAATGCTCAAAATTCTCCAAGCCAGGCTTCAGCAATATGTGAACTGTGAACTTCCAGATGTTCAAGCTGGTTTTAGAAAAGGCAGAGGAACCAGAGATCAAATGGCCAACATCCACTGAATCATTGAAAAAGCAAGAGCATTCCAGGAGAACATCTATTTCTGCTTTATTGACTATGCCAAAGCCTTTGACTGTGTGGATCATAATAAACTGTGGAAAATTCTGAAAGAGATGGGAATACCAGACCACCTGACCTGGCTCTTGAGAAACCTATATGCAGATCAGGAAGCAACAGTTAGAACTGGACATGGAACAGACTGGTTCCAAATAGGAAGAGGAGTACGTCAAGGCTGTATATTGGCACCCTGCTTATTTAACTTATATGCAGAGTACATCATGAGAAATGCTGGACTGGAAGAAACACAAGCTGGAATCAAGATTGCCGGGAGAAATATCAAGAACCTCAGATATGCAGATGACACCACCCTTATGGCAGAAAGTGAAGAAGAACTAAAGAGCCTCTTGATGGAGGTGGTCCTAAGATGGCACAGGAATAGAGCAGGGTGACCACTTTCTCCCCCACAAATTCATCAAAAGAACATTTAAACACTGAGTAAAATCCACAAAACAACTTCTGAATGCTGGCAGAGGACATCAGGCACCCAGAAAAGCAGCCCATTGTCTTCAAAAGGAGGTAGGAAAAATATAAAAGACAAAAAAAGAGACAAAAGAGGTAGGAACGGAGCGCCATCCCGGGAAGGGAGTCTTAAAAAGAGAGATGTTTCCAAACACCAGGAAACACTGTCACTGCCAAGTCTGTGGCGAGCCTTGGAAGCACAGAGGGCAACTTAATAGGGAGGAAAAATAAGTAAATAATTAAAACCCACAGATTATGAGCCCAACTGTAACTCCCCCAGCGGAGAAGCAGCACAGATGCCTGCACCCGCCACTAGCAAGCGGTGGCTGGGCACGGAGGCACGGGCTGCATTGCTTAGAGTAAGGATCGGGCCTGAATGCCCTCGAGGGTAATCAGAGTGAACTAATTTGGGCTAGCAAACCAGACTGTGGGACAGCTACCACGTGAAAAGCCCTAAGACATTGCCAGGCCCGCACACAGAACAAAGGGTGGAACAGAACTAGCCGGCTGCAGACCATCCCCCTCTGGTGACAGGCAGCCAGAGCCAGAAGGGGGCAATCGCAGCCCCAGAGAGACATTATCTACCAAACTGCAAGCAGGCTTCTTTGCTTACTAAGACTTCTTGGGGTTCTAGACAGTCATCCGCTTGAGAAGGTGCACCAGTTGTATACCCAGAAAACTGAGCGGCAGGGACAGGAGAGGCTATAAGTCACAGTGACCACGCTCACCAAACACCTCATCACCTGAGCTGCTCGGAACTGGGAAGGGCACAAAATCCAGGCCCAACGGAGTCTGCACCTCTGAGGACTACCCTAGTGCCTGAACCTGAGTGGCTTAGACTAGGGGGGTGCATGCAGCCCAGGGCCGGCCTCGGACGGTTCCCGGCAGAGCAACCTAGAGCCTGAGCTGTGTGGACAGGGAGGGTGCACGTGCCATGAGCGGGGGCAGGCCCAGTGTGGCTGAGACACTACTAGTGCACTCCAGTGTTATTTGTTTGCAGCGTTCCTCCCTCCCCACAGCACGACTGAACAAGTGAGCCTAAAAAGGTGTCCACCACCGCCCCCTTGTGTCAGGGTGGAAATAAGACACTGAAGAGACCAGCAAACAGAAGCTAAAACTGAGGGAACCGCCTTGGAAGTGACAGGTGCAATAGATAAAAACTCAGTAGTTAGTACGGACTACATAGGAAGGGGCCTATAGATCTTGAGAAATATAAGCCGGACAAAGAAACTATCCAAAAATGAACTAACCCCACACTACCCACAATAACACCAGAGAAAGTCCTAGATATATATTTACTATTTTTATGGTCATTCTTTTCTTTTTTTTCTTCTTCTTCTCTTTTTTCTTTTCTTTTCTTTCTTTTTTTAACTTTTATTTTAAATTTGTAAGTCCTCTATTACTCCTTTAATTTTCATTTTTATAACCTACTATTACTTAAAAAAATACTTTTTTAAAGCAAACTTCATATATATATATATATATAAATAACTTTTGTGACTGTTTTTTTTCTTCTTCTTCTTCTTTTCTTTAATATTGTATTTTTGAAAATCCAACCTCTACTCTAGAATTTTAATCTTTGCTTTTTGGTATTTGTTATCAATTTTGTACCTTTAAGAACCCAATCTGCAGTACCTGTTTTTACTTGGGAGCGAGATTACTGGCTTGACTGCTCTCTCCCCCTTTGGACTCTCCATTCTCTCCACTAGGTTGCCTCTGTCTCCTCCCTCCCCTTCTCTTCTCTACCCAACTCTCTGAATCTCTGTGTATTCCAGATGGTGGAGGACACTGAGGGAACTGATTACTGGCTGGATCTCTCTCTCCCCTTTTCATTCCCCACTTTTATCCTCCTGGCCACCTCTGTCTCCTTCCTCCCTCTTCTCTTCTCTGTATAACTCCATGAACATCTCTGAGTGGTCCAGACTGTGGAGTATACATAAGGAAGTGATTACTGGCTAGCTTGCTCTCTTCTCTTTTGATTCCACCTCATCTCATTCGGGTCACCTCTAACTCCCTCCTCTCTCTTCTCTTCTCCATGTAACTCTGTGAACCTCTCTGGGTGTCCCTCACTGTGGAGAAATTTTTCATCTTTAACCTAGATGTTTTATCAATGGTGCTGTATAGAAGGAGAAGTCTTGAGACTACTGTAAAAATAAGACTGAAAACCAGAAGCAGGAGGCTTAAGTCCAAATCCTGAGAACATCATAGAACACCTGACTCCAGGGAACATTAAGCAATAGGAGCTCATCAAACGCCTCCATACCTACACTGAAACCAAGCACCACCCAAGGGCCAACAAGTTCCAGAGCAAGACATACCACACAAATTCTCCAGCAACACAGGAACATAGCCCTGAGCTTCAATATACAGGCTGCCCAAAGTTACTACAAATCCAATGACATCTCATAACTCATTACTAGACACTTCATTGCACTCCAGAGAGAAGAAATTCAGCTCCACCCATCAGAACACTGACACAAGCTTCCCTAACCAAGAAACTTTGACAAGCCACCGATACAACCCCACCCACAGCGAGGAAACTCCATAATAAAGAGAACTCCACAAACTCCAGAATACAGAAAGGCCACCCCAAACTCAGCAATATAAACAAGATGAAGAGACAGAGGAATACCCAGCAGGTAAAGGAACAGGATAAATGCCCACCAAACCAAAGAGGAAGAGATAGGGAATCTACCTGATAAAGAATTCCAAACAATGATAGTGAAAATGATCCAAAATCTTGAAATAAGAATGGAATCACAGATAAATAGCCTGGAGGCAAGGATTGAGAAAATGTAAGAAAGGTTTAAAAAGGACCTAGAAGAAATAAAAAAGAGTCAATATATAATGAATAATGCAATAAATGAGATCAAAAACACTCTGGAGGCAACAAATAGTAGAATAACGGAGGCAGAAGATAGGATTAGTGAAATAGAAGATAGAATGGTAGAAATAAATGAATCAGAGAGGAAAAAAGAAAAATGAATTAAAAGACATGAGGACAATCTCAGAGACCTCCAGGACAATATTAAACACCCCAACATTCGAATCATAGGAGTCCCAGAAGAAGAAGACAAAAAGAAAGACCATGAGAAAATACTTCAGGAGATAATAGTTGAAAACTTCCCTAAAATGGGGAAGGAAATAATCACTCAAGTCCAAGAAACCCAGAGAGTCCCAAACAGGATAAACCCAAGGCAAAACACCTCAAGATACATACTAATCAAATAAACAAAGATCAAACACAAAGAACAAATATTAAAGGCAGCAAGGGAAAAACAACAAATAACACACAAGGGGATTCCCATAAGGATAACAGCTGATATTTCAATAGAAACTCTTCAGGCCAGGAGGGAATGGCAAGACATACTTAAAGTGATGAAAGAAAATAACCTACAGCCCAGATTACTGTACCCAGCAAGGATCTCATTCAAATATGAAGGAGAAATCAAAAGCTTTACAGACAAGCAAAAGCTGAGAGAATTCAGCACCACCAACCACCTCTTCAACAAATGCTAAAGGATCTTCTCTAGACAGGAGACACAAAAACGGTGTATAAACTCAAACCCAAAACAATAAAGTAAATGGCAACGGGATCATACTTTTCAATAATTACCTTAAACGCAAATGGGTTGAATGCCTCAACCAAAAGACAAAGACTGGCTGAATGGATACAAAAACAAGACCCCTATATATGTTGTCTACAAGAGACCTACCTCATAACAGGGGAAACATACAGACTGAAAGTGAAGGGCTGGAAAAAGATATTCTGTGCAAATAGAGATCAAAAGAAAGCAGGAGTAGCAATACTCATATCAGATTAAATAGACTTTAAAACAAAGGCTGTAAAAAGAGACAAAGAAGGACCCTACATAATTATCAAAGGATCAATCCAAGAAGAAGATATAATAATTATAAATATATATGCACCCAACATAGGAGCACCTCAATATGTTAGACAAATACTAACAAGTATGAAAAGGGAAATTAACAATACCACAATAATAGTGGGAGACTTTAATACCCCACACCTATGGATAGATCAACTAAACAGAAAATTAACAAAGAAACACAAACTTTAAATGATACAATAGACTGGTTAGACCTAATTGATATCTATAGGACATTTCACCGCAAAACAATGAATTTCACCTTTTTCTCAAGTGCACATGGAACCTTCTCCAGGATAGATCACATCCTGGGCCATAAATCTAGCCTTGGTAAATTCAAAAAAATTGAAATCATTCCAAGCATCTTTTCTGACCACAATGCAGTAAGATTAGACCTCAATTACAGGAGAAAAACGATTAAAAATTCCAACATATGGAGGCTGAACAACACGCTGCTGAGTAACCAACAAATCACAGAAGAAATCAAAAAGAAACCAAAATTTGCATAGAAACAAATGAAAATGAAAACACAACAACCCAAAGCCTGTGGGACACTGTAAAAGCAGTCCTGAGGGGAAAGTTTATAGCAATACAGGCATACCTCAAGAAACAAGAAAAAAGTCAAATAAATAACCTAACTCTACACCTAAAGCAACTAGAAAAGGAAAAAATTTAGAAACCCAGGGTTAGTAGATGGAAAGAAATCTTAGAAATTAGGGCAGAAATAAATGAAAAAGAAACAAAGGAGATCATAGCAAAAATCAACAAAGCCAAAAGCTGGTTCTTTGAAAGGATAAATAAAATCATCAAACCATTAGCCAGACTCACGAAGAAACAAAGGGAAAAAAATCAAATCAATAAAATTAGAAATGAAAATGGAGAGATCACAACAGACAACACAGAAATGCAAAGGATCATAAGAGACTACTATCAGCAACTATATGCCAATAAAATGGACAACATGGAAGAAATGGACAAATTCTTAGAAAAGTACAACTTTCCAAAACTGAACCAGGAAGAAATAGAAAATCTTAACAGACCCATCACAAGCACAGAAATTGAAACTGTAATCAAAAATCTTCCAGCAAACAAAAGCCCAGGTCCAGACGGCTTCACAGCTGAATTCTACCAAAAATTTAAAGAAGAGCTGATACCTATCCTACTCAAACTCTTCCAGAAAATTGCAGAGGACGGTAAACTTCCAAACTCATGCTATGAGGCCACCATCACCCTAATACCAAAACCTGACAAAGATGCCACAAAAAGAGAAAACTACAGGCCAATATCATTGATAAACATAGATGCAAAAATCCTTAATAAAATTCTAGCAATCAGAATCCAACAACACATTAAAAAGATCATACACCATGACCAAGTGGGCTTTATCCCAGGGGTGCAAGGATTCTTCAATATCCACAAATCAATCAATGTAATACACCACATTAACAAATTGAAAAATAAAAGCCATATGATTATGTCAATAGATGCAGAGAAAGCCTTTGATAAAACTCAACATACATTTATGATAAAAACTCTCCAGAAAGCAGGAATGGAAGGAACATGCCTCAACATAATAAAAGCTATATATGACAAACCCACATCAAACATTATCCTCAATGGTGAAAAATTGAAAGCATTTCCCCTAAAGTCAGGAATAAGACAAGGGTGCCCACTCTCACCACTACTATTCAACATAGTTTTGGAAGTTTTGGCCACAGCAATCAGAGCAGAAAAAGAAATAAAAGGAATCCAAATTGGAAAACAAGAAGTAAAATTCTCACTGTTTGCAGATGACATGATCCTCTACATAGAAAACCCTAAAGACTCCACCAGAAAATTATTAGAGCTAATCAATGAATATAGTAAAGTTGCAGGATATAAAATCAACACACAGAAATCCCTTGCATTCCTATACACTAATAATGAGAAAATAGAAAGAAAAATTAAGGAAACAATTCCATTCACCTTTGCAACGAAAAGAATAAAATACTTAGGAATATATCTACCTAAAGAAACTAAAGACCAATATATAGAAAACTATAAAACCCTGATGAAAGAAATCAAAGAGGACACTAATAGATGTAGAAATATACCATGTTCATGGATCGGAAGAATCAATATAGTGAAAATACTACCCAAAACAATCTATAGATTCAATGCAATCCCTATCAAGCTACCAACGGTATTTTTCACAGAGCTAGAACAAATAATTTCACAATTTGTATGGACATACAAAAAACCTCGAAGAGCCAAAGCAATCTTGAGAAAGAAGAATGGAACTGGAGGAATCAACCTGCCTGACTTCAGGCTCTACTACAAAGCCACAGTCATCAAGACAGTATGGTACTGGCACAAAGACAGAAATATAGATCAATGGAAAAAATAGAAAGCCCAGAGATAAACCCACACACCTATGGACACCTTATCTTTGACAAAGGAGGCAAGAATATACAATGGAGAAAAGACAATCTCTTTAACAAGTGGTGCTGGGAAAACTGCTCAACCACTTGTAAAAGAATGAAACTAGAACACTTTCTAACACCATAACAAAAATAAACTCAAAATGGATTAAAGATCTAAACATAAGACCAGAAACTATAAAACTTTTAGAGGAGAACATAGGCAAAACACTCTCCAACATACATCACAGCAGGATCCTCTGTGACCCACCTCCCAGAATATTGGGAATAAAAGCAAAAATAAACAAATTGGATCTAATTAAAATTAAAAGCTTCTGCAAAACAAAGAAACTATAAGCAAGGTGAAAAGACAGCCTTCAGAATGGGAGAAAATAATAGCAAATGAAGCAACTGACAAACAACTAATCTCAAAAATATACAAGCAACTCCTGTAGTTCAATTCCAGAAAAATAAACTACCCAATCAAAAAATGGGCCAAAGAACTAAATAGACATTTCTCCAAAGAAGACATACAGATGGCTAACAAACACATGAAAAGATGCTCAATATCAGTCATTATCAGATAAATGCAAATCAAAACCACAATGAGGTACCATTTCACACCAGTCAGAATGGCTGTGATCCAAAAGTCTACAAGCAATAAATGCTGGAAAGAATGTGGAGAAAAGGGAACCCTCTTACACTGTTGGTGAGAATGTAAACTAGTACAGCCACTATGGAGAACAGTGTGGAAATTCCTTAGAAAACTGGAAATAGAACTGCCATACGACCCAGCAATCCCACTGCTGGGCATACACACCGAGGAAACCAGAATTGAAAGAGCCACGTGTACCCCAATGTTCATTGCAGCACTGTTTATAAGAGCCAGGACGTGGAAGCAACCTAGATGTCCATCAGCAGATGAATGGATAAGAAAGCTGTGGTACATATACACAATGAAATATTACTCAGCCATTAAAAAGAATACATTTGAATCAGTTCTAATGAGGTGGATGAAACTGGAGCCTATGATACAGAGTGAAGTAAGCCAGAAAGAAAAACACCAATACAGTATACTAACGCATATATATGGAATTTAGAAAGATGGTAATGACAACCCTGTATGCGAGACAACAAAAGAAACTCAGATGTATAGAACAGACTTTTGGACTCTGTGGGAGAGGGAGGAGGGGGGGATGATTTGGGAGAATGGCATTAAAACATGTGTAATATCATATAAGAAACGAATCACCAGTCCAGGTTCGATGCAGGATACAGGAAGCGTGGGGCTGGTGCACTGGGATGACCCAGAGGGATGGTATGGATAGGGAGGTGAGAGGCGGGGTTCAGGATGGGGAACATGTGTACACCCGTGGCGGATGCATGTTGATGTATGGCAAAACTAATACAATATTGTAAAGTAAAATAATAATAATAATAAAATCATGGCATCTGGCCCCATCACTGCATAGGAAATAGATGGGGAAACAGTGGAAACAGTGTCAGACTTTATTTTGGGGGCTTCAAAATCACTGTAGATGGTGATTTCACCCATGAAATTAAAAGATGCTTACTCTTTGGAAGGAAAGTTATGACCAACCTAGATAGCATATTGGAAAGCAGAGACATTACTTTGCCAACAAAGGTCCATCTAGTTAAGGCTATGATTTTTCCAGTGATCATGTATGGATGTGAGAGTTGGACTGTGAAGAAAGTTGAGCACCGAAGAATTGATGCTTTTGAACTGTGGTGTTGGAGAAGACTCTTTAGAGTCCCTTGGACTGCAAGGAGATCCAACCAGTCCATCCTAAAGGAGATCAGTCCTGGGTATTCATTGGAAGGACTGATGCTAAAGCTGAAACTCCAATACTTTGGTCACCTCATGAGAAGAGTTGACTCATTGGAAAAGACTCTGATGCTGGGAGGGATTGGGGGCAGGAGGAGAAGGGGACTACAGAGGATGAGATGGCTGGATGGCATCACCGACTCGATGGACATGAGTTTGGGTAAACTCCAGCAGTTGGTGATGGACAGGGAGGCCTGGCGTGCTGTGATTCATGGGGTCACAAAGAGTCAGACACGACTGAGCTACTGAACTGAACTGAACTGAAGAGCATGAAGCCATATTAGCCACACAGCTAACATGTGCTAGGCAAACTGAAAGTGATGGCAGGAGGAAAAGCCAGTAGTCATTGCATATTTAAATATCAAGACTTAAGAAAATTTAGTTCTTGGAGGCCAAATATAGAGCACTAGGTAAGAAACCTAAGGCCAAAATCTCTATGTTGATGTTTTCAAAAAAGCATTACTTACAAACAGAAAAATAAGAGTGGACACTCCAAATTATTCCTAACCGAACATAAAATTTTTAATTACTGTTGTCACTCAGTCACTAAGTCATCTCCAACTCTTGGACATCCCATGGACTGAAGCATGTCAGGCTCCTCTGCCGTTCATTACCCCCGGACTTTGCTCAAATTCATGTCCATTGAGTCAATGATGCCATCCAACCATCTCATCCCCTGTATCCCCTTCTCCTCATGCCCTCAAACTTTCCCAGCATCAGGGCCTCTTCCAATGAGTTGGCTCTTCACATCAGGTGGCCAAAGTATTTGAGCTTCAGCTTTAGCATCATTCCTTATAATGAATAGTCAGGGTTGATCTCCTTTAGGATTGACTAGTTTGATCTACTTGCTGTCCAAGGAACTCTTAAGAGTCTTCTCCAACACCACAGTTCAAAAGCATCAATTCTTTGGCACTCAGCCTTCTTCATGTTCCAACTCTCACATCTGTATATGATTACTGGAAAAACCATAGCCCTGACTAGACGGACCTTTGTTGGCAAAGTAATGTCTCTGCTTTTTGATATGCTCTCTAGGTTGGTCATAGCTTTTCTTCCAAGGAGAAGGTGTCTTTTAATTTAGTGGCTGCAGTCACCATCTGCCATGATTTTGGAGCCCAAAAAAATAAAATCTGTCACTGTTTCCACTTTTTCCCCACATATTTGCCATGAAGTGATGGGACCAGATGACATGATATTAGTTCTGTGAATGTTGAGTTTTAAGCCACCTTTTTCACTCTCTTCTTTCACCCTCGTCAAGAGGCTCTTTAGTTCCTTTTCACTTTCTGCCTTTAGAGTGATATCATCTGTATATCTGAGATTGTTGATATTTCTCCCAGTAATCTTTATTCCAGCTTGTGAGTCATCCAACCTGGCATTTCTCATGATATACTCTCATATAAGTTAAATAAGCAGGGTGACAATATACTTCCTTTACGTACTCCTTTCCCAATTTTGAACCAGTCCATTGTTCCACATCTAGTTCTAACTGTTGCTTCTTGACCTGCATAAATATTTCTCAGGAGACAGGTAAAGTAGTCTGGTATTCCCATCTCTTTAAGAATTTCCCACCGTTTATTGTAATCCACACAGTCAAAGGCTTTAGTGTAGTCAATTAAGCAGAAGTAGATGGGTTTTTTTTAGAATTCCCTTGCTTTTTCTATGATCCAACAGATGTTGGCAATTTGATTTCTGGTTCCTCTGCCTTTTCTAAATCCAGCTTGTACATCTGAAATTTCTTGGTTCATGAGCTGTTGAAGTCTAGCTTGAAGAATTTTGAGCATTACCTTGCTAGCATGTGAAATGACCACAATTGTATGGTAGCCTGAACATTCTTTGGCATTGCCTTTTTTTGGAATTGGAATGAAAACTGACCTTTTGCAGTCCTATGGCCACTGCTGAGTTTTCCAAACTTGCTAGCATATTGAGTGCAACACTTTGATAGCATCATATTTTAGGATTTGAAATAGCTCAGCTGGAATTCTATCACCTCCACTAGGATTGTTCATAGTAATGCTTCCTAAGGGCCACTTGACTTCACACTCCAGCCAGAGATTGTCTGGCTATAGGTGAGTGACCACACCATTGTGATTATCTGGGTCATTAAGACCTTTTTTTGTACAGTTCTTCTGTGTATTCTTCCACCTCTTCTTAATCTCTTCTGCTTATGTTAGGTCCTTACCATTTCTGTCCTGTATTGTGCCCATCTTTGCATGAAATGTTTCCTTGATATCTGTAATTTTGTTGAAGAGATCTCTAGTCTTTCCCATTCTATTGTTTTCCTTTATTTCTTTGCATTGTTCACTTAAGAATGCTTTCTTACCTCTCCTTGCTATTCTCTGGAACTCTGCATTCAGTTGGATATATCTTTCCCTTTCTCCTTTGCCTTTTGCTTCTCTTCTTTTTCAGATATTTGTAAGGCCTCCTCAGAAAACCACTTGGCCTTCTGCATTTATTTTTCTTAGGGATGGTTTTGGTCACCACCTCCTATACAGTGTTACAAATTTCAATCCATAGTTCTTCATGCACTCTGTCTACCAAATCTAAACCCTTGAATCTATTTGTCACGTCCACTGTACCATCATGAAGGATTTGATTTAGATCATACCTGAGTAGCTTAGGAATTTTCCCTTATTTCTTCAGTTTAAGTCTGAATTTTGCATACTAGATCATAAATTTGGAGAAGGAAATGGCAACCCACTCCAGTGTTCTTGCCTGGAGAATCCCAGGGATGGGGGAGCCTGGTGGGCTGTCATCTCTGGGGTCACACAGAGTCAGACACGACTGAAGCGACTTAGCAGCAGCAGATCATAAACAGGCTTCCCTGGTGGCTTAGATGGTAAAGAATCTGCGTGCAATGCATGAGACCTTGGTTCAGTCCCTGGGTTGGGAAGATCCCCTGGAGGAGGGCATGGCAGCTTACTCCAGTATTCTTGCCTGGAGAACCCCATGGACAGAGGAGGAGCCTGGCAGGCTACAGTCCATGAGGTCACAAAGAGTCGGACATGATGAGTGGCTAAGCACAGACCATAAACAGGCAGGCACAGTTATGGACATGATAGTAAATGATATACATATGAAGGTGCCACTTACTCTTGTTTAAAGAAATTCAAGGGTGAAATGGTAGAACAGTAGCTTCAAGAGGTAATATGTTGCCAAAATAGAATCAGGAGATCTTCAAGATGACCTACATCCACCAGAAAAAAAACCCCACAAAATCTAGAAAACTTCTTTTGGGAATTTACTTCCATAATCAGCCACCTGATAGATCAAATAGCATAAGACTGAGTCCTGAAATAAACATAATATGTTGGGGAGAGAGAAAAAACTGCCATCTAAGTTTCAGATACTGATATATTCAATTGAATGCAGAGTTCCAGAGAACAGCAAAAAGAGATAAGAAGGCCTTCTTAATGAACAAAGCAAAAAAATAGAAGAAAACAAAAGAATGTGAAAGATGAGATCTCTTCAACAAAATTGCAGATGTCAAGGAAATATTTCCTGCAAGGATGAGCACAATAAAGACAGAAACAGTAAGTAAAGACTGAGCAGAAGCAGAGGGGATTAAGAAGTGGCAAGAGTGTTTTGCCTATGTTCTCCTCTAGGAGTTTTATAGTTTCTGGTCTTACGTTTAGATCTTTAATCCATTTTGAGTTTATTTTTGTGTATGGTGTTAGAAAGTGGTCTAGTTTCATTCTTTTAGAAGTGGTTGACCAGATTTCCCAGCACCACTTGTTAAAGAGATTGTCTTTAATCCATTGTATATTCTTGACTCCTTTGTCAAAGATAAGGTGTCCATATGTGCGTGGATTTATCTCTGGGCTTTCTATTTTGTTCCACTGATCTATATTTCTGTCTTTGTGCCAGTACCATACTGTCTTGATAACTGTGGCTTTGTAGTAGAGCCTGAAGTCAGGTAGGTTGATTCCTCCAGTTCCATTCTTCTTTCTCAAGATCGCTTTGGCTATTCAAGGTTTTTTGTATTTCCATACAAATTGTGAAATTATTTGTTCTAGCTCTGTGGAGAATACTGTTGGTAGCTTGATACGAGACAGCAAAAGAGACACTGATGTATAGAACAGTCTTATGGACTCTGTGGGAGAGGGAGAGGGTGGGAAGATTTGGGAGAATGGCATTGAAACATGTAAAATATCATGTAAGAAACGAGTTGCCAGTCCAGGTTCGATGCACGATACTGGATGGCTTGGGGCTAGTGCACTGGGACGACCCAGAGGGATGGTATGGGGAGGGAGGAGGGAGGAGGGTTCAGGATGGGGAACACATGTATACCTGTGGCAGATTCATTTTGATATTTGGCAAAACTAATACAATTATGTAAAGTTTAAAAAAAAAAAAAGAAGTGGCAAGAATACACAGAAGAACCATATAAAAAAGGCCTTAATGACCTGGATAACCATGGTGGTGTGGTCACTCACCTAGAGCTGGACATGCTAGAGTGTAAAGTCAAGTGGGCCTTAGGAAGCATTACTATGAACAAAGCTAGTAGAGGTGACGATATTCCAGCTGAGCTATTTAAAATCCTGAAAGATGGTGCTATTAAAGTACTGCACTCTATATGTCAGCAAATTTGGAAAACTGAGCAGTGGCCACAGGACTGCAAAAGGTCAGTTTTCATTCCAATCCCAGAGAAGGGCAATGCCAAACAATGTTCAAACTACCATACAATTGTGCTCATTTCACATGCTAGCAAGGTTATGCTCAAAATCCTTCAAGCTAGGCTTCAGCAGTACATAAACCAAGAACTGTCAGATATACAAGTTGGGTTTTGAAGAGGCAGAGGAAGCAGATATCAAATTGCCAACATTCATTCGATCATGGAGAAAGCAAGGGAATTCCAGAAAAAAATATCTACTTCTGTTTCACTGAGTACACTTAAGTTTTGACTGTGTGGATGACAACAAACTGGAAAATTCTTAAAGAGATGGGAGTACCAGACCATATTACCTGTCTCTGGAGACACCTGTATTTGGGTCAAGAAGAAACAGTTATAACCAGACATGGAACAATGGACTGGTTCAAAATTGGGAAAGGAGTGTGTGCTAAGTAGTGTCTGATTCTTTGCAACCCTAGGGACTGTAACCCACCAGGCTCCTCTATCCAAGGGATTTTCCAGGCAAGAATACTGGAATGGGTTGCCTTACCCTCCTTCAGGGGATCTTCCTGGCCAAGGATTGAACCCATGTCTCTTACATCTCCTCCATTGGCAGGTGGGTTCTTTACCACTAATGCCACCTGGGAAAGGAGTAGATAGGCTGGATATTGTCTCCCTGCTTATTTAACTTCTATGTAGAGTATATCAGGGCTTCCCAGGTGACATTGGGACATGGTACATGGACATGAATTTGAGCAAACTCCAGAGGATAGTGGAGGACAGAGGAGCCTGGTGAGCTGCAGTCCATGGGGTCACAAAGAGTAGGACATGACTTAGCAACCGAACAACAACTTTTCGGATACTCTGGAGGTCAAACATGTTGCCCTTCTCTTTTTCCACCTCCTGGTGTTAAACCAAGTGATGCCTCTTTCAGAAAGCATTAATTTAATAGTATTGATACTCTCTGATAAACTTCAGAAGACAAAATATTCTGAAAAAATTAAAATGATTTCTACCAAGACAAAAAACTCTGTCAGCTTTTTGGCCTTCACAAAAAAGAGAAATTGGCTTTTCTGGCAAGATTTCCCTGAAGAGGAAAGTCTCCCTTCCAATACAGAAGGGTTTTACATTGAGTAGGAACTATGGACCCCAAGTAAGAGTGATCTTGCCAAAGCAGACAGTGCTAACTTAGGCTCTGAAATCCCTCACTGATTTGGAAATCCACGTCTTTCTGGTAGTTTATTCTAGTAGTATTTCATCAGATAAATGGAGCAACAAAATATCAGTAAAATTACATGTTATAATTTTAAGAAATAAATTTAACTATTTCCAAAGAAGCTAAGAGCATCCCATTTCCATTTATATAGACATTTCTAATTTTTTCCTCTAATGCACAGTTGACCATTAAAGCAATTTTCCATAAAACTACTTCTCATAATTCTGCTTCTTTTTGTAGCTATGAGAATTACAGCATTATTAGATGGTGTTCTTCTTATGAAGTAAAAAAGAATCATTCCTCGTAGATTTAGCTGGTTTCTGATTCTTTCATGCCAAACCATACTTTTTTTAAATTGAACTTTTACACTGGGATTATTGTAGGTTCACATGCAGTTGTAAGATATAATACAGAAATATCACACATAACTTTACTCACTTTTCCCCAAATACAGTACCATATCACAACCAGGATTTTGATACCCATACAATCCAACAATCTTGTTCAGACTTCGTCAGTTTTATTTTTACACTTCCATCATCAAAAAGATCACACATATTGTCTCTTCATAACCACAGCCACTTCTCTTGTATGTCCTTAACCCCTGGCAACCACTAATCTGTTCCCCATCATTCAAATTTTGTAATTTTAAGCATATTACAGGCATACCTCAGATACATTGTGTATTTAGCTCCACATCACAACAATAAAGTGAATATTACAGTTAACTGAATCACACAATTATTTTGGTTTTCCAGGGCATATAAAATTTATGCTTATATTATACTATAGTCCGTTGAGTGTGCAATAGCAGTATGTCTTAAAAACAACATAAATACTTAACTAAAAATACTTTATTGCTTAAAAATGCTAAGTATCATCTGAACCTTCAGCCAGTCATAATCTTTTTGCTGGTGGAGAATTTTGCTTCGATATTTGTGGCTGCTGACTGATCAGGGTGGTGCTTGCTGAAGGTTGAGGTGGCTGTGGCAGTTTCTTAAACTAAGACAACAATGAAGTTTGTGATATCAGTTGACTGTTCCATTGATGAACAATTTTTCTGTAGCATGCATTGCTGTTTGATAACGTTTTACCCACAGAAGAACTTTTTGAGCTTGGCAGCTCACTGGTAATGAATCTGCCTGCCAGTGCAGAAGATGTGGATTCGATCCCTGGGTCAGGAAGATTCCCTGGAGAAGGAAATGGCTACCCACTCCAGTATTCTTGCTTGGAGAATTCCATGGACAGAAGAGCCTGGCAGGCTACAGCCCACTGGGTCGCAAAGAGTTGGACACGACTGAGCAACTAACAAACAAGAAAAGGTATACCTGATAGCACAGAAATACAAAGGAATTATGAGAAACTACTATAAATAACTATATGCCAACAAACTGAAGACCTAGAAGAAAGGGATAAATAAAAATATATAATCTTGAAAAATAGAATCATGAATGAGTAGAAACAGGCAAGGACAGCACAAAAATAGAAAATACAAACCCTTATCCATGAGGAACCTAGATGCAAAAATCCTCAACAAAATATTTGCAAACTGAATCCAACAATAAAAGGATCATGTACCACAGCCGAGTGGGATTTATTCCAGGGATACAAGGATGGGTCAACATCCACAAATCAATCAATATGCACATCACATTAACAAAATGAATGATAAAAATTATATGATCATATCAATAGTTTCAGAAAAATATATTCACAAAGTTCATCATCCACATTGACAAATACTCTCAACATTGTGGGTACAAAGGGAACATATGTCAACATAATAAAGTTTATATATGACAAACTCACAGCTAAAAACAGATATGATGGTGAAAAGCTAAAACTTTTTTCTAAATTCAGGAATAAAACAAAAATGCCCACTCTTGCCATTTTCACTTAACATAGTATTGGAAGTCCTAGCCACAGCAATTAGACAAGTAAAAGAAATAAAAGGCATCCAAATTGGAAGGTAAGAAGTGAAACTGTCACTATTTGCAGATTATATGATACTACATATACAAAGTCCTAAAACCTCCATCCAAAAAAAAAACAAAAACCCTCTTAGAAGTAATAAATAAAATCAGTAAAGTTACAGGATGCAAAATCAATATACAAAAATCTGTGGCACTTCAATACACTAATAAAATAATCAGGGAAATAAATTAATTTAAAAATCCCATTTACAATTGCATAAAAACAATAAATTAACTAGGAATAAACTTAAACTTAACCAAGGAGGTGAAAGAGCTGTACATTGAAAACTATAAGACACTGAGAAAGAAATTGAAGAAGATAAACAGAGACACAAATAAGGAAAGATACTCCATGTTTATGAATTGGAAGAATTACTATTGTTAAAATGTCCGTACTACCCAAAACATCTACAGATTTTATGCAATTCCTATCAAATTCCAATGACATATTTCACAGAACTAGTGCAAATATTCTAAAATTTATGTGGGACCACAAAAGATCCTGAATAGCCTGAAAATATTGAGAAAGAAGAAAAAAGCTGGAAGTATCATCTTCCCTAATTTCAAACTATATTACCAAGCTCAAAAACGTATGGTACTTGCAAAGAAACAGAAAAAGAGATGAATGGAAAAGAACTGAGACCTCAGAAATAAACTTCCACATATATAGAATATTAATTTATGACAAAGAAGCAAAAAGCATACAATGGAGAAAGGATAGACTCTTCAGTAAATGGTGTTGGGAGAACTGGGCAGCCACATGCAGAAGAATTACATTAGACCACTATCTTACACCATACACAAAAAACATCTCAAATGGATTAAAGACTTGAATGTAATATCTGAAACTATAAAATTCCTAGAAGAAAACATAGGTAGTAACTTCACTGACATCAGTCTTAGCAATTATTTTGTGTATCTGACTGACTCCAAAGGCAAGGGAAATTAAAGTAAAAATAAACAAATGGGAAGACATCAAACCAAAGAGCTTCTGCACAGTGAAAGAAACGATCATCAAAATGAAAATTCGGACTACTGAAAGGGAGAAATATTTGTAAACATTTACCTTATAAGGGGCTGATATCTAAAATATATAAAGAATATACAACTCAATAACAACAACAAAAACAATCTGATTAAAAATTGGCAGACGTCTGGACATTTTTCCAAAGAAGATACATAGGTGGCCAATTGGCACATTAAAGACATTCAATATCACTAATTATTAGGGAAATGCAAATCAACACAAAATAAGATACACCTATTAGAATGGGTATTATCAAAAACACAAGAAATAACAAATGTGAGAGATGTAGAGAAACAGGAACCCTCATATACTTTTGGTGAGACTGTAAATTGGTGCAGCCACTATGTAAAACAGTATGGAAATGCCTCAAAAAATTAAGAATAGAATTACTACATGATCTAACTATTCCACATCTGGGTATTTAACTGAAGAACACAAAAAAACACTAATTTGAAAAATATATATATACATATATATATATGTATATATATATATATATATATACACATATATATTTGCACCTATGTGTTCATTGCAGCATTATTTACAATAGCCAAGATATGGAAACAACCTAAGCATTTATTAATGGATGAATGGATAAAGAAGATATGGTCATCGATACAATGGAATACTATTCAGCCATAAAAAATAATGAAATCCTGTTCTTTTTGACAACATGAATGCATCTTGAATATATTATGCTAAGTGCAATAAGTCAGAGAAAGACAAATAATGTATGATTTCACTCATGTAGAATCTAAAAACAACAAAATGAATGAGCAAAATAAAACAAAAAAGAACACCTCATAGATACAGAGAACACATTAGTGATTAGTAGGGACCACAGGGTTGATGGTTGGGCAAAATGGGTGATGGGGATTAATTATATGGTAATGGAACACAGGAGACTTTAAAGACAATGAAGTTTTTTTTTTTTTGCATGATACTGTAATAATAGATAACATGTTGTTATACATTTATCAAAAACCCATAGAATGTACAACACAAAAAGTGAATTTTAATATAAACTATGGGTTTCAATAATAGTGTATCAATATTGACTCATCTTTTGTAAATGTACCACATTAATGTAAGATGTAAAAAATTGAGGAAATTGTTGGGACATAAGGGGCATATGGTAACTCTCTGTACTTCTAATTTTTTTCTATAAACCTAAAACTACTTTTAAAAGTCTATTAATTATAATTTTTAAAAGGAATGAAATCAGTTGGGATACACTAAGTAGATAGGAAAAGCAAAGTGTTGAAGAGTGTCTATTATAAGTCATCTTTTGTGTAAACAAAAAGGGAAGATAAAAAAAATGTCTATTCATTTATGCAAAATGAAGAAAAAAGCAGAAATAATGAAATTTATACATATATAGGGGTGGGGCAGGGTAGAAAGGATGGGGGATGTGAATGGGATATAAAGGATGGAGGTAACTACATTCCTCTGAGCATTCTTTTGTCTATAGTTCTGACTTTTGGAACCATGTTAGTGTTTCACAAACTCCAAAAAAGAAAACAACTAAAATAAAAAGGGATAGGGTAAAGCATAAAATGGAAATAAAAACAAATGAATCAAGTTTATAACCGAACTGAAGGAGGGGGCAGAGTAAACCCAAGTAATGTGTAAATGCAGTATTTTGATTATATATCTTCAGACTAAAAACCAAAAAAAAAAACCCTATAAACAAATCTTGAATTTGAGTTATAGGCTTGCTTTTCACAGTGGAATTAGTTAGCAATCATAAAACTGCTTTCTGTGCATTCTAGAATTGAGCAAATGAGTAAATATATTACAGATAATGGGAGTCAGATTTCTCACTGTTGGAAAAGAGAGCTACAACTATAGAAAGGGAGTAGTCTAGAATCAACCCTATGTTATTGGACTAGAGTTAGAGGTATCAGTATGAATTCTTGATGTTCACACATACATATAATAAAATATGTGTAAAATTATAACTTTATTGTTATTGTAACAAACTTATACTTTATGTATATAACTAAACAAATATATATATGTATATGTATGTAGCTTGGCCTATGTAGATATACAGGGCCTAGAAGCAGCGACACTCCAGTAGCAAAAAGCACACATAGTACCCAGGACTCCTTAAAGATATGTCTCATCCAGACTTGGAACTGAGAATTTAAAAGATGAGGCCGGGGGAGCCTATAGAGTCAGAAAGGACGGAAGGGCTCAAAGAACTATGAGTACACTCCCAGGGTACAAATATCTGTATGAAATGGCTTTCATTGGCCAAATCTAGGACTACTTGAATATCAAAATAAATAATCACAGTTATAAATTATAACCTATTAAATAAGAATACATGAATTCATACTACTTCAAGTAAACAAATAAATAAAGAACAAACTGTCCCATTCTTACATTAGAATGTCAACCAACAAATGTAAAATTAATAATGGGATTAGAAAATCTGAATTTGGCAATCAAATCATCATCATAATAATTGGCTTGGGCCAGAATTTTCAGTGGATATTAACACAAATGGCTGAACATTTTAGAAGCAATTAGAGGGACTTCGCTGATGGTCCAGTGGTTTAAGACTTTGCCTTCCAATGAAGGAGGTGTAGGTTTGATCCTTGGTCAGGGAGCTAAGATCCTACATGTCTTATGGACAAAAATCCAAAACATAAAACAGAAGCAATATTGTAACAAATTCAATAAAGACTTTAAAAATGATCCACGTGAAAAATTTTAAAAAGATATCTCTTTAAGATATTCGTTATTTACAAATTGAAAAACTGGAAATTTATAGTGGTGAAACTTGGTAGATTATACCTTAAACAAGTAATTAAAATTAATATCAACAGAGGGGGACAGATAAACATAGTTGAGTCCTCATATAATGTTCTGAGGAAAACACAATATTATTTCTGTGGTAGTCCTGCCAAAATGTGTGGCTTGGATCTAGCCATGGAAAAACATCAAATAAACAAAATTTGAGAGCAATTTACAAAAATAACTAGCCTAAACTCTTCAAAAGTAACAAGGTCATTAAAGACTATGAACGAATAAGGAATTATTCTAAACTAAAGGAGATTAAAAAGACATCACAAATAAATGCAATGTGTGATCCTGGATTGGAACCTAGACCAGAAAACAGAAATCTTTTTCTATAAATGACATTAGCATAATTGGCAAAATTTGAATGAAGTTTATAGATTAGATAATAGAAATGAACTAGTGTTAATTTCCTGATTTTGATAACTGCAGTGTGGTTATGTAAGAAAAAAAGTTTCTAAGAAAATACATACTGAAATATTTAGGGATAAACAGTCATCCTATCTACAGTGTACGCCTAAGTGGTTTGAAAATTATATATATAATACATATCTTAAAAGTTTAGTAAAAGAATAGTAAAATAAACCCAGGTAAGATAGAAAGAAGGGAATGATCATGAATAAAAGCATAAATTAATGAAACAGATCAAAGCAAACAGAGAGATGAATGAAGGCAAAGATGATTCTTTGAAAAAACTAATAAAACTAACAAAATTACTGTCAACATTGATCAAGAAAAATATGATAGAAGATATAAATAAACAATAATAAGAATGAAGTGGAGCATCTAATTATAGATACTGCTGCTGCTGCTGCTAAGTCGCTTCACTCGTGTCCGACTCTTAGCGACCCCATGGACTGCAGCCTACCAGGCTCCTTTGTCCATGGATTTTCCAGGCAAGAGTACTGGAGTGGGGTGCCATTGCCTTCTCCGATTATAGATACAGCAGACAACAAAACAAGTATAAAATATATCATAAACAAAATTATGCCCATAAATATTAGTAATCTGTATAAAACAAAGAAATTACCAAAAATTATATAACTTACTAAAATTGAACTGGAAAGAAATAGAAAATCTGAGTGATTTTATAACCCTTAGATAAATGAATCATTATTCAAACGTGTATCTATAAAGAAAATTCCAGCTCCATAAGGTTTACTAGTGAGCAGTGTCTCACATTCAAAGAATAAGAAATTCCAATTTCACATTAACTATTCCAAACCAGTCTCATTCATGGACTAAGATATATAAATCATTTTTAAAATCAGCAAATTAAATCTAAAAAAGTATTAATAATAGCATATCATTACAAAAATGTATTTGAGGAATACAAAATTGATTTTGATATCAAATAATGTAGTCCATGACATTAATTGTTTTTTTAAAAAGTGGTCATTTCAATAAACGTAAAAAATACTTAAAATTTCACATCCATTTATCAGAAAAGTTCTTACAAAACTAAAAGGAACTTTTTTAACCTGATAAAATGAAGTGAAGTCACTCAGTCATGTCCGACTCTTGTGACCCCATGGACTGTAGCTTACAAGGCTCCTCTGTCCATGGAATTTTCCAGACAAGAGTACTGTAGTGGGCTGCCACCTGATAAGGGGTATCAGTAAAAATTCTTTAGAAAAGATCATACTAATTTATTTAAAAATTGAAGATGTTTCCTTTAACATCATAAACAAGACAAAAATTGCCCATTATTACCATTTTTATTCACCATTGTACTGAAGAACCTAGCCACAAAGACAGAAATATAGATCAATGGAACAAAATAGAAAGCCCAGAGATAAACCCACACACCTATGGACACCTTACCTTTGACAAAGGAGGCAAGAATATAGAATGGAGAAAAGACAATCTCTTTAACAAGTGGTACTGGAAAAACTGGTCAACCACTTGTAAAAGACTGAAACCAGAACACTTTCTAACACTATACACAAAAATAAACTCAAAACGGATTAAAGATCTAAACGTAAGACCAGAAACTATAAAACGCTTAGAGGAGAACATAGGCAAAACACTCTCTGACATACATCACAGCAGGATCCTCTATGACCCACCTCCCAGAATATTGGAAATAAAAGCAAAAATAAACAAATGGGATCTAATTAAAATTAAAAGCTTCTGCACAACAAAAGAAACTATAAGCAAGGTGAAAAGACAGCCTTCAGAATGGGAGAAAATAATAGCAAATGAAGCAACTGACAAACAACTAATCTCAAAAATATACAAGCAACTCCTGCAGCTGAATTCCAGAAAAATAAACAACCCAATCAAAAAATGGGCCAAAGAACTAAATAGACATTTCTCCAAAGAAGGCATACAGATGGCTAATAAACACATGAAAAGATGCTCAACATCACTCATTATCAGAGAAATGCAAATCAAAACCACAATGAGGTACCATTTCACGCCAGTCAGAATGGCTGTGATCCAAAAGTCTACAAGCAATAAATGCTGGAGAGGGTGTGGAGAAGGGGAACCCTCTTACACTGTTGGTGGGAATGCAAACTAGTACAGCCACTATGGAGAACAGTGTGGAGATTCCTTAAAAAACTGGAAATAGAACTGCCATACGACCCAGCAATCCCACTGCTGGGCATACACACTGAGGAAACCAGAAGGGAAAGAGACACGTGTACCCCAGTGTTCATCGCAGCACTGTTTATAATAGCCAGGACGTGGAAGCAACCTAGATGTCCATCAGCAGATGAATGGATAAGAAAGCTGTGGTACATATACACAATGGAGTATTACTCAGCCATTAAAAAGAATACATTTGAATCAGTTCTAATGAGGTGGATGAAACTGGAGCCTATTATACAGAGGGAAGTAAGCCAGAAAGAAAAACACCAATACAGTATACTAACGCATATATATGGAATTTAGAAAGATGGTAACAATAACCCTGTATGCGAGACAGCAAAAGAGACACAGATGTATAGAACAGTCTTTTGGACTCTGTGGGAGAGGGAGGGGGATGATTTGGGAGAATGGCATTTAAACATGTATAATATCATAAAGGAAACGAATCGCCAGTCCAGGTTCGATGCAGGATACAAGAAGCTTGGGGCTGGTGCACTGGGATGACCCAGAGGGATGGTATGGGGAGGGAGGTGGGAAGGGGGTTCAGGATTGGGAAGACGTGTACAACTGTGGCAGATTCATGCTGATGTATGGCAAAACCAATACAATATTGTAAAGTAATTAGCCTCTAATTAAAATAAATAAACTTAATTTAAAAAAAGCAAGAAAATTTTTTTAATATAAAACATAAGGATTGGAAAGGAAGAGACAAAACTGTCATTATTCACAGATATATAGTATACCAAAAATAAGAAAAAAGCAACTATAAATAAATCATTAGAATAAATAAAATTGTTTAGCAAGGTAGCTGAACATAAAATCAATCTACAAAAATAAATTGCATTTCTATAAACCAGAAAAAAAACAAATGGAAAATGTGTTTTTTAATGCTTTTTCTAATGTACAGGACAAAAATTTCAAATAGCTGGGGGTAAATATAATAAAAGATGTACAACTGCTTTTACAATGAATATTATAAACACTTCTCAGAATAGACATAAATGAGCTGAGAGTTATATCGCATTCATGAACTGAAATTCTCAATATTGTTAGGATATCAATTCTCTTCAAATTAGACTACAGAGTTTGGTTTTTTTTCTGCGCCCTGTGACTTGTGGGATCTTAGTTCGTTGACCAGGGATCAAACTTGGGCCCCAGGCAGTGGAAGCACAGGGTCTTAATCACTGGACTGCCAGGGAATTCCCTGCAGATTCATTTTAATCCAAATCAAACTCCCAGGAAGATTTTTTTGTGGAAATTGATAAGCTAATTTTAAAAATCTAAAATGCAAAGAATCTAGTATAACCAAGACAATCTTGAAGAACAACTTTGAAAGGTTCATACTACTAATTTTTATGACTTCCAAAAAAGCTATAGTATTAAGATAGTGTGCTATTGTCAGAAAGACAGACAAATGGATCTATGTAAGAGAACAGAATTCAGAAATAGACTGCCTTGATGACTATTATAGAGAAAATGAATTCAAAATGGATCTTATTTTTAAGTGTAAAGTGAAACAAAAAATTCTATAAGAACACACAAAGAAATAATTTTGGGACATTTGGATAGGCAAAGATTTCTTAAGTAGGATACAGAATATACATAAAATTACAAACTGGACTTTACTGACATTAAAAGTCCTGTGCTGCTCATCAAAATATCATCATTAAATTCATCAAAATAAAATCTTTGTGCATGAAAGGACACCAAGAAGAAAGTGAAAACATAATTCACAGAATTGAAGATATTAGTATCATATCATACATCTGACAAGGGACTTATATCTAGAACATATAAACAATCTTACAACACGATCATAAAGATAAAATCCAACTAAATATGGCAAAGAATTTGAATGTACATTTCTCCAAAGAAGATACACAAGCTATCAAGAAGCACATGAAAAGATGTTCAATATCATTAGCCATCAGAGATACACATATTGAAACCATAATGAGATGTTATTTCACATCTTCTAGAATGGCTATAATCCAAAAATACCAGACAATAACATGTATTAGTAAGGATATAAAGAAACTGGAACCTATACAGATTGTTATTGGGGATGGAAAAATGGTGCAATCACTTTAGAAAATGATCTGGCAGCTCCTCAAACAGCTAAACATAGTTAAAATATAATTCAGTGACTTCACTCCTGGATATATTCCTCAGAGAAATTAAAACATATATCCATGCAAAATTGTGTACATGAGTGTGCATAATAGCATTATTTATAATAGACAAAGTGTGTGAACACTCCAAATGTCCATAAACAGATGAGTGGATAACAAAAATCATGATATGTCCATACAATGGAATATTATTTAACCATAATAAGGAAAGAAGCATTGATATATGCTACAACATAGACGCACCTTGAAAACATTCTAAATGAAAGAGGTCAGTCATAAAAGATCACATATGATATGATTCCATTTCTATGAAATATGCAAGAAAGGCAAATCTATAGAGTCAGAAAGCAGATCATGGTTACCAAGGCTGAGAATACTGAGGGACAGTGAAGAGTGACTGCTAATGGGTAATAGATTTCTTTATGGAGTGATAAAACGTTCTAAAATTTATTTTGTTGCAGGTTACACAACTCTAAAAGCCATTGAACTATACACTTTAAATGTGTGGTCTGTGAATTCTAAGTAAGGCTGTTTAAAAGGACATGTTTACAAAATGAAAAAGCAAACTAGGGGATTCCAAAAGATATTTTCAATGCACATATCTGACAAATGACTCATATTAAATATATAAAAAGAAATTCAATTTATACAAATTAGTAATATCTACAAGTTATTTCAAAAAAGAAAACAACAAAAATGTGGGGAAAAAACTTGAACAGTTTATAAAGAGGATAAAAATGACCAATTAGCATACTAAAGGGTACTCATCATCATCAGCCCTCAGTGAAATACAAATTAATGCCACAAACAGACTGGTTCTAACTAAAAATATTGACAATATTAATTGTTAGAAAAGATGTAAAGAACTGGAACTCTTATACACTTCTCTTGGAAATGGAAAACTGTATAGCCACTTTGGAAAACTCTTCGGAAGTATTTGCCAAAGCTAATCATATTCCTGTTCTGAGATCTAGCAATTTCATTCCTGGGAACATATCCCACAGTAATGAATGAATTTATCCACAAAAATACGTGCACAAGATTGATCATAATACCTTTTCTATAAAAGCAAAAAAACTGAAATCAACCCAAATGCTCATCATTTAAAAAGTTGCCAAATAACTGTGGTATATTCATAAAATGCAATTCTATTGGAAAATAGGAAGAATGACACACAAATGGTATCACAACCACTAAATTATAGGGAATACAATAGGGTGTTAAAGTTTCTTTATAAGGGTGATGGTTATATGGGTGTCAAAATAAATTTTTAAAAATTAATAAGATAAGTTTACAAAATTAATTTCTTTAAGGTTAAATTTTAGTCACTTATTTTTAAATTTTTTTTAGCTTTTTGATATTTTTATTTAATTTCTTAATATAAATTTATTTATTTTAATTGGAGGCTAATTACTTTATAATATTGTATTGGTTTTGCCATACATCAACATATATCTACCACAGGTATAATTTAAAAAATAAAGATTAATGCACTTTATGTACTTTACTGCGTATATGTTACCCTTCAATGAAAACAATAACATGGTCAATAACAAAACATAATTTAAGCAAAAGAAGCCACATAGAAATCATACTTATGATTTCATATGTATAAAGTTCAAAAATGGGCAAAACTAGACAATGTTCTTTTTAATGATACATATGTAAATGTTAAAACTTTAAAGAAACAAGGACTGATTAACAAAATCAGCCTTGTACAGGGCTTTGGGGGTACAGTAATATTCTATTTTTAAGACTGAGTAGTACATACATGAATGTTTTATTTTTTCCATCAACTATACAAACACATTTCCATATATTCTTTTGTATGTATGTTAATTTTAAAATTAAAAAAATATGAAACAAAACTACTACCATATAAAGGAAAAAATATATTAAAGTATATCACATAGAGCTAGTTCTCTGAGAATTTCACTAATATTCTAAGGCTGGATAATTTAGTAAACTATCCAATCCTGAAAGATGATGCTGTGAAAGTGCTGCACTCAATATGCCAGCAAATTTGGAAAACTCAGCAGTGGCCACAGGACTGGAAAAGGTCAGTTTTCATTCCAATCCCAAAGAAAGGCAATGCCAAAGAATGCTCAAACTACCACACAATTGCACTCATCTCACACTCTAGTAAAGTAATGCTCAAAATTCTCCAAGCCAGGCTTCAGCAATACGTGAACTGTGAACTTCCAGATGTTCAAGCTGGTTTTAAAAAAGGCAGAGGAACCAGAGATCAAATTGCCAACATCTGCTGGATCATCGAAAAATCATCACAAAGAGTCACACACGATAGAGCGACTGAATTGACTGACTGACTGATCTATTGTTTGCCATCAAAGGAGAGTGTTTAATAATTGGTGTGGAATAAAAATATTATATTCAGTCATGCCAGGGAACCTGTGTGAAAAAATGTATCTGAACACTAAGAAAATCTTCCAAAAGGAAATACTCAGAATGTTAAAGTTATGAAACATTTATCCAGGTACAGCAAAATATTTCCATAATGGAATTAAGAGAGTAATTAAACAAATTACGTATAGCACTGCCAAAAGATTATGAACTGATAATATATCAGAAAGGTGAACTAGCCCAGTAGTCTTTCAACATATTCTTTATTTGCAGAATTCACTGAACTGTTGTTTATAATAGCAAAAATTGCAAGAAATTTATGCCTTACAGTTACATAGTAACTAAACAAGTTATCAGTTCAGTTCAGTTCAGTTCAGTTCAGTCACTCAGTCGTGTTCGACTCTTTGTGACCCCATGAATCGCAGCACGCCAGGCCTCCCTGTCCATCACCAACTCCCAGAGTTCACTCAGACTCACGTCCATCGAGTCAGTGATGCCATCCAGCCACCTCATCCTCTGTCGTCCCCTTTTCCACCTGCCCCCAAGCCCTCCCAGTATCAGAGTCTTTTCCAATGAGTCAACTCTTCGCATGAGGTGGCCAAAGTACTGGAGTTTCAGCTTTAGCATCATTCCTTCCAAAGAACACCCACGACTGATCTTCTTTAGAATGGACTGGTTGGATCTCCTTGCAGTCCAAGGGACTCTCAAGAGTCTTCTTCAACACTATAGTTCAAAAGCATCTATTCTTCAGTGCTCAGCTTTCTTCATAGTCCAACTCTCACATCCATACATGACCACTGGAAAAACCATAGCCTTCACTAGACCGACCTTTGTTGGCAAAGTAATGTCTCTGCTTTCCAATATGCTATCTAGGTTGATCATAACTTTCCTTCCAAGGAGTAAGAGTCTTTTAATTTCATGACTGCAGTCACCATCTGCAGTGATTTTGGAGCCCCCAAAAATTAAGTCTGACACTGTTTCCACTGTTTCCCCATCTATTTCCCATGAAATGATGGGACTGGATGCCATGATCTTTGTTTTCTGAATGTTGAACTTTAAGCCAACTTTTTCACTCTCCTCTTTCACTTTCATCACAAGGCTTTTTAGTTCGTCTTCATTTTCTGCCATAAGGGTGGTGTCATCTGCATATCTGAGGTTCTTGATATTTCTCCCGGCAATCTTGATTTCAGCTTGTGCTTCTTCCAAGCCCAGCATTTCTCGTGATGTACTCTGCATATAAGTTAAATAAGTGGAGTGACAATATACAGCCGTGGTGTACTTCTTTTCCTATTTGGAACCAGTCTGTTGTTCCATGTCCAGTTCTAACTGTTGCTTCCTGACCTGCATATAGGTTTCTCAAGAGGCAGGTCAGGTGGTCTGGTATTCCCATCTCTTGAAGAATTTTCCACAGTTTGTTGTGATCCACACAGTCAAAGGCTTTGGCATAGTCAATAAAACAGAAATTGATGTTTTTCTGGAACTCTCTTGCTTTTTTGATGATCCAGTGGATGTTGGCAATTTGATCTCTGGTACCTCTGCCTTTTCTAAAACCAGCTTGAACATCTGGAAGTTCAAGGTTCATGTATTGCTGAAGCCTGGCTTGGAGAATTTTGAGCATTACAGTTACAGGACATCCATATAGTGAAGTACTCTGTGAACTATTAAAATGAACAGGTAGATATTATATACCTGTGCTGTCCAATAAAATAGCCACTAACTTTATGTGGCTATCTAATTGAAATTAATTAAAATTAAATACAATTTAAAATCCAGTTTCTCAGTTGAACTAGCCACATGTGGTTAGTGGTTACTGCATTGGATCACACAGAATATTTCCATCATTCCAAATGGTTCTACTGGACAGTAGTGTATAGATGTCTGCAGAAGGTTGTTAAGAAATGTAAGTTATGCAATTAGAAGGTAACTAAGTTCTAGAAAGCTAATGCACAGTATTGTGATTATAGTTAATAATACTACATTACATACTTCAAAGTTGCTAAGAAGCTAGATCCTAAATATTGTCACTATAAAAGAAAAATATGATAATTATGTGATATGATGAAGATGCTAGCTGACACTATGGTGGTAACCATATTGCAAATATATAAATATATCCAATCAACATGTTGTACACTTTAAAATTACAGTATGATAGATCATTTATATCTCAAGCTTTAAAAGAAGTATAAGAATAGAGTCATATCTAAATCTATATTTGTATTTGTGAATATTTGTGGAAGGGTATTCCAAAATTTTAACAGTGCTTATTTCTAGGACGAGCTTCTGGGATTGTGGGTGGTTTTTGCTTGCTTTGTCCTACTTTTGTCCACTTTCTTCAAACTTCTACAAGCATGTGTTGGTTCTATAACCAGAGAAAGTCAATCAATTATTTCATTTTCTGAAAGAAAACTAGCCAAAATTTTTTTGTGTTCTTTGCTATATTTCTTGAAATATTTCCTAAGAGAATGACCAGGATCAGTAACCTATTCATGGCAGCATTCTTTATAATAAAGGGAAGCTGGGGTAGGGGTAACTCTAGGAATCCAATAGTAGTAACATATAAGTAAATTTCTGGTTTGTCTCTGTGATGAAATATTATGTAGTTGTTAAAAATAAAATGATTTGATACTTTTATTGTTTTTCAGCTTTATTAAGGTATAACTGGCAAGTCAAATCATGATTATTTAAGCTGTACAATGATGTGATTTAATATACATATACATTGTGACATGGTCACCATAATCAAGTTAATGAACGCTCCATCACCTCACATACTTACTTTTATGTCTGTATGGTAAGACCACTTAGAATCTAGTCTCTAAGTAAATTTTAAGTATACAATACAGTATTATCAACTATGCTGACCATGCTATACATCAAATCCCCCAAATTTACTCATCTTATAACTGTAGGTTTATATCCTTTGATCAATATCTTTCCATTTCACCACATCCCTGTCCCTGACAACTACTGTTTTACCATAACTCTGGTTCTATAAGTTCAACTTTTTTAGATTTCATATAGAAGTGAGATCATACAGTATTTGTCTTTCTCTCTCTGGCTTATTTCTCTTCAAATACTGTCTTCCAAGTTCATAGATGTTGTAGTAAATGGCAGGATTTCATTCTTTTCAATGGCTAAATAATATTCCATTGAACTTATATACCACATGTTCTTTATCCATTCATCAACAGACAAATACTTTGGTCATTTCCATATATTCACTACTGTGAATAATGCTGCAATGAATTCAAGAGTGCATAAATTTATTTCTCAAGTTCTGGAAGTCTGAGATTAGTATGCCAATATGGGGAGGTTCTCGTGAAAGCCCTGTTCTGAGTTGCAGACAATTGATTTCCTGCTGTATCCTTACATGGCAGAAGAGGACCCAATGAGTCCCTGGATAGGCAGGAATTCTCCCGGACTTGGGCTAAGTGGGACTGGAGCTGGTTCACTGGGCTGCTTAAGAATATGCACTTAGACTTGAGGTTGGTGGGCCTGTCTCTGGGAGCACTGACAAATGAGTCTCCAGGAGGGTTGCTGGGCAGGCAGAACTGCTCCTAGATGTTGGCTTGGAGGTGCTGAAGCTAGCTTACAATACCACTTCAAGATCTGCAGTTGAGTTGAGGCCTGTGTGCCACCTCTAAAAGCACAGATGGGTGTGTCTCCTGTGGATCCCTGGGTGGGCAGGACTGTTCCCTGATCATGGCTAAAAGGGACTGGAGTCAGGCCACTAGACACTTCAAGTCCACAGCCACAGGGCAAAGGTTGGTGGGACTGTTACATGAGACATGGGTAGATGTGTCTCCTTCCAAGTCCCTTGAAAGATGGTATCACTTAGTGGTAGGAGCAAGGCTAAATGGGGCTGTATCTGAGTTCACAGGGGGACAGGGTTATTGCACAGTCTATTTCCAGGACCACAGTGGGTTGAACCTGCCACTCTGACAAAGGCCAGTTCTGTGAAAGTGGTCCTCCTGACTTTGTCGCCATTGGGCTGTCACAGTCTACTACCTGGATATCAAGGCTCCCACAAAGAAAGTTTTATCTGTGGGTGACTGCCAAACTATTGTCACTGAGCAGATATAAGAAAAGGGGAACTACTCTGCCATTTTGCTGATGTCACTCTGTATAGTTTAAATAACATGAGAAAACACAAAGTTAAATGAAAAAAAAAATAGAATTGCAGTTGTAATATGCTTCTAATTAAGAAAAAGATTAAAGAAGACTAATTTTTAATTTCTTGTTTATACTTACGATTTTCTCATGGGAATTATTACCCAATGGGAATGTATTTAATATTTAAGTTATGAACATAGCCAAGGAACTCTTCCTTATGAAGTCTTCCAGCATGTAAAATAAAGTCCTAATGAGAAAGGGTTTCCAAGCAAAGATGAATAATTGAATGTATACATTTATTTTTCTTCTTCCTCAAACCCCACTAGAACAATAGTAAGAATTATGCAAAGGTTTAAACTTACAGAGACATGCAAATTTATATCAAGAGTAGATAAAATGCTGCAGGAATTCAGGTAAGCAGATAGAAAATTGGTAACTGCCAATCGTGAGGAAAGTGCTCTCTCCTGACTCAGTTCCCAGAATATTGGAAGCCAGGCCTAGGGCTCCAAGGTAAGAGATTTAAAAATTCTTCTCAGAAATCTGACTCTCCAAAAGAACTGTTTTAGAGAAAGAAACATTGGTGTTTCTCACCAAAATTACCTTAAAACTTACAATCACTTTAAAAAAAGTATTGTGAAATATTTTATGTATATTTTAGATATAATACATATAATAGATAAACAAACAAGTGAATGATCACAAATAACATTTGAGTAACCACCATTCAAATGAAGAAAACTCGCCATCAGCCCCAGAAGTCTCCTCAAAGCCCCTTCTAAATCTCTACCTGCTCCTTCCTTACCTAGAAGTAACCACTATATGGATTTCTATAGTATTTTCTTGATTTTTCTTTCTATCTCAGTATTCACCTCTAAAAAATACAGTTTAGTTTTGCCTGTTTAAACTACATATAAACAAAATCAAATAGCATACATTACATGTGGCTTCTTACACTCAACGTACTGTTTGTGAGATTCACCTACGTTGTTGTATATAGCTATAGCTCATTCATTTTCATTATAGTAGACCCATGGTTCTCAAGGACTTCCAAGGTGGCTTAGTGATAAAGAATCAGCCTGCCAATGCAGGAGACGTGGGTTTGATCCCTGGGTCAGGAAGATCTCCTAGAGAAGGAAATGGCAACCCACACCAGTATCCTTGCCTGCGAAATCTCATGGACAGAGCAGCCTGGCCCTGCTTATTTAACTTACATGCAGATTACATTATGCAAAATGCCAGGCTGGAGTTAAGATTGCTAGGAGAAATGTCAACAACCTCAGATATGCAGATGATAGATACCAGTCTAATAACAGAAAGTGAAGAGGAACCTAAGAGCTCCTTGATGAGAGTGGAAAAGCCATCTAAAACTCAACATTCAAAAAACTAAGATCACGGCATCCAGTCCCATTACTTCATAGCAAATGGATGGGGGAAAAGTGGAAACAGTGACAGATTTTATTTTCTTGGACTCCAAAATCAGTGCAGATGAGGACAGCAGCCACTGAATTAAAAGACGCTTGCTCCTTAGAAGGAAAGTTATGACAAACCTAGACAGTGTATTAAAAAGCAGAGACATCACTTTGCTGACAAAGGTCCATATAGTCAAAGCTATGGTTTTTCTAGTAGTCATGTACAGATATGAGAGTTGGTCCAGAAAGAAAACTCAGTGCTGAAGAATTGATGCTTTTGAATTGTGGTGCTGGAGAAGACTCTTGACAGTCTCTTGGACTGCAAGCAGATCAAACCAGTCAATCCTAAAGGAAATCAACCCTGAATATTCATTGCAAGGATTGCTGTTGAAGCTCCAATACTTTGGCCACCTGAATGCAAAGAGCAGACACATTGGAAAAGACCCTGGTGCTGGGAAAAATTGAAGGCAAAAAGAGAAGGGTATGGTGGAGGATGATATGGTTATATGGCATCACCAACTCAATGGACATGAATTTGAGCAAACTCTGGAACATAGTAGAAGACAGAGGAACCTGGCATGCTGCAGTCCATAGGGTTTCAAAGAGTCAGACAAAACTTAGCAACTGAACAACAACATGGTTCTCACACTCAAGTGTCAGAATCATCCAGAAGGCTTCTTAAAACACAAATGTATGGGCCCACACCTCCAGAGTTTCTGATTCAGAAGGTCTAGGATGGGGCCCAAGAATTTGCTTTTCTACTCACTTTATGGGTAATGCTCTATGCTCATCCAGGAATCACACTTTAAGAATCACTGCTATGTAATATTCCATTGTGTGAATATGCCATGGCTTGTTTATCCATTCTACTATTAATTAATGGACATTTGGGCTGTTTCTAATTTAGCTAATTAGATAATGCTACTATAAATAGTCTTGTACATGTTCCTTTATGCATTTATGCATATGTATCTACTGGAAATACATCTTTGCTGGATATATTTTTAAATAAAGGTACAAATATTTTTAAATTAGTGGGTAAGATCAAGTAATTTTGCAAAATACTGTACCAACATACATTCCCTCAGCACTGAGAGTTTTGATTAACCCATACATATCCTTGTAAACACTTGGTGTTAACCATTTTATTTGATCAATTATGTTATCACATTGTGGTTTTTATTTACTCCCTCATAACTAAGGATGTTGAACAATTTTTCATACATTTATTGGATGTCCTGCTTTGGGAAGAGCATATTCATGCCCATTATTTTATAGATTCATAGGCATTCTGGATATGAGCCCTTTGTCAAATAGATATCTTGCAAATATGTTCCACGGTTTCATTTTTCATCCATCAACTCAAACAGATTAAAGATCTAAATTTATGACTGGAAACCACAAAATTCCTAGAAGAAAACAGGCAGTATACTCTGTCATAGCAATATTTTTTGGACCTGTCTCCTCAGGCTAGGGAAACAAAAGCAAAAATAAATAAATGGTACCTGATTAAACTTAGAAAAGCTTTTGTACAGCAAAAGAAATCATCAACAAAATGAAAAGACAACCCACTGAATTGAAGCATACGTTTGCAAGTGACAAGTCTGATAAGGGCTTTACAGGTGGCACTAGTGGTGAAGAATCTGCCTGCCAAAGCTGGAGATGCAAGAGACAAGGTTTCGATCCCTGGGTTGGGAAGACTCCCCCAGAGTAAGAAATGGCACCCCACTCCAGTATTTTTTCCTGGAGAATTCCATGGACAGAGGAGCCTGGCGGGCTACAGTCCATGGGGCCGCAAAGAGTCAGACACAGCTGAGCAACTGAGCACATACACATGTTTGATAAGGGGCTAATACCCAAAATATATAATGAGCTCATGCAACTCAATATCAAAGAAACAAACAATCAAAACAAAAAATGGGCAGAAGACCTAAATAGACATTCTTCCAAAAAAGACATAAAGATGACCAACAGGCACATGAAAAGATGCTCAACATCACAAATCCTTAGAGAGGTTCAAATCCCCAAATGAGAAGTCATTGTGATAAGCTGTGAAAGGAAAGGAAAGTGAAGTCACTCAATCGTGTCCAAGTCTTTGCAACCCCATGGACTGTCCTCAAAAAGACAACATATAGTAAATGTTGGCAAGGATGTGGAGAAAATGGAGCCCTAATACACTGTTGGTGGGAATGCAAATTGGTACAGTCACCTTGGAAAAGCTTATGGAGGTTCTTTAAGAAACTAATAATAGAGCTACCATATGATCCAGCAATTCTACTCCTTGGTTTGTATCTGAAGTAAATGAAAATACTATTCTGAAAAGATAACATATATCCCAGTGTTCATAGCAGGACTAATTACAATTACAATTACAGTCAAGATATGGAAACAAGCTAAGTGCCCATCAACAGATGAATGGATAAAGAAGATGTGGCACACACACACACGAATATTACTCAGGCATAAAAAAGAATGAAGTTTTGCATCTGCAACAACATGGATGGAGGGTATTATGTTAAGTGAAATAAATCAGGCAGAGAAAGACAAATATTATATGTTTTCACTTATATGTGGAATCTAAAACAGCCAGACTCATAGAAACAGAGAGTAGAACAGTGGTTACAGGGACTGGGGGTGGAGGGAAGAATGGGGAGATGTTGGTCAAAGGATTCAAACCTCCAGTTAAAAGATGAATAAGTTCTGGGGATCTAATACACAGTATTGTGAACATAGTTAACAATATTGTGTAATACTATAGACTTCAAAGTTGCCAAGAGAGATCTTTAAGTGCTTCTCACCACAAAAAAGAAATGGTAACTATGTGTTTTGATGAAGGTGTTACTTAACACTATGAAAGTAACCATATTACCATATACAAGTGTATCAAATCAACACATTGTACACTTTAAACTTACACAATGTTATATGTCAGTTGTCTCTATATGTCAAAAAAGCTGGGAAACAACAAGGATGACAAAAAAAAAAAAAAAAAAGAAAGCTTAAAGGTTTCTAGTCTCATTACTTCTGGTCAGTCCCATGAGGGAGTAAGCACAAAGACCTTCTCTAGACTTAATTTTTAATCCTTTCTCTGTTTTACTTTGGGGTTTTTTTTGGTGGGGGGGTGGGGGATGAAGGCTTCTGGTTGTTTTTTTTTTTTTTCTTCTGTTTTTGCCTCTGAGGTTTGCCTGACTCTACCTCAATGCAATGGTGGACACATGGAGGTCATCTAAAAATAAATTTGAGAGTAAAGAAAATTCTCTTTGATTTTTGCTAGATCCCATTGTCAGGAAAGAGAATGCTTAAGTGGAGTTTCCTGAAAACTACTTGGGGCCAAAATTTTATCTCTTGCTTGTATTGTCTTACTGATTATCATTGATTTCTTTTAGGATATTAAAAGTGGTTGGGTTTTTTTAACCCTGAAAGGTAGGCAAATTATAGGAATCTTAGAAAATCAGATTATAAACCATGAGTACAGCATGCCTCCTTCTGCCTGTCTCTGGACTGCACTGTCTCCCTTGGAAGACAACCCAGTAGCTAAAAGTAGCACAAAGCAAAAGACATACCAATATACTGAATTTTAAAAATCATTTCCTGTAACCCTGCAGGTTCCGTCAGCAGCATGCAGTCTGACTTCCAAGATATCCTAGGTGACTCTTTCCCCTTTAATGAAAGTCTATTGTCTTCTTGATCTGAAAAATCTGCCATTAACACCTGCTGCTTAGCCATCCCTACTTTGTCAATATATGAAGAGGCCATGAATTTTCTGTCACATGCAGAGAATAATTATAGCTCTAATCAATATCTCCAGTGATATTAGAGAAGATATTGCAACTATGAAATAATAAAATGATGCTATTTTAAAAGGAAGATTTAGAGGATGAACAAAGAACTCTAAGATAATTAAAAATATGAAAGCAGAACTAGAAACACAGTAAGAGCAAAGAGTAAAAATATGAAAAATGAGACAGCAAAGAAAATGCAATGATTCCCGGTATCTAAATGAAATGAAAGCATATTTAAAAAATAGGTAGCGGATATATGAATGAATTAGAGATAATAACATAAAAAATTAAACAACAAAATAATTATTAATACAACAGAAAAAACAAAGTTATAGATGACATTGAAAGTATTATAGTACCTCACTCACCTGTTAATTGCATTTACATAGTAGAAGTACTGAGAATACATTGTATTTATAATGGGAAAATGAAGAAATGGGAAGTGTGTATGTGTGTGGTGTGGGTATGAGCATATATGTGAAAAAGAGCAAAATTCTTATATGGCATAGAAAAAAGCCAACAGACATCTAAAACTGAAAAATCAAGAATAGGAAAACAAACATTTAGCTCAGAAATAATGAGGTAAGTAGCAAAAATTAAGCTATAAAGAGTAAACATGGTTCCTCTAGAGAGGAGAAAATGGAAGAGCCCTTCTGTTTTTTTAAGAAGCTTGTAGAGATATTTATTTTTTAAGCCATGTGCTCAAATGCAACAAGAACAAAGATGTAACACTTACCACCCTACCAGGATTCTACAAGTTAAGTATACAGTCATCCCTCTGTATTCATAGAGGATTGATTCCAGGAGACCCAAAGATACCAAAATCTACAGATGCTTAAGCCTTTATATAAAATGATGTAGTATTTTTGTATAACCTATGGACATCTTCCAATATACTTGTTAAATCATCTCTAGATTAGTTATAATACCTAACGCCATATAAATGCTATGTAAATAGTTTTAAAAATGATGTAAACCCTAAGTAAATAGTTGCAGGTGCTTGGCAAATTCAAGTTTTGTTTTTTGGAACTTTCTGGAATTTTCTTTAAAAATTTTCAATCTGTGGTTGGTGGAATCCACTGATACAGATCCTGTGGATATGGAGGGCTGACTGGTTTCAGATTAAACAGAAGCACTAGAATTTGGCACTCAATTGTTTTTATGACTATCAATCACAGACTACTATAAAGAGCCTGATGGCCTTTTGGAGTTTTTCATTAGTCTCTTCTATGAGACATAATCTTTGCAAAGCAAATGAGAAGGATGGATGAAAGCAGACATAGCAATCTTCAGAAAGGAAATAAGAAGAAGAACAGAAGAAACACTTCAAGGGCATTCTGAATTAAACAGAAAAAAATCAAAACTTCAAACAATGTAGCATTCTATGTTCAGCTGAGAAATAATAGCAATAGAAGGTATATCAGTTTGGTTTGTGTAGCTCTCAGACACTGAACGACTACTTCCAAACAAAGGGTCTAACATACACCACTATAATCTGAAAAAAAGGATTATCATAAAGGTGGGAACCATCTCTGTATGTGTACTGGTTTTGTGCAACAGAATCCTATAGGTCTAGCCACACATGAAAATAGCTACAACCACCAGTTAATTCATATCATGTATGACAATATTAGTTATAAAATGGCTTAATACTGTATTTTGAATTAAGTAGGATAAAACTTCCTCGATTGCTTTTAGGTGTTCCATGTACTTAACCTCCTCCAGAGTTGCACAGTATTTTTTTTTTTAATTTTAAATAAAATGATGTGGTTAGTTACCTAGTAAGTAAAGGTGTTTAATAAATGCTTGATAAAGATGCAAAGCAGACCTGGGAGAGTAGTATGGAAAGGGCCCCAGAATTAGAGTGGTGGTGTTTTTAAAAACATGTATTTTAAGATTGGTGTGATAATAGGAGATATTACAAATTCAATTCCAGACTACCACAATAAAACAAATATTGCAATAAATCAAGTCACATAATTTTTATGGTTTTCCAGTGCACATAAAAGTTATGTTTATACTATACTATAGTTCTTTAAGAGTGTAATAGTATTATGTCTCATAAACAATGTAAATGCCTTAATGAAAAAATACTTTATCGCCAAAATTTGTTAACAATTATCTGAGCCTTTAGCCAGTCATAATTTTTTTGATGGTGGAAGGTATTGTCTTGATGTTGATAACCACTGACTGATTAGGGTGGTAGTTGCTGAAGGTTAGGGTAACTGTGGCAATTCTTTAAAATAGTAATGAATTTTGCTAAATCAACTGACTCTTCCTTATATGAATAGTGTCTCTTTAGCATGTAATGCTATTTAATCACATTTTACTTGCAGTAGAACTTCTTTCAATATCGGAGTTAATCCTCTCAAAACCTACCACTGCTTTATCAACTAAGTTTACATAATATTCTAAACAGTTTGTGATCATTTCAACAATCTTCACAGCATCTTCACCATGAGTAGATTCAGTCTTAAAAAAACCACTTTCTTTGCTCATCTATAAGAAGCAACTCCTCATCCATTTAAGTTTTATGACACTGCAGCAATTCACTTACACCTTAAAACACCACTTCCAATTCTAATTCATTTGTTATTTCCACCACATCTGTAGTTACTTTCTCCACTGAAGACTTGAACCCCTCAAGTCATCCATGACAATCAGAATCAACTTCTTCCAAACTCATGTGAATGTGGATGTTTTGACCTCTTCCTACAGATCAAAATGTCCTTAATGGCATCTAGAATGGTGAATCCTTCCCAGAATGTTTTCAATTTACTTTGACTGGATCCACCAGAGGAATCACTATCTATGGAAGTTATAGCTTTAGGACATGTATTTTTTAAATAATAAGACTTGAAAGTTGAAATGACTCTTTGATCCATGAGTTGCAGAATGGATGCTGTGTTAGTAGGCATGAAAACAGCATGGATCTCATTGTATATCTTCATGAGATCTCTTGTATGATCAGATACATTGTCAATGATAGGTAATATTTAATAGGTATATATATATATTTTTTTTTTTTTCTGAGCAGTAGATCTCAGCAGTGGGCTTAAAATATTCAGTAAACAATGTTGTAAGTAGATGTGCTGTCATCTGAGCTTTGTTATTCCATTTATAGAGTACAGGTAGAGTCAATTTAACACAATTCTTAAGGACCCCAGGATTTTCAGAATGGTAAGTGAGCAGATGATATCACTCTAATGGCAGAAAGCAAAGAGGAGCTTACTGATGAGGGTGAAAGAGGAGAGTGAAAAGGCTAGCTTAAAACTCAACATTCAAAAAACTAAAATCATGGCATCCGGTCCCACCACTTCATGGTAAATAGATGGGGAAAAAATGGAAACAGTGACAGATTTTATTTTCTTGGGCTCCAAAATCACTGTGGATGGTAACTGCAGCCACTAAATTAAAAGACACCTGGTCCTTGGAAGAAAAGCTATGACAAAACTAGACAGCATACTAAAAAGCAGAGACATCACTTTGCTGACAAAGGTCTGTATAGTCAAACCTATGATTTTTTTCAGTAGTTCTGCATGGATGTGAGAGTGGGACCATAAAGAAGGCTAAGTGCTAAAGAATTGATGCTTCTGAATTGTGGTGCTGAAGAAGACTCTTGAGAGTCTCTTGGACTGCAAGGAGATCAAACCAGTCAATGCTAAAGAAAATCAGTTCTGAATAGTCATTGGAAGGACTGATGCTGAAGCTGAAGTTCCAGTACTCTGGCCACATGATGCAAAGAGCTGACTCATTGGAAAAGACCCTGATGCTGGGAAAGATTGATGGCAGGAGGAGAAGGGGATGACAGAGGATGAGACAGTTGGATGGCATCACCAACTTGATGGACATGAGTTTGAGCAAGCTCCAGGAGATGGTGAAGGACAGGGAAGCCTGGCATGCTACAGTCCATGGGTATCACAAAGAGTCCGACACGACTTACTGACTGAACAACAACACATGAGTATTGGCTTCAAATTTAAAGTCACCAGTTGCCCTAGCCCCTAAGAGTCAGCCTTTTCTTTGAGGCTTTGAAGCCAGGCATTAACTTCTCCACTCTAGCTATGAAAGTACTAGATGGCATCTTCTTTCAATAGGCTGTTTTGCCTATACTGAAAATCTGTTGTTTAGTGTAGCCACCTTCATTAATGACCTTTGGTAGATACAGATAAACTACATCTTCTACATCAGCACTTGCTATTTCACCTTGAACTTTTATGTTATGGGAACAGCTTCTTTCCTTAAACCTCATGAACCAACCTCTGCTATCTTCAAACATTTCTTTTGCAGCTTCCTCACCTCTCTTAACCTTCATGGAATTGAAGAGAGTTAGGGCCTTGCTCTGGCTTGAGCTTTGGCTTAAGGGAATGATCTTCTATCTAGACCACAGAAACTTTCTCCATATCAGCAAAAAGCCTGTTTCACTTTCTTATTATTCATATGTTCATCTGAGTTAGCACTTTTAATTTCCTTCAAGAGCCTTCCTTTGCATTCACAACTTAGCTAACTGCTTGGTGCTAGAGGCTTACCTTTTGCTCTATCTTGGCATGCCTTCCTCAACCAGCTTAATTATTTCTAGCTTTTGATTTAAAGTGAGAAATGTGTAATTATTCCTTTAGTTTAAACACTTAAAGACCATGTGGGGTTATTAATTAGCCCAGTTTCAATACTGTCGTGTTTCAGGGAATAGAGAAGTCCAAGTGGAGGGAGAGAGATGGGGAACAACCAGTTAGTAGAGCAGTTGGAACAGACACAACATTTACAAATTATGTTTGTCATCTCATATGGGCATGGGTCATGGCGCCCCCCAATTACAATAGTAACATCAAAGATGACTTATCTGAGCTAATCATAACAAATATAACTAAATAATGAAGTATGAAACATTGCGAGAATTACCAAAATGTGTACATAAGAAGAGAGCAAATACTGCTGGAAAATTGGCACTGATAGACTTGCTCGATGCAAGGTTGCCACAAACCTTCAATTTGTAAAAACAAAACAAAACACAGGATCTGTGAAGCTCAATAAAGTGAAGTACAAGGTGTGTCCATAAAACAGAGGAATGTATGAGAATGATAGTCATGTTGAAAATAAGGTCAAGTTAAAAAGTAACATCTAACTTTTCAAACTTTCTGCCTCATTTATTACAGTTATGCAAAACCATGAGAGTATATTAAAATGGAAGAAGTTATGAAATCCTATAGAGTGTAAAGTTCAACTGTTCTATATTCTATAAAAATACTTGCACTAAACCTGTTCATACCAAACACCTAGGAGTTACCTTTGATTCATCCCTATCTCTCACACTCTAAATCCAATTCCTCTGCAACTTCTGTAGACCTTCCTTCCAAAATACATCCCAACTTTGTCCATTTATCTCTGCCTCCACTATTATCACCACTATTTCATCTACCTTTATCTGGAACACTAAAAAATTCTAGTTGGTCGTCAGCTTTCACTTTTAACCACCATTAATCCAAGTGACAGTCGCATGGTGTCCATTTTAAAACATAAATCAGATAATGTCATTCTTCAGCTCAAACCTCTCCAATGGTTGCCCTGTCTATCTAGAAAAATTTCTGGACTCCTTACCCTAACATATAAACCCTTCCCTGATGTGGCCCTTGGCTGTCAGACCCCACTACGGTCCAGCATCCTGCAATCTTTCTGTTCCCCCAACGCTCCATGCTCACACCTGCTTTTTATGTCTTGTACTTTCTGTTCCTCTGCATGGAATCCTTCCTTTGATCTTTGCATGGCTCAGTTCCTCTTGGTATTTGCATGTTAGAACAAATGTCCTCTCCTCTGAGAGACGCTTTTTTCTGATCACCCAACTCAGTTATGTTCTCTATCATATCACCCAATTCCATTTTTTAAACAGCACTTTTCACCATCTGGTATTTTCTTATGCATTTATTTATTTGGCTACTCCCTACTAGAATGTGAACTCCATGAGATTAAAGACATTATCTTATTCACTGCTTTATTTGCAGCTTCTAAAGCACTATCTGTAACATATATGATTTATGATAAATATTCTTAAGTGAATGAAAAAAGAAGATGGAAACAAATTTGTGTTTAATAATTTAAAGAGATATTCAATTGTTAAAATTTTTGATCCAAGGGCACACAGTGAAGCTTACTGTCTGTGGGTGGTTCAAAATAACACTCTAAATATATGGCAATTGTGATGTATATATCTGTCTCAGAAACATTAGAAATCACTTGTTCCTAACTTTTCATTTTTCAAAAGAGTAAACACAGATAAATAAGATTAAATGCACACACAGATAGTAAGTTGCAGAAACGGGACTGAAACCCACCTCGCCTGGGTTCTGACATAGTGTTCTTTCCATACCTTTCTTATTATTAAAAATAAACACTTCGGTCATTATCAAATACTTGTTCTCTTTTTTTTTTTTTTCAAATACTTACTCTACTATGATATAACAAAACTTCAAAGGTAGGTCTTTCATGAAAAGAATTAATGAATTAAAGAATGCTTTATTTATGAGTATATGGTCTGCTATGGGTGAGAACTTAACATTGTAAAACAAAAATAAATCACACATGTTCAATCCTCATGAAAAACTAACACTTAGCTAAAACTGAATGATGACATCTAAAAGTTAGAGATGTATTGCAATACAGTTGCTAAAACTAATTTGTAACATTGCAAAATGTGACAGATGATTAAATTTTAACATATTACATTTTCAATTCACAGAAAGATTGTATATAGTAAATCAATTTCCACTTCATGTAACAGAAGTTTTGAAAGGGCATAAGCCGATAGTTCTAGTAGTTGAGTGAGATTTTTTTTTAAATTAGGGTCAGAGTCACAAAAATGTAACCTAGATATCTGAAAATCTTCAAAATTGATTTATAGAATACTATTTTAAAAGATTTCCAGATCACAGCATGCTTCCACATTTATACTTCAATTATTTTCATTGTACAAAACCCCTGAAACATACAATTAATGATTATAATGTCTCCAGATCATATGCATCACAGGACAGAAGGCTGATCCCTATATTCACCAGCAGAAATTCTTTTGGGTATAAAATGGATGAAACAAGGAGTCACAAGCTATCAGAATATGACATGTATGCATATGAAATCAAGCAAAAGTATTAAGTGACTATCACAGAGCTAGGACACTCAGTGTGAAAGATAATAGATTATCCCTGTCCCCAATAAATTTACAGTTGTTGATGAGAAAAAAATTTATATCAGAAACTACAATTGTATTGTACACGCATATACACAGAGGGAAAAATCATAGAAAGTAAATAAACTTTTAGAGAAAAGTAACTCTTCCCTGATAAATATCAGCTTGTACTATTAGGTACTATGAATAAGGCTTCTCAGCTCACATGTCTCAATTTCTGGAGTGCTCTCAGCTTTGATTCTACAACACCTCAAAGATTCCAGAAGAGTGTTGAACCATGTGACAAAAGTCTTCAGGTGGATCTTGAAATAATCTTTAAAGAAATCTTCTCAGGTAGGCAAAACACTTTGTTTCATTTGGCTTTTGTTTTTTAAAAGCATTTTTTTATTTTCCAACAGACACCTCTTTTCAGATGCAAATGTAACTATTCCTTAAACACTCCTTTCAGATGTTAACATTATACCTTTCTGAATGCTAATTAACAAAAAGAAGAAATGGTTGATACTTGGTTCTTGATTTTGAATCAATGTGAAATATTGATGTTTTCCTCTTAGGCTCAGATTTTTCTTTAAGATATCTTTTCTTTGATTGTAAAATATATCATATATACAGAAGGCTGTACAAAATACATTGTGCTGTTTAAATAACTACCTACTGAATGTTCATGTAACCATCACTCAGGTTAAGAAATAAGATCCTAGGTATTTTTTAATGTATTGTCACAGAAGGAAGGGAACAATTTATGATGAGAGAGTCTAAATTTCCTTGTTGTTCTTTAATCGGAAATGAAAAATTCCCCTAATCATTTCTCTTTTGACATGTTACTCCCAAATTTGTTCACTGAAGTAAACAGTAAACAAGTGCAAACATCTTACATCCTAAATCCAAATTAAATTCTTTACATAATAGTTTATGATGCTCCTTGATGTATTTAAGGGGAAGAGGCAACATATAATTAATAAAGAACAAATTATTTTAAACCTATGCTGTTGATGTTTATAAATTATAATTGTGATTTATTGTCCTATATTGTTGCTAATGTTTTTAAAGCCTCCTGTGAAAATGTTTGACCATGAAGAATGATTAACAAGCCTAAATAAAATGTGGTCTCTAACATGATTTTTAAGTACAGTGGCCCTAAATATTGAAAAGTGCATTGAATGACTGTTTCTTCTTTTGCAAAAAATAATCCATTGTCTTCTGGGCTTATCACCTTATGTAATATTTTGCATTAAGGTAAAATCCTGCATTCAACAAGTAGTTACTGAGTTCAATGCAGTACTAAGCACCATGAAGAAGTGAACAAAAGTAGAAAAACACAATCCCTGCCTTCAGGGGAGCTTAAAAACACTGGGGAAGCTAAAGCATTCACTAATGAGGCAACTGAAAAAATACTTACAATCCATAATCAATTGTCTGAGAGTAAAGCACAGACTGATTATAGAAACTCACAAAACTAAAAAATTGGTTGTATGTCAAAAGGAGTTTGTAAGGGTGCTCTTTTGAGTTTCAAACATTTTACCAACAGAAATATTATAAATACATGCTGACTGGATTTATAGGTTTGCCAAGAGAAACTCATTTAATTCATAATATATGGAAATTCTCTCTGTATATTTGCCAAGAAAATACAGTAGAAAGCAAAAGTGTTGTAATACTATTAGACAAAAACTGGAAAACAAAAATGGGTATGAAATAGGTTTGTAAAATACATCTTGACATATTCTGAATGCTGATGCTTGAGAAGGAGTGTGTTTATTAATAATTAAAACAGGTAGATGAAGACTGCTGTGGAGATTTGGAAAGGCATCACTATCAGAAGCACTTGTGGTCCAAGATGTAGCTCTATTTCAACTCAAAATATACATTTTTCGTTTTCATTCACTCATTCAACAAGTATTTATTGAGAATCTCTACTATGTGTCAGGCACTGTTCTAGGCACTGGGAACACACGGGGGAGAGAGCATGGTGAACTCAGAGCTTCCCTTCTAGTCGGGGCTGGGAGGGAAAAACAACAGTGTCAAGAAGAGATAAGTGTTTTTCCTTGCTTCATCTTGAACATTACTCAAGATTATAACAAATATTAATTTTATATTTACCTTCATGGTCGGGATTCCCTGGTGGCTCAGAGGATAAAGCATCTGCTTGCAATGCGGGAGACCCAGTTTCCATCCCTGGGTTGGGAAGATCCCCTGGAGAAGGAAATGGCAGCCCACTCCAGTATTCTTGGCTGGAGAATCCCATGGACAGAGGAGCCTGGCGGGCTATAGTCCATGGGGTCGCAGAGTCGGACACGACTGAGCGACTTCACCTTCACCTTCACCTTCATGGTCAGGGTTGGAATGTCTCTTTGTCCTAAATGGAACTAAAAAGAAGGGAGGGGAAAGTATAGGGTGCAGACATTTCCTAGGGTTTCTGGCAACAACCACAAGATGGAAAAAGAAGTATGTTGGAAAAGATTACTTCTGTTATGATCAATGAGAGGGGAAAAAATGAGTGTGATTCATTTGATGGGAAGGGTGTTATTTTACATCAGGCAGAAATCACCAAGCCTTGGAGAGCTTGGGCACTGTTAAAAGCAATCTAGAGGAGGAGGCAGTTTTCATTGACCATTTAAACCTGTCTTGGACATTTCTCCTCTTTCTCTCCCTTCCTCCTTCTGTGCTTCCATTCCTCTCTTCCTTCCTCCCTCCCTCCTCCCCTCCCTCCTTCTCTTCTTTGCTCCCTCCCTCATCCCCTCCTTCCCTCTCTTCCTTCCTTCCTTTTTTCCTTCTTTCCTTCCTTTTTTGAAGCAAACATATACTGGTGATTACCAGGCACAATCCTAAGCGTTAGAGATAAAAACCTATGACACAGTCCTGGCCTGGTCCTGAAGCAACTTAAGAGTCTAAAAGAGTGTTCCCAACTCAGGGATTAGTTATATCCAGAGGAAGCACTTTTTTAAAAAAATTTTATTTTATTTTTAAACTTTACATAATTGTATTAGTTTTGCCAAATATCAAAATGAATCCACTACAGGTATACATGTGCTCCCCATCCTGAACCCTCCTCCCTCCTCCCTCCCCATACCATCCCTCTGGGTCGTCCCAGTGCACTAGCCCCAAGCATCCAGTATCCTGCATCGAACCTGGACTGGCATCTCGTTTCATACATGATATTTTACATGTTTCAATGCCATTCTCCCAAATCTTCCCATCCTCTCCCTCTCCCACAGAGTCCATAAGACTGTTCTATACATCAGTGTCTCTTTTGCTGTCTCGTACACAGGGTTATTGTTACCATCTTTCTAAATTCCATATATATGCGTTAGTATACTGTATTGGTGTTTTTCCTTCTGGCTTACTTCACTCTGGATAATAGGCACTTTTAACTACTTAATAACCCATGTAGCACAAGCCTACCAATGAAAATATATGCCAGTCAAGGTTTCAGAGTAGAATCCCGGAAATGCACTGTAGATAGCCTTGTATGGCTGTATAGTGGAGAGGTGGGAGGAGCTCCTGAGCCAGGAGCTGGAGTAACCAGGATAATTGGGAGGTAACGGTACTTGGGGAGGGGGGGGGTCACCATAGTAACTATTTACCAGATGCTATAAAAGTATTAGTCATGTTAACAATGATTGTCATTTAATGATGATATGACTGTATCAACGAGTACCAATTAAATCCTTGGCTCTACCTACATCCAATGCTTAGGAAAAGAAGGAAGTGGTTGTAGTGAGATTACGTGAGTGAGGGAAGCTCTGCTGAGTGAGTCCTGAGCTTAGTCTTGAGAAAGAAGATTGCCATTAATTGGTGACTAGAACGGAGAGGACATTCAGACATGAGAAATGGCCCAAGTAACAGTGGAAATGGATAAACCATATACAGAATGTCATTAAAGAGACCTACTTAACTGGAAATGTAGGCAGTGAAAATGTATTACGCTAGAATGAAGAGTGCACATGGAAGAATGGGTTGTGTGCAAGCAGCAAGGCAGAAGGGGAACGGTGGTTGTGGTGCTAGGTTACAAGCTTAGTTCTGACATAGCAGGAAAAAAAGGGGGAGCTACTCTGTTTGTCCTAATATGATGAATGTGACATATGAGGAAAAATATTCTGCTGACTATATGTAGACTGAAGGAGCATAAAGCCAGTTTAAGTGGCTATTTCAGCAGCCCTGGTAAAGTTCATTAGGGCATGAACCAGTGTGTTGACTATGGAAATGAAAGGAAGGGTTCAACCTGATAGATACTGCAAGACCATGTGAGGACTGGAGAAAAAGGAACAGATGATAAGCACAATCTATTATCTTAAATATGACAGCTGGTTTTCTAAATGCCCAAAGAAAAATACAAGTCTCTAATACTAATTTCTTAAATAACAGCAATTTAGCCATATATGAATCCTATTTAATTTACAAAATAAAGATCCTAACTTCTGATGATGGGGCAGTATGAATTGATAATCTTTTGACACTCAGAATGAGGCTGCTGTATTATACCAACAAGGAAGAGCGTTAAGTTTTTTTTTTTTTTTTTTTACTGTTTATTGATATTAACATAGAAAATGCATATAGTATGAAATCATTGACATGTATCTGAAATCTGCTAGATTTAATTGTTTTGATGTTCTGTTTACTTACTAAAAGTCACTTCCAAATGAGTTTTATCTTTTGAAGGTGGGAAGAAATGCTTGATTTTTAACTGAGTTAATTTTCAATTGACTCCTAAGATAACAGGGAAGCTTTAGGAGCCTAATTAAGCCATGTATTTACTCTAATTACTTTAGCTGCAGACTGCTAGGAAACAAAAGCAGCAAACAAACCTGCTCTGTGTGCAACACCCAGGCATTTGACAGTTGTTTTCTCCAGCAGAGATTTTGAGTAGCACAGAAGTTAAGCTGAGATGAAAAGCCATCATCTGCAAAGTGGTGGCTGCAGCTAGAAATCACAGGGCAGCCCTTTTTGCCTGAATAGTGTAGAAAACATCATTTATCATGCATCATTTTATTCATGTCCTAACACAGAGAAAGCAATCATCACTAGCATCATTTTTAATATCAAGGTAGCACCACATTTTTATCAACATAATTGGATGTTAGCTCACAAAGACTATAGAGTTAGTACTTAAAGAACAATTTATATATTGGGCAAGAATAATAGTGCTTTTATACTGCTTACTTTTTCCTCTTAGGCTTTATTCTCTTGAATAATGTCCATATTTAATGTAACAGTTTGCAAGCTAAGTAAATTCACACTTCTTTTATCCATTTTGATTTCAGTACAAGTGGAGTTTAGAAGACTGATGATCATGTGTATAAGGAAAAAAAGCAGATGAGGTTTTATTACTACTGACTACTCAATTCAGTCAAACAATTGTTTTCTTAAAACAGGATTCACAGGAAATTCCTTTTAAAGGCAAACCCCACTCAAGGCATATTTTTTCAATAGAAACTATTTCAAAGGTAGTGTGGCTGTATTTATCTGTTTACCTTAGTTTCTAAGTGTAAAATATCAGCTGAAGTGCTTGAGTTCTCCCCTCAGCTACTCTAGTAAACAAATAAGAAATATTATAGGTTTTATTACTTCTTATCTGTTGCTTTAAAAATCTGTGTTGGAGATTCTTGTTTCAGAGTCCAAACTTTACAGAAATTATGACACTTTCAGCTTTCTGGGGTAACTTGTCCTAAATATAAAAACAGAAAATTTTAGAGTTAAGAATCTACAACCAAAGTAGAGTAGAACATTAAAAGCAACCATCTGGTAAGTTCAGGCTGAACACAAAGTCTCTCCATTTTGCCTGAACCATCTAGAGGTCTGTATCAGCTCTCTGCTTTATTTTGCCTATGGAAACCTGACCTAAACTAAACAACTATTCTATATCATTAAGTTGTCCAGGAAAATGAATGTTTAAATATATGTCAGACAAGCTACAGCACCTGGTGCAATTCAGTAATGATTGTCTCCTCCAGAGAGCTTCAGTACTGGAACAAGTTTTAGAACTGAAGAGATTTGGTTAACCCATGTAAAGGAAAAAACATTCTTCAAGCCATACATTCTCCTTACTCACAAATACTAATATTGCCACATCCTCTCCCATTGTAGGAAACATACAAAGTAAAATCAATCCCTCTATAAAACATTTCATTACATCTCTAGTTCCATTCTGCTGCAGTCAAATAACACACTTTGGATACAAATAATCAGCATTCTTAAACTTTTACAGTAGTTGTCTAAAATTATTTTCATGCTTTTTTTTAAATACATTGATAAGTCCAAAGGGTTCTCTCCTAGAGAATAATGTCTTGTTAACACGAAGTATTGCTTATTTGAGTGCTGCATAACATTTAACAAGTACAGATGCTCTCTTATAGTTTGTTGATATGAGAATAAATTGAGTTCTGTCTTCAAAATAGCACATAAGCTTAGATATGTGAATTTGTTTAAAAGAAGGTTAGAAGTGATCATGGTGAGATGTGTTTCAATATCTCCCTTCTCAACTGCACTACAGACCTCCTTATGTCAAATTTACACATCTTTCAAAACAGAAGAGAATGTAGTTTAAAAGTAATGGTTTTTCATCAGTAGACTGGGGGAAATTTGCAACAAATATGACAAAGTTTTAATATCTTTATTATGTAAACAAATCACACATTATAAGAAAAAAACACTAAGAATCCAACAACTAAGGAAGGCAAAGGACACAAAAAGACACTTTACAGAAGGTAATCTATTGTCCACAAATACATGTAAAAGTTTTAAATTCTCACTAGTATAAAACATTGCAAGTTAAAAAAAAAAACATGGAATACCATTTCACCCATCTTATCAGTAATTTTATTTAAAAAAGCAATATACAACTCTGGCAATCAGTGTGGTAATCAGGTAAACTGATATATTTTTGAAAAACAACACATGAGATTCATATATTCATATATTTCAACTCAGTAATTCCACTCCTCGGTTTCTACCCAAGAGAATAATTCTCAACATTAAAAAAAATTTTTATAGGTTCCAAGATGTTCCCTGCATCATTATTTCTAATATTGGAAAAAATGAAAACAATCTAAATACCTCAAACAGAGGGATGATTAAGTACATTAATATACAACTGCCTAGAATATTTTACTGCATTTTAAATGATGTTTAGGCTAATCTATAATCATATGGGCAAATGTTATCATGTAATGTTAAGTGAAAAAAAGATAAAATATTATATACATTGTAAGCATACCACTCTACGATAAAATTCTATAAAGACATGAGGATTTTTAAATCTACTATTCTCAGTATTTCCCAAATATTCAACATGCAGTTTAATGTTTTTCAATACATTTTAAAATGTCATTTGTTTTTTACTCAAAGCACTTTCAAATGCACTGCTTTGTTTTCAAAATACGTCTATCTAAAGCAAAACCGGTGCTTGTAAAGGCTTATGAAATATTATAACACCTATCATAAAAATCTCAAATGATTTTATTAATTATCATTTTGGTTATAAGAGTAGGGAATCTTCTACATAATGTGACCAAGCAGCTGAAACGTGGGTAGCAGCTCCAGTCAGAGTTCTGTCAGCATCCACTCTCCTCCTACTTCCAGCCTCTTTCAGAAATCACGGCTGCTCCTAGCACCTGTGAATATACTGTGTTTATAAACCGGTGGCAGCGGAGGGAATGATAATGTTTTTTTTTTTTTCTTTTTGAGATAGCCAAAACCAAATCTTTTTTTCTCAAAATCGGAGCATCAAAAAGGAGCCATTCATCCAAATGTGTTTATTCTGTTTCTAACAGAGAACAAATTCTTAAGAGGGCAGGGTTGGGGGTTATTTTTTATGATGTATACCTTGCCTGGTTTACTGTTAGATTTTATAAATAATACGATTTGCAGCATCTACCCAAGGACAAAGGTGAACTGACATTCCATTCCCACATCCCACCCTCCCTCTCCAAAATCCCTCTTTGCAACTGCGGTCACTCCTTTGACATTTTAATGTAACATCAACCCATTGCCACCCTCAGGAAGCTGAAATCCTAGTAAAAGAGAGAGCAGGATAGAGAGATACTGAGAAACACTTCAGGAGGTTGCACTTACACTCCACATTCCAGCAGTTTGTCCAGAAACAGAGGAGGCAGTAGTTCTTATTTTTGTGGTGTCAAGCTGTACACTGAGATTCAGCAAAAAGCTTCCTTTCTTAACGTGAGGAATGTGAAATATATTCTAGGATATGTGTTAAGTATGATCCTTTGTTCTAGGTATGAGCTTTTCTTTTTCTAAAGTTTTTCGCTCTTGATCAAGCAAAGGGAAACAATATTATTTTGAAATTCTCTTAAAGGCGCCTTTCAAAGCCTCTCCCACGGGAAAAGATCACCACAGCTCAACACTGCTGTTTTTGAGTAAGAATCGAGTCCGATTTTTTTTTCAACATGGCTGTATACTTTGCAGGCCCCCAAATTTGTGCTTTCATAGTCAGCATTAATCAAACAGCCAGAACCACCCTCTTTAGCCAACCTACGTTTCGTGGACTAAAAACGCACCCTGATGAAAGAGGAGGCTCATTTTGAAAACCTCGCTGTTATTTGTGTGCCCCACACTCGCGGGCTTTTATCAGGGCTGGAGCAGGCTCGCGAGTGCCTGCAGCGCGGTGGGCGGCAGGTCTGAGGGCCCTGGTCGTTAACACGTTTCCAGGGGTTGCCCACACTTTCTCCCGAGACTCTCGGCTCTCCGGGCGCGGTGGGAACTAGTGAACCAGACTGTGACAGAAAGAGAGAATTTATGTGAGGGACGGGAAGAAGAGAGGGCACCCAACACGGTCCCCGGGTCAGCGTGGCTCGGGGATTTGCAAGAATTTATCAGTACCATTAACAGCTATTTGCAGAGGGTTGTTTACCGCCGAACGCGCGACAACCAGACAGCGGAGCCCACTCTGCGCCCCAAGCCACGCCTCCTTGCCCCTCAGCACCCCTCCTGCCCCCCAAACTAATTAATTCGAGGCGGTCTGCCTGCTAGGCCCTCCCATTGGCTCCCACCCCATCCAATGAGAATCTTGCAACAGTTTCACCTGGCTTCTGCTTCCCAAATAAACAAACAAGCCGTCCCGGGACCCTGCCAGCTCTCCTCCCCGGCGCCGCCCGAGATCGTTGTGCTCCGCCCCCTCCCGCCACCTCTCGCCCCCTCCAGCCAATCGAGCCCGCCCGTGGTGCCCCCGCCCCGCCGCCGTCTCCGGCCGCTCTCTCCTCCGCCCCTCTCGAACTTCTCCTGATACTCCCCCCACCCCCAGTCCGTGCCTCCTTGGGGTCCTCGTTAGGACCAGCGTGGCCAAGGGCCCCGCCTCCTCCCGTAGGTCTTCCCGAGACCCACAGGCCGGGAGATTCTCCCAGAGGGTCTAGGAGGGGTTGGAGGCAGCCCCACCTCTCGGGCCGGCCACCCCCTCCCTCGCACACCTCCGCTGGCGGCGGCTCGCGCCCCTCTGCTGCGCTTGTAGCAGGAGCCGCAGCGGCCGCCGCGTGAGGCAGCGGTCACGTGTTGTTTTGCCCGCCGCCGCGCGCTTGGAGTGGAGTGGGCGGGGGCGCGGGCCTAGGGGGAGGGGGGGGGGCGGGCGGAGGGGGTAGACGGCCTCTTCCCCCAACTCTCCCGTCCCCGAGCCCCCCCCCCCCCCCCCGCCTTTCGCTCACCTTAAAACCCTCGTGCATCACCATGGCTAGTTGCTCCTTCGCTCGCGACCAAGCGACAAGGAGACTGCGAGCTGCAGTAGCGGCAACAGCGGCGGGTCTAGCTGCGGCGGCGACCACCCCATTTCTTTCCTCGGGAACCCCCACCGCACTCATTGGGACCGGGTCGTCTTGTCCGGGAGCCATGTGGCTCTCCACGGCCACTGGCTCCCGGTCAGACTCGGAGTCCGACGAGGAGGACCTTCCCGTCGGGGACGAAGTCTGCAAACGCGGCTACCTGCGGAAGCAGAAGCATGGGCACTGGCGCTACTTCGTGCTCAAACTCGAGACAGCCGACGCCCCAGCTCGGCTGGAATACTACGAAAATGCCAGGAAGTTCCGGCACAGTGTCCGCGCCGCGGCGGCTGCAGCGGCGGCGGCCGCCTCTGGCGCCACGGTCCCCGCACTCATTGCACCGCGGCGCGTGATCACCCTGTACCAGTGCTTCTCGGTGAGCCAGCGGGCCGACGCAAGGTACCCACACCTCATCGCTCTTTTCACCCAAAACGAGTATTTCGCAATGGTGGCAGAGAATGAGTCGGAGCAAGAGAGCTGGTACTTGCTGCTCAGCCGCCTCATCCTCGAGAGCAAGCGCCGCCGCTGCGGCAGGCTCGGCGCGCAGCCGGAGGGAGAGCCGGCCGCGCTAGCAGCTGCAGCGGCGGCAGAGCCACCCTTCTACAAAGATGTGTGGCAAGTAATAGTCAAACCCAGGGGGCTGGGGCACCGAAAAGAGCTGAGCGGCGTGTTCCGGCTCTGTCTTACCGACGAGGAGGTTCTGTTTGTGAGGTTAAATACCGAAGTGGCCAGCGTGGTTGTCCAGCTCCTGAGCATCCGTCGCTGTGGGCACTCGGAGCAGTATTTCTTCTTGGAAGTCGGCAGGTCCACCGTCATCGGTCCGGGGGAGCTCTGGATGCAAGTGGATGACTGTGTCGTGGCCCAAAACATGCACGAGCTGTTTTTGGAGAAGATGAGAGCCTTGTGTGCAGACGAATACAGAGCCCGCTGCCGCAGCTACAGCATCAGCATCGGCGGCCACCTGTTAACCCTGCTGTCCACTAGGAGGCACCTGGACATGCTGCCGCTCGAGCCCGGCGGCTGGTTCCGAAGGTCCCGCTTTGAGCAGTTTTGCCACCTTCGGGCCATCGGTGACGGGGAAGACGAAATGCTCCTCGCCGGGCGCTACATAACACCCAGTGAGCCAGTGCCCCGCTCCAGACGAGGAAGACTACACCTGCCCAGAGGGCGCAGATCCAGGAGAGCGACTTCAGTGCCAGCCAGCTTTTTCCGCCACGCCGCACCCAGCCCTGTGCGCATCCGGTACCCTGCAGAAGCCCTCCACGACCGAGATCCCGTGTCTTCTGAAGCCTCTAGTTCTGGCTCTGGCAATTCAGGGGAAGAAGGCGGTCCTCAGCGCAAAGAGGATCAGGAAGAAAACGAAGGTGACTATATGCCCATGAACAACTGGGGCTCGGGAAATGGCCGGGGCTCAGGAAGTGGACAGGGTTCAAGTGGGCAAGGCTCCAGTAGCCAAAGCTCCGGGGGAAGTCAGTGCTCAGGCAGGGGGCATGGCTCCGGAGGTGGTCAGGGCTCAAGTAGCAGCCATGGCTCAAGTGGCAGCGGTTCCGGGGACCAGAGTGCAGGAGGAAACCAGTGCTCTGGGGATGGCCAGGGCACCGCTGGGCATGGCTCAGGCAGTGGCCAGGGAGCTGGAGGTGGGCATGGCTCAGGCCGTGACCAGGGAGCCGGAGATGGCCATGGCTCAGGCGGTGGCAAGAACTCTGGAGGGGGCAAAGGCTCAGGGAGTGGGAAGGGGCCTGAAGGCAATGGTGATCGTGGGAAATCTCTGAAGAAAAGATCCTACTTTGGCAAATTAACTCAAAGCAAGCAACAGCAAATGCCACCACCTCCGCCCCCTCCACCCCCACCAGGTGCAGCAACTGGTGGCAAAGGGAAGTCTGGGGGAAGGTTCCGACTTTATTTTTGTGCAGACAGAGGGGCCACAAAAGAACGCAAAGAAGCCAAAGAAGGGAAAGACACAGAGCCCCCAGAAGGTGCAGCTCGGGGTCCCCACAGAGCCAGAGCTTTTGATGAAGACGAGGATGATCCGTATGTGCCAATGAGGCCAGGCGTGGCTGCTCCTCTCGCAAGCTCCAGTGACTACATGCCCATGGCTCCTCAAAATGTCTCTGTGTCCAAAAAGCGCCACTCTCGATCACCTTTTGAAGATTCTAGAGGGTACATGATGATGTTTCCCAGAGTGAGCCCACCACCTGTGCCAAGTCCTCCAAAAGAACCTGATCCTGCTAAAGAGGATGACTCAAAGGACAATGACAGTGACAGTGACTATATGTTCATGGCCCCTGGAGCTGGTGCCATTCCTAAAAACCCCAGAAATCCTCAGGGAGGCTCTTCCTCCAAAAGTTGGAGCTCCTACTTCTCTCTGCCAAATCCTTTTCGGAGCTCCCCATTGGGACAGAGTGACCACAGTGAGTATGTACCAATGTTACCTGGAAAATTCCTAGGAAAGGGCCTAGAGAAGGAAGTCTCATCTAACAGAGGCCCCAAAGATACAGCTTCAAAGCCTTCAGTCAAAGGGTCTTTCTCAAAGCCTAGAGATGGGGGATCACCTTCCAAGCGTTCAGGTGACGGGCCCCCCAAGAACAAGGCTAAGAGACCTAATCGACTTCCTTTTATGACAAAAGGAAACAAAGTCAAGCCAAAACCACAAAAGCCCACACAGGAGCAGAGAGAAGCCGACAGCCCCAGGGGCTACGTCAACATTGACTTCCCTAAGAGAGGTTATAATATGCCAGATCCATGTCTTCAAAGACTTCCAGGTGTGTGGGGCATAATTGCCGACCCCAGACAGTTTGCCTTTTCCAATTATGTGAATGTTGAGTTCGGAGTGCCATTTCCAAATCCAGCAGACAACCTCTCAGATTTCTTCAGAGCTATCCCAGGTGCCAATCCCTTCTTTCTGGACGGTGCTACCGGGAGCAGTGCTAATAGGGAAGAAGGTGACTACATCGAAGTGATTTTCAACCCAGCGATGACACCAGCCGTGCCTTTTGCTGACAGTGCCATTCGCTACGATGCCGAAACTGGTCGCATCTACGTGGTCGACCCATTTTCTGAGTGCTGTATGAACATTTCTCTCTCCCCCAGCCGCTGCTCCGAACGACCACCTGTAGCGAGGCTGCTACTGCTAGAAGAGCTCGAGCGAAGGCGCCCACAAAGCCGTTCGCAAAGTTTCTTTGCAGCCGCCAGAGCCGCCATCTCTGCTTTCCCTACAGACAGCCTCGAGAGAGACCTATCCGCCTCCTTCGCCGCGGCCGCGGCCGCCGTGCCAACCTTAGCCCTGGGCCGGGCTTTAGCCGCCGCCTCCGCTTTGGTCGCGGCTCCCGGCAGCGGCGCAGCAGCCGCCGGCCTCGAGGCCGCCGCTGGATTTGACTCCGCCTCCGTCCGCTGGTTCCTACCTGTTGCCGATGCTGCTGGTGCCGCGGTCAGGGGGGCCCAAGACATTGCGGGTGGCTCGAACCCCAGACCCCCAAACCCATCAGCAGACCTGGCCGGAGGTGAGAACCGAGCCGGTGGGGCTGCTGCTGCAGTCGCCGCTGCGCCTCGATCACCTGGCCGCGGCCGGGTGCCCAGACCCCCAGAGCGAGAAGATTCTGACGACGACGACACGTACGTGAGAATGGACTTTGCAAGACGTGACAACGGGAAGTTCGACTCTCCCCAAAGAGGTTGGTGATTCTTTAATTCATTTCCCTGAAGTTAGTGGTGATTCCTTAATAAATCGATGTACTCCCCCTGTTACAGTGTTAGGAGTGTTTCATTCACTGGTGCTTATTTAGAATGGAAAGTAGAATTCTGTTTTAATCATTCATTCATGTGAATCATTATTATATTAAAACTTAAATTTTAATATAGTAAGTTTCTTTACCTGGAAAGCTCTGATCATCGATTAAACATTGGTTCGACTTTTTAGAAGTAGTTTAAACGTAAGGATGTGTAACGTGATGCTTTCAGATAGCCTTTGATTTACGCAAACAGGACGTCGTTGTCCGTTGAATCCCATCAACTCATTTTCAAATCAACATGTAAAAGCTGCTTTTCTACAAATGACCACATTTAATTGCAGGTCATTTAATAAGAGCACTGGATATTAAGCAGTAATAATCAACCGTTAACCTTTGAGGGTTGATGAGCTTCTCAGAAAATTACTTTTTAAAGAAGCAGTCATGGTTATGTTGGTTTGCTGAGATTTACCAAGAAGGTTGAATCTCAGTTGTTAGTGTGAATGTCTGGCGGGAACCAAAGGTAAATAATCCAGAACAACAGGTAATTGAAAGAAGATGGTGTTTAACTCTGGAATGTGTTTTGGTGTTGATTTGTTTTGTTTTTACACAGGATAAATTGCCGGAAACCTTGAGAGTTCCTTTTCTATGTCACTAATAGTGACAGGCAAGTCATCTGCTGTGCCACATTTTCTTCATGTAATTCCCCCCCGCCCCGCCCCCACCAAAGAGGGTATGGTGACAACACAATAATGGGTATGACTATTTGTTTGAAAGGTTTAAAAACCATTTAAGATATCTAATTGGTGCATTTTCTGGGCAATTCAGTAAAGCAGGATAGTAAGGCTGGGGGCAGACCTGACCCCAGGGGCAGCTTACCCTGGAAGAGTGAAAGTTTTTTTTAAAGGGTTACTTTTCCAAAGGAAGAAATAAGAAAGAATAGAATCTGTCAGACTTGGAAATAAGACTTCAAGTAAATCTGTTGTATACATCTTGCAGTGTTGTTATCAGTGTCCCTGGAGATATCCTTGAGAAACTATTTTGGGAGATGATGTCTCCATAGTCTCCACTGCCTCCCCTCTTTACTGATATGTGCTTCTTTTCCAGGAAAGAGAAGGGATGGACCCCAGCAGTTTTCATTCCAGTAGTCAGTTTAGTGAAGATTCTTGCTTTGCTTGCTTTGTGGAATGCTTTTGTGATTGGATCTCTGCCCACTGTGCTTGATCAGGCAGAACAAGTCGGGGAATGATCACAACAGTCACCTAACAAGCTCCCTATTTAGTGCAGGTGTAGCCCTCCTCCCCTCTTTCCCCCTGCTTTAGAAAACTTGCCTTACAAAAACTCATGTTTGTAGCATGGACACATTAAGGAGTGATCATTAAAACGACAAAAGGATGCTTTGGCATGCCAAAGGATTCAATTCAGGTCTCCTTTAAATTGTGAGGGCCCCTGCCCCCCCCACACACACACATGTGGGCACACACACACAATCATCAGCACTAACAGAACCATGCATTTAAAATATACAATTCTCTTTCCAAGCATTTAATTCATACCAAGCTTTTCAAGAACAGATCTATTTTATTCTGTAAAGTACACCTGGAAATTGGTCTTAAGCCATTGTTTGAGCCTAACTGATATTGATGTGGGTGTTCCATAGCAATCTATGTCCCTGTGGTGCTTTGGAAAGGACAAGTTTTCATAGAGGTTTGTCTGTATTTTCCACTACTCTTTGTTTCAGCAAAGATGAAAATTAGTGAAAATTTCTTGTTCCTTAAATAAATCCTGTCTTCCCAAATATTATCTAGATCATGAAATAATTAACATTTATTTTAGCATAGGTTACTGATTTATGAATAACTTCAAATAACTTTGTAGCTATTCTGGAGACTAATGTTCTGTAAACGTGTTGTTCCTTGAGGAAATTCCTAACTTTATGGAGCAAGGAGGCTGTATCTCAAAGGGATGTAAGTGATTAGGTTAAAACAAGAGAGCGAATGTGAAAGGACTTTGTGCCTTTAAAGCACTTTGCAAATATAAGATATTTTAATTTTGTCGTTGGATTAACAAACATTGACGTTTCAACAATTTCAACAGGTGATTTAGTTTCTTGCAAAAATGATTGGTCCTGAGATTGATTAAGGCACATTATTTGCTGAGATATATAAAAGGAAGGATATATAGAAAGAAACTGAAGGAAATTACTTTTACTACCACCTTAATGCAAATTGATATGGTGGAATGTTGTCTGTGAAGGGTTAAGAACAAGCTGGCTGATTATGATCATTTTGTGACTATAAAGCTGTAGAATAGTTTTCACCCATTTCTGATCGTGCTTCACCTTCCTAACAAAATTTAAAAAAAAAAAATCACTTTAGAAAATAACAAAAATGCTTTGACAAAGGAACAAAAGCACAGTCTTCATTAGGAGTTAGGTATCTCTCGGGGTAATTTTAATTTTTGCAAATGCTTAAAACAGTGCCTGACACGTAGTAAGTGTTGTTACACATGAATTATTATGCAACTAATGCAACTACTGTCATTGTTGTTACTGTTGTTGTTGTTATTACATTTAGAAAAAACACGAAGCTAAAGTTGTGTGTCCCCAAATCCCACTTTTAAGTTTTCACTTAAAATGGTTTACATGCTTGTTCAGAATTGGCATCTTTGTAGTTGAGATCTGTTTGTAACTTAAGTGAAATGAAGGGAGCCCATAAGGCAGTGAGACAGCTTTGTTCATATAACACAAAATTAACATGTAATCTCATTTACCCACAAGTCATATTGCATGGAAGTAAGTACTTCAAAGCCATTTGTTTAAGACACTTGGAACCACCCAGAAATATAAACTGGACTTGACTTTTTAATAAATGAAATAATTTAAGAAGTGTGAAGTCCTCAGATTTTAAACACATGGTTATAAGTATTAACATTTATAAGGAGAATGCAGTTTTTTTATATGGTTATTCTGGCTCTTGATTTATGAATCATTTTTACTTCTTTTACTGTTGTATCTGATGGAGAATTCATAGTTTGAAGTTAGTTAAGGTTAAAAATTTTCACTGATTTTCCATTCCAAAGATGAGAAGGTAAGAGCAGCTCTCAGAGGGGTGAGAGAATTGGGCAAATTAGTAATGTTATAATAGTACTTGGTATTAAAAAGCAAAAAAAAAAAAAGCTGTATTAATTACCTTTTGAAATTTTAGTCCTTGTTATTAACACGTAGGAGGTATAAGCTTCTTTTCAGTGTACCACTGCCAAATCCTCTTGATATAAATTATAGATGCTGAGAGCAAATTTTTTGTTTATTGGACTTATTTATTATACATTACTAGAGTTAAATCTCTGCATAGCAGAGATTTCTCAGTCACCATTGTTGGGTCACTTACTTTAGACAACATTCATCCGCACCAAAAAAAAAAAAAAGGACAGTTATTTGGAGTAGAGGTATTTGATCTATAACAATTAAAGAGGATTTCATTCTATTAAAGTTAACTAAAGCTATTGGCAATCATTATTTATGTGGATTCATTCTATTTTTGAGTAATGCATCCCAGGTGATTTTGGAATATTGGTTACTCACTAGCAAAGTATCTTCTTTAAACAAGGACTAGCACACATGCATCAATACTCAAATAAGATCTCTTGCTTTCTTTTCCTCCCCCTAATTACCAAACATGAACTAAGAGGCTTCAGAGTCATTGACAGGAAACTATTTGGGAAACAAACTCTTTGAATGACCCCCAAGTTTTCATGTTGAAATAGGTGAGGATAACCAGTGTAGAGAGAAATCGGGCATCTTGTGTGTGATTTAAAAGGGATCATTGTTAACTTGTTGATGGAGGAAATGCTTTACAGTTGCCTACTGCCTTATAATTTGCAAAGCATATTTACATTCATTATTTTACTGGGGGATAGTAGGTACTGGAACTGAAGCCGGTGTTAAGAACTTTCCCATTGTCGAAGAGGTAAGTGGCAGAGCAGAAAATCAAACCCATACATATGATTTATTTTTTTTAATTTTTTAATTATTATTTTTTGTTTTTACTTTACAGTATTGTATTGGTTTTGCCATACATCAACATGCATCCGCCACGGGTGTACACGTGTTCCCCATCCTGAACCCCCTCCCACCTCCCTCCCCATACCATCCCTCTGGGTCATCCCAGTGCACCAGCCCCAAGCTTCCTGTACATATGATTTCAAGTCCAGTGCTCCACCCAGCATACCACACTGCCCTTTCATCAGACGTTCAATCTGCTATTTTCCTATTGATGAAGATTATGATATAGGCAAGGTTGGGGAAATTTCCAAGTCTTCTTGAATTTGATAGTATCCAATTTGCTTGTAAGTAATTCATTCAGAGTGTTATAATTGTGAGCCATCCACCAGAGATTGGATCATTTTCATTACATTGAACTGTTTATAGCTTTGGAATAAAAGAATAGAACTTGTATTGGAATTGAAGGTTTTAAATCTGATTGCAGGAGGAGTTTGCTCATCTTTACCTCCCAAACACAAATATTCTGTGTATCTATTTGGATTTCACAGAAACATTGAAAGGAATAAACTTTATTAATTTAACAGAATAAACTTCTGTTAATGGGCCTTTCCTTAAGTAAAGTCACCTGTGTGTGGTTTTTCCAAATAATCCATTGACATTTGCCAGTTATTGCCCAAATTCTTTCAATTCCTTTTTGTCCATATGTATAAAATCTGATATTCTAGTCGGCACCATCATGGTGCAAACAAAACACAGAATAAGATGAGACAGGTGGGGGAAAAAGCATTGTAGTAAGAGATGCTCTTCATTTGTTTAAAACTCAAATTTGCTCCTGGCAGTCAGGGAAGAAGATTTTAGAAGCCTCGAAAATCAAATCCTTTCCTAGGGACATAAAAATCTTTGTTTAAAAATAAATTCATTTTGCTTAGCACCGTTTTTAAAAATGCTTTACGACTATGTAAAAATAGCTCAGACATTTTATTGGCAGTATTGGAAAATAACTTTTGTAAAATGCTTAATTAAAGCCTGCAGTATGTTTTTTCTAAGAGGTGCTGCCAGGCTCGAAGATGGTGAAGATCATTTGCTGGAAAACACTGCGTGGTCCTGAGTGAGAAATGAGAGATGAAAAAGGCTACATTTTATAATAATGAAATGAATACAGCACACTCAGTTTTTATCACAACTATCAGATTGCTAATTTTAAGGCTACTGATAAAAATTGCCAAGACAATAGGTTCACCATATGACATTAAATGCCTTCCCTAGCAATTCTGCATTGGTTATTGGTTGTTCAGCAACAGGTCTTAGATCTTCATCTTCTTTTTCAGATGTTAGGCTGCACACTTGAGAAATAGGGATTTTTAAAGTTTTTGTTTTTTTTTTTAATTTAGACCTATATCCTAGTTCAGATTTGCATTCTTTTAGAGGGTACCTTACTATTTCTGACTAATTCCTTTTAGAATTAATGAAAATGTGTACTGAAATATTTAGTGAAATGAGAAAGTTATTGCACTTTTCCTCTAGCTTCCTGACACCCCCTTTCTTATGGGTGGTTTTCTATGAGTCTTACCCTCGATAATTTCAGGAAAACATGCCTTTCCTAGCCTCTCTCTGGCAGTAAAGGTGAGGCCACTCTCCTTTCCACGAGGAGTTCCACAAGGAAAGGGAGGCCCTCAGAGGGGAAAACTGCTTTCCTGAGAAGTTGCTGCTCCTAGTTCACAGCCTGCCTGTGCTCAGCTCACAGGAAGAGCATTGCTTGCCTGCCCTGGTCTCGCTTGTTGGCACACAGGCAGCTGGGCTGGTGTTTAAAGCAGTTTTCATGGTTAGATGGACCACACTATGTTTGGTGCTAGCCAGATCTTCTGGGTTTACTGAATATCCAATTCCCCATAAATTGTAGTCACTTTAGTTTTCACAATTTATATCATTTGCCTCTCTATGATTACTAATTTGTTACTTGTAGACTTGAAACTTAGAGAATATCAATGAAGACTGTCTCTAAATTCACCTTGAAAATGATTCACACCTGCACCCATGGTGCCTTTGAAAGTCTGACCAATAAATATGGTTTTAAACTCCTGCTGCTGCTTTTTCCTTTTTTTTTTTTCTTTTTTTGGCCACACCATGTGGCTTGTGAGATCTTAATTCCTTGACCAGCGATCGAACTCGTGCCCACGGCAATGAAAGCATGAAATTTTAACTACTGAACTACCAAGGAATTCCCACTCCTGCTTTTTCATAAGTTATGCCTCTGTCCTCACCCTCAGACCTCCCCAACCCCACCCACTACTGCCACCCATGAAGGACTTAATTGTGGCTGTGACTCTGACCATAGTTTCTACTGCCACCCTGGCCCTGTTATTACAGCTGCTTGAATTTAGGAGACCCTATTCTTACTGCTATGGCTTGAAGAGATCTTTTCCTGGAGTCTCGTATTGAAACTTCGAACCTGTCTCCCCACAGAAATGATGTTATACACGACCGTCGGGTGCAGTCAAAATCGTTCCCCTCTCAGTTTGGGATCTGCTTGAGTGGACGAACCTACGAACCTGTCCACTATTTATTTATGACATTGTTTTCACAGGATAATTTATTTTGAGTTTCAACTAAACAGTGAGCCCTGGAATATGGCTCTTGTAAATCAGAGACTGCCTGTATTAGAATTCCAGTAACTTGCATTCCTCGAGTCTTCAGTAACTAGGCAGCAGCGTGAAGTGGCCTGAGTGTGTGTTGGGAGGTAGTGGAGAAGCTGACCTGCGATGAAAATCCTGTAGCTGATCCCCAAATAGTTGGTATCCGGATGATCAAGACCTGAATGAGCATGCATAAGTGGTCCAGGGCCTGCTTTCAAATGGCAGGTGTGAAGCTATTGAACTGACCTTTGAGGAGATGGAGGTTTACAAGCATCATTCATTTTCCTTAACAGATTCTTTTGAGTATTCCATCACAAAACCATTGCCAGTTAAGGGAGAAGCATATTTGAGCTTCTAATCTATGAAGGAGACAACAGTCTGTTATGATTGGTGTTGTAAAGACTAGCAGCAGTTATTGCTAGTTTTCACCCTTGAGGGACAGCACTTCAATTAAGCTCTTTAGAGTCATCTTCCTACGTATTTACAGGGCATAGAAAGATGTGATGATCTGTTTCTTATTGGTGGAAAAAAAATCTACATATAAGCCAGAGGCAATGCTAAGCTAAGTAATATAACTGTATTATTATACACTCATCTTTGGGTTAAATGCTTCCATTTTCTCATTTACTTTGTTCATCTTCAGTGCTTATTGTTGCCCCTGCTTTTTTGTGATCACCAGTTGACCATGGGGATGGATAGCATGTTGTCTAATAAAATTTTCAAAAGAACTTGAATTGTTTCTTTAGTTCTAGGAAGATTGGAAGTAAGATAACTGAGGCCATGGGATTGGGGAGAGTGGAAAAAGAATTAGAGACTAACTGGATGTATTGTTATTTGGGCTTCTCTGGGCAGGGGAACCACTGCTCCTTTGGACTTCAGGCAGTAGTAGAAGCATGTTTGAGATTCATATGAAGAGACCTGGAATGCCCTGGAGGAACTGCCTACATTGTTCACCCTACACATTTGTGGGAGTATTGATGTCATGTGTGTTTTATCAGTATATTAAAGATTAATGGTCAGGTTTATATAATTATAAAAACAGAGAAACATTTGCTGCATTTGTTTTTGAGAAGAAAATGATATCTGTCAGATTTGGGGGGCCATGAATAGGAAAATGTTTTGACCCATCAGAGTCCATTGAGGTTTTCTCCCTTCTGGAGAAGGGGTGAAATTAACTTGTCATTAAAAAGACTTTGCTTAATCAGAAAGTTAGAATACCTGATACAGTAATTATTTATAACCCATCAGTCTCAAGTGGAAGTAATACATCAAAATCAGATCACGTTATTAAAAGCATCACCATTTACCTTCCTGGTGGTGAAATGATATCAAAATGAACAGGAAACAGAACTCAGATATGACTGTCAGCCCTTTGATTCATTTTGCAGACTGTTTCTGATGGAGTGTTAATCCCAAATTGCTTTCCTTTGCCAGCCAGCAAGCTTCTGGGTTATTTCTTATGGTGTTCTTTGAAATGTTCTTGGGGAATGTAAACTCATTTTAATATTGACCTAAGTAAAACAGGATTATACAGGTAAATCTGTGGCTCAAGTTCCCACAATGCATTTCAAAAGCAAATTAAATTATTTTTGGATTATCTTGTTTTTGATAGCATTATTTCTTTCTACTGGCAAGGCTAATCAAGAGTTGACGAATATATTTTGTAAAGTAAACTTGAAATCACACCATTATTTGCTAGTTTTTAGTATGTTATCAAGCATTCACTCAATGCTGGTGTGTAGGTGTCATAGGAAAGCAATTGAAATATGAATCAAATTTTTATTAGAATCCCTGTCACTTTTAAAAAAGTAAAGAAAGAAAGCTCTAATAGGAACAAATGCCCCTAATTTCAGGCTTAGTGTAATGTTGTTGGGGTAGTCAGATGGAGCTTAATTTGTATGTTTCTAGGAAAACACTAGTGAAATACAGGGAGTAGTAAGAAATCTCCTTTAAAGCATAGTCAGTATACTATGTATGAACGTTTTTATATTAAAACAAAGCAAACCAAATTAGGTACAGTACCTTTCTAACCTTAAACTTCTGTTAAAAACCTCTAGCTGACAGTAGCTTCAAAATTCTGTAATGCTAGTAGAGTCTAATTTTGCAGCAGATAACTGAGCATGGACCATCATGGTTAACCTCTACTGATCACACCTTTCATCGCATGTAAACTTGATAAATACATAGAGTCTAAAATTTCCTAAGCCCACTGCTGACAGGAAAACAATATCTTTCCTAATCTACGGTGTTAATTAAAAATTTGTTTCACATGGAGGAACAGCCCTATAGAGTAAATCATGATGAATGGCCATAAGTAGGTGGGAGGGGAGTGGAGAGCTTTGATGCTGTATGGAGATGCAAGTGGTTACATTTTGAAAACCTCTGATGAAAGAGTGAATAGTTAACATGTGTCAGTTCAGTTCAGTTGCTCAGTCAGGTCTGGCTTTGTGACCCCTGTTTTAACACCAGATCTTGTACTAGCAGCCTACTTTGGGGGATGCTTTCCATGGATTCTTTTAGGTCAGCTATAATGAAATGGAATATTTGGTTCTTCAGTGTGACCTGGTCTTAACACTCACATCCCGTAATCAATTTGCTGACCATTTATCCCCATCCCTTCTGCAATCCAGCACCTTCCTCAGTATACCGGACACCCTTCCTCTGCTCCACTCCCAATTATATACCCTCTCAATAAGCAAAAGGCCAAGAGAGTAATACCAGAACTTTTTCTTCTTCTTTTGTTTTAGACAGATGGAGATTTCATTCAAATCTCCTTTGCAGGTATGACCTTGCTCTTTTAGATGAAATCCTGGTGGCTCAGACAGTAAGAGAATCTTCTTGCAGTGCAGGAGACCTGGGTTCAATCCCTGGGTCGGGAAGATCCCCTGGAGAAGGGAATGGCAACCCACTCCAGTGTTCTTGCCTGGAGAATTCCATGGACAGGGGAGCTTGGCGGGCTATAGTCTACGGGGTCGCAGAGTCAGACACGACTGAGAGACTAACACTTTAGTGATTGAATCTGGAGACTAGCACCAAGGCTGTGCTTGAATCATTTGACTCATGCCACATAACTGGTTAAGGCATAATCAAACATGTGAGAGAAGAAAAAGCTTCTCTTTGTCCACCCAGTGCCAGGCTGACTTGCTGGCCTCACTGGGAGAAAGTAGAGCAGTGCATGCACATTGACAAAGCTGCTATCCACTGGAAAATTCAGAGTGAAGCCTGGGGGCAAAAGGAGTAACTGCCCTTAGGTCTTTGTCGGGCTTGTGCTGGTGTTTGTCATAGGCATTCAGCCTAGTTACGTATGTCCTGGCCAAGGAAGTGTCCTCAATATGGTTCTCAAAACTACTAGTTCAATTTTGTTTTAGAACAGGGTGGGGGTAAAAGTGCTTCAAGTTTAATCCTGAAAGTAACATTTATTCTGTCATCTTTTATTTTTTTCCTAGAGTGATTACATTGCCACAAAAAATTTAGAAGAAACGTGATGCTTATGGAATTTCATCTTTGTCTACTCCAGATCTGCCTAAAAGAGAATTCACAGGCTTCTGAATAGAAAGCAACCTGAATTTCTAAAAGCCTACAAGTGGATGCTGGCAGTTGAATAATCTTAACACAGATCATTCTTAGTGCTGCCTTATAGATCCAATGATTTTGAATTAAGAAATTCACTCTACTTTGTTTTTATTTTCTAATTTCCATCTCTAATGTGTCATTTTGAAAGGAAACAAATGTATAAAAGTGAACATCTCACAACTTGCTCCTTCTTAAGAATGTTACTGACCTATGAATAAATGTGGCCAATACCAATTTTACTAATGTATAATACTTAGATTTAGTTTTGAAGTTGAAAACCCTTGAAATAAGAGGAGATAAAGAAGGTTATCTTCCTGAGAAGGTAGGTATGATCTGGAATCTTTCTGAGTAGTATGTATACAAAACTTTTCTTGATCAAAGACTTAAACCTCAACTAGACTGATATCTGAATGAGACATTTCTAATATTTTAAATGCAGGACCAAAGGGCAGATTATCTCAGTTTTGTTCATGAACAGAACTGCAACTTTCTGTCCACATTCAATGTTAACTAATATCTTGACTGAACTTTGCCAACGTTATAAAGACAGAACTGGAGAACAGAGGATCTGTTTCTTCATATACAATACTGTGATGTTCTGCTTGCAAATTGATTGAACATTTCCAAAACCATTATTTTTAAAAAAATTTTAAAACCTACATTTTCCCCCTAAATGAAGCAAAGTTCTTCAGAAAGTCTCTCCACAAAGACCCCCTCTGCCACTCTGGGCCTCCCCCTTTCACCCTCCATTCCCCCCCTCTTTCTGGTTCTTTCCTTGACACACTTTCCCTCCTATGCCCAGGGCTCCTATAAAGAGATCAGTTTCCCATATTCAAGAAATTAGTGTGTACAAATCAATCAGTATTCTGACCAAAACTTAAGCCAAAAGGAACCTCTTATAAGGTTTTGTTTCCCTTTGGATAACAAGACTATATAAGATGAACAGAATTAAAAAAAAAAAAAAAAAAGAATCAGAGCAAGCTCCCCCTTCCTATTTTTGCTTGTCTCTGATGGAAACTGTATTAAGATTTTAGGAACCTGGACCTTTGAGAACATGACACTAACAGGTGGTGATCACAGAGGTAAGGTACAAAGGTCTTGAAGCTTGCTTAGAGCTTTGTTACGTGGTGGCACACAAATCACAACTTGTTGTACCATCACTGGCAAACCTCATCACCGATGGGTGTGAGTGTAATAACTGTGTGAGTGCTAACGTGTGTGCACACATTCGTGTACCTGTGTACATGTGATTGTAGATGTACCTGTTGTGCATAACTCTGTTTTAAAAAAAAATTGCTTCACATTTGATGTGCAACTTTGAAGTAGTGTAGTATTTACCTGAAGTTTTCTGCCACTCGGTTCTGATGTCTTTGAACGTGTACTTCAATCGTCAAGCAGGCTTCTAGTACATGTGTTGCTACACTAACTTTTCTGAAAAACCGAGTTGACTTCTATTATTCTTCCTTGCCTGTCAACCAAGGGGTTGGGGTGGGGGCTCTTTTCTTGTTTGTTCCCTTGTGAGTGGTGCTGAGGAGAGGATGTGGCTGCAGTACCAATCACTACTCCAGTTACTGGTCACTGCTAGGGCATCAGTCTCACCAGTTCCTTCAGACTCTTCGCTTTTTCCCAACCTAATCAAAGAAATGCAGTGTGGCTTTTGTTCATTATGGTAACAATGCAGTCTTTAGGCAGCCTTTCTCAAGCCTTCTCTCACCATTTTATTTTTCAAGTTACGTCATAATCGTTCAGAATTGTGGAAAGAAAAGATTATTCGGGGGGAAAATGCTTTCTTGCTTTATTTGCATATTAGGTTCAGAGGCTGCCGACAGGGTACAGCACAGACGTAACACTTGCTGAATAAATGAAGGGGAAACCTCATACACAACAGTACACATAGTAACAGGTACAAATAGTCACAGGTACAGCATAACAAATATGCAATCTTATGACACAACTTCTTAGTTTACAGACACAACTAATTTATTCAGTATTGTGCTGGAAGAATCTTTTTAGAGTCAGTGTACCAACATATCACTTACCTTTCAGCTACGAGTTTATGCTGCTGTTAAGAAAAACCAATGATGGAACGATTTTTTGTGACCTCTCCACTTTATTTGGTATCAGACATAGTTAACTTGGTCAGTAAAAACTAAAATGTTCCAGTTCCAACAGTTCATTAATTTGCTCTTTCTGCTTTCACAGATCTGCTTTGAGTTGCTCTGGCTTTGTCTTCCTTTGTAAATACTCTTCTATTCCTTTTTTCTTTGTAAGCATCTCATTTGCAGTTTGGGGAGACAACCTTGCAACTCTGTATAGTGTTTATATATATATCTGACTTGCCTTTCCATAGAGCTACTCGCAATAAATGTGTTCATGAATGTTATTTGTGTGGAGATTCATTTTTTTAATGAATACTGTTATCTCGACCTGTTGTTTAGTTGCTCAGTCATGTGCAACTCTTTTGCGACCCCATAGACCAGAGCCCGCCAGCCTCCTCTCTCCATAAAATTTCCCAGGCAAGAATATGGGAATGGGTTGCCATTTTCTTCTCCAGGGGATCTACCTGACCCAGGGATTGAACCCCCGTCTCCTCTGTCTCCTTCATTGCAGGTGGATTCTTTACCACTGCTCCACCTGGGAAGCCCGTTGCTTCCAGTACTTCATTTTAAATATATTTTTTTCTGCCCCATTAAGAATTGACTGCATTTTTCAGAATAAAGCAGTTGGGATAACTGAGGGTTTGGGTTAAAGTTACTATGCCTCAAAACTGGAGGCTTTTTAATAGTTAATACCTCAAGTGTTCACTCTTCAAATGTGGAGGTAATGCCACGTGGCATGTGGGATTTAGTTGCCTGACCAGAGATTGAACTTGTGCCTCCTGCAGTGGAAGCACAGACTACCAGGGAAGTCTCCAGTGTAGAACTTGAATTTTCATGTCAATTCTGATAATGTATGAATCCTAAGTAGAAGAGACAGGTCAATAAGGTTAAGGTAAGCAGTTACAGTTTTTTTTCATCTTCTCTTGTTACTTACTCATGCCCTTTAAATGACTCCCTTTTCATTTACTTATTTTTAACCACTGGGAAGGCGAATATGAGTACATGGAAAATACACCAGTGAACAGGCAAAAAACGTTTCTGCATCAATGAATGAATTGAATGTCAAGAATATATTAGCACATTTATTGTCAGCCTAATCAGAAGCCAAAGGTTTAAAGGAACACTAGACAAATGATTACCTCCTTGCTTGCTCAAGGATCAGTGCGGGAAAGGGGAGGGGATTGGTGGAGTCGGATGGACTACAGGGTAGGAAGCAGTTCCCACATCATGTGCATAATCTACAAGCTACATGGGTTGTGTTTGTGGACAATAAAGTTCAATGTACAGCTTGACTTGATGTACCTGAGCAGTTGTGTGTAAAAGAATATCACCTTGGGAATGCACAGACTGCCTTTACCATTAGAAAATGTCCACAACAGAGATTATCTTAAAAATATGTAATGTGTATCTGTGCATGCATGTGTGCTAAGTCGCTTCAGTCGTGTCCAAGTCTGTGCGACCCTATAGATTGTAGCCCACCAAGCTCCTCTGTCCACAGGATTCTCCAGGCAAGAATACTGGAGTGGGTTGCCATTTCCTTCTCCAGGGGATCTTCCCAACCCAGGGATGGAACCCCTGTCTCTTAAGTCTCCTGCATTGGCAGACAAGTTCTTTACCACTGGGAAGCTGTGGGTATGCATCCATGTGAAGTCGCTTCAGTCAAGTCTGACTCTCTGAGACCCTATGGACTGTAGTCTGCCAGGGTCCTCTGTCCATGGGATTCTCCAAGCAAGAATACTGGAGTGGATTGCCATTTTCTACTCCAGGGGATCTTCCTGACCCAGGGATCAAACCCGTGTCTCTTATCTCTGGCATTGGCAGGTTCTTGACCACTAGTGCCACCTGGGAAGCCCGTATGTGTGTATATGTATGTGTATATCTACACACCTACATAGATATATAGGAACTCTAATCCTCTCTTCAAGGGAAGCAATCTGTATTTACCATGGCATAGCCCAGAGATATTTTTTCATCCCAAACAGCCCCTCAGAAACAGGCACATCTGTGCTTTTTAGTCTATATAATCATTGTATACTCATTTGGTGATTCACATTTTAATGGAACTTGGATTCCTGGAACAGTAGGCATAGTCAGTGTGGCTGCTTTGACAATCAAAAGAACCTGACAGCTGGAAAGATTTACATTGAAGAGTATGTGAACAGAACTTTAGCGTCTCCACTCCCTTAATCACATATAGCAGCCACATGCTAACTATAGAATGTGAAGGGATACTGTTTCTTTAAAGCATAAAACCTATTCAGAAGACTTGTCAGGTAAAACATGCCTAAGTACGCACTAGTTAAGCACCTCCAGTGACTGCTTAGAAAAATATTACTAGGTGCTAATTGACCCCAAAGGGCATCTTGGAAATGCACCAAAATGCTTTTTTAAATGTTTTGAACTCAAGGCAGAACCTGGAAAATGTGAGTATGGCTATATGGGTCAACCAAATCATGGCCCCTAATTTATAAAATGTGCAAAAGAAATTATGCAAAATTAATGTACAGAATGAGGCTAAACTGTATTCTGTTTTAGAAAAACCAATACATTTTTCCTCTAAGACATGCATTTTAATGGTTGCTGGTTTTCAGGCAGCTACCTTAAGTCCCAGTTTGCTGCTTAAGTGTACTTCAGAGATAAGAAATGCAACTGAGCTGTACAAAATGAGACAAATTTCCCTCCTGTCTCTTGTGAATGATAAATGCTAAAGCAATTAGGAACCACTGTTGCATGCTACATTGGAATTTGTCAGTAACATCAGTACTGTGCTATATAAATGGGGAAAACTTATTTAGAATAAAGTCCTAAGAATTTAGCAGGAGACAACTGATTTAACTTAAATATTGTGTCCATCGAACTGAAACAGAAACAATCCCCTCCTTGACATTTCTTGTTTTGTTTTTTTCTTTTTTTAATAGAGGTGTAATTGACATGTAACACCATGTTTCAGGTATACAATGTAATTATTCAACATTGGCATACACTATTACCATAATAAGTATAGTTACCATCTGTTGCCATACAAAGTTACAAATTTTTTTCTTGCCATGAGAACTTTTAAGATTTATTCTCTTAGCAACTTTCAAATCAGAACTACAGTACTGATTATAAGTCATCTGTAATGCTGTACATTACATCCTCATGATTTATTTTATAACTGGAAACTTGTACCTGTTGACCCCCTTCACTTATTTCACCCATCCTCCATCCCCTGTCCCCCAATAACCACCTTTTTGTTTTCTATATCTGTGGATTTTGTTTTCTTTGTTCATTTGTTTTGCTTTTCAGATTCTACATATAAGTGAGACCACATGTCATTTTTTCTGTCTGACTTATTTCACTTGGCATAATACCCTCAAGGTTCATCCATGTTGCTGTAAATGGCAAGATTTTATTCTTTTTGTGACCGAGCAATATTCCATTGTACATATATACCACAACTTCTTTATTCATCCATTGATGGATACTTAGATTGTTTTCAAATCTTGACTATTTGGTAAGTAATGTTGCAATGAACATAAGGGTGCATATATCTTTTCAAATTAGTATGAATTTTTTGGGTAAATACTAGAAGTGGAATTGTTGGATTTTATGGTAGTTTTAAGTTTTCTGAGGAACTTCGGTACATTTTTTTTAGTGGCTATACCGATTTATATTTCTACCAACAGTGACCTAACGTTCTCTTTTCTCCACACCCTCACCAGCACTTGTTATTTCTTGGCTTTCTGATGATAGTCATTCTGTCAAGTGTGAGGAAATATATCATTTTTTTTTTTGGATCTGCATTGACCTGATGATTAGTAATATTGAGCATCTTTTAATGTACCCATTGACTGTCTTTTTTTTGGGGAAATGTCTATTCATATCCTCTGTGCATTTTTTAAATCAGATTGTTTTGGGTTATTTTTTGTTTGTTTGGTTTTGTTTTGTTTTGTTTGCTATTGAGTTGTGCAGTTTTTTATATTTTGGATATTAATTCCTTATTGGATATATGATTTTCAAATATATTCTTCCATTCAGTAGGTTGCCTGTTCATTTTGTTAATGATTTGAGTTTTTAATCTCAGAATATGCATTATAAGGTGTTCTGTTTCACTGGCAGTTACCTGAAATATCATTTCAGTAACAAAATGAGCAAGAAAACACTGAAATGGGAAGGAAATTCTTAAGTGTGTACAGAAAAATGTGATGCCCACAGTTCATTCTATATTTCCATATTTGTAACTCCCAAGAAGTTTTTCAACATTTTTGTGCTTTCTACAACATTTCAGGGAATTGAATGCATGTTTGCCATTTAAAATATATCTATGCTTAAACTTTTCTTATTGTTTTAACTTTCTCAGAAGCATTTTGGGAACCACCTTTCCAACCTTGCCTTTTTATTATGTTTTTTTCCTCTTTATATGAAGATTATGCTCATTCTGGGATGACAGGAGGTGATGGTGCTTAGTACTGAGAATTATAGCTAAATATCTCACATTACACAGTAGATATACTTCATATAAGATATAGAAACTGCAAAAACTTATTTTTTTGCAAGACTACCATGTCTTTCGTAGAAGCACAACAATGACAATAGGTCAACATTCTAATTGTCAAGGGTTTCAGTTGGTTACTTTACGTCTTAGAAAACTATAGTTGACTCTTGCTTTGTTTGTATAGAGTTGATATTCTGGAAATAGGTTTAGAACTACAGGGGATCTTAGACATGCTATAGACCAAGCCCTATGACCTTTCCAAATAATTCTCTTTTCATCCACTTTTCTCCCTTGGAGAAGTTATTTTAACCATCTTTCCTAGCTATTAAAGTCCTGATAAGAGGTCTAGTAGAATAGGATATAAGGATTGGGATTGGAAAGATTTCTTCTTAGTCTAGAGTTCTATGACACATGGTACATGAAAATATTGACAGTTTGCTATGTAGGATTTGAAAGGAGGATTTTCACTTCTCCTTCCCTGTTTTCATACTCCTAACCCCCACTAAGAAATGTGTTCATTCACCAGTAGTGCTCACAATATTTCACTTTGTGTAATCAAAGCCTAAAACCATTTTTGTTCTATTTTCCCCACTTATGATAAAGTAAAACTCTGTATTACTAGAGTTAATGAAAATAATATCTGAAACTCCAATTGTTAAGTCACAGCTGAGACAAAAGACCAGGCTATCCTAATAAAATATTCATAAGAGGTAACAGATGACCCTACATTTAAAGGCCTATGTGCCATATAGTAAACAAAATCCTCTACAAAGATCTAGGCCTGCTGTTGTAATAAATATTTACCCTGTGCTGGCACCAAGTAGTTGTAAATAATAAGATATTAAGACTTCTACTTCTGACCAAGGTGGACCATATTTAATCTCCCACTTGAACAACCAAAGAAAGAACCTCAGAATATGAAACAAGGGGTTTCAAGACACTACATATCAAGTAATAAAGAACAGTGATCCCTAAGAGGGCGAAACAAACTTGATAAGACCTACATCTGCCCTGTCTTATTGCCTTCAGAACAATTTCAGGCCATGGAGCTGGGTCATGGATAATCTAAGCCAATTCCTTGAATTAAAGATATGGACCTCTAACTCCAAGGAGGCCAGTGTGGCTATGATTCATGGGATAGATAAGACAAAAGATAAACAGGATCCAAATTATTAAAATCAGATATAAAGGAGAGGCATTACTACTAATGTTACAGAGATAAAAATGACTATAAAAGAATGTGTGTTTTTCACTCAGTCATGTCTGACTCTGCAACCCCATGGACAATGGCCTGCCAGACTCCTCTGTCTACAGAATTTTCCAGGCAAGGATACTGGAATGGGTTGCCATTTCCTTCTCCAGGAGATCTTCCCAACCCAGGGATCGAACCCAGGTCTCTTGCACTGCAGGCAGATGTTTTACCATCTGAGCTACTAGGGAAGCCCATCTACAAAAGAATACTATGAGCAATTGTATGTGAATAAATTAGACACATCAACTGGAACAAACATACTTCTAGAACACAAACCACCAAAACTGACAATAAATAATGAAAAAACTGAATAGATATAACAAGTAAAAAGATAGAGCAATTAATTTAAAAACTTCCCACATATAAAACCCTAGAACAAGATAACTGGTGAATTCTACCAAATATATAAAGAAGAATTAATACCAATCATTCACAAAATTTCTCCCCCCAAAATTGAAGAGGCAAAACTTTTCAACTCATTCCATGAGGCTAAAACTTCATAGATACCAAAACAAGAGACACATGATGAAAAAACTACAGAGCAATATTCCTTATGAATATAGACAAAAAAACCTCAAAAAAGAACAATAAATGCCACTAGCAAATCCAATTAAGCAACATATAAAAAGCACAGGACCAGATAGCTTCACTGGTGAAGTCTACCAAACTTTTAAGGAAGCATTAACAAAACCTTGGTCAAACTCCTCCAAAAAAATTGAAGAGGAAGGAACACTTCCTATATCATTCTATGAGGTTAGTAATATGCTGAGAAGACATTGTAAGAAAACTACAGATTCAGATTCTTATGAATATTGGTATAAAAATATCCTCAACAAAATACTAGCAAAACAAATTCAAAAGCATCTTAAAAGAATTATATACCATAATCAAGTGGGATTTCTACTGGAATGTAAAGTTGGTTTGACATATTAAAATTCATCAATGTGATACACATAATTAATAGAATGAAGGAAAAAACCCACATGATTATCTCAATTGATGCATAAAAATCATTTGACAATATTCAACAACTGTTCATGATAAAAACACTCACTAGCTAGGAATAGAAAGGAAGTTTCTTACCCTGACACAGGGTATCTATGAAAAACCCCAGCTAACATCACACTTAATGGTGAAAGACTGAAACTTTTCCCATTAGATTAGGTACAACAAGATGTCTCTTTTCATTCATCTCTATTTAATATTGTACTAGAGTGTCTAGCCTGATCAATTAGTAAAAGAAAATAAATAAAATGCATAAACATTGGAAAAGAAGTAAAATCACTTCTGTTTTGATGATATGACCTTATATATAGAAAATTCTAAGAAATCCACTAAAAGCTATTCAAGTTGTGTGTGCTAAGTAGCTTCAGTCATGTCCGACTCTTTGCGACCCGATGGACTGTAGCCCGCCAGGCTCCTCTGTCCATGGAATTCTCCAGGCAAGAATACTGGAGTGAGTTGCCATTTCCTTCTCCAGAGGATCTTCCTGACCCAGTGATTGAGCCCCTGTCTCTTATGTCTTCTGCATTGGCAGGTGGGTTTTTTACCACTAGCGCCACCTGGGAAGTCATTCAAGCTAGCAAATGCATTTAATAAAGTTATAGGATACAGGCTCAATATACAAAAAATTGTATTTCTATACACAAGCAATGAACAATTGAAAAAGAGAATTAAGGCAAAATTTCCATTTATAGTAGTGGAAAAAATAAAATACTTAGGAATAAATTAAAGAAGTATAATATTTGTTTACTGAAAACTACGAAATACCTTTGAAAAGTTAAAGAAGACCTACATAAATGATAAGACACCCTGTGTTCATTGGTTGTAATACTTATTCTTAAAATACAATATTCCCCAAAGTGATATACAGATTCAATGCAATTTATCAAAATCCCATTTGCTATTTTTCCCTTGAAGTAAGTGACGAGCTGATCCCAAAACGTATATGGAATCACAAGGGAGACTGAATAAGCCAAGATAATCCTTAAAAATAAGAACAAAGTTGGAAGACTCACACTTGACAATTTCAAAACGTACTCAAATGTTACAGTAATTAAGACTGTGTGGTACTGGCATAAAGACAGACATATAGATCAATGGAATGGAATTGAGAGTCTAGAAATAAACCAACACATTTGTGATCAATTGATTTTTCAAATTATGCCAAGGCAATTCAGTTGGGGAAAACTGTCTTTTCAACAAATTGTGCTAGAACAACTGAATAGCCACATGCAAAATAATGAAGTTGGACCTTTACCTCGTACCATGTATAAAAATTAACTCAAAATGAATCAAAGATTTGAGTGAAAGAGCAAAGCAATAAAACTCTTGGAAGAAAAATAGGGGCAAATCTTCATGATCTTGGATTAGATATGACTCTGACAGCAAAAGCAACGAAGTGAAAGTAAAAGCTGGGTCTGACTCTTTGCAACCCCATGGACTATACAATCCAGGGAATTCTCCAGGCCAGAATACTGGAGTGGGTAGCCCTTTCCCTTCTCCAGGGGATCTTCCCAACCCAGGGATTGAACCCAGGTCTCCCACATTGCAGGTAGATTCTTTACCAGCTGAGCCACCAGGGAAGCCCAAGAATACTGGAGTGGGTAGCCTATCCCTTCTCCAGCAGATCTTCCCGACCCAGGAACAAAAGGAAAAATAAATAAATAGGATTTCATCAAAATTAAAATCTTTGGTACTTTAAGAGACACTGAGATAGTAACAAGATGACTCTCAGAATGGAAGGGAATATTTGGAAATATTGATGAGGAACTAGTATTCAGAGTATATGAAGTAACTCTCACAGCTCAACAGTAAACAGAAAAATAACTCAACTTAAAAATGAGCAAAACATCTGAATAGACATTTCACTAAAGAAGACACACAAATAGCCAACGAGCACACAAAATATGTTCAACAACATTAGGTATTGTTGTTGTTGTTGTTTAGTCACTCAGTCATGGCCGACTCTTTGCAACCCCATGGAGCCTGCCAGGCTCCTCTGTCCATGGGATTTCCAGGCAAGAATACTGGAGTAGGTTGCCATTTGCTTCTTTAGGGGATCTTCCCAACCGAGGGATCAAACCCATGTTTCCTGTACTGCAAACGGATTCTTTACCCCTGTGCTACCTGGGAAACCACCATTAGGCATTAAGAAAATACAAATCAAAACTACAATGAGATACCACTTTACATCCACTGTAGTAAATACTTAATGTACCTAATAAGAGATTTTGAAAATAGAAGAAGAAAAACCTGATACAGCTGCAATGGGAAAGCCTTAGTACATTGTCTTGTGCCTGTGGCTGCTTCTGCTTGCTCAGAGAGAACAAAAAAAAAATAATAGTTTCTGCACAATGAGATAATACCTCACACGTGTCAGAATATCGGCAAAAAGCCTACGAATAGCAAGTGTTACTGAGGATGTGGAAAAAAGGGAACTCTTGTACACTGGTAGTGAGAATGTAAATAGGTGTAGCCACTATTGAAAACAGTATGGAGGGTCCTTAAAAACTAAAAATAGAATTATCATCAGCTCAGTTCAGTCCTCAGTCGTGTTCAACTCTTTGTGAACCCATGGACTGCAGCATGCCAGGCTTCCTTGTCCATCACCAACTCCCGGAGCTTACTCAAACTCAGATCCATCGAGTCAGTGATACTATCCAACCATCTCATCCTCTGGCATCCCCTTCTCCTCCCACCTTCAATCTTTCCCAGCATCAAGGTCTTTTCCAATGAGTCAGTTCTTCTCATCAGGTGGCCAAAGTATTGTAGTTTCAGCTTCAGCATCGGTCCTTCCAATAAATATTCAGGACTGATTTCCTTTAGGATGGACTGGTTTGATCTCCTTGCAGTCCAAGAAACTCTCAAGAGTCTTCTCCAACACCACAGAATTACCATATAAGCCAGCAATTCCACTCTTGGGTGTATATATATATCAGGAAAAAAAAGAAAATACTAATCTGAAAGATAACATGAACCCCAAAGTTCATAGCAGCACTATTTACAATTCCCAAGATACGGAAGCAACCTAAATGCCCATCAACAGATGGATAAAGATGATGTGGTTTATATTTATCCATCCATCCATTCATCCATCTATATAGATATACACAATATATTACTCAACCATAGAAAGAATGAAATTTTGCCATTTCAACAGCATGGATGAACTTGGAGGGCATTATGCTAAGTGAAATAAATTGGACAAAGATAAATACAATGTTTTCACTTATATGTAGAATCTAACAAATGAATATAACAAAAGAGAAACATATATTTAGAACGAACTAATGGTTATCAGTGTGGAGAGGGAAGTGGAGAGAATCAAGACAGCAGTAGAGGATTAAGAAGTACAAACTACTATGTATTAAATAAATAAGCGACAAGGATATTTAGCACAACACAAAGAATATAGCTGAAATTTTGTAATAACTATAAATGGAATATAACCTTTAAAATTATGACTACAACATATGCCTGAGACATATTAATATTATAAATCAAGTATACTTCAATTAAAAAAAAACAATACAGGGAAAAAAAGAAAATACCACTTTCTCAGAGCAGGATATGTTTGTTAAAATGGCTTTAGGCTGTTATCTCTCTCCATTCTATATGGGTGGTTTTCTGTGCGATTGCTGGCCTTAAGGTGGGCAACAGCTGCCACATTTGGATTCACAGGTAATTTAACATATTTAAGCCTAGTAATCTCAAAGTCCAGCTTCTTACTCTACTGATTACTATAAGCTAAGCAGGGCCCTATTTTAGCCAAGATGTTTTCCAACTTGTCTTTAACACTTCCTGTATCTCTATTCTGATAAGTAATCTCATACTCCTTAGCTCAGTTGGTTTGATGTTTGTTCACCTGATTCCCAGCCTAAATTTCTGCTGAGGGAAACCAAATGAGGAAAGTTACTACATGTAAAACATGACCAGTGCATCTCATAGTTAGCAAACTCGAGCTGCTTCTGTGTTTATTTATACTGGTGTTAATGAAATATAATGAACTTCCCAGGGAAGAAAAGTTCCCCTCCCCCAGGGTACTTTTTACATTGTCTAAATCAAATGATAGATAGTATCTTCATGGTCTCAGGTTTCATAGCAATTGATACACAATGTTCCTTACTTGGACACTGGTAGCACTGGAGCATCTGTGAACCAGAGCATTCAAATTCCAGGGGCTCATTTGGATTCAAGATCCCCAAGAAAGGTTATGTGAGGCCAATACCAAGCCAGAGTCACAAGGTTTCCTTTCATTGCATAGACAGACCAGACAGAGAAGAAGATCATGAGGTACCATGGATTTACTGAGTCCCCTAGGTTGAACAGCTAATTCAAGAGGGTCTCAGGTGCTACAAAGGTGCTGGGGAAATCACTCTTCATTAACTAGGGACCAAGATTTCGAAAACATGCAACTTATCATTTCTCAGGAGGCAGAGATCCCTGTAGTGACAAGCATCTCTAGTACGTATGATTTTGAATATTTTGATATAGGTCTCCTAATGACTAGATAGTGATTAGATTTTGAGTGAAAAAGAACTTAATAGTTTGTTCTGCGACCTTGGGAAAGTCACTTAACCATTATAAGGCTCAGCTTCTGCATCTATAAAATGGACAATGGACTTTTGAATATATCAGCCTTACTGAGGCTCAGATGAAATAATGTGTGAAGAATGAGATTTTAATGAGAACTGTTGAGTCCTGCCCCCAAGGACATTTTAATGAGAACTGTTGAGTCCTGCCCTCAGGCCAGAGGTGTGAGGCCTTGTGCCAAGGCCACAGAAGCAGAGGCCAGAACCAAGGTTATCTTCGAAGCTAACTGAGCCCCTTTGTAACTGCTGCCGAAGACCCCCTGTTCATCACTAACAAGCTTCCTGACTCCCAATTAGGCAAAGATGCCCACTCCAGTAAACAACCTATTATGCCCCAACCAATCACCTAACGTCAACCTTCCAGCAGGAAGTTTCTTTGTCTTGAGGCTATAAAAATTGGCTATTCACGAAAAGTGTCAACTCTCCATGGCCTGTCAGAAGTTGTCACCCCATTGTACTCCCAGTGCCCACTTTATCTCTACTCTTTAATAAACTCACTCCTTTCTGCAATACTCTGTCTGGAAATTCTTTTCCAACTCACACTCAGACTGCCTCAACAAGAACTATATAAACATGTTACTCTTGTTGCCATTGAGGCATCAGGAATAGTGTTCCTTACAGTCCAAGCAAGAGTCAAATTACTGCTTCAAGAAAGACACAAAAAATCTGGCACCTCATTTACCATTCTGGCTTTGTGATAGACTCTAGTGGCCCTAAGGAAGTCAACCATAAAACTACTTCACTTTAAATGAAAGTATCATCACTTCTTGGCAGGCTCTATGTGGCCCTGGTTGAAATTTGCAGGTAGTCTCAGACTGCCTTTGGTTTTAGAGGCTGTCTCATCTTCCATAATCCCCAGCCTAAGTCTTCACTCTTGTACATTCAATGATGACTCCAGTATTCTTGCTGGAAAATCCCATGAACAGAGGGGCCTGGCGGGCCACAGTCCATGCGGTCACAAGAATTAGACATGACTTAGCAACTAAACCACCAACTTTGAAGTTAGAAAACCACTTGTTTTAGGTGGCTTAAAGTTGTCTATTTCTTGGCTTAGTAACACTTTGGGACTTTTTCACTACCAGCAGGCATGTGCACCAGACTTGGCAGATCTCTTGGGTGGAAGTAGTACTTCTAGGAGTTTTCTTTCAGGAGTTTTCAGGAATCAAATTGTCAGTGCCAACTGAGATTCTTCATTTGGTGTGGTGTGAGGCAAACCAAATGACCAACTGGGGGGAAAGTCAAGATGCATTCTTTTGAGACATAGTGATACAATATTTGAAAAAAAGGCATATAGTTGAAGATTATAATGCATATATTTTTGCCTCATTTCACCCTAAGACCTTGGAACACAGCTTCCAATAAAGCTTAGTAAATAGGTCTTAGATTAGGTGATATTAAGTCATTTCTTCTGGCTTATCCCTCAGCACAATGTGGAAAGATGCTAATCATGCATGTCAGCTTTATCAATTCAGCCTCATTTTGCCACCTATAGAATGAAGCACCTCCCACAGATTTTGGAAATGAGAAGTGGTTGTGCATTCATCAGGTTATCAATAACAGATAATACATTTATATTAGGACAAGTCTGTGGAGAGTATAGAAAGATATAGGTAGTCTGTTGGGAAACCACAAAATACAGGAATCCAGGGTGAGCAGCCCAGGAGCAGCAGACTTGTCATCATAAACAGAGACCTGAAGGGGTAAGAGATGTTACTAAAATCAGAGGGGGAGATAATTAAAAACAGGTCATCTTGAGAGGAGAAGAGACATTCGATTGAAAAATACAAGCCAATCTGAGGTGACCTTAGAGGCCTCATAAAAATAAATACCATAATCTCAGTCTTGGCCGTCACTCTGTCCTATTGAGGAGTCCCATTGCTTGACCCCAAGCAGAAGTCAGAGAGCACAGGAACCTTTGGGGGCAAAAAGTAGGGTGAAGAATGCAATACGAATCTGGAGGAGAAAAACAAGACGATATCTGACATAAATGAATATGCTATCAGCAATTCGTCATCCTATGGAGTCAGGTGTTGGGCATGCTGTCTACTCATAGAAAAATAGAGAATTACAGTTACATAAATGGCTACCCACTCCAGTATTCTCACCTAGAGAATCCCATGGACAGAGGAGCCTGGTGGGCTACAGTCCATGGGGTTGCAAGAGTCGGACACGACTGAGTGACTAACACTTTCACATCAAATGTGATTTAGTCTGTCCATGTATTAGAGAATGGACTGGTGAATCAGCTTCCTCCAGTCAGCAAAAAGCCTTAGGATCTGTTCTGGTTTGGCCTAGAATTAGAAAGATTTAGCAGTCAAAGACAGAGCAGCATACCTCTTTTTGGAAGTATATATTAAAGTGATGACCTTTCTGGTTGAGCTGATTTTGGATTGCTGTCTATCATTGTGCCCTACAAGGTGCTGCTGCTACTGCTGCTAAGTCGCTTCAGTCGTGTCAGACTCTGTGCGACCCCACAGATGGCAGCCCACCAGGCTTCCCCGTCCTTGGGATTCTCCAGGCAAGAACACTGGAGTGGGTTGCGATTTCCTTCTCCAAAGCATAGAAGTGAAAAGTGAAAGTGAAGTCGCTCAGTCGTGCCTGACTCTTAGCGACCCCATGGACTGCAGCCTACCAGGCTCCTCTGTCCATGGGATTTTCCCAGCAAGAGTACTGGAGTGGGGTGCCAAGCTAATAAGTATCTAATGAATGTTTGTTGTTATGGAACTTGGGAGACAGGCCTAACTTGACTTTTTCCTTCAGTGTCCCAACTTATGAGTGCTTCCACCATAAAAAGCTTCCAAACATCCCAAATATACTTTAGAAACCACTGCTGTAAAATTGAAATGACATATGATTTTAAAATATTATTCAATATATGTTGGAACTGCCTAGGGATGAACATGTTTTTAAAGTCCAGCCTGAGAACAGAGCTTCTCTGCTAAAGATGCCAACTGAAATCCTGGCCAAACAAAAGTGATTGCACAGAGGAGCAAGGACATTTGCTTCTGTGTTGAGGGGCACAGGAATTACTACCAGAGCCAACTCCTAATCAAGCTCTTAAGAAAATCTTTGACAGCAGAGCTGTCCCTTATTTTGGATGCAAATATTGGGTAACTGGGCCATCTCTTGATATACTTGCTATTGATCTTCATGAAGATGAAAGAATACATGAAACCAAAACAAGGAATCTAAAAGGTAGGGCTTTAGACAACTCCACCGCCATCATCAACAATGAGCTCAACAAATACATGCTGAGTTATTTCCATGTTGATTTATTTTTATAGGCTATAGTGCCCTCTTGTGATTAACATATGAATAAACTTCTGATGGCTTGGCATGACCAGTGAGTTTTTGATTATACATGTCAATTGAAGCAAAGAACCTCACTAGCACCATAAGAAAGTACTTTTCAAATTTGGCCAGGTGAAAAAAGACACTATACAATCCACAAGGTGTCCAGTAAAAACACTTCGGAAGCTTGGAAGTGATCAGTGTGATAGCAATGTGGCATACACACACACACACACACACACACACACACATAATCTCACTTGGTTGCTACATGTAATAACTATATCTTATTAAGTAGAAAATTGCCTGCCTATGTGGGAAAACCATTAACTGTTTGACTGCAAAACTCACTATAGGTAACTACTAGAGCAGTTACATCAGAATAATCTGAATATTCAGTGGCAAGGGTGAGTTAACAGCATTAAGGTTCTGGAAGGGATTTGGTTCATGTACTTTAAACAACAAAACAGGGTTGGGAATAGTTAGGGCATTCAAGAAACACAAAGACCAGCTATACATGCTACTATTAAAATCTAGGAGGTTCTTTTTGAGCCAAGATTTTCAGTCAGCTAAATATGAAAGAGAAAGCTACAAACAGCAAAATCTCTGGAATCTGTGCTTGCAGCTATAACTCAAGGAGCAACCTTCAGGTGTATAGCATATAGAAAAATGCATAGAATGTAATATGGAATTTCACTTACAATAACCCATTAGTGTTTTCGTGTGTGTAGCTCACAGAAAAATAAAGCTAGAATTTGCAATTGATTAGCCTTGAAATCAACAGCATTACTGGAAATCAGCAGTATTATCTACCATTGTTTAGAACCTAAATTTTACCACTATAGGCTCTAAGCTTTAGAGCTTAGAGCATGAGCTCACATTAGGGTCTAAACTTCTCAAAATCCTTTGGTTGTTTCATATCTTAACTGTAACACACATTTTATTATAGAGGCAAGTCTACGACTATTTTAGAGACCTACATGTGTTCACTCTTAATCAATAGGAATATTAACTCACTAATCCGCTTTAAATACTATTAATGAATTCCCAAGATGAAAAGTAGTTCTGCTTCCTTTCTTAGCCATCAACACAACGTTAATAAATTTATCACCTCAAAATACTTCCCAATGTGTTGTTCTCTTCACTGGAAAAAGTGCTTTACTATGTCTCCTATTGGGCTTCCCTGGTGGCTCAGCTGGTAAGTCTCCTTTCAGGTATCAGAGTGATCAAAGTCTGCAGAAACCTCTTTTGCCTTTGAACTGTTCTAAATGGTTCTCTGAGAAGAGTGACTACTTGGTGATGTGCAGAAGTGTGGTCTATCTGTAAATGAGCAGTATTTTTACACATAGGCTGAAGAGATACACAACAAATCATCCTTAACATATGATATCTTTAATTAAATTGATATTGGTGAGTTAAAAACATTTAGTGAGAAGATGACAGCTAGGGAAATAAGGTGTTCTATGACTATAATAGTGTTTAAAATAAAACAGTAAGAAATATCAGTTGGCTTTGTAATTGAAGAGAGAAGACAAACTAAGTATTGTCTTCCCAGTTCTTGAACAAGCAGAGACCACAGGAGAATAATTCTTATGTAAAAAGCACAGGGAAGAAAATCGTCAACTTTTTAAATGTTTTTGTTTTACAAAATTATATGGGAGAATTTGCCCAGTCAGGGATGAGCAAAATCAAGATGTAAGAAACATCAAAGCTGGGGGCGTCTAGTGTTGAGTGTCTTGGAGAATACAGCAAAAGAGAAGTTGCATCATTAGATATTATCATTTGGTATGTAAGATGTACATTTAAAATTCTGATTAAAGTGACTAAAAATGACCTTTTTTAAAAAAGTCAAATGAGAACTTTGGGGAAAAAACTCAAATTTACTCTCAGTAGTGACTTGATACAAGAATATAAACTCTCACTTTGATAAACCTGGATATAAAATCTTGCTGTCTGTATTCTAGATTTTCCTAAGTTTTCTGTAAAAGTGATTCATGTCAGGTCACCTGTAAATGACAACATTTTGCACTAAAAGGCTGTTTACACAATATACACATTCTTTACTTACAGAGCAAAATAAGCTTAACACTTTTATATTAAAAAACTGGGATACAGTAGGATTAGTAGCACCATGAAAAATAATTCTTCCCCCAAACTGCAGTCTTTTATTTTACTCAGTATGATTCTTCTCTTAATTGAATTTTTAACGTGCCATTTTAGTTACTGGGCAAAATATATAATCTTCATCTTATAATCCTTGGAGAAAGTCATCCTGGACCCAAAAAGTAAATTCATTTCCTCATTTCATTCGTAGAAAAATAGAGACCTTGCTCTGGCACATTGCTGAGGTACATCTGAATCTTCATGATTTACTAGTCCGCATGTTCTCTTGGTCATATATAGTAGCACCATGGGTGGCAGCAGTGGTAAAATTGGGGAGAGTGAGACATTGCATCCTGGGAATTTTATATATATATATATGTGTATATATATATATATATATATATCTATATCACATTTAAAAACACACAAAGAATTCTTCAAAATGTTATGTCCTCTTCATGCACACTTGACATCGGCTAATACGTGTCCTCAAGTCTCCTGCTTTCAGCGTTTCTGATTGAGGTTTGCTGGGAAATAAAAAACAAGACTATCAAATTAGCCTTTTCTGGTATTTTAATTCTATTATTGGTTCAATTCATACTTTAACATTCTATTGTGTTTAAGTAGTTGACTTAATGGTTAACTTTTGAGCAATGCAATCTAGTGCAATGACTGGTATGGCCTAAGAGCCATTAGTGGTTATAGGTATCTTAGTGATTCTCCTCCCCACCACTCTCATCCTCGTCTATTTGTTTCTCCCTCTCTTTCTCTTATAAATTCTTCTAACAGTCCTAAAACGAGGGGCAATTGATGATGAATAGATGATAATACATAACACATAACGGTTACAGAAAGATAATACATAAGAAAAATGTTAATAACTCAAAAGAAGCAACATATAAAAATAGAAATAAAAAAAACCCAATAGAATAAAGTCCCCTGCAGGCACATGTATTACAGGTGGCCTTACTCATTCAAATACTTGGATGAAAGCCTTGAAAACAACCTGGGAAAGAGACTACTGGACTGGGGAAGCAACACAGACTACTTCAGTTTCTAGGGTGGCTTCAGTCTAGTCGAACAGTTGCTCATGGGTTACTGAGAAGGTCACACAATCTTTTCTTGCTCTGTTTTGCTTTTAAAGAATTATCATCATGACATCTCAAACCACATACACCTATTATTAGTCAAGTATGTTTTTCTGACCTGAGTCTGTTATATGAGGAGAACAAGCAAGAATAAAGTACATGGTCCTTTAAATTTCTAACATTTGTTGGGTATAAACCATTCACAAACTGCCTCTCTCTTCCTCCAGCACCTCTGAAGGAGGCTTAAGACCTAAACTAAAGCCATAAGCGCCTTACCTGAACATGTCTGACACATCTACAGTCGCCAGCCAAAAGCTGTAGGAGTTGGCGTAATAGTTGCAGGTCCCCCGCCCATGACACTCAATGAAGGGAGCTGAACGAAACTCTTCTAAGCAGGAACCAGGGGAGGCCAGGGCTTGGCCTGAGCCCTCTGCCCCTGCACTTGTGTGCTAGAAAAGACAAGGGAAAATGTGCCACAATACCCATGAACCTTAGTGAGTATCCAAAGATAAGTGCTGACCTTGGCCAAATATTCAAATCCAGTGAAGTAAATAGAGCCAAAGTTAAGAGAACAGAATCCACACCAAAGGTTCTCAACAAAACAAACAGGTAGATTGTGAACATCTGTTCCAGCAAATGTATGAAAGGGAACACAGTGCTTGGATAGAAGCTATACCAGGTTCAAATGACAGGGATTCCTCATACTAGGAAGAAATGTAGATATGGTGGACAGTTGGCTAGGATGACAAAGCCAAGGAAGAGTGATTCATACCATCATGAAGGAATAACCAATCCAGAGAGAATCCCATCCCTGAGGACAACGGGGAATCTGGATGGTCTGACTGTGGACTGCAATCACCACGGCCGGAGCTTCACATACTGCACATCTGGTAAGGGAAAGGCAGAAGGAACACAATCTACAGAGTGAGCACACAGGAAATAGCAGTCCCTCTTCTTTGGAAGCCTTCCTGTTATAAAATCCCATCAAGGGGTCTACAGTGCTCAGAAAAAAGAGGAGAGAAATGTACTTTGAGGACTGCTTTTGAATAAGCCCAGCCTCCCAATATACGTAATAAAGTTATAAATGAAACCTGTAAGTTTTTTTTTTTTTTTTTTAAGAAACTACAGAACCACTGCTATGGCACTTTCATTTTCTATCCTGCCCTAAACTTGTATTCATACTTGCAATAGTCAATGTCATAACTGCTGCAAGACTTTGGCTTGGTGTATTGCGCATACTACTTGCTGTCAAAGTGTCCAACTTGAGGGTAGACATTCGGTACTACTGAAACTGTGCTAAGAACAATGTTTGGTAAACTGAAGAAGACAAGAAACAAGACACTTTCTTAATCCCTGCCCATTATTTTTGGCCCAAGGGATATTTATTAACCATTTGGCTCTCTCTTTAGAAGTACAACATAAACAGAATACTGGACAAGTACCAAGGCACCTGGAGATGCGGTGTCTGGGTACTTGTCTATAAAATCAAGTACAGTGCAGCTAAGTCTACCAAATCTTTAATAAAGAGCAAGACGGGACCTTTTGAAATATGACTAAACCAATTTGGCAAACTTTATCTACCAAATAGGGAATGCCTTTAGGAGATCTTTTACTCCAAAGAATTGGGACTGTTAAAAAAAAAAATCACATGCACAAAAATGAATTCCCAGAAGAAGCCCTATTTATCATTTTTTATGATTTATTCTTCTTGTCCCTGTCTAGGAGATCTTTACTAAACTCATAAGATTTTTACCTTACCCTCTCCTTGAAAACTTACATAGTTTTGGTTTTACCTTTAGGCCTATGATCCATTTAAAGTTGATTTTTGTATATATGTAAGATGTGAGGTTATGGATCTTTTTTATTTATTCACTGCATATGGTTATCTAATAGTTTCAGCACCATTTGTTGAAAAGATTATCTTTTTATAAAATTATCTGAATACCTGTTTTGTACTCATCTGTTAATGATATGAATTTGGATCTATTTTTGAATTCCCTATTTTTTATGTTAGTCTATATGCCTCTTCTAACACCAATTTCATACTATCTTAATTACTGTAGTTTTGTAGTAATTCACACTGTCAGGAAATGTGAGTCCTTTGACTCTGTTCTTCCTTATCAAAATTTTTTGGGCTCCTCTATGCCCTTTGCTTTTCCATATAACTTTTATTATCAGCTTGCCAATTTCTACAGGAAATATAAAAACCTTATAGAATTTTAATAACGATTATACTGAATCTGTGGATCAATTTGGGCAGAATTGACATGTCAAAAATATTGCATTCTGCATTCCCTGAACATAGTATATCTCTATAGTTACTTAGCTCTTTTTTTTTTTAATTTAAATTTAAGTTACTTGGCTCTTTTCAAAAAATTTTCTCGGTGTTTTGTAGATTTTTAGTTTACAAACATTGTACAGCTTTTGTTCATCTTATTCCAGGTATTTTATGTTTGGATGGCAATTGCAAATAATTTTTCTATCATAGGAATATAATCATTATATATCCTGCAACTTTAATAGACTCACTCGTTAGTATTAGAAAATATTTTATAGATTTGTGAAGGAAAGGGTAAGATTTTCTATGTAGACTATCATGTCACCTGTGAATAAAGATAGCTTTATTTCGTTATAAAAATGAATTCCCAAAGGAAAGATGGTAACAATAACCCTGTGTATGAGACAGCAAAAGAGACACTGATGTATAGATCAGTCTTATGGACTCTGTGGGAGAGGGAGAGGGTGGGGAGATTTGGGAGAATGGCATTGAAACACGTATAATATCATGTATGAAACGAGTCGCCAGTCCAGGTTCGATGCACGATACTGGATGCTTGGGGCTGGTGCACTGGGACGACCCAGAGGGAGGGTAGGGGAGGGAGGAGGGAGGAGGGTTCAGGATGGGGAACACAGCTATACCTGTGGCGGATTCATTTCGATATTTGGCAAAACTAATACAATATTGTAAAGTTTAAAAATAAAATAAAATAAAAAAAAAAGAGTGGCTGAACTAGGCTTAACCTTTATATTTAATGTCAAAGAAACTAAAGTTTCCAATGATTCATCCTTTATGGTTACTAGACTCCTAGATCAATTGGGTCATGATCAGAATGAAGATGGCGATACCTAATATGCTTAGGAGGTAGAGTTTTACCCGGGTTCTAATGTGGCAACATTCTAGGAAATCTTTATTAACAGTACCTCCCTCCTCTTAGATACTCATGCTCCAAGTCTCAGCTATCACGTTTCCTTCCCATAACTAATCAATTGCCAAATCTTATTTATTCTATTAATGTGATACACGTACCCCACTGAGAGTTCCAAAGCACTCCTACAAGGACTATAGCAATATGCTTAATCTCTCTGGTCTCTTACCCCTGGATTATCCCCTCCGGAATCATGTTACACATTTATGCTTCTGTAATCTTCCCTGAAATGTAGCTCAAAAACTTCAAAGGTCCCCATTATATACCAAATAAAGTTCAAACTAAAACCTGACACTGAAAGCCTTCTACTGACTGGGTCCAAATTAACTTTCCAATCTCTTCTCCCTCTGCACCCTTTGGACACTAATAGTATATTCTAGACACATCGGTCTACAAATCCATTCCCATTTTCTCTACCTAGAATGCTCTTCTCCATTATAAATGCCTGTCTCAAGTCCTTTACATCCTTAAAGGGCTAAACAGTTCAAAACACATTTCTTCCATATCTCAGATTTCTCCAGTTGGAATTAAATATCCCTTTCCTAATACTTTCATAATACTTTATTAGATTTATTGCTGCATTGAGCCCAAGCCTGATACATATTAATTTATGTATACTTGCCTAATGACTAGATTGTGAGGGTTTTTTTTTTTTTTGGTGATATTACACTAGTATATCACTGGTCCTGGTCAAAAGAAGATCCCCAATAAATATGGATCAAACTACATATTGAACATTATAAAGTTCCTCTGTTCTACCTAACCTGAGAGGAATATGGTCAGATCATTATCTCTGGACTCATTTCTAACTAGCTAAACTAACTGGATATCAGCAAATGTCAACAGTACCCATGTCTCACCGACTAATGAATGGCTGGATGCTCTGCCCCTTCAGGGGTTCCATGCTCATTGGCATGGGCTCTGGGGTGGAGAGCCAGTAAGAATAATCATTTCTTGAAGCAAAGTTGCAAACATTATTGATGTTGCAGAACATGAAAGGCATGGTACTGAAACGACGAAGGCAGCTGCCGGCTGTTCCTGGGAAGAATTAGGGAGAAAAAGGAAAAGTGTCATGATAATTAGTTTCTTCTAACATACTAACAAACAACCTTTCAAAGAGGAACTTTTCCCTATTTCTTAGATGATAACCAGGTCTTCTCTGGTGACTCAATCAGTAAAGAGTCTGCCTGCAATGCAGGAGATCCATGTTTGATACCTGGGTCAGGAAGATCCCCTGGAGAAGGAAATGGCAATGCACTCCAGTATTCTTGCCTGGAGAATTCCATGGACAGAGGAGACTGGTGGACGATAGTCCATGGGTCACAAAGAGTCTGACATGACTGTGACTAACACTTTCATTTTCTAGATGATAACTACACTTTAATTCTTCAATTAAAAGATGTACATTTACTCATATTTTAACATTTCTAAAATCAGGATATATCTTACAACTTATGTAGACATTTATTGTGCTAGCTCATTATATATTCCCCAACACTCTTTTTAAACCAGTTATGCGTCTTATAAACAGTGGTGCCTTATGGAGAATATTGAGTAATTTATTATGCAAAAATGAAGGGCACACACTTAGTCCTAACAATATGATTTCCTCTCCAGTATGCCCTCCCTTCTTCCAAGACATCCCTAGTATGTGTCTTATGTGGGTTCCCCATATCTTTACGCCTAGGGACAATTGTAGTGCTGACTAATAGGCACAGCAACCATGGACAGGTTTGGAAGTAAATAATACAAGGGGGAAAAATAAATGAGGGAGAAAGGAAAGAAAGATGCGGGGTGGGGGGTGGGAGAAAGGAACTAGAGCGTTGAAATTTCTGAGCTGGTAGGGACAATAATATCTCTACCTGCGATCAGGCTTTTCTTTTCTCATTTACTCACAAAGAATGATGAAAAACGATGTATCTCCCTCACATTTTTAAGTTGACACCTCAAATTTTTCATCAGAAGTTTAAATTGATACTGTGCCAGTTATTAAGATATTATTGTCTCTTGGACCCAAACCCACCCTTCTATACTTGGTAATACTGGAGTCTGGAATTTTGCAAACCACATTTCAACATTACCAGCTGTCATTTCCAGTGTTTTGTGAATATTTATATTTAAAAGCAAACTTTGACATCACTCTTTTAAATGTATCCAATGTAATTATTTGAAACCTAAAACAATAAACCTTTTTAAAAGTACAGAAACTCATATTTAACAATTGGAAATTATACAATGCTCCTTTTACATTGTATTTCCATTCTACTTCTCTCACACAGTTTTATCCTAATGTATTTTTTTTTATTATTCAATGTCTTTTACTGAGGATCCAATCATATTCTCTGAAACAAGAATTTAAAATAATTTGAACTGATTTTCTGTGACTCTAAGGCTTTACATGTTACATATTATTTTGAATGATCATAATTACTATTAATTCACACTGATCAAAAATAGGTTATTATAAATTTTGATACTGACTAAAAATTAAATTTTTATTAGAAATGCATTTTCTAATGAGATGGATTAGAAGTGAATTATAGAACCTGAGTTAACAGATACTTTAACAAAGCCATTATTTTGAATTGTTCCTCTGAATTTGTCTCTTAGAGGTTTTTATGTTTCAAGGCAATATGCCATGGTATGAGTCTTTTATAAAATAGGAGATGGGTGGTAGAGAAAGAGGATATAGGAAAAGAGATTATCTAAAGCATATACACAGGCAGTTCAACTTTAGGAGAAAGTACATATGAAAGTTGAGGATTTATAAACTAATACCATTAAAATTATACATTGGAAATTCCTCATATATCCAATGGAGTATGTTTATCTCAGGCTGAGGATGATTGATAAAAGATCAATAATTCTTAAAATTGGTGGACTGTCAGAATCACTGGGAATTTTTATATTATAGTTTAGGAATGGACCTAGGAATCTTTTCAAAATTTCCCCAGGTGGAAAATCATTGATTTAGCCTAATTTATACTTTTTTCAGAGAAAAAAAAAATAGCTCAGAGAGGTGAATGACTCGAAGTCATGTGAGAGCAAATGAGAAAACTGACATAATTGAAAAATGGATGGGTTTGCAATTGATAGGTGTTACAAACAAACCTATCTTCAAAACAGAAACAGATTCACAGACACAGAGAACAGACCGGTGGATGCCCAGCAGGGCAGGGGTTCGGGGAGGGATGGAATGGGGGTCTGGGGTCAATAGATGCAAACCGTTACATATTGAATGGATAAACAAGTTCCTATTGTATAGCACAGGGAACCATATTCAGTATCCTGAGATGCATCATAATAGAAAGAATATATATAAATATGCATACATATATATTCTTTTGTGATTCTGAGACCAGAGATATTTCCATCCCTGTCTCTAATTAGTAATGCTAGTTTTATTTTTAAATTAATTTATAATTAAAAAACACTTTCAGAGACTTCCCTGGCAGTCCATTGTGGCATTGAATAGGTCAGGTCACTTAACCTCTTAGCCAGTTTATGTGTGTGTGTGTGTGTGTGTGTGTGTGTGTATAAATATAAATACAATACTTGCCCTATAACTTTCTTGATTATTTTAGTTTTGAAAATCAAATTGTCTAATGAATATGAAAGTGCTTTTCTTTCTTTTTTTTTGAAAGCGCTTTTCTTTTTGGCTATACCACATGATTTGTGGGATCTCAGTTCCCTGACCAGGGACTAAACCTTTGCCCCCTGCAGTTGAAGTGCAGAGTCCTTCCCACTGGACCGCCAGGGAAGTCCCTGAAAGTGCTTTTGAATTATAAATTAAAAATAAAACTAACATTACTAGTTAGGGACAGGGATGGAAATATCTCTGGGTCTCAGAAAGAAGAGACTAGGAAGGTGTACATAAAAGGAAGGTCTACAGTGATGAGAACATGGGTGTTTGGTTGCATTTACGCTGTAGGCTACCTACAGTGATGCAGAATTCTGGTTATAGTCTCCAAGCAGTCAAAGCTAGGGTGATCTCATGAACTCTCAGTACTCTCATATTTTGAAACTATAAAGTTTTAATACACTAATGATTCTGGGTATGCATTTTGTTTTTTCAGACAGAACATTTTCAGTATTGTCTGTTTCCTCCACCACTACCATCTTTTTTATACACCATAGTCCTTTCACTAATTCAGCACAGACTATGTATGTATTTAGTGAGGTGATTGTTTCTTTAACATCAAACTTCTTATTTTTATTCTTTGCCTAGGCATCAAGATATCTCCAATTTGATCCCTGAATGAGCCCTGGCAGAGACCCTGCAATCCTGTATCACACTTGAAATATTGGGTACTATCATGATGTTCCTATGGCTGAGGCCTAAGCTGTACTTGAGTCAGGTCTAGTTTATAGCCTCTGCATCTGAATACATACTATGACAGCCCTTGCTTGACCAAATACACACATTTTGAAAAGTTATAGGGACATAGTAGATAAGAGATCCTATTTTTTCTTTGCTTTACATTTGTGAATTTCATGATGTTCAAAAACTTTTAATGCTTCCTGTTCACTTACTAGGTTAGGAGTTTAACATTTATAAGCTTGATTATGGGTAGAAGTTAGATTCTCACAGTAAAGAGAGAATGGACTGAAGGGAAAAAAGTAGAGAACATTATCTAAAAGATAAGAGTATATTTACAATGAAGATTTGTCAATTGTAAAATTAGAAAAAGATTCTACATAAGGTGGCTCAGATGGTAAAGAATCTGCCTGCAATGCAGGAGACTGGGGTTTGATCCCTGGGTCAGGAAGATCCCTTGGAGAAAGAAACGGCTACCCATTCCAGTATTCGTGCCTGGAAAATTCCACGGACAGAGGAGGCTGGCAGGCTGCAGTCTATGGGTTTGCAAAAGAGTCAGGCACGGCTGAGTGACTGACTGTGAGTGAAAGAATAGAGAGATGCACTTTGTCCAAGGTTACTCTAGAACCTAACAAGATTTTCAAAACAAAATAGAAATGCATAGTAAGAAATAAGATGCTGATTATCTCACCCAAGTCTTGACCATGAGCTCTTTTATTTCCTTGTACATACAGGAGAGAAAAGCCTTCATACACCTGGATGGTTCCCTGTGGGCATTGTGGAGCATCTGTTGTCTGGCTGTGACGTGTGATGAGAAACCCATGGGCAATAGAAGAGGTTCCAGGGGGACCTGGAGGACCCTGCAATCCATCTGGCCCGGGGGGACCATCCAAGCCACGAGTACCTATTTTCCAAAAAGCCGTCAGTATACAAAATTAAGTGAGCTCTGATTCACTATTATGGCTATTGACAAAACATTATGACCTCGTTTGATTAGTTAATTTAATCAATATTTATAGAATGTCTACACAGGCATTGTCAGATATCACAGATTTGGAGACAAACAAAACATGGTCCCTGTCCTCAAAGAGATTAATTTTTTTTTTTCCCTTCTGGAATTGGTTGATGACATTAGGCACTAAATAAATACTGAGTGAATGGAACACTAGATGGGAAGAAGTGATGCCCATTTGGGAAATTTGTATGTTACCTAGTCTCTCACTGTACTAAAGGAGTCCAAACCCAATGACAAAATCTCAGTCTGCTGTTTAGTTCATCACTTAGAAAGGAAAGGTGTGGTTGCTGTCAGTCTGCCAGCTTCAGTGCTGAAAAACATTTTCCTTTGAATCTGTCTAGAGAATTATTCTCAGGCATACATTCTTGTTTAGAGAATAGGCAGGGTACTCTGAGGAAACTTTTTAAAATGTTTAATTTCAATCTGTCACTGGTTTCTGTTCTCTATTTGGCCACTCGATTTGAGCTTATTTTTTAAAAATTCTCTATATACAGGCCTTTGGCCACTGTGTGTATAGATTTTTCACTTGGGGGAAATGTCACAGCAATGCCTGTATGTGATGAAGGTGACACTGACCTGTTTCTTCCCTAGAAAGACAGTTAATGAGATGGCAGGGTGTTGGTTCTAGGAGCAACATAGACAGCACCAATCTGCTTTGCTGCTACTGCTGTTTTTTTTTTTGTTTGTTTTTGTTTTGTTTTGTTTTACCAACACAAACCTTTACATTTGTTATTTAGAGTTATATTTACATTATCTACAATTGTAAAAACACTGAAAATTATCAGAACAGTTAAGCACAATGAATACCTGAAAAATCCTCATCTTGAGGAAAAGCTGACTTTCTAGGGCTGTAAAAACATTTAAAATGAAAACAGCCTTCCTGTGTTTCTCTTATACTGGCAAATCTGTGTCATCGTATTTTTCCCAAGCAACAGACTCCCCAGCTAGCTGTGCTCTCTCAAGAGGAGGCTTTCACAGCTCCAGTTGGAGGGATATGTCCAGAGGTCTCCCAGACTTAAAAACTACTATCAGCAGCAGTGTTTTACTTGTCTCACCTGGCTGGCCTGGCAAACCTGGGTCTCCTTTGCGTCCTCCAGCACCATCAAAGCCAGGGAGTCCATTGCGTCCAGGATCTCCTGGAGGGCCAATTGGACCTACAGGAGAAAGCAGTAGGGTTTTCAAATGTGCGTAGAATAAATCCACATCCAGATAGAGCTAGGACACTTGACATCCATGAGTGGCACTGAATTCATAATCTGGTTTTGTCTTTAATTCAGATAAATGAAAGAATAGTTCAAGCCCAGGATGAAAAGATGCAGACAAGGATTTAGGTTTAATTTTAAACAATCCATTTGCCTCTGTGGAGAATTCTATAATATGGCGGTTGTGTGCTCCTTGCCTTCAGTACAAGACATAGCACAAGGCCCAACTTTTGTTCTATATCCCAACAAAAGGCAAGGCTGTTGCTGCCTGTATACTTCATTTATGAAAAGACTGCTGTTAAGCCACTAATAAACTGGAAAGACTGAAGTTAGTTTCTAGTTTTCTTTTAGAATCACAGTTGGCTGCAAGTATAGAGTGAATTGGCCAACTAGACAGGATTTAGTTTAAAAATCATACAACCTCACAGCGTGGAAACTAACAGCCCATCAAATCAGCCTTCTATCCTTCTGGTGGTTGGGACAGAGAAAGCATCAGATCTTAAATGCATATGAATTTCATTATAGAGATTTTAAAAACATTAACCTAATCATTCAATTAGGATAGCCAGATGAGCGAGAAAAAATTGGACTGGGCCTAAAAGAAATTAGGGCATGAGAAATGAACCTTTCAAGAAAGGTTCAAAAGAGAAAGTGCAACCCATGGTGGTGTAGTATTCTACTAGCTGCTGAGACTCCTGTCGTCAAAGACAAACTCTGACAAGTGAAAGGAGAATGAGGGAAATGTTTGCAAATACATAAGGCTTGAAAAAGATGATCTACAAAGGTACCTGGTAAACCCTGAGGTCCTGGGAGTCCTTGTAAACCTTTTAATCCAGGCTGGCCTGGAATCCCTGGTGGGCCAGCATCTCCTTTGATTACAATACTCTGTCCTGAAGGACCAGGTAATCCAGGGGGACCTAAGAGGCAAAATATATAAAGTTGAAGGTAGGGAAGAGAAAGGTTGGAAAGAATGAATGCCAAAATAAACCTCAGATCAGAATAAGAATTGGTTTGAGAGAAATGAGTTACATGTATTGGAATTTACTATGTCCAACAGAAATCTGTTTGGGAAAATTACCTTTATTTCCCCCAAAGAGCCAAAAAAAAAATAATTTCTTAGGGTCTTATTTGTCCATAGATTAGGGTCTACGGACAAATTAGGCATATAGTCCCTATTTTCAAGCCTTGAAGTGTGATTGCAAATCTGTGAACACTGGTGTCAAGGGAAGACAGTTCTGTTTCCTGATGAATCCATTCTGATTCTAACGTCATTTGCGGATCTTGTTTGTTGAGTTTGTCAAGGGAGCCACTGAACTAACTAGTAGAGGAATTTAGTAGATACCCTGTTTCATAGTTTATAGGAAATGTCTGTAAGTCTCTCAGCAAAAGGAACTATTTTCATATTAAAAATATAGAAACATACCTATGAGACTTGCTCTTGTGATCTATTCTATTGAATATGGGAAAGTTAGTATAAAAGGTAAAAAAAAAAAAAACAAAACACAACTCAATGAAGCATTCTTGTTGGTCCTGTATCTATCTTAAATTTAAAAAGTCTGTTCTTGATATTACATTATTGAAACAGAGAGCTTGAGAGATTAATATAATAAGAAGAGGGAAAGTCCTGCCTATTTCCCCTCAGTTGTTGGGGACTGAGACTCTGAAAGTTTCAACTGAAAGGCAGAATGCAAACTTTCAAATTCTTCAATGAATTTAAGTATCAGGTATAACTAGCTCCAGAAATAAGTCTTACCTGGTGGGCCAATAAGTCCTGGATCCCCCTCAGGGCCAGTTGAACCAGGTACTCCACTGGGTCCTTTCATGCCTACAAAGAAGGTACAATTGCACAGCAAAGCAACAGGGCCATAGCCTTTACCCAGCCGGATCAGGAACTGTGTGTGTTCTCCCAAAGGAATTTAATGTAAAGGGGGAAACTGCAAAACATCCCTTCAAATACCTGGAAATCCTGGAACGCCAGGGAGACCAGGATCTCCTTTCATTCCATTGAGACCTGGCCGGCCAGGGTTACCCTGAATAAATAAAATCATTAATTTTAGAACAATATTGGGGGCAGGGAAGGAAGAGCATAGGTGGTATTGCACAGTGATTTGCAGAACTGGCTCAAACTTTTAGGATTCAAATCTCAGTTCACCTTTTAGTAGCTTGTGTGACCTTGAGTTGATTGTTTATTCTTTCTGCTGCATCATTTTCTTACCTCTAACAGAGAAAATAATAGTATCTACTTCATGAAGTTGTTGTGACGATTAAATGAGATAATTGATATTAAGTACTAAGAAAACTGGTTATGATGTGTACTTAATGGTAGTTATTATTCTATAATAGCTATATTATTTTATAATATAATGGTAATTATATAATGACAATAATATTTTATTATCATTAACAAAGGCACTTCTTTTGAGTGTAGCCCTGATGTAATAAGTGCGTGAATTAAAATCCAAGAAGTGATGAAGTCTAACAGACTAAGTAAAAAATACAGTAGGCTTGTTAATTAATTGGGTTTGAGGGCCAGGAAAACTATGGGGAGAGGAAGAGTTGAGAATAACTCTAGAATGAACCTAAAGGAAGAGTAAGTGTGGAACAATGAAGTTTACTAATAGTAACAAACAAAGAGACAAGTCTAGAACATCTTAAGCAAAAATGTAAGAAAGAGCTTAAAGGGGGGCCATGTCATAAAGTCATAGGATCCAGCTTGAAGGGGCTCCCAAATCTAGGACAGTTTGAGAATCAAAATAAGTAAGGATAGTTTAAAAATTACAAATCATTGAAAAGAATGAGGTTTATGCGTCTATGATGATAACAAAGAGCCAATATATGGAAGAGAAGGGAGGCTCTTGGTTACAGAAGGGCCAAGTGGAATATGTGGAGGCAGTGCTAGAGTGGGACAATCATCAGTTGCCACTATCACAGAATTGAATGGCTGAGGCAGAAATCATAGACAGATATTCTAAGAAGAAATTCTGATGTGGAACAGTATAGTTGTATGATCTTAATGTGTCTTCCTGTAGTTTTGCTTATTAGTTACAAGGGGAAAAACAGTAACCATGTAGTGGAGAAACCAGGTAACAACTTAATGGGAAAATAAAAATTAAGATAATTAATTAAGGGCGGATGAATATTGTGGGCCTCCATATCTGAGAACACACCACTCATGGAGTATTCCATCTGGGGAGGCACATCTTCAATCTAATTATGAAGAAACAGCAGGCAAAAGAAGAAACATTCTTTTTTTAGTGGGAAGGGGCTACACATATTTCTTCAAAAATGCCCAGGTCATGAAAGAAAAAAATAGGCTTATTTCAGAAAAAAAATACATAATTATACATATACACACAGAGAAAATACACATAGAGAGCGAATGGGGCAAAACATTAACAACTGGTCCATTTGGGTAAATAGGGTTTTTTACCATTCTTGAAAATTTTCTATAAGTTTAGTATTATTTCCAAAATGAAAATTAGAAAGGGTACAAATATAAGAACTTGCATAAAAGAAAATGAATAGAACTTGAAAATACCATGTTTATAAAACGTTGGTATCAGATAGTAGTCTTGAATCTGGCAAAGTGACATGCAAATTGGAACTACATTGGAAATGAATGAGGTAGGGAGTGAGTAGAGAATGAATAAAAAGAGGATTAAAAATTTAAGTCTAGATGTCTAAAAGAATAGCGATAACAGGGAAAAAGGTGGGTTGTTTTAAACTTTAAGGACAATTTCTTTAGATTTTTTTTCTGCTATAAAGCAGCCATCAAAGCTAAAAGACTAAGCCCAGACTTTGTTGGCTGTCAAATCTAACAACAACCCTCCTGAATGAAGGAAGGAAGCTTTGAGGGTACATAAATAAACATGTGACTTTCTGGGTCACTCAAACCAAGGTGGAAAACGCATGAATATAGACGTGGGGATATGTTATTATTCTCCTTTTACAGGTAAAGACAGAAACACAAAGTATCTGTCTGCCTTCCTCATAGACACAGAGCACAACTGTACAGTGGAGCTGCAAAGTGACTCTAACTACAAAGTCTAACATATCCCCACTCACCATAATCAGTTCTCTATGGAAGACTCATCCACATGCAATGCTTACACACACACACACACACACACCACATATCCTTTTATAATTTGCTTTTGCTGAAATCAAAGTTTCTGAAATCAAAATCTATACACACCAAGAACTCCAGTTAAAACTATCTTTTGGGGAACCCGTTAACTATAAGGTAGCAAAGTCCCTTTAGTTGGTAGAAGACAGGAACTTGCCTTTTTCTCTGTACTTCACCAGGAAGCCATGCAAAGAGCCTTGACCGGTAAATGCGAATTAAAACAATGCAGTTTGGAATTCTCATTTTGAATGCAAACACCCACATCCATTTCTCATCAAATATCTATTCCTATTTCCTACCTGGAGTCCTGGAGGACCTTGATCACCTTTCAAACCAGGCAAACCAGGTTGCCCAGGTTGGCCTGGGTTACCTCTTTCTCCTTTAATAGCCCCACTTCCAGGTAGACCCCGGGGACCTTCTGGACCTGGTGGACCTTGATAATGCACAACAAATAGCCACATTTCAGTATAACATAAGAACAGCATAAAAGGCTTTTAAATTATCCAAATACTCTTAGTCATCTATTAGTTTGCAGAATAAAATCCAGAGTACATTAAAATATATAGATCAATGCTGACTCTCTAATGTAAACTGGGCTGGGTTCTTTTTGTTATGAACACTGGGTTGCAGATTCTTTAATTTTGTATTTTATTATACATTAAATCCAATAAGCTCATATCTAAAGGAAGGACTTCGGACATTGTAATAAAGATTGCTTCTGTAATCCTTAACTGTTTGATTTAAGTGAACCAAAACAGATACCATAGAGCACTGTTCTCAAATTGGAAATGCATCAGAATCCCCGGGAGGGCTTGTTAAAATAGATTCTTGGATATACCCCCAGAGTTTTGGATTCTGTTAGGCTGGAGAGGGGCCCAGGAATTTCCATTCTAACAAGTGCCCTGTAAATAAAAAGTGTCCTGTAGCTAAAGCTGCTGGTACACTGCCACATTTTGTAGGGCAATCAGGGATTCACATCATTTGCCTCATTATGATTAAAATAAAGTTGCTTTATTTGTAAGTAGTTACTTTTATTCAGTTTGTATTACTATGCAATTAAGATAGTTATTTAAGCAAACTAATTGCCTAATTTCATTTTAGTGATATGCTTAAAACATGGGAATATTTTAATGTCAGAAATTCAAGGAGTCAATATAGTACTTTTAACTTAATTTAAAAATGCTTTTGTGTTATTTACATTTTAAATATTTCTGAAGAAAAATAAAGGACTTGGCATATAACTTCTGAATAAATAAATAATTTAAAAGGGGATTTTGCTAAGCTCCTTCCTTATACTATGTTTTAAAATGTTCCTTCTAAATAAAGGTATCAGGTTCATTAAGTGACCGAGAAGATCTTATAAATAGCCACATTTTTCCTCACTAGGTGGGAAATAGCTGTCTTGCCTGCAGAGTGCTGAGGTGGAGACTAAATAGCCCTGCCTTAAGAAAATAATTACAAAGTCCCAAATAATGAACAGTACATAGTGAGCACCTATACCTTCTCTCTTCCAGTAATCTTAGTTTTTCACTGGTTTCAACAAAAAAGGAAAATACGTAGAGTTTATTTTTAAGGGAAATTTCACAGGCATATGAATTTAGAATACTGAATTCATGTTTACATACAGACAAAAGGTCACATCTTTGATCCCGTCCTTTCCAGTACTCTTATGACTCAGAATCAGTGGCTTCATGCTAACAATGCAGCATGGCTTAGAGATCATGAATGCTGGACTCATTAATCAATCATTAGCTATTTGACCTCTGTAAGTTTTATTCATCACCTTGGCCTCAATTTCAACTTCTTTAAAATGGAAATAAGAATAGAACCTACTTTATCAGGATGTTCCAAGAATTAAATAAGATAGTATCTATAAACACAGTGCCTGGCACATAGTAAGAATTATATAAGAATTTTTAAACAATTATTATCTTCATTACTAGTAAAACTGAAGGTAAGAACATATTTAAAAATATGAACCTGTTTTTAATCTTTCAGCTATTTCTATGTGATTTCATAATATAATACTGTCACTTGAGAAAGAGGAAGCAGGTTCACAACAGTACAACAATCATTTATCTTTAAACAGTTTAAATCATACAGTCACCCTAGCCCAGCAACCAGATAGACACTCTCAGAATTTCCCTTCCCAATCATAAAGAAAGGGTTGGGTATTTTGAATTTAAACAAATAAAAACAATTATTGAGTTCAAACCCCTAGGTAGGGTTTTTGGACAAAAATTGTTACCTTCTTCCATAATGTGTAATTTAGACTAGAAATCAGGTAGCAAATCAGATTATTAAGAGAAAAGTAAACTATCTGTGAATCAATCTACCAGTGACTAGGGTAAGATTAAGAGGAGAAAAAAAAGGAACATTTTATTCTTCTCTCCCCAATCTGAAAAGTAATCAGAACACTTATCATTTTGAAAAAAAAAAAAAAGTAGGTATGTTTTAGGCATTGTTCTGTTTGCAATTAAAAGGAAATTTGGGTAAATTTACATGTTATTGATTCAGACCTATTGTTCTAGTGTCTCTCAAATTTAAATTACTGATTTGCTAATAACACAAGGGGCATGTAAGTTTTATTTATAACAATACTTGAAAGTTACCCTCTTTCATTATTGAAAATAGCCATGAAAGCACAGCTCTGATCAATCTCAGGCAAAAAAAATTCAAGAAAATAAAATCAACACACAAAGGTTACAAATGGGTCAGATGCCTGCCTAAATAATGCGTCTTAAATATAAAAATAAGTGTATTTCCATTTAAAATTCAACATGTTTCTATGTATGAATTACCTATTATAAAAAATTGAAAGCACAAAGACCTAATGTTATTTCAAACTTGATTATAAACAAGTCACATTACCTTCACCAAAATGTTAAATACCAGAGCACGTAGTTATTTGAGGATAACAGCACTCTTCAATGACTTCTGAATTATAGCAAAAAAAAGTGCATTTCTCTTGTCACACATACAAAGCATTAAAAAAAAAAAATTGACCAGTCTAACCTTGAAAACCTGGGAAGATCAGAGTTCACCAAAGCCCAAAGATCGATGTTAGCAGTATCAGACATCACACAGTACAAAATAAGATTATGAGTTAGAAGTGGTTCACATTATAGCACAAGTTAAACAATAATTCTCTTTGCCAGCATTTCTTACACCTACAGCGTAATCAGTATGCAAACAGAACCATACAGGAGTATAGAGAGCCAAATATTTTAAAATAGAGCTTATTCTATGAAATAAGCTGCTAGTTTTCATTAACTCAAATGAAATGCTACAATGGCTTTCCAAAAGTTAGAACCTCAAAATATGAAAGTTGGAAAGGGAGTACCACTTCACTGATAGCCTTCTACTCCTTTGGGTAAAACTTTTGGGTAAAAGTTTATCTTGGCCTCTGCCATTCTTTAGCAAAAACACAAGGTGCAAATTTCTTGGTACAGGCAGACTGCTCCAAGGAGCTACAGTTGAAGACCTTACCAGGCAAATATACAAAGATCACAGATGACCTAACAGAGAAATTAAAACACAAATATACAATGGCCATTACCAACTGTACTTCTGTTTGTCTTCTTTGAAAATCATTCCATGAAGACAGATCGTGATTTTTAAAAATAATCCATCAAGAAGCTTTCTTCTCTTCCATTATTACTTGTAATATACTCAAAGAGAAAAAACCGATATATGTTTGCTCACCATTGAACTTGAAAACTAAGAGTAGAATTTTCCAAAGATGTGAAGACCATCACTGAAGGGGCCCTTCAAAAATATTTTGGCATGCAATATCCCACCCCAAACTACAGAAAATATCACATCTACTTTATATTATTCGGTGTACATATTAAATTAGACTATTAACTATAAAAAGAAGGATCATTAAAAAGATAAAAAGCTTACAAACAGGACAACTCCTGGTTAATGTTAATTGACTATAAACCCAATTTCCTTTTCTTACAAGTCTTGCTATGATTTATAGGTTGAGGTTTGCAGAGAGAATAAATTGTACTAGTATACTGAATCCTAGAAATTAGAAGACCGAGGATTTATTCTTGGCTCTACTACTTACTTATATCTATGAGATTCTGGGCAATTCAATCTCTCTGAGCTTGTTTTCTCACCCACACAATGGGAATAGTGTTGTCTACCCTAATCTCCTTCAGAGTTGTTTTAAAGATGAAATATATTTTTTAAAATGTTGACCTGCCATGTGCAAGATGACACAGGGAACACAGAGATTAGCTAGACCCAAACTCTGCCTTCACGGAGCGTGATATAAATGATGGTGTGTCATATAAATATAAAACATTACTATACCAAGTAATAAGACTCTTAAAGCATTTGACAATTTGAAATCCAGGAAGCCAAAAAATCAGCTTCTGTTTGTTTAAATGGTTTCTAAATCACATACAGCAAACTGACTCAAGACAACACTTTGAGCAGAGTCTGGCAACACTATTAGCTAGATAAATTAGAATTTCTACTTAAGATAATTCAGTTCGAGTAAAGACATTTTATATATGTGTTTGCTATAGAAGGACCAAAATAAGAACTCTTAGAAAAATATCTCATTGAAATATATGATATTTCAGTCTAAGTCACAAGGAAAACTTCAGATCATATCATAGCAAAACTTCTAAGACTTTAATTTCTAAAAGGTAACATTTTAATGAGTTATATGCCAAGTCAATTTTGTACACGAGTTTCTAAATTATTTCTCAAATGACCTAACAAAGTTTAACTGAAAAACCAAATAAAACAAAAAATCTCTTATACATGAGTAGTAATAATTAAAGATAAGCTAATGAATTGATTGGTAAATTTAAAATCCAGTTTCCACTTAGGGTTGCAGTCTCCAATTGCTGCAAAGAAGAGAATACTACAGATACCGGGTTCCAATAACTGTAATTTAGAGTACATCTTGTAAATAAGTTGTCAAATCAGTTTTAAACTAATATGGCTACTTTCCTTTTTTTTTTTCTCTGAATATATTCTAGAGCCTTGGAATAAAACAATCTTGTGGCTGACAGTAAAGTCTGGAAGTGATCAAGGCAGCAACTTCTATGCAAGTCAGACAGGGGGGGACTCAAAATTACTTCAAAGTATACCTTAGTCTTCTCTTTATCTTGGCAATAGTTAAATAGCATGCATTTGTCTTAATCTTTTTGATGACATCCATTTAGGAAAACACAAGAAACAGTAGGGGTTGATGGAGACTTAAGAGTTAACAGAAAACAAAAAAGCAAAGGCAAGGCCCAGTCTGCTGTGCTAAAAGTCTCCTAAAATGGCAGAAGCAGCTTTGTTCAATCACTTACCATATTTATAACTAGAGTAAGAGGCCAGATCATAAGCATCAAGATATGTAGCTGTCTGTGTGGAAAGATGATATGTTTTACTAGTAGAACAGATACTTAACTAAGTACTGGGGAACCCCAAGTCAGATTCCCTGCTATGCCAGTAACTAACAATATGACCTTGAGCAAGCTTATTCACTTCTTTGGGCCTTAGTTTTCTTATCTGTGACTAAACTTCAGACAGATTCCTCTGAGCCCTCTTCTCAATTAGGCCTTACTCCTTGGGCCCTGTCCTTGGTCTGTTGAGTCCACTTTTAGCAAGAATCTTGCTAAGTCAGTTTAGGGTGAGTTGCCCCCGCCCCCGCCCCCGATATCTGATCACGTTCCTTATTCCTCATCCTTAATATCTAAGTCCTTAGACTGCCTTTAGCAAGACTCTAGCAAGACTTTGGCAAGACCTCAAGGACCCTGATAGCCCTTAGACTACCTTTGGTGAGAACTCTAATAGGCCAGTTTAGCAAGAATCTGTTTACCCTTGATATCTCTTTTTAGTAATTTTTCATCCACTGAGTCCTTTACTCTGAATGTGAAGTTGCTCAGTCGTGTCTGACTCTTTGCGACCTCATGGACTGTAGCCTACCAGGCTTCTCTGTCCATGGGGTTTTCCAGGCAAGAGTTCTGGAGTGGTTTGCCATTTCCTTCTCCAGGGAATCTTCCCATCCCAGGGATCGAACCCAGGTCTCCCGCATTGTAGGCAGATGCTTTACCGTCTGAGCCACCAGGGAAGATCCTTTACTCTACTAGTTGAATAAAATCCCCATTTGACCTCGTTGTACTCCGACCTGAGCTCAGTCTCTCTTTCCTGTTGCAATAGTCTTTCCCCTAATGCAATAGTCTTGAATAAAACCTGTCTTACTACCATTAGCTGGTATCTAGTGAATATCTGTTTGACTAATGTAAAACTTAGGTCCTTCTGGAGTGATACTATATAGTTATATGAAATAATGGGTTTGTGGGGTAGTAATAAATCAAGGAATCAATTCAGATAGAGATAGACTGCTTCCTAAAAAGCATCTTGAAAAAGTATAAATTTTAAAATAAGAAGAAGAGAAAATTTCCTGCCATTCCCAGTAGCTAGAACTCAGGATTATACTTTTTCCCCTTTTAGCTGCTCCTCAGAAATGTGAAAAGGGCTCTTTATCTTGAATAATAAACACATTCAGATATTTGTGATTCTTTTTACTTCTGATTAGGTGAAAATCTTTTAATATTAATCAGCAATTTTCTAATGGGCAGCTCTTGGTAACTATTTCTAGGTGTGTACTGTTTATATGTATAGGATGAAAATAAGATTAAGAGGTTTCTAATCTTTGCTGGTTACACTAAATTTATTTTTAACTCTGAGCCTATTAGTTCATTTATATAGTAGCAGAATTTAGAACTTTGTGACAAACAAAAATGTGAAGGTGGGATGGTTTGAAAAGTTACAAGAGGTATGGTTCATCAAGAATTGCATATTTGCAGGATCTGATAATATATATTATTCTTTAAAAATATCTTTTTGAAGAATAGTTTAATTTCAATAATATTAGCAGATATGAAGCAAAAATAGGAAATACACAGAAAATGTAAAATAGTATATAATATAGTTTTGAATACTATAAATTTCCAACTAAAAAAAACATAAATACATAAATTTTAAAATGATAAATCAGTTTTTCTAAGTAGGTTATTTTGAGTTATTCCAATAGACAGAAAAACTGGACTGTACAAATTCCTAACAACTTTCAGAGATAGACCAACATGTAAGAACTGAATTGGCATATATGCTCTTAAAATATATTCAAATACTTGAAAACATTAGACACATGTGTATATATACCTATATATACACATACACATGTGTATATAAATAATATACACATACATATAAATATATATATATAAATAAAAGAAAAAGTTTCATATTTCATGCAGATACTACTTTGGAGTTAAGGAGCTAACCTGTAGGACCTGGATAGGGATCAAAGTTCACCAAGGCCCAATGTCATCATTAACAAAAAGGAAAAATATCAAAATTGTTAGAAATACCAAGAAACTAAAGCATTACACTAATTTTTTTCAAGTTAAACTTTAATTCAATAAAAGAATACCCTGCAAGTTTATATTCATGCATCTGTATATAAACCAAATTATTGCCACTTCACATCAACATTAAAATAAAAACAGCACATGTGACATATTTTGAAAAGCCAAAAATCATTCTTATAATAATCATTACTATAAGTGCAGACAACAATCAATTCTAAGAGCAACTGGGTTTAAAATTCCATTTTAATTTGTAGTTTATGAACATGTTGAAAGGTTACAAATACTCATCAGATGTGTGTTCTTCTTCTGACTACTTTTGTTATTATTTCTTTTAGAAATGGTAATTTAAAAAAACTTTTATGAATGATGCCTTTATGTTGATATATTTCAAAATAATTTTCAACATTGAACTCCATTACTGATAATAAATAGCCACAGTGCTGATTAAAATACTAAAAAGGAGAATAGTTTGGTTTATTTGAATTATTACATGCATAACCAAGCAAGATATTCGTGTCAATGCTTTACATTACATGCCAGATAATTAACATAGCTGAGAGCTTCACTGATTTTCTTCAATAGTAAAGCAAAGGAAAACTTTATAAATTATACCTTCTATAAATAGTCAGATCAGATAAAATCTGGTTTTGAAAATGATCTTCTGAACAAAGTATGTGATGCCATTGATTCATGTTTTTACAGAATATCTTATTAAAACTGACTGCAATCACTTCAGAGTTTATGGAAATTTGCACTTTTAAATACATTATAAAAATGAGTCAGACCTTCAAAGGATAAAAAGGCAATTTTTTTGTTTCTTTAATTTTACATTTATCTTACTTTAAAAAAATCAATGAGGGCCAAATTTTCAATAATTAGAAATTAAAAAACTGAATATTAAGTCTCAAGTATCTGTTAATAATCTATCTTCAGCGATTGGGCTCAGCGACATTAATCCAGAATGAAAATGAGCATTTCCAAACTTAGTAAAATGAAATGAAACAGCACAAACACAAAAGGAAAAGTGAACATTGGATGCAAAACTGAGACTATTAGAGCAGTTAACACAAGACAAATGAGGTATAGACATGAAGCTGGTATGAAGAGATCACTATTCAATTTAATCATGCTGTGATGTTGAAGATAAATTTGATTGCCTAGCTCCTAGAGAAGATAAATTTTTTTATTGTGCTTAGTGACATGTGCTGATCATATGACAGAACCATAGCAACATTTTTGGTATGGACCACAAGCATCTATTGGGTGATCACTAAAATGATTTCTGTGATAACATGCTGAGCAGCTCACATTGAAAACGCAGCTTGCATTTTGCTGTCAGGTTATCAGTATAGTTTTTTTTTCCCCCCAGTATAGCTTTATTTTAATAAAAAGACTAATAAATTCACTATTTCCTTTTTTTCCTCCAAGTTGGTTTGTTTTAGCTCAACTTTAAGTAAATGATGAAATACATTACTGAAAAGAATTATTAGATGCCATGGAAATGGATGGAGCCAGGAATAAAACAAGCTATTTCTTTTTAAGAAGTTCTTTGGATTGCAGATTTTAACATCCTAAAGACTGAATAACCTGCCAGCAAAAATGGACTAATAAATAGACCATTCCCCTACCACTCATGTACATACCTGGTCTCCCAGGAGGACCTTGGGGTCCAGGGCTGCCTTTAGGGCCTTCCAGAGCTGGACCTGGAGAACCAGGAGGGCCTGGGGGACCCTGCAGACCAGGGAAACCATGAAAGCCTGGTTCACCCTTTGGACCTGGAAGGCCAGGGTTTCCTGGAATGCCAGGTAATCCTTCATCACCCTTTTGACCTATGAAAGCAAAGTCATGTTATAGAACATATTAAGTGATACTGAATACTAATTAGGCTTGCCTGTAAGACTAAAGCTACTCCCACTTATTAGAAAAAATAACAGGATTTACTAAGGTCATTTCTACCTCCTACCAAATTCCCAACCCATCCAGAAAACCCATTTTTTCTATTAGGTTTATCTGTTATCAGAACTATTTGTTAGAGTATGTATAGAAATATAGAAACAATAATAACTTGCATTCTAAAAGATATCCTCTGTGTTAGGAGATAGAGCAATGATCACATGACCAGTAGTTAGGAGGAAAAAAAGGAGAAAAAAACAAAAGTATAAAATATTTACAAGAATAGGTTAGAGATAGCTAGAGGAAATTCCTAACACAAAATATTTTTTAAAAATTATTTATTTTAATTGGAAGCTAATTACTTTATAATATTGTGGTGGTTTTGCCATACATTAACATCAGCCATGGGTGTACAGGTATTCCCCCATCTGTTTTGAGACAAATTTTTGAGACCATTGGAAGATATGGATCTTCAATGGTTGCTGTGAGTCCCCAACGACCATTCCATCCAAGATTTAGAATCACAATCTAGACAAACTGTTTTCAACAGCTTTTCTATACCACTGACATGCCGGAGAGCAATATAACAGTTGTACATTAGAGTAATAATTTTTATGTTGGATTCATAAAAGGAATACAGGAATTTCTAAGTGATCTATGTGTGGTTTGAAAAAATCCTCCATAAATAGCTGATGGTCATTTCAGAACATAAAAATACGTATCTGTACACATTTAGTCATTTAATTAACTACTTGGGGCTTACAATGAGGGTAAAAACAAATGAGGGAGGTAGATGTGTGTGCACACATACCATCCAAGATGCAAGATATAAATTAAAATGGAGTTTTCAATAGACATTTTTATGATTGGTACATATTTCTACAGTTTACTTATATTATCTTGGTTTTGGTTTCCATGGGGAAAAAAAAAGTATTTTTCTTCTGGCTAAAAGAGCTTTTAAAAAATTACTGAAAAAAAGAAAAACTTATTGAAACCTAACTCTTCCTACAATTTTGCTTTCTTTATCATTTCCTTAACATTTATTTATGAGGTTAATGAAGAGTTATCTGTATATTAATTTTCTTAATTGTGCATTTTTTATAGTACAATAGCTTATACTAAGTTTGTAATTAATAAATGCTTCAAGATGTAACTCTAGCTTTGAGTTGTCTGGGGTTGTATGTGGAGATGAAAAAAGTGTACTGGAGAATATTATCTTTTTACTGACTGATTTAACATGCTTTATTAAAGTTTACCAGAAAGTCCTGGAAGTCCAGGGGGTCCTGGGATTCCAAAGCCTGGTTGACCTGTCAGAACATAAACCCAAAACTTTCAAACAGATAATAATAACTGAAATAAGAAGAAATTATTTTTGGATTATTTAGGTTTTTAGCAAATGTTGCAATGTATATCATACGAAACATGGAGAAGAGTTATTTCCAACATGGAACTACAATTTGAACATGAAAAAATTATATAAACTTATATTCTACTTGTGATGAGTATTAAGTATATTTTTAAATACACATATCATATATATATATATGTTTATATATATTATATACATTGCATGGTGAAAGAAGGTCATCCAGAGTAGTTAAAAAAAAGCTAGATAGCTTCTTGACATGGAAAATTGAGCAATAAAAGATTATGGAGTTTTTCATAAGAGGGAGGCAACTTGATTCAGTAAATGTGAGGTAATATTCTCAGGAAGAAGGTAATTAGGAAGGGAGAAGTGTATAGTAGCTTAGAGGATAAGGAAGAATTTCACTATGGGTACTTAAGGGCAAAAGCTAAAGTAGACAAGGAAGAAATTAGAAAATTAAGGACAATTAAAAAAATATAGTACCTGGTTCACCCTTCTGTCCAGCTGGTCCAGGAATACCATCTTGACCTGGTTTGCCTTTTTCACCTGGAGGCCCTGGTGGCCCAGGACGACCTCCACCACCTAAAGAACAGAGTACAGCAGGTTACACTTTTCTTCTCAATTTCCTTTTTCTCCTATATTCACAATTCTTTTGATTTTAGCCTCAAATAATTCTAGCCAAAAGACACAGAGTGTCTCTGGGACATTTCTTTAAGTAATGATACCTTGTGAAAAAGAAATAAAGGATAATGAGAATAAGGAACTGTTTTATCATCCACTCAGTATTCAAACTCACTTTCTCATTTAACCTACCTTTAGAACATGTAAAAAAGCAAGGTGTGTGTGTGGGGGGGGAGGATGGAAGTGGGGTGAATTATAGGCCTCATAGGGGGCCAAAAGGAGTGATTTGCTCAGAACAGTAAACAAGCAAAACTACACTTTGCCATTCTAAAATAATGAGAACTTCTATCTACTATTATAGGATACCTGAAATAACTCTCCTTGGAAAAAGTGAGCCTGAAAAATAAGGTCCCATAATAATAATTTTAAGCAAATCTTATTAAGAATTGTTCATTTTGTATCTAGCAAGTAGTATGGAGTGAATGATCAGCATGTTTGTCTTGAAAACGCGCACAGCTCCCAGAAATGATTTGACTTTCCAAAAATGAATAAGCCTTAATTTTATAGCATGGCAAACCCTTAGTTTTCATTCTTACCTACAGGACCAGGTTCTCCTGGAAGGCCAGGGTTCCCAGGAGGACCACTAATACCTTTTGGTCCAGGAAGGCCTGGGGTTCCTAGAGTAAAGAGCTCAATTTAATGATAAACAAAAACTGCATTGCTTTGAGAGCTACAATTCAAAGTTACAATTTAGAATGTTAGCATAGAAACAGTAAAGAATAGAAAGAAAACCCCCAAACATACTGGTGTTTGCTTGATGATTTAAGAATAATTTTAAGTTTTATATTGATTTATTCAGAGGCTGGCATTATTATATATTCATAATAAAAATAATTACCATCATATTATACTTGTAGAGTTAACTGGTAGGATTCTATTGTATGGACATACCAAAATTTTAAAAATCCATTCGTGTACTGTTGAACATTTGGGTTGTTGTCAGGTTTTAGTTATTATGAACACTATTCTATTTATGGAAACCTGGTCTACTTAGCTATTATGAGTAATGCTTCTATAAATATCTCTGCACTGGTATTTTTGTAGACACAAGTTTTAATTTATCTTTGGATAAATACTTAGATGGGGTGAAACTGCTGAGTCAGAGAATAGTTATATGCTCTGATTTATAAACAAACAACAATATTTGGGAATTCCAGCTGCTCCAGGTTCTTATATAACATATACTGATCCAATTGTTTTAATAATAGCCATTCTGGGCAGAAATGTAATGCTACTTCATTATGGTTTTAATTTGCATTTCTCATATTGATCACTTTTGCATGTGTTTATTGGACATTCATCTTATCTTCTTTTGTGAAATATCTGCTCCAAGTTTTCCTCATTTAAAAAAAATGGACTGCATGTCTTATTATTGAGTTGCAGAAGTTCTTTATATATCTCAGACATTAGTTATTTATGAGATATATGTTTTGTAAGTATTTTCTCCTAATGTGTAGCTTCCCTATTCACTTTTTAATTGTGTCTTTTGATGATCAGAAGTAAAGAAGAACTCAGTTTCTTTAAAATAAAAAAAACAGTGTGGGGCAATCGGACATTTGTATGAAAAAAAATTAACCTTGATCCCTAATCACATGATAAAACTCTTTTTATTCAAGACAGACTATAAACTTAAATATCAAACCTTAAACACTGAAAGCTATAGAAAAAATTAGAATAGTTCCATAAACCTGAGTAGGCAAATATTTCTTAAATAAGATACAAAAAGCACTAACCATGAAAGAATATAAGAAATTAGACTTTAAAATGGAGAAGGAAATGGCAATCCACTCCAGTATTCTTGCCTGGAGAATCCCATGGACAGAGGAGCCTGTCTACAGTCCATGGGGTTGCAAAGAGTCAGACATAACTAACTGACTAAACAACAAGAAGACTTAAAAAAAAGAAATTGGATTTTATTAAAATTAACATCACATAACAGCATTAAGAGTGAAAGGCAAATTTGCAACAGAATCTATTTGTAATACATGTATCTGACAAAGAACTCATATCCAGAATATATAAAGAACTGCTCTGAATCAATACCAAAAAAAAGTCAAACAACTCATTAAATAAGAGCAAAAAGACTTAGAGCAGGCTCTTCATAAAAATGCTACCCAAATGGCCAATAAGTATATGAAAAGGTGTTTAATATTATTGTTCATTAGGAAAATGTAAGTTTAAACTTCATTGGGATACTTCTATATACTGACCAAAATTGCTAAAATTAAAAAGACTGACAATATCAAATGAGGTAAGGATACAGACAAATGGACACTTCGCAATACAAAGTACTAACCACTATATGATCATGGCAAGCCACCAGGAACTACCCGTAGACATTCATACATTGCAGGTGGGACTCTAAGGTATAAAACCACTTTGGAAAACTGACACCATCTACTAAACTTAAATGTACACCTACTTTATGATTCAGTAATTCTATCACATAAAGTTTTGTGTGAGAGAAATGAGTATGTAGGTCCCCAAAAAACATGTTAAAGAATATTAATAGCATCTTTTTTCTTCATAGTTCCAAACTGGAAACAACCCAGAAGTCCATCAAGAAGAGAATAGGTAATTGATTATGGTTTATTTCTTCAATGGAATATTATGGAGCAATGATTAAAAAACCAAACTGCTGACAGGCAACAAGATAACTTTATCTTATGTACATAATGATGAGTGAAAGAAGCTAGACACAAAGATATATACTGTATGATCCCATTAATGTGAATTTCAAAAACAGGTAAAGTTAATTGGCAGTGATAGAAGTTATAGTAGTAGTTACCTGGGAGAGGGAGATTCACTGTGAAGGGGAATAGGTAAATTTCATGGGGTAAGAGAATTGTTTTATACTTTGATATGTGTGGTGGGTACATGAATATATATATATATATGTAAATATTCATCTATTTTCTTGTACATTTTACTGTATCTAGGCTATACTTTAATAAAAAGGTTAAGAAAAAGATAATCAAAGACCCACTCCATCTGTGCCACAGTGCAATCCAAAAATCAAACAAAAATAAACACAAACATAAACAGAGCAGATACTTTATCAAGTTCAGATCACCTACTTGATTATAGTGCTAAGACCCTTTGCTTGCACAACTCAGTCCTTATCATTTGAATAAACTGTATAATTGTTCTACCAACAGCTACCAACTGTGTGCCTGAGGACACACTCTAAGAGAATCAGCAGCAGGCTACAGAACGGTAGTGTACATTACCACCTACAAAAATAGTAAGGCCTCTTAACTGACTTGTGGCTAGCAGTTAGACTCAAAAATGCTCCACCAGTCTCTCTGCCCACAGGATATTGTGCTGCTGAATTGGTAATGCCCATTTTCATTTTCTATGGAAAGAAATGTGGGCAAAAAAAGAAAAGTAAAAGAGATAGTTCAAGATTGCATTGCTGGTCAGTATCTGAGAAATAGAACAGAGGTCTGTCAACTAAGAAGTTGCTTTATGACACAGATTAGAGTAAATAAGGAAGGAAAGAAAGAAGCATTTAAGAAAAGTAGTATTACCAGGGAATCCAGGAAGGCCTGGTTGTCCTTTTGCTCCAGGGGTCCCCGGTAATCCAGGCAAACCAGTTTCTCCCATAGAACCTTTGGTACCAGGGTTCCCTGGGTATCCAGGCAGACCAGGTTCACCCTAAAAATATGAATAAAAAGATAAAACTGAAGTCTGTACATGATTTGGATTATATAACAACATAAAATTATTCATAGAGCTTTTACTGGATGTCAGGTATTCTGTTAAGTGCTTTACATAAATTGCTTCATTTAATCATCAAAACAGCCCTTTGAGTTAGGCTTTATCATCTCTATTTAGAAATG